>NC_044040.1:174176331-174791331 GCF_901765095.1 Microcaecilia unicolor
GGGAGGGGCTTGGTGATGTGCCACGGTGGGGGGGTCGGGTGATGTGCGAAGGGGGGGAACAAGGGGCTTTCTTTGGGTGCTGCGCCGGCTGGGAGGGGGGAAGGGGGGTCTCGCTGGACATGGGTGGCTGGAAGGAAGCAGGGGGAGGGGAGGGTCGCTGCACATGGGTGGCTGCAGGGGGGGCAGGGAACAGGGAGATAGGGATGGGGCTCAACACACCACATGGGTGCCTGCAAGGGGGACAGGGGATACAGGACGGACACTGCAGGGCGGGCAGGGGGACAGAAGGGTTGGTGGTCATCAGGGGGGACAGGTGGGTCGATGGACATGGCTGGCTACAGGGGAGGAACAGGGAAAAAGGAGAGGAGCGTCCTCAGACATGGGTGGCTGCACAGGAGAGGAGGGTCGCTGGACATGGGTAGCTGCAGGGGGGCAGGGGGACAGAAGGGTCGCTGGACATGGCTGGCTGCAGGGGGGACAGGGGAGAGAGGAGGGACACTGCACATGCGTGCCTGCAGGGGGACAGGAGGGATGCTGAGGGGGGGGGGGCTGAGACCACATGGGTGGCTGCAGGGGGAGCAGGGGAGACAGGAAGGACGCAGCAGGGGGAGAGGAGGGTTGATGGGCATGGGTGGCTGCAGGGGGATGCTGGACATGGGTGGCTGCAGGGGGAACACGGGGAAAGGAGGGTCGCTGCACATGCCTGGCTGCAAGGGGGCAGGGGAGAGGGAGGGGGTTCCTCACACCACACACGCAGTCACTCATTCTCTGTCTGCCACATACACTCTCACTCACACACTCACTGTCTTTGTCCCTCTCTTTCACACAGTGTCACACAGAAACACAAACACTGTCTCTCACACACTCTCTCTCTCGCACAAACACATACACTCTGTCTCTCTCTCTCTCACATTCTCTCTCTGACACACACGCTCTTTCTGAAACATACACTCCAAGGAAAACCTTGTAGCGCCCGTTTCATTTCTAACAGAAACGGGTCTTTTTTACTAGTATCAAATAAGAAAGTAAAAAGGGGTAATCAAAAAGAACCCAAATTCTCACAATCTCTCACCCAACTACATAATGAATAACCACCATGCCTATCTCAACTATCTGCACTCTGAAATTTAGTACTCAAAAGGTTCTCTAAATGGGAAGGGTCAACAAATATGTACATGTGTCGCTGGTATTACAAACCGCATTTGTGAGGAAACCTAAAAAAAAAAAAAGGTTCCACCTGCACTCAAAACATTATTTTTTTAACTGTAAAGAAGCCTCAGGGATGCAACACCAAAGAGTGTAGCTGTACACTTCGTCTCAGGCCCACCCAGCAGCAGTGCACATCATCAGTGTAGCTGGCAGGAATCCCCAACCCACGAGCTGAAGACATGCTCTGTCGGAACTTCTAGGCAGTCAGAGCACTGTGGCTGTACTGGAAGCACAGAAGACCTACTCCTCTTCGTCTTCCATGACTCAACAGGTGCATAATTATTTCCTCTTTCTGATAACTTGCTCAGATTATAGAGAAGTTCCGATGATGTTAGTGCTGCAAAGATGGTGACAGCAATAACAAGCACAGAGGGCTCATTCCTCCTCCTCTGGGATGAATACCATCTGGCCCTGATAATTTGTTGCTATATAGTTTATAAATTTGCTATCTAATATAATAAAACGCACCGTGAACGTTCTAATGAGGACAACGTTCTGAAGTCACTCAAACATTTCTTAGGGTTCGTGGCGTGAAGCCAGCCAGGCTGCCAGCCGTTTCTGCCCCGCCCTCGCGTCAAACGTCATGACGTCCAGGGCAAACGTCATGACGTTGACGGCGCAAAAAAAAAAAAAACCAAACCAAAACGCAGCGTCAGGGAAGGAGGCGGCGCTCCCGACGTCTAGCCTTCCCTTCGTTGTGTTCCGCCTTCTTCTGACGTCAAGGATGACGTCAGAAGAAGGCGGAACACAACGAAGGGAAGGCTAGACGTCGGGAGCGCCGCCTCCTTCCCTGACGCTGCGCTGCCGGAACCGCCGCCACGGAGGTAAATTAAAAAAAAAAAAAAAGGGATGTAGGGGGAAGAGAAGAGGGTGGGCAGTTGAACAATGGGAGCGGGAGGGCAGAGGAGAAACGACAGCAAGGATGCGAAGGGGGGGGAAGAAGGGGGCGGGACATGCTGGGACATGGGAGACAGAAGAGCATGGATGCGAGGGGGGGTCATGGAAGGGAGAGAGGGGAATTGCTGGAAAAGGATGAATGGAGGGGGCAGGGGACAGAGAAGCATGGATGGGCATGGATTGAGATGGCAGGGCTCAGGGAGAGAGAGGAATTGCTGGAAAAGGATGAATGGAGGGGGCAGGGGACAGAGAAGCATGGATGGGCATGGATTGAGATGGCAGGGCTCAGGGTGAGAGGGGAATTGATGGAAAAGGATGAATGGAGGGGGCAGGGGACAGAGAAGCATGGATGGGCATGGATTGAGATGGCAGGGCTCAGGGTGAGAGGGGAATTACTGTAAAAAGGATGAATGGAGGGGGCAGGGGACAGAGAAGCATGGATTGAGATGGCAGGGCTCAGGGAGAGAGGGAAATTGCTGGAAAGGATGAATGGAGGGGGCAGGGGACAGAGAAGCATGGATGGACATGGATTGAGATGGCAGGGCTCAGGGAGAGAGGGGAATTGCTGGAAAAGGATGAATGGAGGGGGCAGGGGACAGAGAAGCATGGATGGGCATGGATTGAGATGGCAGGGCTCAGGGAGAGAGGGGAATTGCTGGAAAAGGATGAATGGAGGAGGCAGGGGACAGAGAAGCATGGATGGGCATGGATTGAGATGGCAGGGCTCAGGGAGAGAGGGAAATTGCTGGAAAAGGATGAATGGAGGGGGCAGGGGACAGATGGGCATGGATTGGGAGGGCAAGGCTCACACTCTCTCTCTCATATACAATGTCTTTCTGACTCTCACTCTCACACACTCTGTCTCACAATGTATCACATTCACTCTCTATGTGCCACACAGTCACTCACACACTCGCTTGGTCTCATACACTCACTCTCACAGAGAATCTGTGTCTCACACACACTCTCTCTCTCGCACACACACACACACTCTCACACTGTGTCTCACATACACACTTGCACACACTCTCATTCTCACACACACACTCTCACAAACACACTCACACCCAGACTCACTCTCTCTCTCACACACACACACTCACACTTTCACTCTGACTCTCACACAGTCACTCTCACATACACTCTCCCAAACATACACACTCCGAGGAAAACCTTGCTAGCGCCCGTTTCATTTGTGTCAGAAACGGGCCTTTTTTACTAGTATTATATATTCTACACTTACAATGACTTGGTTTAGTTGCTCTGAATCAGCACCAGAAAATAATGTTTCCAATGTGTGTATGACCCAACACCCTCTTCAGAAAAGAGCATGCAAAGTATTCATTTGGTTTTTTTCTGTTATTAGCTTACCCTCTCAGAAGTCTTTTCTCTCTGGTCTTCTAGTGGTTCAACTTACTTCCACACAGATCTTTTTGCTTCAAATTGTATTAATAGTTTTTGCTTCTACAGTATGCTTCTTTTGAAACTCTCTTGCTCTACTTTACTGTTTTACATCTAACTTGCTAGTTCTTATAATGATCCCTATTTTACTTCTTTGGCTTTCACTGCCTCTTTCACCTCACCATTTAACCATGCTGGCAGTAGGTTGCTCTTTCTTCACTTTTTTAAAATGCATGGAATATATTTTATTTGGGCTTCCAAATTAGTCTTTTTTAAATAGTATCTACACCTCATGCAAATGTATGACCCTGTCAACTGTCCTTTTAGTAAAGCTTAGTGCATTCTAACTCCCCTGTTCACTAAGCCGCGCTAGCGGCTGCCGGCATGCTATTGCAGACACAGCCCATTCACTTTGGGCTCTTAATAAGCCAATCAGCATATCTAACAGCACTTAAGCAATAATGAGCACTATTTGGCAAGAACTACAATTTACACGCGTAACTTGCTAAGCGTATGCTGTAACTCATTGCACCTAAATTCTAATGCACAGATCCAAAAAGGGGCGTGGCTACAGGTGGGGAAATGGGCGTTTCATGGTCGTTCCCAAATTTACATGCATTGCTATAGAATATGGCCCAGTCTGTGTAAATCTACTCACATGGATTTACGCCACATTTTCATTGGTGTAAATGGATGCGCACAGGTTTAGGTGCTGGGATATCAAGTAAGTGTATTCTATATACCACGCCTAATAGAATATGCTTAGGCAAAAATGATTTCCATGCGGATTTTCCAGGTGCCATATATAGAATCACCCCATTAGGTCTCTGTTTGAGTGTCCTATATTCGAATTCTCCAATCTAATTTTAAGATTTCTGGCATTCATATACAGACAATTCAAAAGTATGTTTTTATTTACCGTACTATTATTTGTAGTCACAACCTGCTTATAGCAGATAATACAGGCAAGTTTGGAGCCATTTATATCTGAGTGTTCTTTATTTAAATCCCTTTCTCTCCTTTCAAGCTTTTGCCACAGCCCAACTTATCTATTAGGAAATTCTGACATTACTGCCTTGCAAATATCCTTTGGAGATGCCTCCTTCCAAACCATGCACTTCTGAGTGACTACTAGCTTTTTCTCATGCTTTGAGGCTCCAGAGCTGAGTTTTCCTCTAGGGGCTAGAACATGGAATAGAAAGCCTTTTTGAAGAATACAGTCAAGAACATTCTAGATTTCAACTTCCTAGCTAAAAGCCTAGAACATCCTTCTTGCACCTTTATATGTTGTTGTTACCCACATGCACCACAACAGTTGGCTCCTTTATAAATCCTCTAAAATCCTACCTAGGTGATATGTGACATCCACTATCTTAGCATCAAACAGGCAAGATACCATGCAATTGCTATGTCCACCAGCTACCCAGATAGCTACATTCCTAATAATCCATTTGTTAATGAATAATTAAGCTGTGGAGAGGGTGTAGTAACAGTAGTTCATGTATCTGGGTTTAAAAAAGGTTTGAACAAGTTCCTGGAGGAAAAGTCCATAGTCTGCTATTGAGAGAGACATGAGGAAGCTACTGTATGCCCTGAGATTGGTAGCATGAAATGTTGCCACTATTTGGGTTTCTGCCAGGTACTTGTGAGCTGGATTGGATCATTGGGCGGATCCAGTATGGCTATTCTAATGTTCTTAAGAATTCAATTCTCAAGTACTCAGAAACATTCCGCTCTGTTACTTGAAAAAGTCTATTTTCCAAAATGTTGAGAAACAAACATCCTTGACAGACATAATCCCAACCCTTTCATACATAAGGTGCTCTCCTGCACATCACCTCTGGATACTCCTTATATAGCTCCAACGAAAGGTGTCACAACCTTCAGCCCACAATTTTCAGAATGACCTGGACAATGAAGCCAAAATAATATTCCCATTTGGCCATTCTACTACAACTGAAAATCTACTCAAACAACACAGTCTAAATTTCATCCTCCATGAAAAACACAGTACATTTGAAAAATGTTCTAACATTACTGAAAAGTTACATATGACACAACAAACCATCTTACCAGCTCCAAGACTGAACTCCATGGTAGTAATAGTGCAAAATCCATTGGATGGCCTGAGCATAACACTCTGCCTGACCAGCCAGAAATTCACTTAAAAAAAAAAAAAAAGAAAGACTTACAAGTTGAGTTTTTCCATACAATTTCATTAATAGGGTTTTGCAGAAAAAGCTAAAATCAATGGTATTAGGACAAGCAATGGGTAAATTATTTCAAGTATTGTCCTGTTCATGACACTGCCAAAATAAAGCAAAGTTACTCACCTGTAGAAGGTGTTCTCTGAGGCCAGCAGGCCAAGCATTCTCACAGCTGGATGGGTGATGTCATCTGAGGGAGCCTGGTGCGGACACTGACTAGTAAGATTAGGTTAGAACTTTCTAGCAACATCCCACCGAGCATGCGCTGGTGTCTTCCCGCCCGACGCATTAACGTGGGTTCCTCAATCATTTAACAAAGTTAAAGAACACAACTCCAAGGGGAGGTGGGAGGGTATGTGAGAATACTTGGCCTGCTGTCCTCAGAGAACACCTGCTACTGGTGAGAAACTCTGATTTCTCTGAGGACAAGCAGGCTGTTGTATTCTCACAGCCGGAAATCCCTAGGTACTAGGCTCATTGAAAACAACAATGCTAGAACAACAGGGTTTTGAAATGTCAAGGCCTGTAAATCAATTAACCTGAAACTATTTACACACTATTGTGAAGATGCAGCCTGGAAGCACAGAAAACTGGGCCTAGGGGATGGAGTTGGATTCTAGTCACTGAACAAATTCATCAGGACTGCTTACTTGAACCGGCTGTCACATCAGGTATCCTGCTCAAGGAAGTAATAAGATATGAATGTGTGGACAGATGACCACATCACAGTTTTACAAATCTCCTCTATGGAGGCTGACCACAAGTGGGCTACCATAACATTACATAACACACAGGCTTATAACCCGCTAATACCTTACAGTTCAAAGTGGGTAACAACGCAAGAAAAAACTAGAATAGTCCTCTGGGATGACAGTAGAGAAAACAAAAACCTCAAAATTCCACTTAAATTATTTCATAAAATAATTTTCTGGAAAAGCAAAGTCTTTACCTTTTCCTGAATATCATATAAGAATAAGAAGATGAAAATATTTCAGCAAGGTCCTTCCAATATCGAGTGGCTTAAAATGCCAAAGTTAATGCTAAGATCCTTAATCCTTTACAGTGTCTACAAATGGCCCATAGCTCAAGTAGGTTGATATGGAAGATCCTGAGCAGACCAAGTTCCCTGGGTGTGAAACCTATCCACATGAGTTTATTTTATTTTATTTGTAGCAATTGTATCCCACATTTTCCCACCTATTTGCAGGCTCAATGTGGCTTACAATGTATCGTTATTGGTGGATAATAGATTGGAAGATAACAATTAGTGTTACATAGAGAACATGGATGACATAATAGAAATTAAACAATTAAATTAAGCAAGAATTTAAACAAGCAGATATAGGGAAAAACAGTTCTGATTATGGGTAGAGTGGAGATGTGTTACATTTGCAATTGCTGATCTTTGTGGTATGCTTTGTTGAAGAGGTGAGTCTTCAGAGATTTACGAAAGTTAGTTAGTTCATAAATAGTTTTTAAGTTGAGCGGCCATGGGGCTCATTTTCAAAGCACTTAGCCTTCCAAAGTTCCATAGAAACCTATGGAACTTTGGGAGGCTAAGTGCTTTGAAAATATGCCTCAATGCGTTCCATAACTGTGTGCTCAGGTAAGAAAAGTTTGATGCATGAGTTAGTTTGCATTTTATACCCTTACAGCTGGGGAAGTGAAGATTAAGGAATGTTCGGGATGATCTTTTAGCGTTCCTGGGTGGCAAGTCTACCAGGTATGACATGTAGGCTGGGGCATCTCCGTGAATGATTTTATGAACTAGAGAGCATATCTTGAATGCGATACGTTCTTTAAGTGGGGGTTTAGCACTTTCGTATTTTGTTTTTCCAAATATGAGTCTGGCTGCAGTGTTCTGGGCAGTTTGAAGTTTCTTAATGATTTGCTCTTTATAGCCAGCATAAAGTGCATTGCAGTAATCTAGATGACTGAGCACTAATGACTGTACCAGGTTGCAAAAGATGGTCCTTGGGAAGAAAGGTCTTACTCTTTTTAGTTTCCACATCGAATGGAACATCTTCTTGGTTGTATATTTGATATTTATATCTACATATGGAAAGCTTTGAAATAAATTAAAAAGCTGTCCAATAAAACAAAAACAACACTTTTGTCCTCCATCTTTTAAGGCACTGCCTATCCAACTGAAACAGCTTTAGACTTGTTACAGATGGACCAACAATAAAAAATGACAATGTGGATGCAGCAGCTCATAGGTTTGCTTGCTTTGGTTTGTCATGGGGATGACGGCTGCGCTGGGAAGGGGAAACTTAGATTCTCCTAATTGGCTTCTTTGCTTACAGTGGACTAGATAGGCTCACTTCCACTCCTGTTTATTAAACCTCCTTGGTTTTTTTCTTTAGCATAACACACAGATAGGAAGTAAGATGCAATATATTTTTGAAAACTTGATGTTCTGGGCTCTGACTGGCCCAGGAGCTCCAGAAGCTCAATTCATCTAGGATGAATTTTCTCTCTGCAGCCTGCTTGAGGGAAAGAATCCCCAAGACTGAGTGTACTACGGACCAAAGACTGCAAGTAATGGAAGTAATGGCTCGTATACAGCTGGTAGGACTGGTTGCGGCAGTAAGTATTGAGCCTTGAAAAACTTTGCTCCCAAACGAATCTAGTGTCCGAGCCTCTCTACCTGGAAGAACCAAGGCATGACTGGTCCTGAGGCCTACTCTTGGTGCCTGATACTGAGAGAGGTGAAGACCTTCTCGATCCTGCACCAAGAATGCAGTCCATCACAGAAATCACCCGATAACATTGGGCACACCTTTTGAAGCCGCTGGGGGGGGGGGGGGGGGGGGGGGGGGGGTTGTCTTCTGGGACATCGAGAAAAGAACTGCGGCCAAAATGAACTCCTCAGTTATGAATAGAAAAGGGGAAGCATTCAAATTGACGTCAGTGCTCCGGCTTTAAATGGGTTTATCAACTTGCAAAACTAAAAGAAACGTGAAGAGCTGAAAAAACCACTAAAAGGGAAAATAAAATACAATAAAGTAAAATGAAAAATGATTCACATGAGGAGAAAAAACAGCCGCACAGGAAGGCACTGTGAAAGAGAGAGATGTATGCACTGTGAGGAGAACACAAAGACACATCCTCCCTGCTCTGTGAAAAAAACGAAGACCAAGGAACCTGTGCTCGTGAGTTGGGCAGGAAGGCACCAGCACCTGAGTGGTGGGACGCTGCTAGAAAGTTCTAACCTAATCTCGCTAGTCAGCATTCGCATCGGGCTCTGTCAGATGATGTCACCCAACCAGCTGTGAGAATACAACAGCCTGCTTGTGCTCAGAGTCCTAACTGCCTAAATGATTCCAAAGAATTAACTTTTCATATTCTCTTCTTTCAGAGTTCAATGGTGCTATTTTAGGCATGAACTGAAAATTAGAGCCTCTTCTCAATTGTCTTTGACAGTCAAGTACCACAGGGGTCAAAGTGCTATGTTATATATAAACCTCTACCATGTCAATGTTTCTTTTTCTACCTGTTAAGTGGTGGTACACATCTTAGAAAATTCAGTACAAGGAAAAGGGCTCTTTGCTGGAGGTTTCTCTTCTGTAGAGAATTCAGAGAGAATATTAGTTAGAGACTCACTCTGAGACAACCTCTACACCCATCTTAGTCATATAATACGCTCTCTTGTACTGCCTGAATTCAGTTTCAAAAAGATCTTCATCTTCAGGATCATCGTCCAACAGACCTGAAATAAAGACAGTGGAGTGTTGCAAACGTGCCCAAGAAAACAGTGAGTGCTAAAATAATTATTCTAAGGCATTGGAATTATACTTCAAATTCAAAATGTGACAACAGTTTACCAAGTAATATTGATAACAGCCTCTTATGAATATATACTTTACAAGCAAGATAACAGTCTGCTAATATTCAACGAGATTTGGCCATTCTTCCTAAAGGTGCATGAAATAGGGGATCATTTATGAAAATTCTAGCAGAGTGATCTTCCCCATCTCCTTAATGTGCTGCCTCCCTTTTGGAGTTAATTCCTAGAAATGATAGAGAGGTTCAAGCTGTTACATTAATGTTTTCTTATTTGCCCAAAAAGTCAAGAAAACTAATTATAATAATAATTACGTACCAAGGTCCACACTGGGCTCAAAACGCTCACCGAGAGAATAATCATGAGCTGAACTACTAAAAACATCAATAGGACTGTTTTCTGGTTTTGTGGTGCCCTGGATCTTATTTCTTGACTCTGATGACTTTTTATTGTAATATATTTATAACTGTTTGTGCACATTTCAGGATGGTAAAACGCTACTGAGGTCTTTTTCTTCCACAAAAAAAGTTTATACAAAAATGTATAAAATAGATGGATATGGGAAATTATAAATAGATCGTATTGAATTTAAACATATAAATTACACTTCTACCAATTTTGATTTGCTTTCTTTTGATTGTCTGTTAAGCACCCTAAAACGATAACACAGGCTCGGTGTGGTTTGGCCAACGTTATGGCTTTGTGACTAGAAAGAAAAGCTGAATCAAAATTTTAAAATATTTAAGGAAAACAACAAAAAGGAACAAAAGGATGATGAATAACAGTGCAGCAGAAACAAGAAGAAAATATTCTGGGAGAACTTGTTTTCTTGTCTGTTCAGCAGAACAGCAAAAACAAAACTGTGGAGACTGAGGGGACTGCTGTGTGCAGGAAGAGCCATGAAGACTCACAAGTTTACACTAGTTCTTTGCTTTGGGAGACCTATTCCATTTTGGTGCTCTCCTATGGCTTCACCCACTTATATCCCAGATTTACCTGTCGACAGAGATTTGTTTAGAGTATGCCAGCTAAGATTGACTATTTAAATAAATGTAGTGTCATACATCTGAGTTGCAAGAACCAAAGGAGTTCTACAGTATAGGAGGTGAAGTTCTTCTGTGCACAAAACAACAGGATCCAGGAGCAGGAAAAGGAGATGATAGTGCCTTGGTGAGATCTCATTTGGAGTACTATGTACAACTGTGGAGACTGCCTCTTCAAAGACATAAACCAGATGGAATTGTTCAAGAGGTCAGTTACTAAAATGGTCAACGGTCTGTATACTCCTTCCTATGCTAGGCCTGTTACTAAGGCCTACACCTGACATTGCTCTGTTTGGTTCTCACATGTTAGCCCAATAACTCAGCATCTTTGTAATAATCAGTGCTTTCTCAGGAGCTGAGAACAGACACTTCAAAGATGCACATTTGGCTGGAGCTGAGTATGCCTTTCATATAAGGTGGATATAACCTTGGGAGCTGCTGAGAGATTGAGGATACAGTGAGCCTAATGTTTCAGTCTTGGGGTGAGAGGACACAAGGTTATTGTTATATGTATTTTTTGCTCTGTGACTCGACACGCAGAACTGATAGCTAATTAGCCAATGGCCACTGAGTGTTCACGTGAACACACATAAGGAGAGATTGGTATAATACAGGAACACTCCATATATGGCATAGGCTACCTAATGATTCCAGTTTAGGGGAAATCACATGATTTAGGAGAAACGAAACTTACAAAGGGTATATATGTGATAGCTGGAACAGTGTTAGCTGAGCAGTCTTTGTTATATAGTGATTGCGTCTGGCTTTGCTGTGTGACAACCTACTTGAGAGAGAATAATTACTTTGTATTGGCTTAGTGATATATACCAATAAAGCTTTTTACTGGTGCGTCTACAACTAAGTCTGATTTTCTCTCTTATTTTTCAGCCTACGAGGCTGAAGTGTTCCCTCCTCCCAAGGGACAGGGGTAATAAAAGCATATAGGAACGGGTAAAGATCTAAACATGTACACCCACTAAGCAAAAAGGGAAGGCATGATAGACATATTTAAATATTTTCAAGATATAAATGCACAGGAGGAGGACCTCTTTCAGTGAAAAGGAAGCTATGAAAAGAGTGGTCACAGGGCAAGGATGAAATGGGATCGACTTAGAAATAATAGAAGGAAATATACCTTTACAATATGAATGGCAGATATATGGAATAGCTTCCCAGTGAATATGGTCGAGATAAGGACAGTATCTGAATTCAAGAAAATGTGGCACAAATACAAAGTATCTCTGAGGAAGAGGAAAGAATGGCAAACCTGAGAGCTGGTGCAGGTGGAAAGGCTGGATAGGCTGTATGGTCTTTTTATGCCATCTTGGCCTGTACTTCTAAGCCAGACCTAGTAACTCAGGAACTCATGCTGAAAATAGTAATGCTATGCTAGAGAAAAGGTTGCAGAGCATGACTAGTAATGTGCTACTAAACACAAAATAGCTTCAATGATAAAACATTAGGGCTAAGAGAATATGTACACAAGAAAGCACTTTGTCAAGTACATAATTTCTACTTACTTTTAGAAGTCTTCTCCTCATTAGCTTCACTTTTGTCTAAAGCAGCTAAACATAGGGAGTTTTCCTGAGCCTATCAAAATAAATATCAGTCACATTGTTTTAGATCATGAACTTTCTTCTACCAAATGAAGGTTAAAACTAATAATATATCTAAAACAAAATAACTAATTTCCTTATGAAGAGATGAAAGAACATAAGATTGGTAAAGCTGGGCCAGACAAATAGTCCCTCTAGCCCAACATCCTGTCTCCAACAGATATCAATAACACACAGCAGACCTATGCCAGCAATCACCTATGTGCTCCTACTGGTACATAATTATGTAACAACCCAGCCCTCACCCACTCTCTAATATCTATTTACAACTGAATGTGTTTCTAGAGCACAAGGACATTTTTTTAACACGTCTATGCTGATTACTGCGGCTACATCTCATGGCAACAAGTTCTAAAATTTAACCACCTGACGATATTTCTGTCATCTCAAGAAATACTAAAATCTGTCTTATGGAGTTAATTCTTATGCACAAGATTTTGCCCATCTCTACATTAAAAAAAAATGGAGGTCAATGCTTATATAATTCGTTCATTATTCAGATGAAATTACTCATCTTTCCAAACCCATGTTCAAAGTGAATTACATTAGGTACTGCCCAGTCCCAGAGGGTTTAAAAATGCAAGGCAAGGATTCTCAACCCAGTCCTTGGGACACACACAGCAAGTCAAGTTTTCAAGATATTCACAATGAATATGTATGAGATAGATTTGCATACAAGGAAGGCAGTATATACACATGTATTTAATGTATAATCATTTTGGATATCTTGAAAATGAGACTGGCTTGGCGTATCTCAAGAACTGGATTAAGAACCTCTGATCTAAGGGTTAGACTTACTAAAGAGCACTACTGTGCATATATGCATTATTAATAGATAAGCCCCAATGCAAAAATAGTTCCTGCAGTAAATGAAATTATCTAGCCCTAAGGAAAAAATCACAAAACTTATCAGTGGGAGAAATGGGATTTGAACCCTGTTTTCCCTGGTTTACAACCTGTTGCTTTAACCACTAGGCCCCTCCTCCCTTGAAGAACACATTTTTAGAAGCAAAAACGAAAGAGTAGAGGTGTTTTCTTTAACAGTTAATTATAAGTGGAGTGGAGGAGTGGCCTAGTGGTTAGAGCACTGGTCTTGCAATCCAGAGGTGGCTGGTTCAAATCCCACTGCTGCTCCTTGTGATCTTGGGCAAGTCACTAAACCCTCCATTGCCTCAGGTACAAACTTAGATTGTCAGCCCTCCTGGGACAGAGAAATATCCAATGTACCTGAATGTAACTCACCTTGAGCTACTACTGAAAAAGGTGTGAGCAAAATCTAAATAAATACATAAAAAATAAATAATAACATTATTTAATCACTATTAGCATTCCTGAGGTTTGTATTGATGCAACAGACCTGTAGCTTCTTTCGCTTCTCATTCTCTGCTTCTTCTGCTGCAGTACCTGCTGCTTCATTCAAGTATTTATTGCCCACTTTGCTTTCAAACCATTTTAAGTCAACAAAAATTTCACTGAAGTGCTCCCGATCAAACTGTGAGAAGAAATCAAAGATAAAGGACAAAATATCTAAGATCCTACATAAGTACATAAGTACATAAGTAGTGCCATACTGGGAAAGACCAAAGGTCCATCTAGCCCAGCATCCTGTCACCGACAGTGGCCAATCCAGGTCAAGGGCACCTGGCACGCTCCCCAAACGTAAAAACATTCCAGACAAGTTATACCTAAAAATGCGGAATTTTTCCAAGTCCATTTAATAGCGGTCTATGGACTTGTCCTTTAGGAATCTATCTAACCCCTTTTTAAACTCCGTCAAGCTAACCGCCCGTACCACGTTCTCCGGCAACGAATTCCAGAGTCTAATTACACGTTGGGTGAAGAAAAATTTTCTCCGATTCGTTTTAAATTTACCACACTGTAACAACCTCTTTTGGTTGTTCTCATTTTTATTTAATTTCAAAACAGTTATTAATAAAGTTTCAGAAAATCCTCTAAGTGTTCCTTAGCTATGTCTACCATTATGATACAAGTAAAACCACTTTCCCTTTCCCTAAGTATGACACTAATACACAAAACATAAACAGACTAGGGCCTGTATTCAGACGCAGGAGTTAGACCGGCTAACTCCTGCGGTCGGCGCTAAGCCCAGATATTTAATGCCGGGCCATTTCCAGTGACCGGCACTGAATATCAGGTCTATATTTGGCCGGGTCAATATTCAGACTTAGCCGGTTATCTATAAACCGGCCAAAGATATACCAGATTTGGCCATGAAACCTGATTTAAAAATCAGTGAATAACGGTTATACTGGCTGATATAACTGGCTGTCCACTAGCCACTAACAGGGGGTATTCAGCAGGGGATAACTGGCTATCCCCTGCTGAATATAGGCAGACAGCCAGTTAAGTGCTATTTAACCGGTCAGCAGCCATTCTGCCCAGTTAAATAGTGCTGATCGGGGGGACTAGACTTTAATAAGATGACAATGCCATGACTCCTGTTTCATTACTATTGAAAAGGTACATACTTTCTAGTGCAAAAATGTGTCAAGCATTAAAAGGAAGCAAAAACAAGTGAAAAAGAAAAGTAGAGGGATAATGGTAAGACGGACTGTTGGGAGATGCTGTTTGGCTGGGGTAAACCAAAGGCTGTGCTACTGGTGTTGTTTGTGCAGCTGGCCTTGCTTGAGTGAGATTCACCCCAGACGACATCATCAGTGCCACACAGTATCTATCTATATAACACTGACCTCCTCATAACACATGCCCACACAACCATAGGTGTATGACAGAAGGGGCATAACCAAAGGGGAGCAATTCTGGCCAGTTTGGGGATGCATTGGAATTTGGAGTTTCACCTGAGGAAGTATCTAATATGGGAAACAGGAAGATAAAATACTGCCTGCTTTAAGTGGTCAGGGAACAGGGTTGCACCTATGGACACAAACTTAGTATTGTCCGCAGGATCCTCAATGACTTTTATCCAACAGTCTCCAGATTCCGCTCTGTTGTATGGGGTGTGTCTGAGCCCCTTAGAAAGAACACCTCCACCACCTCTATGTATGGGCTCTGTGGACTCGGGCTGATTGCCCAAGTTGTGGGGGATTTAGAGGTTTCCTCTGTTAGTTCGAAAACTCCTCATAGCCTGGGAGAGGATCATCATTAGCATATAATACATGCGGGGGAACCAGTTCCTCAGTGTTTGCAGTTTTGACAGTTAAAGAGGATTCTCTGTTGGATATATGGAAGACTGTAATTCAGTCAGATGCTTTGCTTCTGGTTTTCTCTGATAAGCTATCTGTTTTTTTCCAGGGAGACAGGGGCCAAGCTTAGCAATCGTGAGACAGGTTAACCCAAATAGAAACTAGTGTTTCCAAACTGGAGGACAAAGCTGTAACCTTTCAGGCCTCAGGTTTAGCTAACATTAAAGCTGTATTAATGGAAAATGTAATACAAGCCAAAAACGTACGGTTTTTGAATTTTTCTAAGGCTGTTTCTGTCTCCATGGGGATTGCTTAAAAAACTTTTCTGAGAAGTATTACATTTTCCAGATTTTAATATAAACACCTTTTTAGATGTGCCTCAGTTGGAGAACTTTCTTAAGGCTAAAAATGGTTAATGTGGTATTTTTTAAATTGTACCTTGCTTATTTGAAGATATGGAGTAGTAATAAATACTATAATTTGCTCTTGATATCACTCCACGCTTCTTGATACAGACAAACGTTATTGCTTCTTTTTCTTGATATATTTTCTTTATTGATCGATTTCCATGTTTCTTTTTGTAGTTACTCACAACTGAATATATTTAAAGTTTAAATTTAACATAAAACAAGTGAAGCAAATATTAAGTCTACCTGAACTCCTAAATACTCAATGCAGGGTATGTATAAAGGATGTTCTTTTCTGGTAGTACATAAGTGGGAGTGGTGTTTGTTCAGACGTATTGTATCTCACATATACATAAACATCATTTTCCCATCCACGATCAGGTTTTAACAGTCACGTTTCAAGGTTCAAGTTTATTTAAGACTTTCTATCCCGCTCATCAAGTGATTGTCTGAGAGGTGTACAATCTAATTTAGGGGAATAGAGTAAAATGGCACGTGTTAAAACCTATTAGAAAGCTTGAAATAAAATAAACCTAAAAGAAAGCAACTTCGCCTCCGTCCAATAAATCATTGATAATTGCCTGATTCAACTATACAAGCTCCCCGCACTTGCAATCTCTAATATCAAGTTAGTGCATCTTCTGGTATGACTGCTGAAATGAGGTCACAGATACACAAGTAGACAAGACAGATAAGATTTCTCCACTAGGCATTTGCTCTCTTCTTTTACTTTGTAAATAAATGTCTAAAAATGGAGGGAAATCTGTACCATACAGAGAAGAAAAGAGCAGGTGATCACGCAGCCTACCCCAGGGCCCTTGCTGGCTTACAGATTTGAAAGATACATCTAAATAAACTAAGCGCTTCACACATATAATCTCCATATAAATGAGCATCTTCCCAGAACCCACATCTCCAGGACATATTCCTTTATAGTAAAGAGAGAGAGTGGAAGGTCATGAAAGTGAATAGTATTTTATAGCACAGTGTCTTAACAGGATCTGCAAATAAATACTTACATCTGACAACTTTATAAGATATTTCTCAAAGTGTGTCAAGTTTAGATGTCCATTTTCATTTATATAACCTTAAAAAAAAAGATCATATATCAGCATATACTACTATCTCCAAGTGATCTCTGTAGAAAAGTGTTTATATCCATATCATCCTTCAACAACATATAAAAAAAGGAAAATCTTTATTCAAGTTGGTGTGCATCACTCCTTTTAATATCCCCCCCCCCCCAAATCCAGTCTAATCACTGTTATCTAGATTATTTTTTGGTTAATATGATAAATGCTTTCTCAGTACAATAGAACCATAGTATGAGATGTGTTGGATAGTCAGGGCTGCTAAAAAGAAAAGGTAAGGAAAACCTCTAAAAGCTAAATCTTGTAATACCTCTATGACCATGCCACTTATTTAGTTAAGCCCTGTATTCTCTCTTTTTTTTGTGTGTGTAAATCTTTTCATTGAATAGAAACAACCAATACAACCAGCACAAGCAAAAATCACATACCTCAAATACAGCAAAAAGTAATTATATAAAAAAAGGCAGGAATGAGTTTCACCAGCAAAAACCACTAACTCTTAAGTATACATATGTTCCCATTCCTATGGGTTATATAAATGCAAGGTCAGCTGTTAATAATCAAAGACTGGATTGAAACTGAACAACTAGGTTTACTGTTCACAACCGAAACGTGGCTGCACCTTAAAGATGACCCAATACTGCTTGACTTATGCCCACTGGGATACGAAATAATACACACACACAAAAAAAAAGGAGGTGGGGTTGCCTTAATATATAAATCCTTCTTCACAGTAGAACCTATTGCTGAACACCCCTGCAATTGAAATTATGGCATGCAAAATCACTGATACAACACTAACTGGTCAACTATGCTGCATACTTTTCTATCGTCCTCCAGGAAGTTGGTCCAACGCCCAAGATGACTTCATGGATTTTGTATCAAATAGTTATACCAACTTCACTGATGTCCTTCTACTAGGAGATATAAATCTGCACCTAGAAAAACGTCATGACACAAACACTAGGTTTTTAACAAATTTCTTGAACCAATGGAACCTCAAAACAACACAAGCCACTTCAACGCATTCAAAAGGTCATCTATCAGATATTCTCAGCCAATAATAACCTTATACTACAAAACCATAATTGGGAAGAGGTGCTATGGTCAGATCACAGCAAACTCACATTCATACTTCAATGGAAAGAAAACAGTAAGAATAGGGAATCAAAGACATCACATACCGTCATAACCAGAGGAAAGGTAGACAATCATAGCTTCTTGACGGCAGCACTGAATGATCAAACAAACTTAATCACCTAATAACATATTTTTAATGAGAAATTGTGATGAATCGAGCAAAAACACACTGAAAAAAACAGTACCATTTAAACTGAAAACAAGGAACAAAAAAACCATGTCTCTGGTTCAACAACGAACTACTAGAGATGAAAAAACTTTGTAGGAAACTAGAAAGAAAATGGTCCAAAAACAAATCTGACACAAATAAATCTATATGGAGGAAAGTGTTAAGAACATACAAACACAATATAAAAAGAGCGAAAGCAAAATACTACCAGCACGATTGTGAGCCCAGAACAGATAAATACGAAACAAGTATATGAACTTATAAGGTATTAAACAACCAAGCTCTACTAGCTTTAAATGAAACACCACCAACAGCAAACAAGCTCACACAATATTTTGAGCAAAAAATAAGATCGAATCTTGCTATAACACAAATATCCCTCACAGATTTCCTACACAAATGTGAAACCAACAATGATCATATCAAGGCAGAAAGAACATGGTCCCTCCTTTAAAATACCTACAACCAGCTCAGTTAAAAAAATACCTACAACCAGCTCAGTTAAAGCACTATTGACAAGATACGCACATGAAAACTGTCTATTAGATAGCTGCCCTAATTACTTGATGGAAATTACTTGATGGAAAAGCACCAGATTGGTTCACTGGATATTTTTCCGAACACAAAGAATACATGCTTTTGAATGGTCATTTCCCTTATGATAAGGGTGACATTATACTCACTCCAATCCCTAAAAATGCCACTAGTGAGATCAGTGAACTCACAAATTACAGACCAGGGGCCTCAATACCACTACTGACCAAAACAATAGAGGTTCTAGTAGCACAACAATTAATGGAATATTTGACGCATTTCTCAGTCCTTCATAACTCTCAATCAGACCACTCTATAGCACTGAGACAGTCATAGCAACCCTGATAACAAAATTCATAAGATTAATATACCAAGGTCAGAAACTCCTACTGTTACAATTTGACATGTCAAGCACTTTTGATCTAGTAGACCACACAACACTAATGGGAATTGCTGGTACAGTGGCAGCCTGGTTTAATGGTTTTCTAAGAACTAGATCCTATCTAGTAAAGACGTCAAATTAGTTTTCAGACTCTTGGATATCTGAATGTGGGGTGCCACAAGGTTCGCCAATATCACCCATACTATTCATTGTGATGGCACCACTTGGCAAAAACTGGAAAAATGGGATTCAACCCATTTATATATGCTGATATCACTATTTACATACCGTTTAACAACAATATCACAGAGATATCAAATAAGATTAAAACAGGCCTGGACTTTATGGAAAATTGGGCCACAATTTTCAAACTTAAACTAAATAGAGACAAAACCAAATTCCTGGTTCTATCTAGCTCACACAATCCCACCTATTATCAAAACGTCACAATCAACCAACAAACATACCCAACTGAAACACAACTGATAAACATTTGACTCTTGAAAACGAGGGTCCCGGTTTACTAAGGTGTGCTAGCGTTTAGCGCGCACTAACGCTACAGGCACCCATAGGAATATATGGGTGTCTAGCATTAGCACATGCTAATTTTTTAGCGCATGCTAAAAACACTAGCGCGCCTACAGTGCGGCTTAGTAAATAGAACCCCAGGTTTCATAATTCACAACAATGAGTTTCAAAATTCTATGGAAATTGAGAAAAATCTGAGACTATTTTCCCAGACAATTATTTTCACTTATATTACAAACGCTGATATTGTCCCAACTAGACTATTGCAACACAGCATATGTAGGGTGCAAAGAAAACACAATAAAATCACTGCAGACCGTTCAAAACACAGTAGCAAGACTGATATTCAAAAAGTTGAAATATGAAAGAATAACCCCATTACTTGTAATGCTATTCTGGCTCCCAATCAAGGCCTGATTATTTTTCAAAGCATGCACCATCATTTTCAAAATACTGTTCAGAAAGTCTCCTGACTACATGCTAGACTCGACTGAACTATCACCAAAGAATGCAAGTCCAGGAACCAGAGGTTACTTACTACTTCACTTACCCAAATGCAAAAAAAGCATAATTTACAAATCCATCTATATGGCAGGTTTTAGCTATGTGGACTCCAAGTGGTGGAATTCAATTCCCAAGGTCACAAGAAGTATCACAAACTATCCTCAGCTCAGAAAAGAACCAAAAACCTATCTCTTCAAGAAATTCTATGGCTAAACGTGCGTGCTACTGACACTCCATAATCAACCTGTAATAACAATGTTCCACACTACTTTGTAATTGAAATGCATCATAATAATCTCTACTAACCGTTAAATGTAAGCCATATTGAACCAAAACTCATTTTTGGATAATTGTGGGATACAAGAACAAATAAATAAAAAATAAATAAAATTCCCAACACAGGTGTGCATAGTGGGATCACGCAGTGGCTCAGAAGATGAGGGAGACCTGGAGCCAGTCAATTTGAAGAGCCTTAGTTGTGATGTACAGCGCTGTCTACAGGACCTGCGCTCTGAGCTGAAAGATATGAGAGGGGAACTTTAAACCTGCATTGACATCCTACATAGATATATGTGAGATTTCGGCACAAGGTTTGAGGAAATGGTGGTGCAGTTCGAGGAGAAAGGAGAGGCAATTTTGGACCTGCAGTCTAAATATTCTATACTGGAGATGCAGTATGAGAACCAGCAATATAAAATGGATGATGTTGAAATAGGGGATGCTGGAACAACTTGTATTTCTGTGGTGTACCTGAGAATAACAACCAAGAAAATGACAGGGAGGTGATCCAGGCATTGTGCCACCAATTGTTGGGCCTTAGTGAATTGGCACCTGATATTGAAATGAACAGGCGAACAGGGTTCTGTGCTTCTCTACCGTGTGATCTGAGCCTGGAACAGAACTTGGGGACTTTGGTGTTGAAATGAACGGCAAAAAGATCCACTGAGAGGATCCCCACTATCAGAAGATTTTGCGGGCTGTGCCCTATTGAGAGACCACTCATGCGGTTGCAAAATCCTGCTCAGTCTGTCTGACAGGCAATTATCAATTCCTGCTAGGTACATGGCTTGGAGGACCATTCCGTGAAGAAGGGCCCACTGCCTCCTTACACAAGAGGTATGCTTGGTCACATAGAACACTGCAACTTCTTGTCCATTTGAATGAGAATAATTTGGTTGTGAAGCCGATCTCTGAAAGCCTTTAAAGCATTCCAAATGGCCCTGAGCTCAAGGAAGTTGATATGGTAAGTTGTTTCCTGAGCAGACCAAGTACACTGGGTGTGAAGCTCAGTCACATGAGCTCCCCATCCCAAGTTGGATGAATCTGTTGTTAACATCTTCTGAGGAGGTGGAAAATGGAATAGTAGTTCCACAGTCAAACTCGTCCAAATTGTCCAACAGAGAAGGGCATGAGTTAAAACTGGAGGAATCTGTATTACATCCGCTAGATTCCCACCACCTGAGACTACTGGGCCTCTCTCAAATGGAGACATGCCATGGGAGTGACATGCACTGTTGAGGCCATGTGGCCCATTAATCTCAACATCTGCTGAGCTGTGACCTGCTTGCTGCTTTGGACCTGCGAGGTGAGCGTCATCAATGCCTCTGCTCTCGCTTGTGGAAGAAAAGCCCAAGCCTGCAATGTATTGAGCAGGGCTCATATGTACTCCAAACGCTGAAATGGAGAAGGTAGGACTTTGGGTAATTTATGACATACCCTAGTAGCTCCAACACCCAAATAGTTAGGTGCATTGACTCTGTCGCTCCCTCCTGCGAAGTGCTCTTGACCAGCTAGTTGTTCAGACAGGAAAACACAGACTCCCAGTCTGTGCAAATTTGCTGCAACTACCGCTGGACACTTAGTGAATACCCAGAAAGTATCACAAGGCCAAATGGCAGAACACGATACTGGTAGTGATGTTTCCCCATTTGGAATGAGAAGTATCGAAATGCGGGTATAGGCATCCTTTAAGCCCAGAGAGCATAGCCAATCTTTTTCCTGAATCATGGGGAGAAGTGTGCCCAGGGAAGTTATCCTGAACTTTTCTTTGACCAGGAATTTGTTCAGGGTCTTTAGGTCTAGCTTGGGACGAAATCCTCCCGTTTTCTTGGGCACAAGGAAGTATCTGTAATAGAGTCTCTTCCTTTCTTCTCCTGGTGGCACGGGGTTGACCGCATTGGCTTGTAGAAGAGGAGAAATTTCCTCTACAAGTACCTATTTGTGCTGAGAGCTGATGAACTACACTCTCAGTGGGCAATTTGGTGGTCTTCGATGCCAATGAAGGGCATAACCAAGATGGACTATTTGAAGAACCTCCCCCCTATCGGTAGGCCGCCTGGGGCAGTTAGGAGTATGGCTATGGTCTTCTGGAGACAGTCATAAGCTTGTCCCTTGCTTCAACTGGAGAGGCAGCTGCAAATCCTGAGGTCGGGACTGGCGAGGCTGAGAACGCTGAGCCTGAGCATTCTGGGAAGAGAAGGTGGCGGAAACCTATGCCTTTGAGAGCAGCAGGGTCGCCACCTAGACCCACTCGAAAACCTGATAGAAGAAGAGGCTACAGCTGGAAGTTGCCGAGACAGGGACTGGATGGTATCAGTATGCTTCTTTATCAAGTCAGCGATTTCCTTCACCTTGTCCTCAAAAAGATTGTCTCCTTGGCAAGGTACGTCTGCAACCTCTCCTGAACTGCTAGTTCTAGGTTAGAAACACGCAGCCATGAGAGTCTGTGCATCCCTCTCAAATCAGGGAGCCTTCTGAATACAATAATGTGTATCCACCTTCTTAGGTGCGACCTGCACTGAGAAGAGAGATTTCCAGTTCTTTGCCTGTGCATTTTTAAGGATAGGGTACAATGATACTGTGACCCCTTCCTTAGGAGGTGACTCATAGTCCAGAACAGATAACATCTCTGCCCTGGGCTCCTCCTCCATCGCCAACTTAAATAGGATGTCTGAAACCATCTCCTTGACAAAACTAGTGAAAGAGAGACTCTCAGGTGGAGATTTATGTCTGTGTTGAAGGGGGGAGGGATCAGAAGGTACTCTATAAGACTCATTCGAGAAGTAAAGAGCGCCCTCTTCTGAATCCCATGAGAAGTCCCAGTCAGACTCTTCACCGTACTCAGACTGGACTGAGTCTGTGCTGCCCTGGCTCAGTGAAACCACATCCACGCCCCGAAGAGCACCGAGGTACGGTCTGTACCTCGGTGCTCTTTGGGGTGTGGATGTGGTGAGTCGCCACCTACCCTCAGATTCCGGGAAAGCTTCCTCCACCGATGTTGAGCGGTACTGCATAGGTCCATGTCAATGTCGACACCAAGATGCCGGTGCCAAGGACCACTCCACAGGCATGAGTGGAGCCTCAGAAAGAATCTGGGGATGATACACTGTTGGCGCAAGCACCCTCGCTGCCTGAGAGGATTGCAACTGCAACATCTGCGCCAGCTCCTCCCTGAGCCAGCTCCTCCCGGTACCACTCATCGAAGGAAGGCATCGGCAAAAGCCGGGAGAGCCGGGACAGAGGCAACTTGAGAAGATGTCGGTGCTGAACCAGAAGTGGGAATATGGCTGCTCAAAGACTTGCGCACCAACACCTCTACCAAAGAGGGGAGTACTCCTCCCGGTGCCAGTGATGCCGATGCCCAGAGCTCCCAGCACATGTGTTAAAGAGGACTGATGCTTATGCTTCTTGGGCTTCCCTCGATGCTTAGCATCGCGATCCTTCAGTGCTAACAAGGATAGCATTGAACCCATACGTGCCCTCAGTGTCAGATCCAATGCTGATTGGTCTCAAGGCCTATTTTCAGCACCTGATGTTGAGATTTCCTCAATAATAGTGCACTCCCAGTGGTAGATGAAGTCTTAGCAGCCACCAAGGTCAATGCTTTTGGTACCGAGGTCAATGGATCGGCCTTCGAGGAGCCAAAACATCTCTCCTGTTGACCTACCACCCCCTCTGTGTCCTCACCTGCATTTGCAAACAGAGAGAACAAGAGTTAGGCTCATGGACAGGCCCAATGCACCCGATGCTCCAAGCGTGCAGGTCCGTTATGAAATTCAACCGATTACATTGTGCACACCTTTTGAAGCCACTGGGTGTCTTCTTGGACATCGAGAAAAGAATCGTGGTCAAATTAAACTCCTTAATTATGAATTGTAAAAAGGGACAGCATTCAAATTGAGGCTGATGCTCCGGCTTAAGTGGGCCTAGCAACTCGCGAAAAAGAAAGGAAACTTGAAGAGCTGAAAATGCTAAAAAAATGAAAAGGTAACATAATACATATAGAGGGATCCTTCACTTTCATCTCATAGGTTTTGGGTGCAAAGCCCAAACCAGTTTGGTTGCCTCTCTTTATACTTTCCGATTAGTGAGGCCTCACCAATGACCTGTTCAAAGGTATTATTCACCTTATTTCTATTAGTTATGCCTCTCCCTATGGCACCCAGCGTTCCTCTAGTTATCACTTTAGCATGCTGTATCACTGCTATATCATCTCTGGTTAGTGCACATCAGTTCTCCACCTATCTCATCCCATTCCTGCAGATTTCTGCACCCCCAAATTCACTACTGCACTTTCTGCAACTTAATCTTAGCCCCCAAGCATTCAATTACGCCTCAAGCTTTCTCATTCTATTTCTTCGGGGGCATTCATTCTGTTTCAGATCTTAATCATCCACAAAAACACAATTTTTTCCATTCTAACTCCTACAATAGCACCTACATAAATATTGAGTAGAACTGCCCTTGGTTAATCTCTCTGGCCTCAGAGCGAATACCATCTACCATTACCCTCTGGTGTGTATCATACAATCAGTTTCTAATCGTTCACCACTTTCGAACCTATGCTCAAGGCTGTGCAGTTTACTGTCAAGCCTCCAATGTGGGAAAATATCAAATACTTTGCATTCCAACTGTGCGACTTATCACTACTGACCATTTTAAAGTGTGAATGTGCCATTTCTAATTTTATTTCCATTATTTATTGGGATTTATTAACCGCATTTATGAAGAGATTCACCCAAGGTGGTGTACATCAGGTACAGTTTAACATAAAACTTACAATTTTGTTAACAGCATAACAATAGTAAAATAACCAAGAATAAACTAAATACAATAAATGAGGTAAACTTGAAAACAGTAACTTAAAACCTAATAACAGAACTACCGTGAAACAGTATCAAAAATATACATTTAAGAGCATTGGAAATCAAATACCAGAGATATAACACGTTAGCATAATACTAATGATACACCTAATAAGCATGCATTAGAACATTCAACTAACATTGATATGATGCTAGAGATTTTCTACAATACTGCTTACCATATAGCTGATGGGACAAGAGCAGATATATGATGGGATACTTTATATATAAGTGCTGTTCAAGACATACCATACTGTTACAAGGTCCCTAATCAGAAGAGCTTAGTATGCCACTTTTAAGCATGAGAGATAACAACATCTCACAGTGCCAGCCATCTAGTCCCTAATTCTAGAACAAACTTGTGAAAATGCATGTACTATCAAACTGCTGAAAATCTGAAGCTTTAACTGGGTCAACATTTGAACTAAGATGCTGAACAAATAAAATGTGTCTGTATTTTGAGATCTGAGTGTAGCATTCCTAAGTAGCAGCAACCTTTACAGCACTTCCAACTCAAAAAGAGAAAGTAACCAAGTCTGAGCTGCAGATAGAAGCAAAACGACATGAGCAATCTCTCTGACAGGCACCAAAATAGCCACCAGCTGTGATGACTCAGCAATAAAGAGTAATAATACTGAGATCAGAAGCAGAATCCTTGCAGAGACTTATTATCTGGGATTGTAATTTTAATAATTATGACTTTCTTCACTTGTAAAATGACTCACCTCCGAGTTCTGGCAAAACACTGATGTATGTTTTGTAAAGCAGAGGCAAAGCATTGTGGTTAATATGTAAATGAGGTAGATGAGGAATAAAATCATTGCCTACTAAAAATCCCATTAATATCCAATCATCGATTATCTTTTCAATGTCATAATCAAAGGGAATCTTGTCCTGTTCATCAAACAAAAATGAAAGTTACGGTCCAATCCAAAACACTGAAAGTTAAAGCTTCTATTCAGGATTCTAATGTTACTCACTTTTAATGCTGAAAATTCATAGTCAATATATTCCCTCATTAAAGATAAGTGAAGGAGATGAAATGTGGTTTCTTCGGGTGCAGATACTCTGTAAGACATTCAAAACATGCCATCAAAACCATTAGTAAATGAAGAAATCCAAGAATAATTAGGCCTTTATAAAGGCCTAGAGTATGGTGGTTTTAATTCCCTTCCCTAGGACAATAGCATAGAGCAAAAAAGAAAAAGGAATTACAGTGACCAATCATCCACTGGGCTCAAAAGTATATTATCAGGAATAGGATTCAGGGGTGTATGTGACATTTTCAGTTCGTTAGTTAAATAATAGTTTTCCAGTGACCTTTTGTATCTATGGACCTCTTTTATCAAACCGCATTAGAGGTCCCTGGTGTTGGTATTGCTGACAAAGCCAATTCACTTTGAATGCGCTTCGTTGGCATTGCCGCACGGGAACTGCTAGCAAGGCTTGATAAAAGAGGTCCTAAGTTTTTAACCTCTCCTTCATAAATAAAAACTAGAAGGACTGGATGTTGTACTTACAGCTGCAGGCATTATTAGGTACTTAATTTGTGACTCGGGCTCTTAGGAGCTCCACTCGATTGGAGATTTAGGTAATGCAAGATCCCTCCCCCCCCAGCTGTCAGAAGGCCTCAAAGAGTGGAACAGTTTTTGAGCCCTTCCTCCACATGGTTCGGTTGTATCCTGGTGTGGCAGAATGTCTCTTTTAGGGATGTAAGGGAATGCCTAGCCATCCTGGTCACAGGAATTACTTATGAACAGAAGATATGCCATGCTGGGTGAGTCCAAAAGGTCCATCAGGCCTAGCATCCTCTCTCCTACAGTGGTGACTCCAGGTCACTAGAAGTGCCTGGCAGATCCCCCAAAATAAATCCATTTCTTGCAGCTTCTTCCCATAGATGAGTGGTAACTTTCCAAGGTCTATTTCGCTAATTATTTTTGATCCTTTTTCTAGGAATTTGGCTATCTGGGCAAATACTAAAATCTCCTAAAAATAATTCAATTACTCTTACATAAAACTAGTTGAGAAACAAACTCCTAAAAATATTACATAAAACTTGTTGAGAAACAAACTCCTAAAAATATTACATAAAACTTGTTGAGAAACAAATTCTGAAAGTTTCTCAATAAGCCACTGGTCATCATCTAATGATTGATAAACTAAAAGAATATGTAGAGAGCACGGCTCCAATAAGCCAACCACTAGTATTTCAGACCCAACTAGGCGATCTACCATCTGCTAGTGCAAAGAAAGCCTATTTTTAAATATCAGAACTATTCCCCCCTTCCTTTCACTGATCCCACTCTGCTTGTTGTTCTTCCCTGATAGTCTTTAGCCTCCCTTGCCCAGATTCCATGTACATTTTGCCCTGTTCTCCCCCCAATCCCTGGTAGGGCCTAGCCTCTCCTCACAGCCCCTCCTCCAACAATGTTCTACCCCACACTCCTCCATGACATCTTCTGCGTTCTGGCCTTCCAGGTTCACTCTTCCCTTCAGGGCTGTGGAGTTGGTACACCAAACTTTCTACTCCAACTCCTACAGATATCAGGCTTTAAATTTTTTGTACTGGATCAAAGGTACTGGTAAATGTAATCAAAACTCCTTACATTCTTTCCTTGGAAGTGTCAAATACCGAAATAGCAAAGACATGTGAATGGGCCTGCCTTGAGCCAGTGCTCCCAGTCTTATAATAATGGTTAACACTTGCAGCATTCAGCACAGAAGAAAGAAAATCTAGAATTACAACAGACTTGAAAATGGCAGACCATACATGCTCCTTTGCAAATCTATCTAAACAAACAGCTAAGCCGCTTAGTAGGTGGGGTATAAATTTTAAAACTAAATAAATGAATATGAAAAAAATCAATTCAACTTTGAGGAATCAACTTAACCATGCAGAAATATTTCTTGGAGTAATAGACACTACGGTTTATGATGAACTTTATCAGTCGCTTGGGACAATGGGATCAGGAAATCTCTTCAAATTGCAAACCTGTCAGAACATAAGAACAGCCATGCAGGGTCAGACCAATGGTCTATCTAGCCAAGTATCCTGCTTCCAACAGTGGCTAATCCAAGTCACAAGTACCTGGCAGAAACCCCAAAATAGGCCTTAGCGTGTGGGAAAGACGCCACAGCCATAAAACCCCCAATTTTCTATTTTTTGCTTTAATGGTCGAGTGCTAATGCTCCATTTTAAAAAATTACTCCGATAAGGGTTCCCGCGTTATCAGTGTGCTAACCAGTTAGCTCGTTGTAATGTAGATTTGCTAACTGGTTAGTTTCAGGAATTCCCCTCTCTGCTCCTGACACACCCTCTCCTGCAACAGCTCTCCAACAGGCTTAGGCAGACAGCAAAATCACTCCCAAAAGTTCTCAATAATCATTCTTTCCACCTCTGTCTGCTCTACAGCAATATATTTTAGCTCCAAGGATGACTGTTGAATTAACTGCTTTAGCGTTCAGCAAACAGCCACTCACCACTCATTTTCCCACATGATTAAATTCTAACTTGACAGATTTCTCAAATCACAGTTTACCTTTTCTGAGATTTTTTGCCACCGAATCTAACCTCTTCTCTTAAGAGAGAAAAATGGGCTTCGTGACTTGTTAAACCCAGCATGATCTGTTGAAAGACAGATAAGTAAATAGATATGTTCATTACATAGCAGACAGAGAACAGCCTTCTCTTTAACATGTTTGCACAGCAACTAAAGATCTTCTTAGGTTGGTTAAAGCTTGGTGGTCCCATAACAATGGAACATTCTCCAATGTGGCTGCTGACATCATACAGCAGATTACTTCAAAGATATGGTTTGTTTCATGCAATGACGGCATCAGCTGGACAGATCTTCTCTACAGAATTGTATCAAGTGCTACAATAAGTTATTATATAGTCAGAAATACAGTACGCCTTAAAATATTCTTATACTCTGCCTTAAAAGAAAATTTGGTACCGGTGTCCTTCCATTTCTGATAACACAAAATTAGAAGGGATACACGATAGGAGTGGAAACAACTCAGGGGGCAATTCTCAAAAGGTCAGCTAAAGTTAGCATGCAGCATCCTGGCACATAAGTGCAAATTCTACATCAGCAATTACAAGCGTAACTGCTGTTCTAGAATAATAGCATAAGTTCACCTTTAGGCAAGAGCACTAACGCTAACTCAATGGCTGCTCTAAATGCTGTCCGTTATGCACTATTATTCTAGGTCCTATTGTGCAGAAATTGCCCACAATGTTTCTTCCAAGAACCACACGAGCATTGTAGAGAGGGCAGCTCAGCTGGCGATAAAGATCACAAATCCCAATGCCCGACTGCGCAATGACGAGAATGAGATGTTTCTATGTATAGCTTTAATAAAAGATATAAAAACTGAAAAAAAAATATTCTATAACCTTACCTACCCTCTTGCAGTTGCACACTAAGGTTATAGAATACTGATTACATGCAGTTATGCATGTAACTGCAAATTAGTGCCAATTAGCACCAATGTCAATTATAGCCAATTAACACCTAAGTTATAAGCATAAACTATTATAGGACCTGTGCATGCAACTTTATGCACACAAGTTTATAGAATGAGAGGGTCAGTATTAATTTAGTTAGTAATTTTATACAGTGTCCCTCCCAACAGGTTATAAGATGGTGCAGAAAATATAAAATATGTACAGTTCATAAAAATTCTAGAAAATAAACTATACAAACACAAAATAAACCAAAATATAAAAGACATCACAGAAACTCATAACAAAGGTATAAGTTATCATGCACAACTCGTGTCCCTTAGGCCCTGACAAACAGCAAGCTCTACAGTACAAACAGATCTCTGCATGGACCTAATTCTATACAAAAAAGCGCAAAATTGTGCACACAAATTTGGGCAGGTGCCCAATTTGTATGTGCAATTTAAATGAATAACAAGCTAATTAGTGCTAATTGGCTTAACAAGCAATTAATGGCTCTAATTAGAATTAAAATTTATACACAAGTCAACACAAGAGGGTGTGGAACTGGGAGGATCATGGGCAGATTGGGGGGGGGGGGGTGTTCCTTTCGCTCATGCGCCTAATTACAGAATAAGATGGGATCCATGCCTAATTTAGGTGCAGACATTTGCACCACACTTCCATTGGTGTAAATGGCCATGCCCAAATATAGTCACAGCTCCCGGGCCTAAGTGCTATTCTATAAACCGCGCCTAACTTTAAGCAGTTTATAGAATAGCGCTGAGTGGTTTGTTTTTTGGGGCCAATTTTTTGGGGCACTATATATAGAATTTAGTCCTATGTGTCATTACAACTAGATTCTGACTCCTGATGCAACCTGGAGCTTGGTCTAAGTTAGCAGTAGTAGTACTGGAGTGTGAACCGCCCATCAGACAGCAGCCTGCATGTGGTATAAAAATGCTGTGCCTATAGAGCAGTAGTATAAAAATATTTCTTCACTCAACATACAATTAAACTCTGGAATTTGTTGCCAGAAAATGTGGTAAAAGTAGTTAGCTTAGCAGGGTTTAAAAAAGATGGGAACATTAGGTTCTTACCTTGGTAATTTTCTTTCCTTTAGTCGTAGCAGATGAAGCCATTACATATGGGTTGTGTCCATCAACCAGCAGGGGGAGATAGAGAGCACTCAACTTTTCACAGTGCCTCTTGGCCAGCCAGCTCTACTGCCTCTTCAGTATTTGAAGCTTCCAAAGCAGTATGGCAAACCGCAATGGGAATAACATGAACTTTCCTCACAGCGAACGATGGCCCCTTAACAAGGGCATGAACTCAAAAGGAACACATCCTCCTGGAGGGAATAAACTCGTCCTCCTTATTGTATAACTGGAGGGGATACATGCAACCTCCTGGAGGGAATATAAACATCCTCCAAAACATAAACTGGAGGGAATGGACTCATCCTCCTATAAGTGAACATGAATCCTGAAGACTGTTTTCCAACTTTCTCCCAAGGAAGGATTAGAACTTCAGGAAACAAGAACAGAACCTGAAACAGATTCACAGCATACAGACAATCATACAGGGAGGGCTCATGGCTTCATCTGCTATGACTAAAGGAAAGAAAATTACCAAGGTAAGAACCTAATTTTCCCTTCCTTGTCATCAAGCAGATGAAGCCATTACGTACAGTGGGGGAAATAAGTATTTGATCCCTTGCTGATTTTGTAAGTTTGCCCACTGACAAAGACATGAGCAGCCCATAATTGAAGGGTAGGTTATTGGTAACAGAGAGAGATAGCACATCACAAATTAAATCCGGAAAATCACATTGTGGAAAGTATATGAATTTATTTGCATTCTGCAGAGGGAAATAAGTATTTAATCCCTCTGGCAAACAAGACCTAATACTTGGTGGCAAAACCCTTGTTGGCAAGCACAGCGGTCAGACGTCTTCTGTAGTTGATGATAAGGTTTGCACACATGTCAGGAGGAATTTTGGTCCACTCCTCTTTGCAGATCATCTCTAAATCATTAAGAGTTCTGGGCTGTCGCTTGGCAACTCGCAGCTTCAGCTCCCTCCATAAGTTTTCAATGGGATTAAGGTCTGGTGACTGGCTAGGCCACTCCATGACCCTAATGTGCTTCTTCCTGAGCCACTCCTTTGTTGCCTTGGCTGTATGTTTTGGGTCATTGTCGTGCTGGAAGACCCAGCCACGACCCATTTTTAAGGCCCTGGCGGAGGGAAGGAGGTTGTCACTCAGAATTGTACGGTACATGGCCCCATCCATTCTCCCATTGATGCGGTGAAGTAGTCCTGTGCCCTTAGCAGAGAAACACCCCCAAAACATAACATTTCCACCTCCATGCTTGACAGTGGGGACGGTGTTCTTTGGGTCATAGGCAGCATTTCTCTTCCTCCAAACACGGCGAGTTGAGTTCATGCCAAAGAGCTCAATTTTTGTCTCATCTGACCACAGCACCTTCTCCCAATCACTCTCGGCATCATCCAGGTGTTCACTGGCAAACTTCAGACGGGCCGTCACATGTGCCTTCCGGAGCAGGGGGACCTTGCGGGCACTGCAGGATTGCAATCCGTTATGTCGTAATGTGTTACCAATGGTTTTCGTGGTGACAGTGGTCCCAGCTGCCTTGAGATCATTGACAAGTTCCCCCCTTGTAGTTGTAGGCTGATTTCTAACCTTCCTCATGATCAAGGATACCCCACGAGGTGAGATTTTGCGTGGAGCCCCAGATCTTTGTCGATTGACAGTCATTTTGTACTTCTTCCATTTTCTTACTATGGCACCAACAGTTGTCTCCTTCTCGCCCAGCGTCTTACTGATGGTTTTGTAGCCCATTCCAGCCTTGTGCAGGTGTATGATCTTGTCCCTGACATCCTTAGACAGCTCCTTGCTCTTGGCCATTTTGTAGAGGTTAGAGTCTGACTGATTCACTGAGTCTGTGGACAGGTGTCTTTCATACAGGTGACCATTGCCGACAGCTGTCTGTCATGCAGGTAACGAGTTGATTTGGAGCATCTACCTGGTCTGTAGGGGCCAGATCTCTTACTGGTTGGTGGGGGATCAAATACTTATTTCCCTCTGCAGAATGCAAATAAATTCATATACTTTCCACAATGTGATTTTCCGGATTTAATTTGTGATGTGCTATCTCTCACTGTTACCAATAACCTACCCTTCAATTATGGGCTGCTCATGTCTTTGTCAGTGGGCAAACTTACAAAATCAGCAAGGGATCAAATACTTATTTCCCCCACTGTATGGGATGTAACAAAGCAATCTTTATATAGGGTGGGAACAGGTCACACACGCGCTAGCACTTGTGCTCCAAAACACGCATCCCTCCTAGCTGCCACATCCAGACTGTAATGTCGGGCAAAAGAGAGCTTAGAAGCCCATGTTGCTGCACTGCATATCTCTTGACGAGAAAGTGCTCCAGTTTCAGCCCAAGAGGAAGAAATCGCTCTGGTAGAATGCGCCTTAAAGGCTACAGGCGGAGACCGGCCGGCAAGCAGATAAGCTGAAAAGATAGTTGCTTTGAGCCAGCGGGCAATAGTGGCTTTAGACGCTGGAGACCCTCTGCGAGGACCTGATAGCAAAACAAACAGATGATCATAGATCCTGAAAGAGATAGTAACTCACAGATATTGCAGCAGAGTCCTGCGCACATCCAACAGGTGCAACTGCCCAAAAGATTCTGGAAACTCCTCCTTATCAAAGGAGGGCAAGAAAATAGGCTGGTTTAGGTGAAACACTGAAACCACCTTAGGCATGAAGGAAGGCACGGTCCGAACCGTGACCCCGGACTGAGAATTGCAGAAATGGGTCTCTACAGGACAGAGCCTGGAGCTCTGACACCCGTCTCGCTGAAGTAATGACCACAAGAAAAACGGCCTTTAGTGTCAAATCTTTCTCCGATGCTTGCCGAAGCGGCTCAAAAGGAGAAGCCTGCAGGGCCTTCAAAACTAGCCCCAGGTTCCAAGCTGGACAGGGTGCTCGCACGGAAGGCCGGAGTCGAAGCACCCCACTAAGAAACCGTGCCACATCTGGATGAGCAGCTAAAGACACGCCTTCAACCTTATCACGAAGGGAGGCCAACGCTGCCACTTGCACCCGCAGGGAATTATAGGCCAAGCCTATTTGTACACCATCCTGCAAAAAGTCCAGAATCGGCGAGACAGGAGCCCGCATGGGTGTGATCGCTTTTGAAGCACACCAAGACTCAAACTGGCACCAAATCCTGGCATAAGCCACGGAAGTGGAACGCTTGTGGGCCTGCAGGAGAGTGGAAATGACAGTGTTTGAATAGCCTTTGTCCCTCAATTGCGCTCTCTCAATCGCCATGCCATAAGACCAAAGCGGTAGGCGTCCTCCATGGCTACCGGGCCCTGTGACAACAGGTTCGGTACCAGAGGTAAAGGAAGGGGAGCCTCCACTAGCATCTGTCGGAGGTCCACATACCAAGGCCTCCTGGGCCAATCCGGGGCGATGAGGACCACTTCTCCTGGGTGCAGCCGAATCCGCAGAAGCACACACCCTATCAAGGGCCACGGAGGGAACACATATAGTAGGCCCAGAGGCCAGGGCTGAGTCAAGGCATCCAACCCTGCCGAGCGAGGATCTCTCCGTCTGCTGAAGAAGCGCAAGACTTTGGCATTTGAACTTGTCGCCATAAGATCCATCACGGGCTTGCCCCATTTTGCACATATCTGCAGGAATACTTCGTCTGCTAGTTCCCATTCTGCTGGATCAATCTGATGCCTGCTTAGATAATCGGCTTGCACGTTGCTCTGACCTGCAATGTGAGCTGCCGACAGTGGCAAATCTGTTCAGCCTGCGCGGCCAGTGCTCTGCACTGAGTGCCGCCTTGTCGATTTATGTAGGCCACTGCTGTCGTGTTGTCCGACATCACTCTGACAGCCAATCCTTCCAGGGTCACTTGAAAGGCCAGAAGCGCCTGAAACACCGCTTTCAACTCCAGGCGGTTGATGGACCACTCCGACTCCTCGGGTGTCCATAGACCCTGGGCATGCTTCCCCTTGCAATGTGCGCCCCAGCCCTTCAGGCTGGCATCTGTCACTACTAGACACCAATCAGGGAGCGCCAGCGGCATTCCTCGCCGCAGCATGCTGTCTGAGAGCCACCACTCCATGCTGAGTCGGGCCGCAGGGAGCCAAGAAAGTCTGCATTGGTAATCCTGAGAAACTGGAGACCATCTTTGAAGTAGGGAATACTGTAGAGGTCTCAGGTGCGCTCTCGCCCAGGGCACCACTTCCAATTTGGCTGTCATCGATCTCAGCAGCTGGACAATGTCCCAAGCTCGCGGGCGGGGCATCCTCAGGAGCAGACGGACCTGATTCTGAAGCTTGCACCGCCTTAGCTCAAGTAGGTATACATAGCCCGAGTCTGTCTCGAACCTGGCCCCCAAATATTCTAGAGATTGCGAGGGGGTCAGGTGACTTTTGGCCATATTGACGACCCAGCCTAGAGATTGAAGTACTGAGACCACTCTGGCTGTAGCTTGATAGCTCTCTGTTACAGAGTCTGCTCTGATGAGCCAGTCGTCTAGGTACGGGTGAACCCTGATACCTTCTCGCCTGAGCAAAGCAGTTACTACCACCATTACCTTCGAAAAGGTTCGGGGAGCTGTGGCGAGGCCAAAAGGCAAGGCCCGGAACTGGAAATGTTTTCCCAACACCGCAAACCTCAGATACTTCTGGTGCGGGGGCCAAATTGGTATGTGCAAGTAAGCTTCTTTCAGGTCTAGAGACATGAGAAACTCTCCTGGCTGTACCGCAGCAATCACGGAGCGCAGGGTTTCCATGCGGAAATGCCGCACTCTCAGGGTCTTGTTTAATTCTTTTAAGTCCAGAATAGGGCGAAAAGACCCACCTTTTCGCGGCACCACAAAGTAGATGGAGTAGCGGCCGTAGCCATGTTCGGCGGGAGGTACCAGGGACACGGCCCCTTACTGAATCAAACCTTGCAAAGTCTCCTCTACCGCCGCCCGTTTGGTGGCAGAACCGCATCGGGACTCCACAAACACGTCTCTTACTGGGGCGTTGAATTCTATTCTGTAGCCGTCTCTGATCAGGTCCAGAACCCACTGATCTGAGGAAATATTGGCCCACTCCTCGGCAGAGAGGGAAAGACGTCCTCCGATGACAGGAAGCGAGGAGGGGGCCGGCGCACCATCATTGAGAGTGTCGCCCCTGAACTCCAGGCCTAGAGCCGGTGGCTGCAGAACGCTTGTCCGAGTGAAAGGAGTTCCTCTGCTGAAAAACGGGCACGAGAAGTGAACCCAGCAGAACGCCCCGGGCGGTACCTTCTAGCTTCACGGAAGCGAGGTCTATAAGAGGAGTTGACAGCCTGGCCCTTGGAGGAAGGCTTCGGCCTATCTTCAGGCAAGGGCTGGGGTTTAGGATCTCCCAGACCTTTAACAATTTTCTCCAACTCCTCACCAAATAGGAGAAGGCCTTGAAAGGGCAACTTCACCAACCTTTGCTTAGAGGCCATGTCCGTTACCCAATGTCGTAGCCAAATAAGACGGCGAGCCGCCACTGCTACTGCCATTTGTTTAGCCGAAGCTCTGACAATATCATAAAGGGCATCAGTCAAAAAGGACAAGGCCGACTCCAGCCGCGGAGCCACATCCGAGAAGGGCTCCGCTCCATCTCCGGGCTGTTCCACTGCCTGTTGCAACCACGCCAGGCAGGCTCTAGCAGCATAACAACTGCATGCAAACGCCCGAACAATAAGACCTGCAATTTCAAAGGACCATTTAAATGCTGCTTCCAGCCTACGGTCTTGTATATCCTTCAGGGCAACGCCTCCTTCCACAGGGAGGGTAGTTCCCTTTGTCACCGCAGTGACTAGGGCATCTCTTTAGGCATTGCAAAGCGAGCCAAATGCTCCTCACGCAGAGGGTATAATTGCCCCATAGCCCTGGAAACTTTCAAAGGTCCCTCGGGGTCAGCCCACTGAGCGGAAATAAGCTCTTGGATGGAGTCATGCAAAGGAAAGGCTCGAGCAGGCTTTTTGGTACTAGCCATCCTAGGATTCACAGAGGAGGCCGTGCCACTGTCAGGCTCTTCAATAGAAAGGACCTGTAGGGCATCTGAAATAAGCGCTGGCAGCTCATCACGGTGGAAAATCCTCACCGCGGAGGGATCATACAGATCCTGTGGTAATTCTGCATCTGACTCTGGCTCCTCAGACCACGAAGGCCTGCCAGAACTCTCCAAATCCTCACAGCCCGACCACGGGGGGGAAAAAGGAGGTGCACCACAATCTGAAGGGGAATTAGCCCTTCTACGCTTTTCATTATGCCAATTATCAGGGAAAATAGCCTCAGCGGGCAGTCCCAGGCCCGAATCCACTGGGGGGGGGGGGACAATAGAAGGGGCCTCAGATGACCCTTGAGGGAGAGCTCTTTTCAGCATGTATGCTTTATGCAATAACAACCCAAAATCAGGGGAGAAAAACTCGCCCTGGGCACCCAGATCCCGTCCGGGGCTAGCCGCTCCCTGAATAGCCTTACTTCGAGGTCCCCCCCCCCCCCCCGGGCTCAGGGCTCTCCGTCTCTATGGAGGCCGCGCCACGCAGAGAATTCAAAATGGCGTCCGCTGCCAGCTCTGAGCGGGAAGAATCATCGCTCGCCATGCTCGGGCCGGCTCTTACACCTGTACAGCACAATTTACAGAGCCCCGCTGCTGATTTGCGCTTGCCACACCGGGAACAGCCCTTTACATTCTCTGCAGCCATCGCCGAAAACGGCGGGAAAATTCAAAATGGCGGTTTTGCGCCAAAAACGCCCCAATCGCGGGCCCACCCCAGAGGAGTTAGAAAACACTCTTACCTCACCGGACCGAGTATCACAGCTCCGGTCCCATAGAAGAATCAAAGGAAAACCTCTGTTCCATTTTTCTTTTTTTTTTTAACGCTGTGAGGAAAGCAAAGGTAATAAGAACTCCGGAGGCTCACATGAGTGGGAAAGGCAGGGAAAGGCGAACCAATGTGCCTGCATCCACTGAGTAGGAAAGGACATGGAAAAGCAAGCTAATATGTCCACATCCACGGGGACATGGGTAAGGCAGGGAAAGGGCTAACCTATGTGCCTTCAAAGTGAAGCTGCTATAGCCTCTAACACCCCGGCTAACAACTGGCAAGCCAGGAGCCACCCCAGGCAGATTTTTGATGGAGCTCGAAGAAGCTGCAGCCACCCTGCTTGGGGAGATAGAGAATACTGAAGAGGCAGTGGAGCTGGCTGGCCATGAGGCACTGTAAAAAGTTGAGTGCTCTCTATCTCCCCCTGCTGGTTGATGGACACAACCCATACGTAATGGCTTCATCTGCTTGATGACAAGGAATTGTATAATTTCCTAAAAGAAAAGTCCATAAGCCATTATTAAGATTGACTTGAAAAAATCCACTGCATATTTCTAGGATAAGCAGCATACAATTTGTTTTACTTTTCTGGGATCCTGTCAGGTATTTGTGACTTGGATTGGCCACTAATGGAAATAGGATACTGGGCTTGATGGACCTTCGGTCTGTCCTAGTATGGCAACGCTTATGTTCTTATGGCCTTTTGACAAATATTTTTTGGAAATGCATATAACATACCCACTGGGTCTTCTTCAAATAAGATATTTCCCCATTTTAGGAAAACATCATTACTGAACAAGGCTCATTAGATTTTATCTTAAAACCAATTTTTCATCCATACTCTGGCTGATATTGCAATTCTCGTTCTTAACTATTTTTATTATTCTAATACCACTCCAAGGTGCACAACAGTGTGTGCTGGAGGTATAAGATTATAAACCAAGTTTTGTACTGAACTTCACTTTGCACAGTTATTCAAACTCAAACCCAACTATCTGGGTTCAGTCATAGCAATTACACTTTACAAATATTTATTTATCTAACCATCCAAACTGATAAATCACTCTTAACAAAAATGTCCTTAAGTAATTTACAATCATAAAATCACGTACTATTCAAAAAGAAAAAGAAAAGAAAGTTAAATCGATTTCTTATCCTTCTTAAGTAAATATTTGATTTAAAAAAAACTTTGGGTATGATGGTTCCAGGGAAGAAGATTCCATTGCACAGGTGCAAAGCATTGAAAAGCTGCCCATTTCGAAGTTAGTAATCTTATATCTGCATGGTCTACAGCATATACAAGTGCCTGTAGAGAAGCTTTCAGCACCCAGGAAGTAGGAAAGGTTTGCAACATGCTAAATACTATGGATCACCTGCTTACAGAACTTATGCACCAAGCAGACAATTTTTAAATTGGATTCTATATTCCACAGGAAACCAAAATAACTTCTTTAGCAAGGCTGCGACATGGTCAAATATTCTCTTTCCCATTACAATCACTGTTGCTATGCTCTGTCTGAAGCAGTTAGACTACTGTAATAAACATTTAGAGAAGGACCACCTTCATGCTTGTGAAGCACAAACTGTGAAAAAGTGTACGGAAGCCACTGTCAGTGGTACCTAGTCATTCTGGGACACTAACTGAAAAGTCTGATTCTGGGAGTGCATAAGCTCACTGAACTTAGTATTTTCAAAGTCACTGTTACCTAATGAATAAGATCTATAGGTTAGCATTGTCAGCTTTTCATTTTTAAATCTGCCTGTGCTCATCTTGCAGCACCACAAACTAGCGCATATCCTGAACTATGCAGCACCATATACAGTGGTGGAAATAAGTATTTGATCCCTTGCTGATTTTGTAAGTTTGCCCACTGACAAAGACATGAGCAGCCCATAATTGAAGGGTAGGTTATTGGTAACAGTGAGAGATAGCACATCACAAATTAAATCCGGAAAATCACATTGTGGAAAGTATATGAATTTATTTGCATTCTGCAGAGGGAAATAAGTATTTAATCCCTCTGGCAAACAAGACCTAATACTTGGTGGCAAAACCCTTGTTGGCAAGCACAGCGGTCAGACGTCTTCTGTAGTTGATGATGAGGTTTGCACACATGTCAGGAGGAATTTTGGTCCACTCCTCTTTGCAGATCATCTCTAAATCATTAAGAGTTCTGGGCTGTCGCTTGGCAACTCGCAGCTTCAGCTCCCTCCATAAGTTTTCAATGGGATTAAGGTCTGGTGACTGGCTAGGCCACTCCATGACCCTAATGTGCTTCTTCCTGAGCCACTCCTTTGTTGCCTTGGCTGTATGTTTTGGGTCATTGTCGTGCTGGAAGACCCAGCCACGACCCATTTTTAAGGCCCTGGCGGAGGGAAGGAGGTTGTCACTCAGAATTGTACGGTACATGGCCCCATCCATTCTCCCATTGATGCGGTGAAGTAGTCCTGTGCCCTTAGCAGAGAAACACCCCCAAAACATAACATTTCCACCTCCATGCTTGACAGTGGGGACGGTGTTCTTTGGGTCATAGGCAGCATTTCTCTTCCTCCAAACACGGCGAGTTGAGTTCATGCCAAAGAGCTCAATTTTTGTCTCATCTGACCACAGCACCTTCTCCCAATCACTCTCGGCATCATCCAGGTGTTCACTGGCAAACTTCAGACGGGCCGTCACATGTGCCTTCCGGAGCAGGGGGACCTTGCGGGCACTGCAGGATTGCAATCCGTTATGTCGTAATGTGTTACCAATAGTTTTCGTGGTGACAGTGGTCCCAGCTGCCTTGAGATCATTGACAAGTTCCCCCCTTGTAGTTGTAGGCTGATTTCTAACCTTCCTCATGATCAAGGATACCCCACGAGGTGAGATTTTGCGTGGAGCCCCAGATCTTTGTCGATTGACAGTCATTTTGTACTTCTTCCATTTTCTTACTATGGCACCAACAGTTGTCTCCTTCTCGCCCAGCGTCTTACTGATGGTTTTGTAGCCCATTCCAGCCTTGTGCAGGTGTATGATCTTGTCCCTGACATCCTTAGACAGCTCCTTGCTCTTTGCCATTTTGTAGAGGTTAGAGTCTGACTGATTCACTGAGTCTGTGGACAGGTGTCTTTCATACAGGTGACCATTGCCGACAGCTGTCTGTCATGCAGGTAACGAGTTGATTTGGAGCATCTACCTGGTCTGTAGGGGCCAGATCTCTTACTGGTTGGTGGGGGATCAAATACTTATTTCCCTCTGCAGAATGCAAATAAATTCATATACTTTCCACAATGTGATTTTCCGGATTTAATTTGTGATGTGCTATCTCTCACTGTTAACAATAACCTACCCTTCAATTATGGGCTGCTCATGTCTTTGTCAGTGGGCAAACTTACAAAATCAGCAAGGGATCAAATACTTATTTCCACCACTGTACCAGGGAAGCTATCTGAAGATCAATCAGAATCTCGCAGAACTGGTGCAGCAGTGAGCTCCTTGCAGGATGATTGTGTACTGATAGTCAAGTGCAAGAGAGTATGTTATACTAGTAAAAAAGCCCCGTTTCTGATGCAAATGAAACGGGGGCTAGCAATGTTTTCTTCTGTGTGCATATGGGAGTGTGTGTGTGTGTCCCTGCCCTCTGGCCTCTCTCCCCTCCCCCCTCTGAGTCCTTCACTGTTACAGAGCCAGCGATTTGATTTCGTGCTCTGCTGTTTTCCTTCACTGACTGTGTTACAGAGAGGGCGGGGCAGACACTCATAGGGAAACCGGATATCTCGCCCCCTTCACACTTCCGGCTGGACGCTTCATAGAACGTTGGGTTGCCTTTTATATAGAGAGATACTTAGCACAAGGTTCTTCACCTTTCTAGTCTCAGGCTAGAATAACATAAGCAAATATTCCTTGTTAGAAAGCAAATATTGCTATGAATCAAAGCTAAACCTAAAAAATAAAGGCTATGATATTGTTATACTGTACAGCTACCTCTATGCTGTGGAAGATCAACAAGCTTAGTTGATTCAGCAAAAATTGTTTAATATCAGACAGCACAGCACAATCAGGTTTAGATCAATATTTCTATACCGCTTGATATCGAAAATGATATTTTTCAATAGTATAGAATTAAAAGACATTCAGTGCTTGTATTAAGTTCAAATTTGACCAAATTTCTTTAAGAACGGGAATGAAAAATTACATTTTAAAATTTTTTTGTATTTGTATTAGACTTTGAGAACAATAAAATCAAATAAACCCAACACTCTCAATACATACCAAGGCTCTTCAGTAAGAACATAAAAATAACCATATAGCCCAGTATCCTGCTTCCAACTGTGGCCAATCCAGATCACAAGTACCTGGCAAAAACCCAAATTCCATGCTACCAATCCAGGGCAAGCAGTGGCTTCCCCCATGTCTATCTCAATAGCAGACTACATTGCAAATAATAATTCTAAGACCTAAAAAGTCTCCAGTACCCACCCCTACTCCTTTGTTTCCCCCATGCCCTCCTCCCCACCATTACCATATACGTACCAAGTCAGCATCTAGACCATACAGACAATGTCTTGTGTTTGGATCATGATCTGGTTTTGACTTCTCTGATCTGATAAATTCCATGATTTTGTGCTCACCTTCTCCTGGAGTCTGTGAATAGAGAAAGCGGTCTAAGGCATAGTACCAGCATCGCAGAATACTAAGAGGCGTATTTTCAAAGCACTTAAACTTACAAAGTTACATAGTAACCTATAGAACTTTGTAAGTCTAAGTGCTTTGAAAATGAGCCCCTAAGTCACATAGAAAGGTACAAGGTTGCAAAAATCCTACTAACCTCATGACCTGACAAGTAGACGGTTACTCCCTGCCAAGACTTGTCAGTGGAAATCTTCAAGTTTACAAAATATTTCAGATGCTCGTGCAATCTAGCCATAAATTCAGTCCCTTGAAAGAAAATAAATCTATATGTTACAATTTGTAATATCTATTAGTCAAGAAAACTCTTAAAATACTTTTATGCACAATATATTGATACAGGTAAAAGTTAAGGTAGTGCCCTGTATTCAAGTACCATGTCGCAAGCAACTTATAAGAGATGCCACTTTCATTAAGGGTTTTTGGCAAGCTATTAGTGAGGTGGTTTGCCATGGCCTACCCCAATCATCTTTACTCCTGGCTAAGGTTGGGTACTTGTTTACCAACTAAAAATGATAGATGGCTGAGTTGGCTAGAGCTGGGCATGGAATTCGAATCCAGTTTGTGGGCGAAGTAGGCAGGCAACCTACTGATGTACTATAAGGCCTCACAGAGAAAGAATAGAAGCAAAGTGCTGAAAAGTTATCCATAGAGACAAAACATGAATCACTTTCGCATATTCAAATGAAAGAAAGTGACTGGTGGTAGAAATACTGCACAACTGGTTCCAAGAGAAAGTATATTAGAAAAATTAGGGCTTCAAAGGTAGAAGGTACACTTCATGCTGGCAACTTTCTGCTTCTAAGATAGAGAAGAACCAGCCACAATAGTGGGAACTGCAGCAAAAGACAAAGTCTGTCAGAACTTAGCATTAAGAAAACCAAACAAATTGTTGAGATTAAAAAATTATATATCTAATTCCTTGATGTGTAATTAAATATTTACAGGAAAAATGTAAACCCGCCCTCCCCCCCCCCCCCCCCCCCCCCCACTACAGAACACCCAGACTTAGCATCAGAAACTCCTTCCTCATTTTCTAGGTAATATATTTGGAAAGATCAGACCCCATGTCCATAAATAGGGAGTCCCTAAACTTAAATTACATTCTGAGTAACCAGTTCCAGTCAGGATCCAAATAACAAAGTAGAAGAGAGCTGGAGACCTCCAAGAATTCAGTCAACTCCAAAACTGTCCATAGTAAAACAGCCAGTCCCAAATTATCCATCTCTCTCATTCTGGCCTGAGGCATACAGTAGAAAAAGCTCTTGCCAGTAGATGACCTGATTCCAAATGGACCTTTGAGACAGATGTAACATATTTCTGTAAATCACTTTGATATTATAATGCATATTATCACCACACAGTTTATTTCCCTTTGAAAATGTTCTTTTGTATTGTGTTTTGGAACTTCCCCCTTTTATTGAGAATTTTTGGAGGACAACTTATAGATTTTTTTCCTTTGATATTTGTGATTTTTTTATTTTTGTCGTTGTTGCTGTTGCAGAAAAAAGAAAATTCAAGCAAGTTTGCTGTTTTGCTTGCAATATATTTTGGAAATTTAGCAAAAAAAAGTGATCTACAGAAAATATTGCTTTTGGATTATTTAGTTAGTCCAGGACTCTCAGATTGGTTTATTCTACTGTCCGAGATCCTTTTTATTCCTTCTGCTGGTACTATGCAAGACAGAGAACGAGAGAGGTAGAGAGATCAGAAGTTCATTTTAAGTCACTCTGCAACCCAATATTATGACTTGAATTTTGAGAAGGTCACTTTAAAACCACTTTCTTTCACAACCAGTATCTTAAAACATCTTTGGAAAACTGGCATTTGTGAAAATGTTTTAGAAAAACTGAGTAAGTCTGTAAGGAAAAGCCACAGACAAATCACTTCATCAGTAATCTTCTTACCTGGAGTAATGCAATTGGAGTCAAACCTGGCTTCTGTAGGGAGAATCTCTCCTTTTTCTATAGCTTTGTTGATTTTTTCCTCTGCTTCCTTTGCTGATCTATAAAGAAAAAAAACAAACAAATATTTGTACACTTCAATTATTCTGACGTTTTATCACCCAGACTCTGCTGTAGACTTCTCCTTTCTCATACACTGAAAGCAATGAATATACAGGCTCTTTGGCTTACAAAATTAAACACCCCAAAACACATCAGTCATGTCTGTGAACTAGATCACTCTATGCACGTTGGTCGGCAATGCTGCTTACCCCTAACAGGTGTTTTATGTACAAAGCAGGACTGATAAAGCACATAAACTGGTGACATCATCCAACAGTGCCAGGATGGAACTGCTCTCCCACAGCTTGGAACTTAGTGTAAAGTTCTAAGCACGCGCAGCCCATCCATCTTCTCAGCTCCTCAGTTAGTTCTAAATCTGTAGAAGACAATTCTCAGGGACATGGACGGAAATGTGGGCTTCATCAAACCTTTTGTTTATGGAAACACCTGTTACAGGTAAGCAACATTGGGTTTTTTTCCATCAACGAGCAGGATTGAGTCAGACACACAAGTGGGTGACTCCCAAACTTAGAGCTGCTCAAATTGATATAGTGTTCAGAGCAACTCGCAGTGTCAGAAAGTAAGCGTTGTTCCATCAACATAGAGACATTGGCTCTTACAGCTGGACCGAAGGCCAAGTGGTATGCTGAAATGTGTTCCCAAAGAGAAGTGAGAGTCATCTCATATCTTGACCACGTGCCCTGTGAACGCCGATTGTTGAGATCAGCTCCCCACATTTGGTTTGAGGCATTCAAACTAAAACTCAACGCAGAAAAAACACAATGCCTCATCCTCTCATCACAATACAACACGTACAAACCCACCACTATAAACACCCCAGACTTCTCCCTCCCTGTCTCAGACAACCTGAAAATTCTAGGAGTAACAATTGACCGAAATCTCACAATGGAAAACCATGCGAAAAACACAACAAAGAAAATGTTCCACACAATGTGGAAACTCAAAAAAATAAAACCTTTCTTCCCAAGGGAAGTATTCCGCAGCTTGGTACAATCAACGGTGTTAAGCCACCTAGACTACTACAACGCAATTTATGCCGGATGCAAAGAGCAAATCATCAAAAAACTCCAGATAGCCCAAAACACAGCAGCCAGACTCATATTTGGAAAAACAAAACTCGAAAGCGCCAGACCCCTAAGAGAGAAACTACACTGGCTCCCACTCAAGGAACGTATTGCATTCAAGATCTGTACCATAGTTCACAATATCGTTCACGGCGAGGCCCCAGCCTACATGTCAGGCCTCATAGACTTACCACCCCGGAATACAAACAACTCATCATGCACATTCCTGAATCTCCACTACCCTAGCTGCAAAGGACTAAAATATAAATCAACATTCATGTCAAGCTTCTCCTACATACGTACACAACTATGGAACACGCTACCACGTGCCACAAAAACAATGCATAACCTAACCAACTTCCATAAACTACTAAAAACCAACTTGTTCAACAAGGCATACCACCACAATGACCCATCCTAAATTCCAACCAACGAAATTTACACCAGAATTGGACATAACCAAACCCAAGATACCTGCTTGCCTTAACAATGATTACGAACGAACGTTAGAACTGCTACACTATATCTTTGATTTTGATAATATACTCTCTATAATCTGCTTTCTCTTATGAACACGTATGCATTACCAACTTGTATCTCCTCATGCCGGAAATGGCGATCGCCATGACGGAACAATGTAAGCCACATTGAGCCTGCAAATAGGTGGGAAAATGTGGGGTACAAATGCAATAAATAAATAAATCTATAATCAGGACTAACTGATGACATCACACTGTAAAAAGTACATCAACTACTAAGGAGAAATTAGACCTTACCTGCTAATTTGCTTTCCTTTAGTCCCTCCGGACCGGACCAGGATTGGACTCTTGGGTTGTGCTCGCCTACCAGCAGGTGGAGACTGAGAAAAACTTGTGACTCTGGAGAGCCAATAAGAGCCCTGGTCATGTGACCCTAGCCTCAGTATTTGACTAACCAAGCAGAAAAGAAAGAGAGAAACCTTCTGTGCCGTATGGAATCCTAGCAGCCACAAATTCCTCGACAAAGCCGAGTACTAGAGCTCACCAGCAACTCTCACCAGAGAAGCGGTATGGCCCCTTTTGTATTAGAGCTCACCAACAACTCTCACCAGAGAAGTGGTATGGCTCACTTGTAATATAGCTCACCATCAACTCTCACCAGAGAAATGGTATGGCTCACTTGTATTATAGCTCACCAGCAACTCTCACCAGAGAAGTGGTATGGCTCACTTGTATTATAGCTCACCAGCAACTCTCACCAGAGAAGTGGTATGGCTCACTCATATTGTAGCTCACCAGAACTAGAGAAGACACTTGTAGTATAGGTCACCAGCAACTGTCCCCAGCGAAGTGGTATAGGCCACTTGTATCATACTTCACCCACAACTCCCACCAGAGAAGAGGTATGACTCACTTGGCTCACTTGAAGTATAGGTCACCAGCAACTCTCACCAGAGAAGTGGTATGGCCCACTTGTATAATAGCTCACCAGCAACTCTCACCAGAGAAGTGGTATGGCTCACTTGAAGTATAGGTCACCAGCAACTCCCACCAGAGAAGCAGTAAGGACCCCTTAAAGTTGTATAGATACATGCATACATACGTACACATATATAGCAGCAACGGAACCCACCCGCAACTCCAACTAGAGATGTGGCATGGGTCACTGAAAATGCTAAATATACAAGCTTGTTATTGTTGTTTTTTTTTGTTTAAATTATCTATTTATTTATTTATTTTACTATTCCGCTGAAAAAATGACAAAACATGGGAGGGGCCTGGTCCGGTCCGGAGGGACTAAAGGAAAGCAAATTAGCAGGTAAGGTCTAATTTCTCCTTCCTTAGCGTCCCTCCGGACCGGACCAGGATTGGACTCTTGGGAAGTACCAAAGCAGTAATCTTACGGGAGGGACTGACATTGAGAACACGGAAGAGTACCTGAAAACAGACTAGGATGAATACAAAGCCAAAAGCTTGAAGATCCAAGAGCTGCCACCAAACCAAATAGGATGACTACAAAACAAACAAAAAACCTACAAGTCCAAGCGACGATGACTATTGTCCCCTACCTACCGCACTAGCTGTGCAGCGCAAAGGACAGGGAGACTCTAGAAAGAGAAAAAACTGCTGAAAGAATGATTGCAAAGCTAAAGGCAGAGCCGCCTCGAAACAAAAAATCTGCCAAGAATCCACCTCAGCTGAGAAAAATGGCAACAGGAATACTGAACTACCACTCCTACAGATATCCTAGCCGACCTAACAGCAGATTGGAAGAAAGAAAAAACTGACAGAGAGAAAGTACCTGATCACCTGAAACTAAAAAGGTGAAAACAAGATTACAATTAAATAAATTATCATAGCCGAAAATGCTATGCAGGAGAAGAAAGCATCTAAATCCCTGCTGCCAAGCTGACTAAAGGTGCAAATAAAGTGCCAGCCGCTGCAGTTTCAGAATATAAAGAAAACATATCTCAGAGCGCAATTGAAATGAGATAGAACAATCATCTGTAGCTGCTGCCTCTGCAAGCAGATCACCTGAAATTCTTGCCGCAAACACTAATTAGAGGAAACGTGAATAAATGAAATGAAATGTAGACACTTGTTAATACCCTCATTAATACCTCTTATCATATTGAATTCCATAAACCACTACACAGTTCTAGGAATAACATGTATAGAAAGATTGTCCGTTTAGGCAGGTGCCCTTTGGGCTCGATGGGACATTTGACCTTTTCAGAGTGTGGTAATACACATGTACCTATGAAGAAAAATTGTCCACTGTCTATATTCTCGAGACATACCTACAGAGAGGATGCTCAATCTCAACCAGCAGACCAGAGTGCTGCACTCTAAAGACTACATAGGCAACTGAGGGATTCCATCCGAGAAAAATAACCAGATAGGAGAGAATATATGAGAGGTGAGAGAATATCAGAGAGATGTAAAGAAAGTCATAACCCAAGAGAAAATATTGAGGAAAAAGATAGAGAAGAAGAAGACCGTAAGATCCCTGCTGCCAGAGGACATGTACTCCTGCCATTGTCTTTGCAGCAAGAGACTAAGCGAAGCATACGTGAGGTCAAAGCGACAACAAAAAATTGTAGAAGAGGGACATCCCATTAAGGTACTATCCGCTGACAAAGCCCAGAAGATGCGAGTCTCTTCCCCTGAAAGAAGAGTGAAATCCAAGAGAAAAAAATACACACAATGCATTTTTTGTTTTTTAAATCCAACCACATGCCATGTGAAGAGTAGATTCTTCATTGTACTTTGACAAATGACCTAAGCTACTGTTAAGGCATTGTCCGTCAGACTCTCACCACCTCGCTATCCAGTAGGGAAAGAAAAAACACTCTCCCAGAGTTAGACAAATATTCCCATGTCCATGACATTGAAGAAGTGAAAAGTTGTCAAAGGAGACTACTGAGACTCAAAATATAATGAAGAAAAATTCCTTCTTGGGCGCTAGAAACAGAAAGTGGGATGCATGTAGAGAATACTCTGTTCCAGCTTGACTAAACAAAGAGAGAAAAACAGAGATATGTAATGAAATCTAATGAGATCATATGAGAAATCAAAGGAGAGAAGAAATGATAAACCTGGCAACATTCACCACCCAATCTAGAGTCAGCAGAAAAATGCACCCCCCTGTGCGTGACATGACAACTCTGCCAATAAGACGTTCTGTCATGAACCGGTCGTCCAGGAAAGGATGAAACGAGGAGCCCTTGTTTCATGAGCACTGCTACGAAAGAGCAGGGCAATAAAACTGGTAATGTAGACCTTGTCATCATCCTCGCATCATGGTCTTTTCTCCTGCCATAGTGAGATATACGGATCCACACCCAATAGAGATGAATGTGGTAATTACAACCTGTATTGGGCACAACGTAGTGATGGCAAAAATGCCCAGGAAGTGAAAACAAAATCCCCTTCAAATGAAAAGAAGCTCTGGAGTGAGAGAGCAGAGCACGAAAAGAAAAAAAGAAAGGAAAAATATTATAAACGGAAAAAATGTGGTGAATTTGTGCCATAGCCTTTCTGGTGAAGGCAGAGAATACAAGACTGTATCTGACTGTAAGAAAGTATGAGACTGTATCTGACTCCAAGAAAGCTTGAGACAAGAACATAAGGTCTGTAAGCAAGAGAAAAAGATAGTAGATACTATGAAAGGGCATACTGGACAAAAAACCAGAATGTGTACAATCTGTCAATGCTATATTTATTGCAGACTTGAGTGAAGGTCCAGATAAACTGCCAGCCGCTGCAGTTACACAATATACCCTTGAAACTCATATGATATCAGAAGAAACATCCAAGATCCTATGCCACACTAAAAGTATATTTTCTTTGCCACTTAATGACTCCCAAGGTCCTTATGCATTACATTAGATTGTAAGCTCTTTGAGCAGGGACTGTCTTTCTTCTGTGTTTGTACAGCGCTGCGTACACTTTGTAGCGCTCTAGAAATGTTAAATAGTAGTAGTAGTAGTAGTACTAAATGTATAATCTCCTATATATTTTCATCATGCATGATGAAATGGAACATGGGATACAACTGCAACAAAAAATAAATAAATATCCCCAAGCGCTTGACGCCAATTCGTGGGAAACTGAATTGAACAAAATGTATAAATGATTTGTTTTCTATAGAATGTTTGAACGTTTAGGAAGCTTAACAGACACCCTTGGCCTGGATTGACCGCTTTCGTAGCTAGGAAGCTGGACTCGATGGACTCTAGGCCCTTTTCAAGTGTGGCAGTACTACTATACATTATATATATACACACACACACACAGAAACATCTTACAGAAATAGCTCTGAAAAAACAATTGCACCACACTGCAGCTGGGTTTTTTTTTTTTTTAATAGAAAGTGCAGCTAAATGAATGCCTGACTGCCACCATGCCTAAGGAAAAATTTAGGATACCTGAGATGAGAAAAAGCAAACATACTAAGAAGGAAATCCTCCCCGTGCACTAGCTACGCACCGTCAAAAGGTAAACAGACTGTCCAAATGCAGTCTGTTTCGTCTGTCCAATTTAGAGGGACTGTCTCTTCATGTTCATTTGTACAGAGCTGCGTAAGTAGTAGTAAACCAAAACATACAGTCATCCCCTATAGGGGCCACCTAAGAATAAAAGCATAAGGGACAATCAAAATATTATTTTTAACATATGAATAGCGGAACCAGACACACGCAGCACCGAATACCTTACATAGAGAGAACAATAGGAACTGAAGCTGAAAGTCTTTAGAAGAAAAAGACCCCGAGGGAAACACCTCTCTGCTGCAAATCTCCAGACTATCCCAGAAACAATATCTCCGTTCTTCTACAGTCTCGAAACTAAAGCATAATAAAAGCAACGCTTCCGCGGAAATGAAACTGCCGCTGCATTCAAAAATGGCGTCCTATCGCGCCAAAAGTAAAAAAAGAACGAGGATCGAAGAAGAAAAACATGGAGGACACAAAGGCAGAGACGATGGCGATGAAGCAGGAAATAGCAAAAACTTTAGCCTCTCCTCCGACGCTGATAAACAGCACGTCTCAACATGAGCTTTGTCGACAGATCGGAGGACAGCGTGCCCGCGCCTAAGCGATTCGCGTCCTTTTTTTTTTTTAATATGTAAGAAAACTGAGGAAAATAATTGTGAAGAAAAAAATCGCCCCTTTAAAGACATAGACGCTGAATAATTCGCTAGTATTAATATATAAATATATCTATATATATCTATATATCCATATATCTATCAAACATATAAACGGCGAGTGACCGTAATCACTCGCAAATGCGCAGTAGAGACCTTCTCTGCCCCGCCCCCACGTCAATACGTGATGACAGGGGGCGGAACACAGAGGGTCTGTACTGCGCATTGCTGAGGGAGGGACAGCGACGTCTAACGAGCCCCACCCGAGTCGCCGCCGCCACCCACCTTCTACCCGGTCGGGCCCTCGCTCCACTATTGAAACAGCGAGGGTCCGGGAACGCAGCACTGAGCTCTGCTGAGCTGCCGACATCGCCCTTCCTTCTTCTTCTCTGCCTCTGTCCCGCCCTCGACGACGTTACGTCACACGAGGGCGGGACAGGCAGAGAAGAAGAACGAAGGCCGACGTCGGCAGCTCAGCAGAGCTCAGTGCTGCGTTCCCGGACCCTCGCTGTTTCAATAGCGGAGCGAGGGCTCGGCCGGGTGGAAGGTGGGTGGTGACGGCTCGGTGGGGGGGGGGGGGGGTGCGAACTCGGAGGGGGAGGGGCAGCGGCGAACTCGGCGGTGGGGGCGGGCCTTTCAACCCCCCCTTCCTATAATAGCCCATTTTTACGGGCTCAAAGGCTAGTATATATATATATATATACACATGTATATACATATATACTTTAAAAGCTGAGCTAAGAAAGAGCTGACTGCCAGCAAAAGTCTGGTGAAGGAAAAAGCTTCTTGTCTTAATTTCGTTTTCTTTTAATTCCTTTAGAGTAACAAATGGCTGCCTATTAAAAATGGCCAAACAATACAGCCGAGCTAGAAAAGAACAGTGCTGAAGAGAAATAAAATAGCAGTCTGTTTTTTTTTTTTTTTAAACAACTGAGCTTGCTGGTTAAAAATGTGGGACTTTCCAGAGTGGCTGCCTCTCCCAGAGGCCTACACCTTGCTAAACAAAGGGTAGCCCTTCCCAGCTACGTATGGGAGATGGGGAGGAAGGGGGGAGGGACCCGGGGGCACCCCGAGTTTAACACCCCCAGAGGCTGTAAAAGAAAAAAAACAAAAGAAATCCCTACCTGACCAGCGTCTAACAGAGAATTCCTAGGCACAGAAGAAGAGGTAGCATTGTTGTTCTTATTATTAACCTCTAAAAGAGAAAGATAAAGAGAGAGACTAATGGGCTCGCTTCCTACCTGCTGGGAGACTGAGAAAATACTGAGGCTAGGGTCACATGACTAGGGCTCTTATTGGCTCTCCAGAGTCACAAGTTTTTCTCAGTCTCCACCTGCTGGTAGGCGAGCACAACCCAAGAGTCCAATCCTGGTCCGGTCCGGAGGGACGCTAAGGAAGTTGGGTTTATGAGACCATCAACCACTGTAATACAATGGTTCTCAACCTTTCTTCTGTTGTGAAACACCTGACAGACAATGTTCATGAATGTGACACACCTAGCACTAAAATTCACAGCTGAAGAAATTATGCCTAAATATTTCATGGTTTGACTAAGTTTAGTATGAATTTGCCTACCCTATATCAAAAAAACTGTATAGAACACATCACTCCCAGATTTCTCAGTCATACAACAAAACAAATACATATTCAAATTCTGGTGCCACCTCAGTAACAGCAACACAAATTCTCTACACCAAAGATACTGTCAAGCAACTCAAAAACCTGCAAATATGCTACTCAGAAACTACGTAGCAATCAGAACCTATGGACAGCAGACCTGCAACATTTTCAGTTAGGGCTGCAGGCAGCAGTTATTATTGGGGGTAGTGGGGAGAGACCAGCTATAGAAGTTTTAAGAACGTGACACTCAAGATTGCTAGTCTCCCCAGGAAACACAGGCTTGCTGTTTATACCAAATTTTTGGTAACACACCTCTCACCTCTTGGGGACACACTGATTGAGACCACTGCTGTAATATCAGGTTCAGCTGGGGGGAGAATACTGAATTTGAGATACTACTGTTGCCTTGTTCTTGTGCCCCAACATCTGTTAGTATGCTCTAATTGCAATATTGATCGCTGACTGAATGGCACAACCTGTGACATCACAGCCTGGGTTTTTCCTTCTCGAAGGCAGATTTTGACTTTAAGAGGGGAAGTTATCAACATGGGCTACTGTTAAGTAGGGCTATTTTACCACAAGTTGGGCTACTTTAGCACAGATTCTCATTGTATAAAATGGGACCCTGTGCTAAAATAACACAACATTAAGTTTTCTATGCTACAAGAACTGGAGCTCCTTCTCCTACAGAAATGTATTAGGTCCATTTTTTTTTTGGCTGGGGGGGGGGCAGGCTTATTTCTCTGGAACCCCCAGTCCAATTTGACCCATTCAAACTTGTGTCTTGCCAAGTTTCATGCCATTTCATTAAAAAGTTGGAGAATTATTCTGCCTCCCAGATTGAAAATCCATCAATTCTCAACCCTCTTTGTATAATTCTTTTTCAACAAAGGTCAAAGAAAGCAAACAGGCAATGATCCGCAAGATCCAGAACAGCTAAAACACAGCAGACCAGTGAAGAATGTCCTTATTCCAAAATTTATTCACTACAAGCAGAAGCTGTGCTGACAAGAGCTTTGCATGCTTGGAACTGCCTTTGACTAGAAAGGTAAGACTGGATTTACACCTTCTGGTTTTCAATTTGCCCACCCTCTCCTGATGCAGCCCACTGGTGAAACATAGCCACGTTGGGCTTTTAGAGAGTTTTGTTGTTTTAGGCTGGCTTGTGGTGAATAAATTTTGGAATAAGGGCATTCTTTGCTGGTCTGCTCCGTTTTCATAATTCTTTTCAACTTCAATTGGGTTGGAAATAAATAAATAAAAAAAAAACAACCCAAAAAACACAAGTGGGAATGAAAACAGCTACACTCTTCAAAGAAACAGTCTGAAAAAAAGTCTCAGAAAGATGGACTGGAAGTAAGGCAAATATCTCATCTAAATATCAAAAAGGTTTTCCAATGCCCTTAGATCAAGAAGGTATTTGAAGCCTGGAAATCCTCTGTGCTAGGCTAGATAGGCTCTGAATGAGCTCTGCTGCTATATTAACGTCTTATGTGTGGCTCTACATTTCTTGCTGACTTGAATTTTGTGAACAAGAACTGAAAGAATCTGAACCTCAGCCTCCCTGAAAACTAAGCCAAGCATGCTTCTACCATCTGTAGCTTTGTCATTATTCCATTACAAATTATTTCTCCCAGGTCCCAGTCTCTAGAGTAGTGACTGTGATGTCAGTACATCAGGGTATCTCTAAGGGCCTGAATGAATGGCATTACACTGAACCAAACTGGTTTGCAAACTAGAATCAATTATATTTTGTACTTGTTGGTACCAAAAAAAGAGTGGGGAGCTCGACTGGTACGCATATAATTATCAAAATAACACACAAAGCGAGCTTTTATTTTTACATTTTTCAAGTGTTTAACTTATACCGTTAAAAAAGCTCGCTTTGTTTGCTTATTTTAGTACTTCTTGGTACACAATATATATATATATATTCCAAACTATCCCAAGTCAAAGAAAGAGAAACAGTGAACATATCTGTGTCCATATTCAGAACCTTGTTATGAAAACGCAACCTCATCCACACCCTTGTCACCTCTCGTTTAGACTACTGCAATCTGCTTCTTGCTGGACTCCCACTTAGTCACCTCTCCCCTCTCCAATCGGTTCAAAACTCTGCTGCCCGTCTCGTCTTCCGCCAGGGTCGCTTTACTCATACTACTCCTCTCCTCAAGTCGCTTCACTGGCTCCCTATCCGTTTTCGCATCCTGTTCAAACTTCTTCTACTAACCTATAAATGTACTCACTCTTCTGCTCCCCAGTATCTCTCCACACTCGTCCTTCCCTACACCCCTTCCCGTGCACTCCGCTCCATGGATAAATCCTTCTTATCTGTTCCCTTCTCCACTACTGCCAACTCCAGACTTCGCGCCTTCTGTCTCACTGCACCCTACGCCTGGAATAAACTTCCTGAGCCCCTACGTCTTGCCCCATCCTTGGCCACCTTTAAATCTAGACTGAAAGCCCACCTCTTTAACATTGCTTTTGACTCGTAACCACTTGTAACCACTCGCCTCCACCTACCCTCCTCTCTTCCTTCCCGTTCACATTAATTGATTTGATTTGCTTACTTTATTTATTTTTTGTCTATTAGATTGTAAGCTCTTTGAGCAGGGACTGTCTTTCTTCTATGTTTGTGCAGCGCTGCGTACGCCTTGTAGCGCTATAGAAATGCTAAATAGTACTAGTAAATGAAAAGTATTAGTACCTGAAACGTCTCCCACGCTGCTGGTTCATTTTTGCCCTTGGGGCAACTCCATCAACTGCCATGAAGAACACTTTCCTGGGTTTTATGATGCGAAATAACACCTCAAGGTAATGGAAAATATCAGCAAAAATCTTATCATCTGATATTCGGAAGTGCACGTCATCATCATTAGGGTGGGAACACTGATGTATAATTCCATTCATATCCAAATACAAGTTATCAAATTCTGGAATCTGCAAAACCAAAATATTATTTATTAATTTCATTTATTTAAAACATTTATATACTCTTCTTACTGAACTAATCAACTTAACAAAAGTATGTAAAAATAATTTGTTTATGCAGTAGGGAAACACATCCCTATTTTGTTCAGTCATAAGTACATAAGTACATAAGTAGTGCCATACTGGGAAAGACCAAAGGTCCATCTAGCCCAGCATCCTGTCACCGACAGTGGCCAATCCAGGTCAAGGGCACCTGGCACGCTCCCCAAACGTAAAAACATTCCAGACAAGTTATACCTAAAAATGCGGAATTTTTCCAAGTCCATTTAATAGCGGTCTATGGACTTGTCCTTTAGGAATCTATCTAACCCCTTTTTAAACTCTGTCAAGCTAACCGCCCGTACCACGTTCTCCGGCAACGAATTCCAGAGTCTAATTACACGTTGGGTGAAGAAAAATTTTCTCCGATTCGTTTTAAATTTACCACACTGTAGCTTCAACTCATGCCCTCTAGTCCTAGTATTTTTGGATAGCGTGAACAGTCGCTTCACATCCACCCGATCCATTCCACTCATTATTTTATACACTTCTATCATATCTCCCCTCAGCCGTCTCTTCTCCAAGCTAAAAAGCCCTAGCCTTCTCAGCCTCTCTTCATAGGAAAGTCGTCCCATCCCCACTATCATTTTCGTCGCCCTTCGCTGTACCTTTTCCAATTCTACTATATCTTTTTTGAGATACGGAGACCAGTACTGAACACAATACTCCAGGTGCGGTCGCACCATGGAGCGATACAACGGCATTATAACATCCGCACACCTGGACTCCATACCCTTCCTAATAACACCCAACATTCTATTCGCTTTCCTAGCCGCAGCAGCACACTGAGCAGGTTTCAGCGTATCATCGACGACGACACCCAGATCCCTTTCTTGATCCGTAACTCCTAACGCGGAACCTTGCAAGACGTAGCTATAATTCGGGTTCCTCTTACCCACATGCATCACTTTGCACTTGTCAACATTGAACTTCATCTGCCATTCTCCCAGTCTCGCAAGGTCCTCCTGTAATCGTTCACATTCCTCCTGCGACTTGACGACCCTGAATAATTTTGTGTCATCGGCGAATTTAATTACCTCACTAGTTATTCCCATCTCTAGGTCATTTATAAATACATTAAAAAGCAACGGACCCAGCACAGACCCCTGCGGGACCCCACTAACTACCCTCCTCCACTGAGAATACTGGCCACGCAATCCTACTCTCTGCTTCCTATCTTTCAACCAGTTCTTAATCCATAATAATACCCTACCTCCGATTCCATGACTCTGCAATTTCTTCAGGAGTCTTTCGTGCGGCACTTTGTCAAACGCCTTCTGAAAATCCAGATATACAATATCAACCGGCTCCCCATTGTCCACATGTTTGCTTACCCCCTCAAAAAAATGCATACATCCATTATCAACATCTAAAATCAACTGCAAAGTGGCTGGATGGGAGCTGTAAGATTCAACAGGGGTTACAAAATAAACTCTGGATTCTATATTTAACGCCCAAAATTGGGCACTGATCCAAGATGTGTGCCCAACCAAATTGGCTAATGAGCCAATTAGTGGCAATAAGTGGGGGCCAACTGGCACCACTTTGGATTTGTGTGCACAACTTGCTATGTGCTATTCTATAACAATGTGCCCCAAAAGAGGGCGTGGCCATGTGTGGGTCAGGGGGTGTTCCTAAAATTTGCAAACAGTGTTATAGAATACCGGGGATGTGCACCCTAATGCTATTCTGTAATGAGGTGCTCATGTTTGAGTGCCCATTATAGAATACCATTGAGTGCTGAATTTTGAGGACCATTTACTGAATTTAGCCCTAAATCACAAATTTGGTTTTTGCAAAACCGAGATCCCAAAACTATGGAAAACACTGTTCTGCAGCACTTAACGGTAGCCTTCCTGAGGTGTATTTTCAAAGTCTGTTCTTGGAGGGAGGAGTGATGGTTGCTTTTTCAGGGTGGAGTGGAAGAGTAGCCTAGTGGTTAGTGCAGTGGACTTTGATCCTGGGGAACTGAGTTCGATTCCCACTGCAGCTCCTTGTGACTCTGGGCAAGTCACTTAACCCTCCCTTACCCCTGGTACAAAAATAAGTACCTGAATAAATGTAAACCGCTTTGAATGTAGTTGCAAAAACCTCAGAAAGGCAGTATATCAAATCCCATTTCCCTTTATACTCAAGCAAGAAGTATTCCAATAAAGTTAGATACTATTCAGACAAGCAAATCTAGAGGATAAGGGAAAGAGATAAATCCAGTCAAGGTGATTTTCAAACACAGGGGTCCAAAAGGGGAAGAGCAAAATTTGATGACCTCCTTCAGAATACAGAGAAAGAGACATCATGTTTTAGGAAAGCCTGAGAGTGCGACTTAGGTTAGACCGAGCAAGGTAGGAGATGGGAACAAATATATGAGTGTATGTATAAAGGTATCATAGCCAGCAATATGCTGGAAAATAACTATAAATTACTTTATCAGCAGTACAATACACCCAACCGGTGCTAAGCTATATGAAACAGGAGAAATGGCTTGCTGGAGAGGGTGTGGGCAAGAGGGCACATTCCTCCATATTTGGTGGGACTGTGAGAAAATAAGGAACTATAGGATAAGTGTACTCAAGTATCTGATCTCACTGCTTCAACAGCAAATAGTCATACCAAAGTATGCTTTGCTGAGGGAGAAACAATCCAACTTAACAGAGGATGAAGCTCAAATGATAAGGTTAAGTGTAATAGTGTGAGACTATGTATCGCTCAAAGATAGACATCAAAGGAGAATGGAGTACGTGGTGCAAAGGTGAGAGGAAGGGGGAATAATAGGAAGATATTTATTTATCTAGAGGCCTTTTTACTAGATCATGGTAAAACCTGTAGTTACCATGGCTTAATAAGGGAACATGCCGCACAGTAGCTGCAAATTTTATGTGGCAACAAGTGGGATAGAACCCACTGGTTGCACTTTCTAATTCTGGTCCCAGGCTGAAGTCCCAATTAGTACATAGTACGTGGCCACAGTTAGTGCAGGAACACTATTTAGGAGGCAACAAAGTATTCCCACATTAACTGTGCACTAGCCGGTTAGCACACAGTAAGTGTAATGCACTAGATTAATGTTCCCACCCCCCCCCCCCACCACAAAAAAACACTTAACACGAGGTAACTGCTAAATCACTGCAAACCCCTTAATGTGGCTCTGCGTTGTCAGTTGTTGCACAGTTTAGTAAAAGGGCCTCTTAATTTCTTATACACCATTCCCAAGCCTGAAAGCTATCAAAGAGATGTACCGTCTGGTACAATAGGCATTCCTCTGTCCCTGGAGAGCTCACAATCTGAGGGGCGAAAGCAAAAAGCCTCGCAGTAAATCCAGCTCAGCGCATGGCTTAATCATGAAACTTTCACTCAAAAACTAAACCAGCAAGCTATAAGCAATGAGCACGCAAATTACTGCTTCTTTCAAATAGTGGCAGTCATCAGCAGCTCACTGAAAAATGTCATCCTTCCTGAGCAGTGACTGGCTTAGGCACTTATAGGAAGAGTGATATTTTAAAAAAATTTAAAAATTGCCAATGGACATTAGACCCAATCTTCCTCCTCTCCTGCCCAACATGATTCCCCTTTTCCTGATATTTAAAAATAAATTGCCCCAGTAGTCAAGTGGCTTCTCCCTCCCCCTCACTTCCAAAAAATTCTCTAGTGGTGCAAAGACCCCCCCCCCCCCCCCAACTCGAACCCCCTTTCTTTTCCCTGCTATTTAAAAAAATTGCTTGGTAGTCTAGTAGCTTCCTCTCTCCATCCACATTTCCAAAAAAGTCCCTGGTTTCTAGTGATACTCACCCCACCACAACTTAACTGTAAAAGACATCTCTGGTATCTATGGTACCCTCCCACCATTCCCCTAGGACTGCCTGAGCCCACCTTCCATACCTTAATACGAGAAGCAGGAACAATGCCCACTCATTCCTGCCTCTGACACTGCCATCTTGAAAAATGATGGCGCCCTGCCCTGTGCATCCTAGGATGCACTGGCGCAAGGCCAGTCTATCATATAAGGGAGAAATTCCCTTATATTGCAGACTGGTCCCTCCCAGTTCATCCCCAGGATGCACCGTGCAGGACAGGGTGCCAAACAGTCATTTTTCATGATGGTGGCTTCAGAGGTAGAAGCGAGTGAGCATTGCTCCTGCTTTTCATATTAAAGTACGGTGGGTGGACTTGGGGGGTGGAGTGATATCATTAGACACCGGAGATTTAAATTTTTTTTAAAATCAGGGATAGGGGGATTTGGGTCAAGAACTATTAGGCTACCAGGTAAAATGTTTGAAGTGTGGGTAGGGGGTGTCAGGTCGGGGAAGGAAGACCGCTACACTATCAGGTGAATCTCTTCATAAAGGTGGTTAACAAATCCCAACAAATAATTAAATTATGGGTAGGGCAGGATCGGGTCATTGGGGAGAGGACGGGCCACTAGACCACCAGGGGAGCCAATAAAAGGTTTGCAGGGCAGGATAATTGCGATTGGAGGTATTAGAGGGGTCGAGACCGGCAGAGCCTTAATGAGTTCTTGAGAATGAGTCTTTGTGCAAGTTGCTCTTTCAAGTTTAGTGTTGACAGCTGCAAGCACAAGAAGGAGCTGCAGATCCAGTTCAGGTCTGAGGGTAGGGGGACGAGGGATGTTGGCTTATATGGGGGAAAAGGAGGGAGAGGGAGGCATTCCATCCTCCTGTGGTTTGGGGGGCACTGTTCTTCTCACCTCCACAAACTACACCTATACCATCCCTGAGAGCTCAGGTACATTGATTTTGAAGGACAAACATGCATTCCCCTTCTAAAATAGGGAATGTGTATATATTTTAGCCCCAATCTAGTACCACCCAAAACATGATCCCTTGTTATATGCATGTATTTTTGATTGGTATATCCTGGCTTTCTAAAATCGGATTTACACTTATATGCAATATACACTTCTAAATACCAGCTTAAGCACATCCAAGTCACAAATAGAACTTCTAAAATAGCCACCTTAACATTTTAGGTCCTTCACATACAAGTGGAATTTTTAATAGAACATGTGCTATTTTACCTGTCTTCTCCCATAAACAGCAAATGCAAAACACTTGAAATCTATGTACACAACTTTACTTTGTATAAACAGAGTAGTTTCCATTTGAAAATTAGCTAAAAGCATGTTAAAAGCATGCATATACTTTTTATTTCTATGTGCTATTGAAAATCACTCACATGGAGGGGCATTTTCAACGCAGACTGGTCCCCCAGACATTCAAGGAGAACATTGGGGCACCCAAGGAAGCACTGCTGTGGACTTCATATAAATGCTCCCAGGTACACATCTCACCATTGCTCCCTTATCTTGTCTGCTGAGCCCTCCAAAACCCACTATCCCCAACTGTAAACCTCTACAATAGGCCTTATGGGCAAAGGGGGCACCTATATGTGGGTACAGCAAGTTTTGGAGGGCTCACAGTTTCCACCACAAGTGTAACAGGTAGGGGGACGTACAGGCCAGGGTCCACCTGTCTACAGTGCACTGCACCCACCACTACAGTACTCCAGAGACTTGGCTATAACATCTGAGGCTGTCAAAGAGGCTGGCGAGTACTATTTTTAATCACGTTTTTTGGGGGTGGGAGGGGGTCAGTGACCACTGGGGGAGTAAGGGGAGGTCATCCCCAATTCCCTCCAGTAGTTATTTAGGGCACCTTTTTGTGTCTTATTCATTAGAAAAGCAGGTCTAGACCAAAATGTTTAAGTTTTCACCCTAGAAGTTTTGATTTTGCTCAATTATGGCCCTAAACCCGCCTTCAAAACACCCTGACATGCCCCCTTGTGATCTGGACACACTGCAGACAGAATGCATAGATACACGTCTGCAAAACAGGTTTTGAAAATACCGATTTGGACATTTTGAGAAGAAACCCATCCAAATGGTGCTTTATGACACTTTTTAGACATGTTTCTTTTTCAAAAATGAGCCCCAAAGTGACATATAAGTACATAAGTATTGCCATACTGACCATTTAACCCTACTCTCTGTTTTCTATCAAGAAGATTGCAGAACTGAGAGATTCTGACAGACAGGAAGACCAAAGGTTCATCAAGCTCAGCATCCTGTTTCCAACAGTGGCCAATCCAGATCACAAATACCTGGCAAAATCCCCCCCCCCCCCCCCCCCAAAAAAAAAAGTTCAAAACATTCCATAATGCTTGTCCCAGAAATAGTGGATTTTCCCCAAGTCCATTTAATAATGGTCTATGGACTTTTCCTTTAGGAAGCCGTCCAAACCTTTTTTAAACTCCGCTAAGCTTTACCACATTCTCTGGCAACGAATTCCAGAGTTTAATTACATGTTGAGTGAAGAAACATTTTCTTCAATTCGTTTTAAATTCACTATATTGAAGCTTCATCGCATGCCTCCTAGTCCTAGTATTATGGAAAGCGTAAACAGATGCTTCCCAATCTACCCGTTCAACTCCACTCATTATTTTATAGACCTCTATCATATCTCCCCTCAGCCGCCTTTTCTCCAAGCTGAAGAGCCCTAGCCGCTTTAGCCTTTCCTCATAGGGAAGTCGTCCCATTATCATTTTCGTCACCCTTCTCTGCAGCTTTTCCAATTCCACTATATCTTTTTTGAAATGCGGCGACAAGAATTGAACACAATATTCGAGGTGCGATCACACCTTGGAGCGATACAAAGGCATTATAACATCCTCATTTTTGTTTTCCATTCCTTTCCTAATAATACCTTACATTCTATTTGCTTTCTTAGCCATAGCAGCACACTAAGCAGAAGGTTTCAACGTATCATCACCGACGACACCTAGATCTTTTTCTTGGTCTGTGACTCCTAACGTGGAACCTTGCAAGACGTAGCTATAATTCGGGTTCCTCTTTCCCACATGCATCACTTTGCACTTGCTCACATTAAACGTCATCTGCCATTTAGACACCCAGTCTCCCACTCTCGTAAGGTCCTCATGTAATTTTTCACAATCCTCCTGCGATTTAACGACTTTGAATAACTTTGTGTCATCAGCAAATTTAATTACCTCACTAGTTACTCCCATCTCTAGGTCATTTATAAATATGTTAAAAAGCAGCGGTCCCAGCACAGACCCCTGGGGAACCCCACTAACTACCCTTCTCCATTGAGAATACTGATCATTTAATCCTACTCTCTGTTTTCTGTCTTTTAACCAGTTTTTAATCCACAATAGAACACTACCTCCTATCCCATGACTCTCCAATTTCCTCTGGAATCTTTCATGAGGTACTTTGTCAAACACTTTCTGAAAATCCAGATACACAATATAAACCGGCTCACCTTTATCCACGTTTGTTCACCCCTTCAAAGAAATGTAGTAGACTGATGAGGCAAGATTTCCCTTCACTAAATCCATGTTGACTTTGTCTCATTAATCCATGCTTTTGAATATGCTCTGTAATTTTGTTCTTAATAATAGTCTCTACCATTTTGCCCGGCACCGACGTCAGACTCACTGGTCTATAATTTCCTGGATCTCCACTGGAACCTTTTTTAAAAATCGGTGTTACATTGGCCACCCTCCAGTCTTCCGGTACCACACTCGATTTTAAGGATAAATTACATATTTCTAACAATAGCTCTGCAAGCTCATTTTTCAGTTCTATCAGTGCTCTAGGATGAATACCATCCGGTCCAGGAGATTTGCTACTCTTCAGTTTGTAGAACTGCCCCATTACATCCTCCAGGTATACAGAGAATTCATTAAGTTTCTCCAACTCGTCAGCTTCTAATACCATTTCCGGCACTGGTATCCCACCCCAAATCTTCCTCGGTGAAGACCGAAGCAAAGAATTCATTTAATCTCTCCACTACAGTCCCTTTTAGCCTTCCTTAAAAATTTTTACTATGTGTTTTTGCCTCCAACACAATCTTTTGTTCGAAGTCCCTCTTAGCCTTCCTTATCAGCGCTTTGCATTTGACTTGACATTCCTTATGCTGTTTCTTATTATTTTCAGTCGGTTCCTTCTTCCATTTTCTGAAGGATTTTCTTTTAGCTCTAATAGCTTCCTTCACCTCACTTTTTAACCACGCCACCTGTTGTTTGGTCTTCCGTCCTCCTTATTTAATACGCGGAATATATTTGGCCTGGGCTTCCAGGATGGTATTTTTGAACAGCATCCACGCCTGATGTAAAATTTTGACCCTCGCAGTCGCTACTCTAAGTTTTTTTTCTCACCATTCTTCTCATTTTAGCATAGTCCCCTTTTTAAAAGTTAAACGCTAACGTATTTTTTTTGTTACATTTGTACCCCGCGCTTTCCCACTCATGGCAAGCTCAATGTATTTGATTTCCTATGTATACTTACTTCAAAGCTAATATCAAATCCAATCATATTATGATCACTGTTATCAAGCGGCCCCAGCACCATTACCTCCCACACCAGATCATGCGCTCCACTAAGGACTAGGTCTAGAATTTTTCCTTCTCTCGTTGGCTCCTATACCAGCTGCTCCATAAAGCTGTCCTTGATTTCATCAAGGAATTTTACCTCCCTAGCGTGCCCTGATGTTACATTTACCCAGTCAACACTGGGGTAAAGGTTATAAACTTTATCAGCTGGAGAACTAAATAATCAAATTAGCCTCAATGTCCTGCTTGGAAATTTTATTTTTAATTCAACACTTTAATAATTAAGTTAGTTTTAGTTTGATCTTCCTTAGATGATTCAGAAATGAAGAGATACAAACTGCAGCAACAGTATTGGCTCAAAGCATAAACAACTGTAATGCTACAACAAAACATTAATTCCTTCAATTTTACACCATGCCAAAAAAAAAAAAAAAAGTCCCAGCATCAAAACAAAACAGTAAAGTACCATTAATTAAGGTACACAAAAGACCAGCAAATCTTCCTTTTTGAAATGGGTCGTTCCCATCTTCCCAACCTTAATATCACTTCAATCCAGCTACATAACTTATCACTATTTTCAGTGTTTTAACAGAACTAGACAGCCCTAAAGCATGGATCTTGTGATTTCCTGAACAAAACGGTTCTTTCGGGTCCCTATACTGACACGTATTATACCGCGTTCACTATCTGGATGGATGTCCAGAAAACATAAAGCATAGACAACTGCAATAAGCGAAGGCCTGATCATACACAGTACAATCAGGATCTTTAAAAAGCACATATAATCGCGTTCTCCAAGGACTGAACTAGATCCAGTTCCGTAGCTGACAGCAGGCCCCGTATCTCGCCAGCTGGAGCAGCGCTAAGGCCACGTAATGCCATGTCAATCACTGACAGCAGTCTGCAGCCCTACCACTGCCTCACCTGGTGCTCCTTTACAACTTCGCTCAGGCAGGGATAACGCTCTGAGATCCAGCGGTAAAACTTAGGGACACCCATTTTTCAGCCGCTTAACTTCCACAGGCCAGATCGCGAAGCGGTACTGATTGAACGAAAGACGCTTCCGGCGCGTGCTGATGACGACATTCTTTCCATGGGAGAGGCGAGGGGAACTAGGCTCGGCCAGAGCGGCTGCTAAACTGCCATAGAGCGGAGGAGCGATCGTCCTGCGGGTCTGTGCTCCAACACTCATCATGAAGAAGAAAAAGCAGCTGCAAGATATCAATGTAGAGGGGAAGAGATGCTAGGTGAAGCGTAGTTTTCGTTCTCCAAAGACAAGCAGGCTGATATTCTCACAAGTGGGTGACGCCACATCGGCCCCGGAGGATTTTAAAGCAAAATCTAAAAATCTCTTCTACGGTGTTCCGTCGCGCGAGCGAACGCACTGCGCACACCTCTTCCCGCTCGCCGTGCGGACACGCCCCTCAGTTTTTCTTTTTCCGCGTCTGAGGAGACACGGAGTTCGTTAGTGCTTCGTGTTTTCTTCAGGTCCTCGGAGTAAAATCTCTTTTTTTATTTTACCCTTTTTGGGTGTTCTTTATTTTTTCATTTGATCCTTTCATGGCAGGCTCATTGTGGCTTATATATACAGGTACTTTTTTGTACCTGGGGCAAGGAAAAGTTAAGTAGTTGCCAGAGTCACAAGGGGCTGTGCCTGAAAGGAAAACAAAGCATATAAGCTTCTCTTTTTCTTTTTTTCTTATAAAAGTGCTGGCATATTGTTATCTATGGGCTCTCTCTCGCCAGCAAACTAAACAAGCCCACATTTTTAGGATCCATTTATTAAAACTTTACAAATGGCTCTCCAGAGCTGTGAGAGCCTGCTCCAGCACACCACTGTCTTTAAGCCACACAAGTGGTGAAGGTGTATGTCACAGGAAAAACCAGGAACCTAAGCAGGTGCATTCCTGGTCAGCCACTGAATGGGCAACCTGGTGACACAATATCAGTGGTGTAACCTTTGAAGTGAGTCTCCACCTGCCTCGGCGCCTCCTGCTATGCAGGTCATTCGGGCGCATCGGAGGATGTGTCTTGGGCCGGATCATCTCCCTGTGAAGCGCAAGTAGTGTCTCAAAGACGAGACGTATTCTACTCTGCCAGGGATGCCCAAAGGAGATCATTCTGGAGTCCGACAGAGACCGATGCACGCTGGGTATAGTTATGCATCGAATAGGTCTCCACCTGCCTCGGCGCCTCCTGCTTGGCAGGTCATTCGGGCGCATCGGCGGATGTGTCTTGGGCCGGATCATCTCCCTGTGAAGCGCAAGTAGTGTCTCAAAGACGAGACGTATTCTACTCTGCCAGGGATGCCCAAAGGAGATGCCCAGAGCTTTGCTCCCTCGGTTATGGAGGTATCCGGGCTTCAGACATCAGTCGGTGCCGAGAGCGTTGCTCCCTCTGTTATGGAGGTATCCTGGCATTGGACGTCGATGCACCGGTACATCGGTACCAGATATCATCGGTGCCAGGTGTCATGGGTACCGTCGGTACCGAGGAGTATCGATACCCAGAAACATTGGTACCATGGTCGGTGTCATGGGTCCCGTCGGTACCGGGTATCATCGGTACCATGGATCCCGTCGGCACCGGGTATCATCGGTACCATGGGTCCCGTCGGCACCGGGTATCATCGGTACCATGGGTGCCGTCGATGCCGAGTGTCATCGGTGCCATGGGTGCTGTCGGTACCGGGTATCATCGGTGCCATGGGTGCCGTCGGTACCGAGTATCATCGGTGCCATGGGTACTGTCGGTACCGAATATCATCGGTGCGTCGGTACCGAGGAGTATCGATACCAAGAACATTGGTACCATGGTCGGTGTCATGGTCCCGTCGGTACCGGGTATCATCGGTACCATGGGTCCCGTCGGCACCGGGTATCATCGGTACCATGGGTGCCGTCGATGCCGAGTGTCATCGGTGCCATGGGTGCTGTCGGTACCGGGTATCATGGGCACCATCGGCACCAGGTATCATGGGCACCGTCGACTATCGGTACCAGGTATCATCGCCCATCGGTACCAAGTATCATGAGTGCCATCGGTACCATAGTATCAGGTATCGTCGGTACCGTGGATACATGGGTATCAGGTATCATGGATGCCGTCGGCACATGAGTACCATCGATACTAGATATCATGACCAGGTACCATCGGTGCCACTGGTACCAGGTGTCATGAGCACCGTCGGTGCCATGTGTACCGTCGGTGCTGTTGGTGCCGGATATCATGGGTACCATCGGTACCACATGTCATGGCTACCATCGGTACCAGGTATCATGGGTACCATCGATACCAGATATCATGACTATCATCGGTACCAAGTACCATGGGTACCATTGGTACCGGGGTCCATCGGTACCATGTGTATCATCGGTACCGTCGGTGCCATGGTCTAGCAGTCTGGTTTCGATTCTCTTGCATTTCCAGACTTTGTCCTTGGCTTCGGGACCATGGGTACCATTGGATGCCATGGGTGCTACCGCCTCCTGCGGCATCTAGCTTTTCACCTGGTCTCCTTCACCGATGCTGCCTCTGGTATGGGTGTTCGCACCCTACTGGGGCAACTTCTCGACCCATAGTAGCCTCCATATCGGACGTGTTTGGATCTGAGCTGCTCTGTTTGAGTAGTTAGTTCAGTTCAATGATGGTCATCTGACATTACAGTGGAGATTGTGAATCCCAATGCCCAGATGCTAGAGATCCTGGACTACTATCTTCACCTGAGTCTTCTGCACTCAGAACAGATAGGAGTTCTAAGAACTTACTTCGGCGCCCCCGGGGCCAGAGCATACATCCTTAGCCTCTTTTGGAGAATGGCGTACCAGGCTGGCATGATCGCATCCCAAATCAAGTCTTGTCAGATCTTTACGAGCATTCCCACCGGAGTAGGCTAGACCTTTTCACCAAGTGGTCAGGTAGCACACGGTGTGTCGCAGGTTCCTGTCCAAGGGCATTTTCGACACTTGTAATGTAACACCTAGATTTCTGCTCTAGGTACAGTGATGCGCAGACTCTCATGACTGTGTGCCTCTCTCCTGGAGGAGGAGACTCAGCAGAAAACTGTAGATATGCTGTGCATACACTTCCTCATCTTGGAAGTTCTTTAGAGAGAGGAGTAGTTTTCCTTGTGCCTTAAGGGGTCGTACCTATACTCCTACTTCTCGACAGCCGGTTCGGGCTCTCCCTCGTTCTAGTCAGCGGCGTGCACCTAATCAGGCCCCTGCAGCTATTTCCCAGGAACCAGAGGGGTTTTTGACTGGCTCCAATTCAGTATAGCCACTAAAAAAAAAAAAAAAAATGTCCGTACCGGCCAATCTGCCTGTCGGGGGGGAAGTTTAAATTTTCTCCACCAAAGGTGACTTCTTTTATCCTCCAACCGGTGGGTTTTTTCAACTAGTCCGGTTAGGATACATTCTCAATCTGGAATCAAACCCTCCACATTGTTCATTGGAAGCTTAATCCTTTAGCTTCCATCAAAAGTGAGTACTTGCAGAGGAACTCTCTGCTTTTCTCAGCACCAATGCAGTCGAGCCCGTTCCACCAGGGCAAGAAGGGTTGAGATTCTATTCCAGGTCTTTCCTTGTGGGTTGCGTCCCATCATAGACATAAGGGGCCTAAACAGATTTGGTTCAGGATGCTTTCCCTGGGCATCCTTCTTCCCATACTTCAGGAAAACGATTGGTTATGCTCTCTGGATTTACAGGATACTTATACTCTCTTTGCATCCAGAGTATGTTTTTTTTTCCTAGTGCCTGGCTGTTGTTGCAGCGTATCTTCATGGACTGGGAGTGCATGTGTTCCCTTAACACGATGATTGCCCGTCTCAACAGATTACAGCACAGTACATATTGAGACTTCTAGACACATGGCTTCCACAGTTCATGTAACTCCCATGGCACTTTTGCACATGACATCCGCTCAGTGCATCCTAGCTTCCCAGTGGTATCAAGTTTAGGGTATCTAGAGGATGTAACCCAACTGTTCGCCAGTCTTCGGTATTCCCCTCAGAGGTGGTTAATTCTCTCTATTTTGATTCTGAGGCATCTTACTCAGTCAAAAGCTGCTGACGAAGGTTGCATCCCTCCTGGCTATCCAACCAAATTATTTTAATTCAACAAACAATCGGGTTGTGATGTACTCGATAACAAAGGAGTACTGGATCTTGCCCTCTGAGTCAGGATGCCATGCAGATGTAGCGGTGGGCCCGCAATGCGGCATGTTTTCTCCAAGCCACTTATCTAATTGGCGTAAACAGCAGTCTGGCCGACAGGCTGAGCAGGATAATGCTACAGTTGAGCATGCCTATAGTTCGAAAGACCCCTCAGTGGATCTTTTTGCTACTTAGTCCAATCGCAAAGTCCCTCAGTTCTGTTCCAGGCTGCAGGTTCACGGCAGGCTACCATCGGATGCCTTTCTCCTTCTTTGGGAGACAGGTTTTCTGTATGCGTATCCTCCCATACATCTGGTGGAAAAGACTTTGCTGTTTCTCAAGCAAGATTGTGGAGCCATGATTCTGATTGCTCTTTTCTAGCTGCGTCAAATAGGATTCCCTCTTCTTCTGGAGTTGGAATGTTTTCCAGCTCTCATTACGCAGAACGAGGGGGCACTTCTACATCCCAACCTCCAATCTCTGGCTCACACGGTCTGGATGTTGAGAGTGGGGTTTCGTTGAGTTTTCCAGAGTGTCTCCCGACTCTTGCTTGCTTTCAGAAAAGATTTCACAAAGAGGTGTTATTCTTTTTCATGGAAGAGGTTTGCCGTCTAGTGTGACAGCAAGGCCCTAGATCCTGCATCTTGTCTTATACAGACCTTGCTTGAGTTCTTTCTACACCTGTCTGTCTGGTCTCAAGACCAACTCTGTCAGTATTCATCTTTGTGCAATAGAGCTTATCATCAACGTGTGAAAGGTCAGCCTTTAGCTGTCCACTTCACGAGAGGTTTATCTCTCCCCCAATATTGAGAGAATTCCTTGTATGTGTCTAGGGGAGATTATTTCTGTTGGGCTTAGCACCCACAATAATTTTGACAGTTGGCTCTTATGCTTCGGTCAGAGTTCCTATCACTCCTTATCCAGTATCTTGGGGTCCCAATGTCGTTTTCATCCAGCTGCTGCAAGCTCAATTCGGGCCACTGGATTCCTGCCATCTGAAGTATTGGACCTGGAAGGTCGTTTTCCTTAGTGGCTGTGCCTTCAACTCGTAAGGTCGGTGAGCTTCGGTCTCTAGTAGCTCAAGCGCCTTACCTTACTTCTCATCTTAACAGAGTAGTTCTCTGCATGCAGACAAAGTTCTTACTGGCGCTGGTATCAGAGTACCAGCTGATCCAGTCAGTTGTCTTGCCAACATTCTTTCTCCCTCATCTTACAAGCCCTGGCGAAAGCAAGCTCCGCACTTTTTGCGTGGAGCAGACGAGCTCCCTCGGACGGTCCGCCCAGTTGTTTATTTCTTTTAATGCCAGTTGCTGTCGGAAACTGCATAATTTCTTCTTGGCTAGCAGAGTGCATCTCCTTCATTTTTGTCCAAGCTGGACTGACTCTAGAAGGCCATGTCACGGCTCACAAAATTAGAGCCATGGCTGAGTCGGTGGCTCATCTAAGATCAGTCACTATTGAAGAGATCTGCAAAGCTGCGGCGTGGTCATCAGTCCACACATTTTCATCTTACTACTGCCTTCAGCAATAGCCGACTCGTCAGTCGGTTTGGGCAGTCGGGGCTGCAGAACTTCTTTGGGGTTTAGAATCCAACTCCAACCCTCCTAAGCCCATTTTTGTTCTGTTCCAGGCTACACTCATTTAGATATTTCTTCTTTTCAGGTCAATTTTATTCTGGCCTCGCCGTTGCGAGACTCAATTGACCACTGTTTGTTGTGTTGTGTAAGCCTGGAAGCTAGGGATACCCCACTTGTGAGAATATCAGCCTGCTTGTCTTTGGAGAAAGAGTAGTTACTTACCTGTAACAGGTGTTCTCCGAAGACAGCAGGCTGCATATTCTCACAAACCCTCCCACCTTCCCCTTTTGGAGTTGTCTCCTCCATCTTTTGGATTTAACTGAGGGGCGTGTCCGCACGGCGAGCGGGAAGAGGTGTGCGCACATGCGCAGTGCGTTCGCTCGCGCGACGGAACGCCGTAGAAGAGATTTTTAGATTTTGCTTTAAAATCCTCCGGGGCCGACGTGGCGTCACCCACTTGTGAGAATATGCAGCCTGCTGTCTTCGGAGAACACCTGTTACAGGTAAGTAACTACTCTATACTGTAACTGGGCGGGAGCTAGCCTTGCTGCTTGTTCGGCCACAAAGTAGCAACTGTAACTACTGCCGCTACTGTTTTTCTTACCCTCACTTCCAGCCAAAGAACAAGGCTATTGCGTCCCATAGCTGCCTTTGTAACTGTGTCTGTTGTCCTTTTTGTTTTGCTTTCCTGGGAAGTGTATGAAGATGGATGAGAAAGAGACATCCATGGCTCGGTTACCAAGGAGGGGCTACTCTGTATTCATGAATAATGTGGTGCAGTGCCCTTGCTAAACACCTCTATCTGTAAACCAGTATGAGGTGAAGTGGTTATTTGAAGCTGGACCAAGCTGGCAACATGCAGTACAGAAATTAAAAACCAACATAGCTTTGGGCTAATGCAGTAACCTTGCATTAGAGCTATGGTGCTAAAAGTTTTCCTAATGCAAGCATAACAAAAAATGTTACCTAATATATTAATTAAATAGCACATTGGCACAAACATAGAAGAGCACACCCAAACACATGCAAATATGGACCTGTGCTACTGGCAGGTATGTCTTGTGCACAAAAAAAGTGGAAGGGTATTGTGCAAAAACCTTAAGAAAATCTGTTTGTCTCCATGTGGTTTTATCTACATGTTCTTTCATAGGGTTGTTAATCATACTACTAAGACTCCTAGATTACTTCGGGATTGGCGGAAACGTACTTAAATGGATCAAGGGCTTCCTAACCACCAGAACATATCAAGTGAAATCAAGTTCAAATATATCTTCACTGTGGAAAGCAGACTGCGGAGTACCTCAAGGATCACCACTATCACCGACCCTTTTCAACCTAATGATGACCCCCACTAGCCAAGTCTTTATTCAACCAAGGCCTTAATCCTTTCATCTATGCAGATGATGTCACAATATACATCCCTTACAAACATGATCTGGCAGAAATCACCAATGAAATCCAGCTCAGCTTGAACATCATGGACTCATGGGCAAATGCATTCCAACTAAAACTCAACTCACTGTCTCATCATCTCATCCCAATACAATACATACAAACCCACTAACATATACACCCCAGGTTGCACCCTTCCAATCTCAGACAGCCTGAAAATTCTCGGCATTACAATCGACTAACCTCTCACTGGAGAACCAAGCAAAATCTACAACAAAGAAAATGTTCCAACCATTCTTCCCGAGGGAAATATTTTGCAACCTGATACAATCAATGGTACTAAGCCACGTAGATTACTGCAATGGAATTTATGCGGGATGCAAAGAACAAATCATAAACTTCAGACCACCCAAAACATGGCAGCCAGACTTATATTTGGAAAAACGCGATTTGACAGCGCCAAACCCCTCCGAGAAAAACTACACTGGCTCCCAAAGAACGTATTGCTTTCAAAATCTGCACCCTAATTCATAAAATTATCTACGGTGAAGCCCTGGGATACATGACAGACCTCATAGACCTACCAACCAGAAACACAACAGGATCAACACGATCACACCTAAATCTCCACTACCCAAGTTGTAAAGGACTCAAATACAAATCAACTTATGCATCCAGCTTTTCCTACATAAGCACACAACTATGGAACGCATTACCAACAGCCGTAAAAACAACGTATGACCACCTAAACTTCCGGAAGTAACTAAAAACTAACCTGTTCAAAAAGGCATACCCTACCGACCCAACTTAAATGCCTGAACCCTACAACACAACGAAACCAAAGCTCGTAATGGACATAAAATAACTCTTCCTCTCTACGATTCCCTAATGCGTCTGTCACACATGAACCTTATTCTACCACAAAATCGCTTTGTATTTTTGTTCATACTGGAATTGGTGAATGCCTTACAGTACTATGTAAGCCACATTGAGCCTGCAAATAGGTGGGAAAATGTGGGATACAAATGTAAAATAAAAGAAATCATCTACTTATTTACTTTTGCTGAAAAACATGTTAAGTCCTTGTATTAGCCATTACAAAATTTTATTGTGCCTTTGGCTTTGTGCAAAATCCAAGTCCACAAGACATATCTTAACCACTGCTATAATTAATTATAAAGAACTAATTTAGGTCAGTTTAATTAATCTGTCGTGATAGTTTTGTGTAGTAATACATGTTTGGGCCCATTCTTTATTAAGCATGCACACACTAGCCTAGCTGATCACTCAGCAATGCAAAGCAAATCCTTTGTTTTGAAGCATGGCAGCCATAATTGTCAAATTATCCTGCCAAAATACTTAAAAACGAAAGCAGGATGACAGCAACTGGAAACGAACTGTAACAAAAATTAAACGTGTGAAGGGAGAGGAATATGTGAATGGAAAAGGACAAATTGTACCACAGGCGGTCTACTGGTCCCGATTGTGGTTGCAAGCACCGTTGTATGGATGGTTTAAATGACCGAAACAAGCAAGAAATCCTTTCGTTTTTCAACAAAATCGGAGATCATGCAGCTCAGAATCTGTACCTACAAGGAATGGCAACAAAATTAGATGTCGAACGGTAGCGACTCCGAAAAGAAAATGGAAAACCAAGAAGCTGCAGCTGGCTGTTTAAAGGTGAGCGAACTCAATTGGTTCTTACACAAACAAGTTGTGTCACGTATTACTTTTATGATACGCAATAAACATGGCATGGATATGAAATTAACATTTTTATACAATGTGATGTAATATAACACAATTTCAAGCACACACAATAAATCTTAGCCTAAAAGGTTTAACAGGTGCTTGGCTAAACTCAAATCGTTATCCAGGCTCCACGGGCAGGCTAAACTAGGCCAAAATTTCTTAATGTCCAAATAAAAAATAGTAATCTTTTATATCAGATTTTTCCATGCAGCTGTAATGTTAACCTCATGTCTTCTTAAAAGATTTTAATTTTTCATTGGCAATTATATCATTAATTTTCATGTATTACATTAATACCAAAAAATGTATTACTTGAATTTCTAGGTTGCAGTTGCTAGACAAGGTGATTTAAAAGTTTGTAAAAAGGCTTTCATTGCTCTCCACGGAATCAAAAGAGGAAGGATTGAAGCAGTGCTGTTGAAACCTGAGATTCCAGAAACAGAGAGCCATGGTCATTACGCCAGTAGACTATCAGCAGTCCCACAGCCAATATTGCATGCTATAAAGGATCACATCCTGAGTTTCCAACCTCGTGAAAGCCATTACTTCCTGCATGACAATGCGAAACAACATTATCTGGATTCGAATCTTAGTATCGCAACAATGCACAAAGAGTTCGAAGTGCAATTCCCTGACCTGAAAGTGAGCTACTTCACATACAGAAGTTTGTTTTCCACACAGAACATCCACTTTGGGTATCCTTGTTCTGGTATCTGTACGGTGTGTGACAGATATCAGTGTCAGATGAAAAGTGTGGAAGACAAAGTTACTAAAGATCATATTACAACCAAACATCAACTGCATCTCCGCAAGGCAGAAGCATTTTATACAGCTGTAGAAGAGTATGCAGCTAGTGGTGATGATACTGCAGTTATTTCATTTGACTTTCAGAAGAACTTTCCTCTTCCTCACCTCTCGGCTAGTGAAGTCTAGGCAGCTATGGTCCCATCTTTTTGGACTTCATGACCTAAAAAATGACAATGCCACCATGTATGTATGGACTGAAAACATTGCCAAAAAAGGATACAATGAAGTCATAAGTTGCTTGCTTCGCTTCATTGAGGCCAACTTTCTAAACAAAAGATAGTACTGGTCAGTGACAACTGCTCAGGACAGAATAAGAGTTGGCCGATGATTGGGCTAGGACTTCTCCTGGCTCAGAAGTTCAAATTGGTGCTGCATCTGTTTCCCATTCCAGGGCACTCTCATCTGGCAAATGACAGAGATTTTGCCTTGATTGAAAAGAGGAGAAGAAAACTTCAGCATGCTTAGCAGCCCAATGACTGGATTAAAGTGATCAAAGATGCTCGCCCGAACAAACCATTCACAGTAGTCAATGTCAACAAAGCAGAATGCTCATACTGACTTTGAGAAGTTTATGAAAACTGAGAACTTCACTCATTGGAGAGAATGCAGTAAAAAAAGCCTAAAGGTCATCCAAAGCAACAAAAGGTCATCTTTCATGAAGTTTGTGCTTTCCTTTACAAATGTGGGGAGCCAGTACAAGCCAGAACATCAATGACAGGTGCATTTGATATCATGTTTCATGCTTTGAAGAAAGGAAAACCACCATCGAACCCAACTGGAGGAGTGGCCTAGTGGTTAGGGTGGTGGACTTTGGTCCTGGGGAACTGAGTTCGATTCCTGGCACAGGCAGCTCCTTGTGACTCTGGGCAAGTCACTTAACCCTCCATCGCCTGCCGCATTGAGCCTGCCATGAGTGGGAAAGCACGGGGTACAAATGTAACAAAAATTTAAAAAAAAACTACTACTCCTGTGTATTCTGGATCTGTTCTACTAAAGGCAGCAAAGGTGAAAGATGTCCAGAGTTTAGTCGAGAAATACGTTCCTGAAACTCACAGAGACTTCTATCATCAGATTGTAGCTAAAGGCAGTTCAGCAGATGGTTCAGCTGATGAAGTGGAAGAGGACAGTGACTGAATTTAAGTTATGAACTGTGCTTCTTTTATTAGCACAATTACCCCCAGATTCTATATAAGGCAGTTTCAGACCCCCCCAAAACCAATTGTTTTCCTTATTGAGGTATCAGGTCACGTATACAATTTTAAAAAATCAAGCATGGACATTGTAAAAAAAAAAAAAATCTTGGAATTCCAAAGCAGATCTATTCCACTTACTAGAAAAGGTAGAAGGAAAGCCAAAAGATGAGGTGTTAAAAGATGAGGTGAAAGAGGCTTTTCTAGCCAAAAGAACATTTTTCAAAAAATGGGAAAGGATCTGAATAAAGAATCAAGAAGCAGCATAAGCACTGGCAAGATTAATGTAAAATGCTGATTAGGAAGGCAAAAAAAGTTTGAAAAGAAGATTGCCATAGAGGCAAAAACTCATAATAAAAACTTTTTTGGTTATATTCTAAGCTGGAAGCTAAGGAGGGATTCAGTTGGACCATTAGATCATGACAGAGTAAAAGGGGCACTCGTGGTGAACAAGACCACAGCAAAGACACTAAGGGGGTCTTTTACTAAGGTTAGTACATATTATCTGTGATAAGGCCCACAGAAGTAAACTGGGTCCTGTGGCAGATAACCTGCGCTTACCTTTAGTAAAACTGAGTTCTTACTAATTATTGTTAATTAAAGTTTTTCTAAGAGACTGCTTTGGCTCCACACTGATCCTCAGACGTGTGATATCCCCAACATATATTTCTTTTGGTGAAATACGAGGTATCTTGGGACTGTGGTACACAACATTCTCTAAGTTCTCACACCTCATTGCCAAATTAGCATGACTTTTTATAGGTGCATTAACAGAAGTCTCAAACCTAGAGAAGCCAGTTTCAATTTTTCCTGAAATAAAATTCCTCGACTTTCCTGTCTTTCACCCTTAGTCTCCAATTCAAATAGTCTCTCAGCATTTTGAGAGAGCTTTTTACTTTTGAGTAGGTATTCTTCTGCAGTCTGCTGGACCAGATGATTGTAAACTGTTTCATTGGCTTAGTCCATAAAACTGGCTGGTCAAATTCTGATCTAAGGTTACAACCAACAACCAAATAGCCACCAAGGGAAAAATAGTCAGTCTTACTGGGTTGAACAAGGCTGTTGAAGTTTCAGAGCAGAGGGGGTCACCAGGTTTCTGGGGCAGTGGGCCAGCAGATGTCATTGACATTACTCATTCCTCTAATGTTGACCTGCTGCCACATGCCATCACTCTGCACCATTAAACCTCCAGCTTCCCTTCCTGAGCTCAGTGAGGAGGAACTGATGTTAGAAACAGGCGCCGAGCCAACTCAAGCGCTACCCGCACCAGCATCTGCAGCGTTCTGTGAAGGTACTCACTCCTTGGGGGAAGAATGACACCACATTCTCCAGGTCCACAGAAGGCTCTGGACTCTGCTCCATGTGGGGCTACATGAGCCACCAGACTCCATAGTGGATTGTTTAGGTATCAAGGAAGCTGCTGGTGTAGTGGGTAGTGCACTCACATTTCTGTTTATTTTTTCAGCATAAAAAAGTCAGAGGAAAAGAGGAGCTGTTGGAGAGCATCCTTCATCTTGCCCCGTTTGGATTTCTAATAAACCTATCCTGATAATGCCAATTAAAAAAAAAAAAAAAAAAGAGTTCTGGGCTTATCCAGGAATCTACAGACTGGTGAAACCAGACGTCGGTGCAGGCCAAAATGGTGAAAACTTCTAAAAAAAAAAAAAAACTACTAAACACAGACATGGTTTAATGGGACACAGTCAAAATGGATTTAGCCAAAGGAAGTTTTACCTCATCAATCTGCTGCTGCATTTTTTTGAAGGTATGAATAAAGGTAGATAAAGATGAGACAGTTGATAAGCAGCCTTTTTTTTAGACAAAGTAGAAATTGGAATCAAGACATCCATGTGTGGACTTATCTAATTCCAGTAATAGTTTAAAAAAAGATCTGCTGACATAGAGCTTTTTATAAAATACATGCAGAGGAAGGAACCATTTTACTTTTGTCAATGTCTGAAACATCAACAGAAGCAACCCAGCAACGTGCTTGTCTTAAGTGTTGGCACTTACACATGCAAAAGGGTATTTCAGAATATAAATGTGTAAGTGCCAATACTCAGACATGTATGTCTGCTGTAAATCTCCCTAATACGTTCAAAAGCCACAATTTAGAGGAGAAAAAACACACTGGGGATTAAAGGTAGAGACCTATTTCAATCCTTCCTGTAAACAGGGGCGTAGACAGCCCTCCAATTCTGGGGGTGCCCAGGGATGAACTGGAGGGCAACACATTCCTCTATCCCCTGCGCTAACAATACCTTTGATAGTGGGGATGCCAAGGCCCCGCCAGCCAAATACAGTGCCTCCACTCTTATCCTCCTTGGCTGCTTCCTTCCTGCAGACATCAGCAGCACCGGGATTTCTCGCACATGCTCAAAGTGAATGGGCTGTGTCGGCAATAGCACACAGCAGCCGCTAGCGCAGCTTAGTAAATCGGGGGGGGGGGGGGGGGGGGAGGGGGAATTTACCTACTTCTCTACTGTGCTTCTACAATTTCTTTCCTTCGGGAGCCCCCCCCCCCCCCCCCAGAAGAGGGGTTGTAGAACTATAAAATGTATCAGACTGTTTTTTTCTATATTTCATGAGTCTTTATTTACCCAATTTATTAGAAATTGTGGGTTTTTGCCATGGCCTCCTGTTGCGACTCCATTGCTCACTGCGGCTTTTTCAAGCTTTGCTTTTTCCTGCACCACTCTGTGAGCTGCGTTTGTCTACATTTACTTATGCTACTCGCTCCACGATTATATGTTTGTACCAATATCTAACATCCATAAATGTTTCTATGACCCCTGAGGCAGGCAGGTTTGTCTCACCAAAACACGGCTCCGTGTTAGGTCCATACTGGTGCCAATAAAGATTTTTTTCTGGATAGTTACTTGTGTGAGATCTCCTTGCATATACTCCCAGAGCTGTTACTTTTGTTGTCTTCTCTACTTTGTTTTGTTGTCTTTGGATTTTCGTAGAGGTGGTTTCCTGTTTAAACGGAGTTTTCAGCCCAATGATAGAAATTAAACACTGGTTTTGAAAGATTACTACTACTACTACTACTATTTAGCATTTCTATAGCGCTACAAGGCATACGCAGCGCTGCACAAACATAGAAGAAAGACAGTCCCTGCTCAAAGAGCTTACAATCTAATAGACAAAAAATAAAAGTAAGCAAATCAAATCAATTAATGTGAACGGGAAGGAAGAGAGGAGGGTAGGTGGAGGCGAGTGGTTACAAGTGGTTACGAGTCAAAAGCAATGTTAAAGAGGTGGGCTTTCAGTCTAGATTTAAAGGTGGCCAAGGATGGGGCAAGACGTAGGGGCTCAGGAAGTTTATTCCAGGCGTAAGGTGCAGCGAGACAGAAGGCGCGAAGTCTGGAGTTGGCAGTAGTGGAGAAGGGAACAGATAAGAAGGATTTATCCATGGAGCGGAGTGCACGGGAGGGGTGTAGTGTAGGACGAGTGTGGAGAGATACTGGGGAGCAGCAGAGTGAGTACATTTATAGGTCAGTAGAAGAAGTTTGAACAGGATGCGAAAACGGATAGGGAGCCAGTGAAGGGTCTTGAGGAGAGGGGTAGTATGAGTATAGCGACCCTGGCAGAAGATGAGACGGGCAGCAGAGTTTTGAACCGACTGGAGAGGGGAGAGGTGACTAAGTGGGAGGCCAGCAAGAAGCAGATTGCAGTAGTCTAAACGAGAGGTGACAAGGGTGTGGATGAGGGTTTTGGTAGAGTGCTCGGAAAGAAAGGGGCGGATTTTACGGATGTTGTAAAGAAAGAAACGACAGGTCTTGGCAATCTGCTGGATATGAGCAGAGAAGGAGAGAGAAGAGTCAAAGATGACCCCGAGGTTTCGAGCTGAGGAGACAGGGAGAATGAGAGAGCCATCAACAGAAATAGAAAACGGGGGGAGCGGGAAGGTGGGTTTGGGGGGAAAATGAGAAGCTCAGTTTTGGTCATATTTAATTTCAGGTGGCGTTGAGACATCTAGACAGCAATGTCAGACAAGCACGCTGAAACTTTGGTTTGGATGCAAGGTGAGATATCAGGGGTAGAAAGGTAGATTTGGGAGTCATCAGCATAGAGATGGTAGGAAAAGCCATGGGATGAAATTAATGAGCCAAGGGAAGAAGTGTAGATAGAAAAGAGGGGACCAAGAACAGAACCCTGAGGTACGCCGACAGGCAGAGGGATAGAAGATTAACCGTGTCCCACTAAAGTTTACAGTCCTTTAGTTTCTGAGGGCTTTTCTCCATAACAAAAAAAAGATATTGTTCAGCGGTTTTGAATACTTTATGCTCATGCCTACATTGTTCAAGTATTAGTTCCTTCTAGTGTCTCCCAATCATCTCAAGAACCTCTTTTCTACCTGAATGCCTATGTACAATGGAATGAAAATGAGAAGGAAGTAAACAGACCAAAAAACCCAATACTAAGACTTTTATATATTTTTCAATTTTACTTTTCTGATTTAACAAATCTGATCCACTGCACATTTTTGTTGGCTGCTTTATACAAAAAATTTTACAAAAGACTGTATGCTTACTGCATCAAGAAAGATATACCTTAAAACAAGACACAAACAGTAATGACAGACCACAATGAAGTACAAAATACAGCATCTGTAACTTGCCTAAATATTCATAGAATATTAGCATTTAAACAGTGAAGTGCTGGATTTCACAAAACTGGATGCCCAGGGGGAAAGAGTTAATGAACCAAGCTCCAAAACTCTCATTTCCAGCTTTTTGAGGTGGTTTTAAACAAAAGAGATTAATTACAATTGTCACCTCAATCACTCCTCTAAAGCCCAAATAGTGGCTTTTCTAAACCTGCTACGTAGACACATATAAACCTACTATTTACATGTGCAAATGCCACTTAACACTTATAACACGACCTAAGCCTCAGTAATTATTGTCCCTCAGATTCTGCACTGTTCTGACCAAGGTATATTTGGGAAGCTGCAGCCTGAACTATAACTTCAAGTGTTGGGTTTTCTGCAGAAATCTGAGACACAAATGAATTGTTCTCCCCAGGGGTGTCACATTACAGGCTACAAAAACACAACACTTTGGTTGTACAATACTTAATAAATTATTTGTTCAAAATATACAACTTTACATATATGGTGCCCAGCCCAAATACATCTGACACAGCAAGTTCTCATTTGTTGCTTCCTGAATGAGATAGTGTACATGTCCCTCAATGGAGAGGGGTAACCCTTTTACTCGATTCCTGTTCTTAATTACACCTTGCAGTCGTTGCTCTATGTCAAGGACGTGCGTCTTGGCCTACAATAAATAAGAATCCATTAAGGTTCATATATTAGCAATCTCCAATGAATTTACAGCTGTGCTATAGCAACAGAAAATTTTGCTCAATAATTTAAGAAGCAGTGCCTTCCAGGCCTATATTTAAATACAGTGTTAAAATATAATTTACTCTGCTGGATGATGTGCCTTATTGGTGCTGCTTATGAATGGAGGGGTGATTGGAGAAGGGTAGATTTATTCATTTGATATACATCTGGCAGGCTGCCCAATAGATTCAGCTAGTAATTAATTCTGTTTGCTTATATTCCACCAACCCCTCATAAGGACCAAATGGTTTACAAATTATGGGGTCCTTTTATTAAGTTGCAGTAAAAAAAATGGCTTTAACGTGCCCTTATGTGGGTTTTTCCGACACGCTAAAGCCATTTTTACTGCAGCAGTAAAACGGACAATTTTCTATTTTTTCTATTAATGGCCATGCGCTAATGACAACATTAGTGCCTGGCCATTAAAAAATATTACCGCGTGAGCACTTACTGCCACCCATTTTCAAGGCAGTAAGAGCTCCCGCATTATTCCTGAGCTAGCCAGTTAGCTGATGCTAATATAAATGTGCTGTTTAGCGCAGGGATCCCATACTCTGCCCTCTAAAAAATATTTTTAGCATGTGGTTAGCGTGCGCACATTTGGCAGGCTTGAGCAGGACCTGCAGTACGCCATTTTAAGCTGCATTAGGTGCACATTAGCGCCTAAGCGCTTAGTAAAAGGGCCCTTTACTAGTAACCAAGTTCCATTGCATAAAATGGGACCTGCAATAAAAGCAAACATATCTTATAACAGTGTTAGCGCATGATAACACAGTAGCACACATTAATTTTTGAGAAGTGCATCACAGGAAGTATATAAGAAGCACCTTTCACCCTTCTTACTGGCTATTTGTCAAATCTTTTATATACTTGCTGATCTTACTGTGTGCTGTGCTGTCCTGTATGTGGGTAAGATCTTTTTTCTTTTTATTTTGCAGCACTTATTATCCTCATGAGTAATATGACTTTTCAATCGGTAGCTTTGTATTTTGTCTCATCACAGCAGTGCTTTTAACATTAGTGGAGGGATAGACAACTAGGCGAATATAATATATCGCAGCTGCTGAAGAGTACCAGGGAAATATTGGAGAGATGGGATGGATTGCCGTTGTCGCTGATGGGGCGGATTGCTCTGTTTAATATGGTGTTGTTTCCCAAGTGGCTTTATTGCATGCAGACGATCCCACTTTACCTCAAACAACGGGACTTAAGAGCACTTCAAAATATGCTTTCCAGATTCTTTTGGGCTAGGAAAAGGCCTCAGGTCAAGTTTGAATTTCTCAAAGGGAAAAGCGGGGAGGGAGGATTTGGAGTCCCAGATATTAAACTTTATAATATGGCTTGTCTCTTGCGTCACTTGGGGGACTGGTATCAGCAGACGGAGAGTTTCACTCCCCTGGCTATGGAAGTGGAGCTGTGTGGTCCCCTACATATTTTTTATGTACTGCAGGCACTGCGGAAAGATCTGCCCACATACATACGGTCTAGTGTCTTGATAGAGCCCTTAAGAAGAGTATGGAAAGATTTGGCGAAGATCTGGTCTTTCGACTGCAGATGTAGTAGCTTGCTCCCCCTGCAGGGCAATGAGGCATTTCGTCCGGGCATGGATAACCAAGTGGTGAGGTCCTGGGGTGAGGGGGGGATACTGTTCCTGCACCATGTGTTGGGACCAAATGGCGAGATGAAGTCCATGGAAGACCTTGGGTTAAATTCATTAGACTGGGGTAACCGTTTCGCATATGAACAGATACGACACTATGTGACTTCTCTTACGCGCAGGGCATTGGGTGTTGAGTTGACCACCAAATTGGATGCCCTGTTAGAGATGCCGTCGGGAGATCCTGTTTCCATCTCCATGTTATATAAGAGACTGATTATGACCAGACCGCAAAGAGACCTGGGCTTGTTGGCAACCAGGTGGGCGGGAGATATACAAGCACCAATTTCGTCTCGGGACCTACTGAAGGGGTTGAGGGGAGTTTTGAAATGGACACGAAGTGTAGAGCTGCGGGAATGTCAGATCAGAGTTACTTACCGTGCTTACACCTCCCAATCTAGACTATATCACATGGGATATTTAGAGTCGGCAGCTTGCAGGCGATGTGGAGGGTCCCAAAATGACTTTTTCCACGCCTTTTGGAAGTGCGGGGCTATTAGAGCGTTTTGGGTCAGGATAACTAGGTTTATGGGTAGTATCGGGGGACATCGGGTCCGAATGTTACCTCAATGTATTTTGCTGGGTTGTCTTCCCCCGATTGAGGGAAACACGAATCACCAGAGTGCACTCGTCCATAAGGCTTTCTTGGTGGGTATGAAATGTATCTTAGTGAACTGGATCTTAGATCACGGTCCCTCTTATTGGCAATGGCGAAATCGTTTTCATGCTTTGCTTTTGATGGAACTCCAGGACTCCTTGCTTAACTTTAAAACCCAAAATAATTTTTACCTGACCTGGAGGAGATACCTTCAGGTGATATCTCCTAAAGCAAGAAGCTATGTTCTTAACAAACTCACTGCTTTGACTAGTTCTCCTTCAATAGCTGGCTCCAATTAGAAGAATTTGAGACTCCCAACTATAAAAAATTGGATGGTTCTCGGGTAGAAGGGTATGAGAGGATAATTGGATAATGGGTCAGTATCGTGGATAGGTGGGGGGGGGGGTGGGGGGATGGGAAGGGGTTTGATTAGTATTAGCCCTTTTAGAGGCTTATTTACGAGGATGATTCCAACTGTTAATGGTACAGAATTCGTTTACTAAGCTATGTTACGGGTTGGTGTATGGGAACTGTTGTTGGGCTGTGAATTGGGGAAAATATATTCAACGATCGGATATTGTAAAGGACAATAGTAATATCCATTGCCGAGGGGAGTAAAGGGGGAGAGCTATAAGAAAACAGGCTCTATCTCCTAGCTCTTGAATGCGAGGATTTACAAGCATGGACTGAAAATGTGGACTTTGCTGATTAAACAATTCCAGACACAGCCCTCAACATGCAAGAATATTTATTAATCAAGGACCAGTGGGAGAGAGGAGGGTATAATACAAAATAATTGATGATAAAGCATTAACTTGTATCTAGTTGAAATATATAATCTACATGTTTAAGATTGCGAAATGTTCAGTCTGTTATATCATCAATAAAAATTGTTGAAACTAACATTAGTGGAGGGAACTGGTATGTATACTTTTGCACTTGAATAGCATTTTTGCTAAATAATGTTTAGCACATTTTACTTATTGGTTCCCATACACATTTGTATGTTAACCACTTCATGTTCTTAAGTAACTGTTATTTTTATAATGCAAAGCATGTGTGTGTACATTTTAACATCTGGTTCCCACACAAATTCTGTATGTTGAATTTTTAGTGTTTCTTAAATTCATATGTTATATTATTGTTATTGATTTGATATACTGTTACAGCTGACCCCTGACGCAGCCCAGAAGTGGGCGAAACGTGCCCACTTTGGTCTTAAAACATCATTTCTGTGCGATCTACATAGGAAATATTTACATGCAATTTTTGACCTCTCATTTAACAAACCTTTTCATTAACAACTTCCCCAGTTTCATTTGCTGGTGCTTTAGTACCTTTCACCGGCTTACTCCACTCCACAAGCGGGTCATGAAGAAAAGGTTTCAAGACACTAGAAAAACCAAAAGAAATATGTTAATGAATACCTATGGGGATCAGCACTAATTTTCTATTCTCTCTTTCAAGTGGAGATAAGAGTCATACTGGTAAAGAGAAGATAACTCTCAAAAGCCTGTCACAGATATATCAAATTAGTCCAGTAAAAAGCTATCACCTACAACTTATATGTTAACTCAACTTCAAAGTAGACTGGCATTGCAACTACAGTCCTTTTCAAGTGAAAACGTAGCCTGCCCCATCTGCAGACATCTGGGCATATTGTTTGCCAAGATATTTTCTAATAATTTGTTCAGATTTAGTAGCCTCCCAGAAGCAGAGCATTCCATGCATAAAAACAAATCATTACATAGCTGTGAGGGAGTCTATAGGAAATTACCATTCCCCCTTAATAGAACTCCTTCACAGTTACAGAGCCACCTTAAAAGGCAAGCCACAGAACAGGGAAGAGACAAGGCAGGAGCAGAGCAGGGAGGGCATGGTCAAGGCAGGATAAAAACTCTCAGCACAGATCAGGCAGGGCCAGGGAGGCTCAAGAGTACAGAGAAGCCCTCCACTGCAGACGTATAAGCTACAGAAGCTCTACTCAGGTAGGTCAAGTTTATCTTGGATCCCTACTAAAACTGTAACTTTGGAACTCAGGGTCAAGTCTGGTCCTATTGTACTGAATTTTGAGACAGAATAACTCTGGGACTCCAGGCCAAAGGCAGCTGTTGTGCTGCCTTTTGAAAGAGATGGTGGGAGGCAGGGCTGGTGGTTGGGAGGTGGGGATAGTGCTGGGCAGACTTATACGGTCTGTGCCCTGAAAAAGACAGGTAGAAATCAAGGTAAGATATACACAAAAAAAGGCACATGTGAGTTTATCTTGTTGGGCAGACTAGGTGGACCGTGCAGGTCTTTTTCTGCCGTCATCTACTATGTTACTATGTTAGATAGTGCACATCATGGCCCTGCTGGAGCAAGCCACAGGAAAGAACTTTTACTGCATTTTTCAAGGTCCCAGGCCTTCCCTCATTCATGCTGCTACAATGGCATAGAAAAAAAAAAAGAGAAGACTGAAAAAAAATTGTATACAAGAGGAACTTCCTGTATTGTGGACTATTTCTTTCTCTCCATTCACCCTCTGATTTTTACCTCATGAGAGATTCTCTCTGATCTCGCATTAATCGCATGGTGACCTCACAAGCTCTCCGAAACAGACCTTCTGTCCCCATGGGGCCCATTCCATTGACCATATTATGAGTAAGACGAAAAGGTACAATTTCTGGAACTTCAAAAGTTTCTCCCTTTAATGTGATAAAAGAAAATATTCAAAAGGAGATTAAACTGTAATTATACATCAGTTGATAAAACATAAGTGCATTTTATATTTTTAAGGGCATTAATATACACCAACAATACTCAGCAGGTCCCATTTCCATCTACTAAATTATTTAAACAAAAGAAAACCTCTGCTGTTTTACTCATGCAGGTGGCTTTCATTATTACTCTGTTAAGAAAACAGAAATCTGTAAGAAATGAAAGCCTTCTTTTTTTTTTTTTTTTGAATGTGAAGTTTTTACTGACCAGTTGTTGCGTCCCTCGCCTGTCGCGCCTCTCACCTGAACCGCGCAACACCTGCCGAGGACGCGCTCCAGAATTGGCCGCCTTTCATCGCGCCATTGGTCGGCCTCCCAGTTCCCTCTCCAGATCGCTGGCCATCTTGGCCAGGCTGCTCCCAATGGCCGGCCATTGGGCCGGCATCAGCGAAGTCGAAGAACATGGTGCCGGCGTTCAAGGGCCGGCTTCTCTTCCAGATGCGGAGCCCGGGAAGCAAGGCTGCGCCTTGTGGTTTCCTGATTGGTTGGTTGAAGCGGGGCTTCGCCTTAGGTCTGGCGCTACGCCTATCCTGGATGCTCCTCGGATGACGTCTCCTGCGGTTCCGGGACTCCCCAGCTGACTCTCGGCTCCCTGATGGGGAGGGCTATTTAAGGAGCAGCGTTTCTCCTGAGTCTTGCTTCGGCTTCTCGTCTCAGAGGACATAAGCTTCCGTGTGTTGTCGCCAGTCTTCTCTTCTGACTGACCTGACTTGTTTGACTCTGCTAGTTCCTGACATCCTTTGCTTGCTGCCAGCCCTGACCTCTGCTAGTTCCTGACTCTTCTCGCTTGCTGCCAGCTGTAGGAGTATTTCCCTGTGTGTCTCACCTTGCTGGTCTTGGCCTGTATAATCCTATGACATCAAAATGGAGGCTGTAAACTCTGACCTGCACAGCAGTGATTTAGCTAATTCAGCTTTCTGGAGAAGCTAGCAGACGTAACCCCAAGGACATGCTGTGGACAAACCAGCCCCTTATCTCCCTGAGAGGCTGGCTCCAGCAAGGCAGGTGAGAAACAGAAAATGCATACCAAAATGTAACAACTTGAAGGTCAAGAACAACGGACCCTTCTTGCCATGCAGTGAACTGAGAAAGAGGAAGATTGGTTCCTGCAGCCACCGGACCAAGAGGTACTGGGAAGAGCGGGAACAAGAAAGCCTTGGAAGAAGGTGGAGGTGGAAAGAAGACCAGTGAGACCTAATAAGGTCCTCACCTGATGAACTGTGTACCTGGAGGAAGTATCGTGGTTCAGCTGTACCTGCACTGAGTGACCTGCTCCCTGTCTGCTGCAGAGTTCCCGTTCCAGCTCTGACTGAGACTCGCTGTGAATTCAGCTTGAGTCTGTGGAGTATCCCGTGCCAGCTCCCGAGAGACGGCCCTGAGGTCAGCCTGGTGAGCCACACGGTGATTTATTTCCTATTAGTCTGGGGCTAGTTAGTGGTAATTACCTGAGCAAAGGACTGGGGTAGTCATACCGTGATCAGGAGATAAGCTGCTAATAACTGTACTACCTCGTACATAGTGTAACCTGACCAATCAGTGGTGTAATTTTATCTGGTAACCAGTAAGAATTAGAGTTTAGTAGTGTGACGTACGATTGTAATTTTTATCAGCCAATCAGTTTGTATTCAGCCAAAGCTTTGCCAGAGTTCTATATATATTTTGCATACATTATCTATATTTTCTTATCTATAATAAACTAATATATTCCAGCTTGCGTTCTCAGTTGCAGTTCTTTCTAACGGAAGTATTTGGCTAAGTTCCAAGGTTCCCACCCCTAGGCCAAGTACAGGATAATTTGCTTGCAGATAGTTCTGTTTGGGGAACCTGGGACACAGGTAATTTATTATCTGTGGCTATCCTACACAGCCCAGACCTCTGCTAGTTCCTGACTCTCCTTGCTTGCTGCCAGCCTGTCCGCTGCCTGATCCCAGTCCTCCCTCCGACTGGCCGGTCAGCCAACCCCTGCGGTTCCGGAAGTCCCGTTGGCCGCCTGCAGCTGGAAGCTCAATTCCCGGTAAACGGCGGTCGCCGCGGGTGAAGTCTAGGGGTTCGGCTGTCCTTTGGAGGGCTGCGGTATCTTCACCTACGCCCTCCAGTAGGACCCAAAGGCTCACGGGATTTCCATCCAGCACACCAGTGTACAAAGATGTACATGATATAGGCAGGTCTGCCTTTCCAGGTAAGTGCTATCATAAGTTCCATGACTTTACTAATGTGCTAAGGACTTCGTTTACAAAGCCACGCTAGTGATTCCCATGTGGGAAATGTGAGGAAACCCACAGCAATTAAATGGGCTTCTTCTCATTTGTCAAACCAAGAATCGGTAGCATAGCTTTGTAAAAGAGGCCCTATATTTCTTGTTTTGCTGGAAGTTATTCATTTGCTGAATTATCATTGTAAATTCTTTTAACACCTGTGTGACATTTTCACTTATAATATACTTTAACTCTACAAGTACAGTGACTGCTGTATTATAATACTGTCTGTATTATTTAGATTGTAAGTTCTTTTGAGCAGGGACTGTCTCTTTGTATCAGGTGTTCAGCGCTGCGTGCGTCTGGTAGCGCTATACAAATGCTAATAATAATAAATAAAAATTTGATATTAATTTGGGTGCAACAATATGATATGTACATGGTCCCTTATAGAAAGAGCAGATTTTATTTAGGTATAAGATGTGGGTGGTGCACATGGTACCACTGAGCTAATATTAGCTTCTAATCTCCAGAAACCTGGGCTGTAAGGTCTCAGGTCTCAAATGCCACATCACATGACTATCAGTGCCTGCTCAAAACAGGTCTAGGACTTAGCAGCTATTGCTCTGTTAAGCAGGATAAGATGCATTAATGTCATACAAGTCTGTACAGCATCTGATTTCTACTAAAAAGACTCCCCATTATGAGCTCTAACTCCTTCCCGTTCTCTGTACATATTTTTTGAAATGCTAATTTTTTACATCCATATTGAAATGCTAATCTTTTACATCCATATTTTAACTTAAGAGTTATATTTTTCCATCAGATACATAATTATGCTTGGAAGTACACAACTCACTGGCTTGGTAGATATACAAGTACCTGGCTTAACTTTGCTTCTGATATAGAAACAGGTACCTCTTGCAGAAATAACTTCTGTTGAGCCCTGATGCACTTTACTGTTACAACAGACCACGTATAACAAAATAACCAATAAAGCAAGCTGGTGACAGAGGTGTTATTAAACCTGAGTAACCTTATGCCAACCAGAATGCCTGAACAAACTTTTTCAAACGCAAGAGGCAGCCAGGCAGGCTAGGAATGGACATGCACATAAAGACAGAAAGCCAGGACTTTAACACGGGGAAAAAAAATAGTATATTTAACAAGGGATATACCTTTTCCCTGTTGTCTCGAGAAACCAAAGCAATTAAAAAAAAAAAAAAAAGAGAGAGAGAGAGAGAATTACAAAGATAGTGAGAACAAGCAGCATGAAGGGGCTATGGCTAACTTGTTAAAGATTCATGCCTCATTAAGCGTATCTTTTGAAACATCTACTTATTACTGTTCAGAATCTGGTCCAGGTTGCCACATGTATTTTTATAGAGGGGTCTTATTTCCTTTTCAGAAAATACTCACACATACAAAATTAAAAGAACAGCTCCATAAAATCAGGAGGCATGCTAGGCAGCTTCTAAATAATTCCCTTGAGTTTATTATTAGAAGTTATTTCTTCTGCATACCTTATTGAAGAGGCAGTTGAAATCCACATGTACACATTCTCCAGTAAAGGAATCAAAGAGAATATTTTCTCCATGTCGGTCTCCAAGGCCCAAGATGTAACCAACCATTGACATTACAGCAGTGGATCGGCAGTACGCGGATCTGCTATTATACCTAAAAACAATGTACAGAGACATACTGCTGTAAATAAAGATCAAATGTAAAGACACTGCAAAACTGTTAAATATTTCCTTTGAAAATAAAATCTTTTCTAAATTGAACAAGACAAACTAAACACTGAAGAGGTATGATAGGTCTCATGTTTATCTTGAGCTTTTAGACAAAAATTGCAACCATTTGAGCGCTCTGTGCAGCTTGATAAAGGCATTATTCAGTCAGATATTCATGTCAGATACTAATTTATTGCTGTAACATTATTTAATGTTGACACTGCGAATAGACTTTGAAAGAAAACACAAACCTTTGCATCTCTTTGGCATTTACAAAGCAAACCAAAGCTTTGGCTGCTTTTTACCACCATCAGAGACATATTGGAGTGGTTCTCATTAGACAGCAGAAAATGAACCTACTAATTATGTTACTGAGAGGAGACCATCTTGCTTGTGTTACTAGAGAAGTGATAGAACAGTGTCACTATAACAAACTACTGACCAAGAAGTAGGATCAGGAAATGTTCTCAAGAACCACTCATGAAAAACAGGAGGATGTCGAGGCAGAAGCTTTTCCCTGAAAACGGACAGCTTTTCCTGTAGAGGTGTTGACTTTGGCAGCATGCACTGACGAAGCTCCTTCCCACTCATGTATACTCCTATACAACAGAAAGTACAACTTAGCAAAGACAGAACTACAGAAAAGAGGATTGAAAAGCTGAAAACAGTGCTGCATTCAAACATAAGCAAGTGTTTTATCAGAGCACAGATTGTAAAGGCAGTCATTTTACCGCCCATACTCAGATCATTATTTTTTTAGCCCATATTATGATATGCAAACAGGTGAGAAAACTTTACCTCCATAATCAAAAATATTCATTCAGAAAAAGCCTAATAAATCCATCTAGTTTGCCCAGTTATTCCTGTACATGCTCCAAGGATACATCCCTGCTGTCGGTCATAGAGCATACTGCTTGTAAGATCTCTCTCCTTATATAGGCCAATTTTTGTCATCTTTGTAAGGAAGATGAGAATATAACATCTTTCACTTAGTTCATATCCCATATTCCCCTCAAGCCTATCCAAAATAATCTTGTAATATAGCTACCAATTAGCATATGACATAGTGGTAGTACTGTGGTGTGACAAAACAGTGGGTTTTTAAGCCTGTAAAACTGTATTAATTATTTCTTGAAGTATATTTCTCTAGTTTGGCCAGCAAGTGGTGTATGTTTATGTTTGACTGTTCCCTCTTTAGTTAACATAGGTAAGAGGTAACCTGCAATGATATGGCCAGTTATTTTTAAAACTTGTTGTTCTGGGCTGATTGGAGAAAAAGCCAGTACATCCTAGCTGAATTTTGAGCTCCTAGGCCAGTCTTAGCCAAGGAGAAAAGAGAAAAGGATCTCTTTGCTGAGGCCCTGTGACTATTTTTTCAGGCATAAAAAACACTGTTTCTTTACAACACCGAATACATCTATTACTAAAACTAAGGTCTATGGACAAATTTATTCACAAAAACACTGCTGCTATATCTGCAAAACCTACAAAAAAGGATGACAAAACCAAAGCTGCACCCATGGGAGAAACCAAGATGGCAGAGCCCCATGAAGAAAACAGTGTGGTGAGTGAGGCTCTACTTCAGAGATTCACAGAGGCAGTGATCATGGTATTAGGCTCCAGAATTGATACACTCAATGTAAATTTTCAAATGCTATCAAGCTCTATTTTGAATTCAACAGTTGGGTCAGTGAAATTGAACAGAGACTGAGAGATACGGAGGACTCGCTAAAATAAACAATGGAGGAGCTTTCATTGTAAAGAAAAATTAGATGACTTGGAAAATAGATCCAGAAGAAATAATATAAAGCATTGTCGGTCTACCTAAAACAGCTTCTTGTTTTCCTTGAGAAGTAGCTATTGGTGGAGTTGCTAAAAGACTCTCCTCTAAGCCTGCTGCAGCTACAGCGAGCCAACTACATGGGCAGAAAGGAAGAAATAGCTGCTAAGCCAAGGATTGTGATTGCCCAAATTCTATTTTAGACAGCTCAAGGAACTAAGATATCAAAATTGCCGCATTTTACTATTTCAGGCCTACTTGGCCAATTTTGCACTTAAAGATCTTCTAATGAGGAATTTTAGACAGCACAAGGAACTAAGATATCAAAATCACCACATTTTAATATTTCATGACTACTCAGTCCATGTGGCTTCTCTACGCCGGGGGTATGCAGATGTCTGTAAATAGTTGGCTGAGCACAAAATGTGCTTTACAGTATCTGGCCTAAGGGACCAATGCTCAAAAGTCCCCATTAAAAACTGTGTCCATTTAGATTCATGGTAGAAGTTACTGATTTTGAAATAGCGAGCGATGTTCAAAGGAAATCGCATGCAAATGAAATTCATGTAAATTTAGCAAGCAGCTCAAAAGGGAAAGCACCTAGCATGTGAGCAGAACAGTTTCTCAGTAAGTGTCCATGTTCTATGCATGCCCAGGAATCTCGCTGCTGTACTCTCTCCTTTCCCCTGCAGTACTTGCTGGTTCCACCATCCCCGTCTCCTTTCCCCTGCAGCACTCTGATTCTGGCTCCACCTTCCTCCTGCAGTTTACTGGCCTTCCTGCAAGCTGCCCCTTATGATTTCACTTGCTGAAAGTTCCCCCAGCCAATTGGCTGTCTCCTTGTTTCACTGCCCCCCCCCCACCCCACTGACATTATAGGGGCTTTCCCCAGCCAATTGGCTGTTTGCTTTTTTTCTCCGCCTCCCCCAACTGACACTATAGGGGATTTCCCCTGCTGATTGGCTGTCTGCTTGTTCCTCCACCTCCCCCACCCCCAGGCTGACATCATAGGGGCTTTCCTCCAGCCAACTGGCTGTCTCAAGGAGGTTTAATGACACGCGCCTGCACGTCGTCAAAAGTTGAAGCTATCTCCTCCCCTCCATATTGGCCAGAACAAAATAATTACTATCGCTACTGAAAATAGGAAGCCTTTGATGTTTATATTCTTTTATTAAACCTCCTAGGTTTTGCATTCTCTCTTTTAGGAGGGGATTGGGGGTGGGGGATGTAAGGGTTGTTTGTGTGTGTGTGTCTGTCTGTGTGTGGGGGTTATATTCAAAACGTATTTGTCAGTGCTCCAGAGCTTGCTTTGTTATTTGCAGTGCTGTATTGTGGATTTTATTGTTGTGCTATATGCTTTTATTTTTTCTTAAGATTACAATAAAGCTATTTCTATATAAAAAGAAAAAATAAAGGCATATAGTGCAGCACTGAAATCCACAATACAGCACTGCAAATAACAAAGCGAGCTCTGAAGCACTGACAAATACAGTTTGAATATAACCCTACCCCCTTCACAGACCCCTCGAAAACTCCCCAAGCCCCCCCCCCCCCCAAACTTCAACAGCTATAGCAATTGTTCTGTTCTGGCAAATATGACGGCAAGCTCCGCCCACTGCCTTCCGCCCAGATAATGGGCCAGACAGGATCATGCTGGTTCCTGTCAGTAAACCTCCTTGGCCTATCTGCCCCTATGATGTCAGCTGGGAGGGGGCGGAGAAACAAGCAGACAGCCAATCTGCTGGAGAAAAGCCCCTGTGATGTCAGCTGGGGGGGGGGGGGGCTTTCAGCAAGGAAGAGATTCTCAGGTGAAATCACTGGGGGCAGCCTGAGTGAAGGCAAGTAAGCAGGAGGAGGAAGGTGGAGCCAACATCAGAGCAATTTGCTATTGAAAAAAATATCTCCTCCTTGCTGAAAGCCCCACCCTGCTTGTTCCTCCACCCTTCTTAAGCTGTTTTCTGCTCTCGGACAAGTTTTGCTATTGAAAAGTGCAAGCAGAGTGCATCTCCCAGATGTCGCCCTCAAACAACGACAACGCCAGACCTCACGGAAAATTTTACATGTTAAAGTTAGGCGCTTCTTTCAATGCATCGCTTGGAAATAACTGTGTATCGCTCAGAATGCCCATTTTAATACTAATCAGCTTGTTGTAATACATTTACATAGGATTATCGGTGTCTGCTACCGTGATCAGTAAGATCTAGAGATTACAATCAAATATCACTTTTAAGTTTTCATAGATTTTTTTTAAACTCTGTAATAAGATACACATCTAGGTTATACCTGGAAATGAATTATATGAATTTTAGGGAAAATATACCTTTTAGGCAATTATCGTTTAATAAGATTTTCTAAACTGCCTTTATCTGATGCACAGGTCCAGGCAGTGTATAGACTAAAATTTAAAAGAAGAAAAGAAAAAGAATGCCAAAATAGGAAAGTACATCACAAACAATAGCATACAACAAGCTTAAAGAAAGAAAACCAAATAGTTCACCTAGAGTAAACAGACTATGAGGCATATTTTCAAAGCACTTAGCCTTCCAAAGTTCCATAGGTTTCTATGGAACTTTGGAAGGCTAAGTGCTTTGAAAATATGCCTCCATGGGGCTCATTTTCAAAGCACTTAGACTTAAAAAGTACCATAGATTTAAAGTTATATGAAGGCCCATTTTTGATATGACGTCTAAGTCCGACTTTGGATGTTTTGCACAAAACGTCCAAAATACGAATAGGAAAGAAGTTAATTTTCGAAAAAGATAAACATCCATTTTTTTAAATACTATTTCGAACAAGGTTTTCTGCTTTGGACATTTTGTTTTTTTGGTCCATTTAAAAAAAAAACCAATCCCAAAACAATTAAGTGTAAAGATAGAAAATCAAGCCATTGGGATGTAGGAGGAGCCAGCATTTTTAGCAGACTGGTCCCCCCAGACATCACAGGAGAGTAATGTGGCACCCTAGGAGGCACTTTTGTGCACTTCATAAAAATGCTCCCAGGTACACATCTCACCTTTGCTCCCTTATCTTGTTCCTTGAGCCCTCCAAAACACATCGTCTCCCACTGCATACCACTGCAATAGCCTTTATGGGTGAAGGGGGCACCTATATGTGGATACAATAGGGTTTTGGTGACTTTGGGAGGGGTCATAGTTTCCACCATAAGTGTGAGAGGTAGAGGGAGATAGGGATCAGAATCCCCCACTCTATAGTGCACTGCACTAACCGCTACACTACTCCAGGGACCTGTATGATGGCTATAACATCTGAGGCTGTCATAGAGGCTTGCAAGTCATATTTCTATTCATATGTTTTGGGGGTGGGAGGGGGGGTCATCCCTGATTCCCTCTAGTTGTCACCTAGTCATTTAGGGCACCTTTTTGAACTTCAGGAAATCACTAAAAACCAACCTCTTCAAAAAGGCCTACCCCAACGACCCAACGTAAACCTCTTCACCCAGCAGCACAGTATGACTATGACCATACTGAACAACACGCAATCTTCATCCCTTCCGACCCTCCACATATACCTCATATGATCACTATACAACCTTGTATTTGTTATCAACCGACTGGGCAAACGCCTTTGACGGTACTATGTAAGCCACATTGAGCCTGCAAATAGGTGGGAAAATGTGGGGTACAAATGCAACAAATAAATAATAAAAAATAAAATAAAAACAGGTCTAGCTCAAAACGTCTTAGCTTTAGTTTTGTTTTGTTCCACATCTAAGTCTTAGGAACGCCCAAATCCAGCCTCTAACACGCCCCCCTTGAGATTTGGACGCACTGTAAACAGAAAAGAAAAACATCTGAACAATAGGTTTTGAAAATACTGATTTGGATGTTGTTGTGAGAAAAATGTCCAAATGCTCTTTATGCCACTATTTAGGCATTTTTCTCTTTCAAAAATGAGTCATATAGTGCTATAACCCTAAGTGCTTTGAAAATATGTCTCGATATAAATCAAGTCAAATTATTAGACAACTGTATTACTGTTAACAAGATTGTACGTATTGTAATCCTTATTAGATTGGTTTGCTGGCTATGCAACTATAAATGTAATGGATCAGTGAACATATTGTGAACAACTTTTTGAGAAAACAAAAAGAACTAAAAAATGCATCTGAAGGAAAGACTTGATGAAGATTTTTTTTTTTCAGACCTTCACCAACAAAATAAAGAGAGAAACAACAACAAAGTGAGAAGATGAAGTCCATGTCTACTACTGAATATTTCTATTTTGTCATTTTTTTTAACCATATGCTGTTCAAGTGTTTGTTGGCAAATAAATTTAGTAAACATCTTTTTCCTCTGCATTCTTTATCATAACCATCACATTTCTCCATCCTTCCTAATTTGTGCATACTGACGATTCACCTCAAAGCATGGACAATAATCTATCCATCACTGAGAATTAAAAATGTAGCATATAATCACTTACTGTAAGAGGACAAGCAATACTATCAATGAAGTGTGACTTTCTTTTCTATTATTTGTATTGCTTATGCTTCTATTCCCCCTGCCTTTGCTCTTTCTTTGGTGGCTAAGGGTTCAGGAAGAGGTTTCCTCAGAAGCCAAACTAGCTATCCACCTAGCAAGTATCACAAAGGGGCTCAGGAACATAAGTAGCAAAAGGAGCTTAAATACAAGCCTGGATTTCATGAGTTCAAGGCTACCGATTAGACCATCATAACTCCTGATTTAATATATTCAAAGTTTTAAGGTACTATGAATGCATGCATTTTTACCTTTCTCCTTGTATAGTTTATTTAGTATAGGTCTTAAGCCAGCTGTATTATTTACCCATTCGATTATACCACATTCATCATTCAGTGGAATTACTGAATAGGTTCGGATATGGAGTTCCCGTCTACGTGATTCTGCATCCTTCCGCAAACACTGCAAATAAAAAATGGGAGAAGCTATCACGAACAGTTACATCAAGCAAGTATATTCAAGAAGTTAGAATTCCTATTGCATTTTCATTCCTACAAATATACATTTTAACTCTCAACTTGTCAGTGCTACATAAGTCTATATAAAATCTAACCTTCCCCAAGGAAAAACTTCATAAGAAAATGCTGAAGTTTTTTTTTTCTGGTTGCATATAATTTAACTCTTCCAGAACCTCATGTTAAACAGGTCCAAGTTAAATAAAAGTATAAGCTATTTTAAGGGCAGATTGCAACCAAAACATTCACAAATACATAAGGAGAAGGCTCCAGCTCTAAGCTTTGCCCCAACTACTATAGCTTGAATCTAAATTTTCCTGCTAGGATACTTATTAGTGGCTGAACACTTGCGAAATAGAACAGTACAAGGTAGTCCTGTTAAACTGGTATAAATGTATGGACATTCTGAAGGCCATATAAAGATTTAGAGGAGCAGATGGGGCATGCAACTATCTCAACTAAGTATGTTAGCACACGGGGCAACAAGCATCTGTTGGTGGCTCAAGCATGCATTACAGTTATTATTTTCTGCTCACCCCTCCCCCTTCCTTCCCAGGGGTCTCACAATCTGGACAGCTGCCCCCTTGTCCCCTCCTAATCATTTCCCTGCATTGCTGGTCTTCTAGCAGCTTTTCTGTAGCTATGGCATCTATTAGGTTCTGTTCCACAGTAGATATTTTTAGCAGTGATCAAAGGCCAGGCATCGAACAACAGTGATGCAGGACTATTTCTGGTGGGATATTCTTTCCTCACTTGCTTAGTAGTGAAGCAGATTCCTAGACTTTTTACATACGTACACACACCAACTTCGACAGAACACACTTCTTGTACTACAGAAGAATAGTAAATATTAAAAAGAAAAGGATGAAAAGGCCATTCTTCTATCTATAATCTAAGCTTTTGAGGATTAAATTGTATCTATTTTTAATAACTCTGATACCTTGTTTATTAGGGAATTAAACTCCATGAGTCTGCAGTCTTTTCTTAAATCATCTTTTGGTTTACACATCATAATATGTGATTTTCCATCCGAACCCTTTAAAGAAATCTTCTTGGGTTTCTGAAGAGAAGCCAGGATCTCTACCTGAATAAAAGACAGTAAAGATGCAAATTATGGATCACAAATTGACTAACATTGGCTAAAGAAATGAAGTCCAAAAGGCAGTCCGTAATGCTGAATACTACACAGCTTTGAAGAATGGTGCAAGTAGATTACCTAAGAGTTCAAGCACACTGGAGACTTGATGGCCAAAGAAAAATTTTATTTTTTGTAATCACCCGTTTTTCCTAGGCTCTTATTTTTATCGTAAACTATCTTTCTTATGTAACCAAAAGTATCAAACACAAAAGCAGCTTTCACTAAAGAATATATCTTCCTTGCAGTTCTGTCCCAGGCTTCACTGATACTCTCTTTGAAACAGGGTTTTCAACCTGGTAGCAAAGCAGCCAAAATGCCCCCCCCCCCCCCGCAAAGTTTATGCAGTTTGTTTCACTCTGTGGTTAATGGAAGAAGGTGGGAAAGGGTATGAGTATCAGGATTTTATGGAGTTTAGTTTAGACTAAATTTTAGTAATATTTTAATTTTTCACACTACTTTTCACATCTTTGGAAAATAAATAAGCAAGATGCAAAGTTTTTAAAAATATATTTATAAAGTTTTACATATTTAAAACAAGATAATCTCGACCAGAAAAATTTTCCAAATATTAAGAAAAAATAATATATTAAAAAAGAAAATACAGCTCAAACAGTTAAACAGAAAATAGGAAATCTTAGACCATGATAAAGGAATGAACACAAGAAACCCTAGGGAAGAATTACTTAAGAAAACAAGCAGGAAAAAGGACAGAAAAAAAAAATCAAGCAATACTTCACTATCCCTACAAACAGATTACATTTAAGTTACCAGATATTTATGTTTATTTCAGTCCTAGATCTTATAAAGGCTTGCAATTGTGATGTGATGGTTCATAGAAAATATAGGAAACGCCTTGTAGATGAAGAGTACACTTGCATGGAAAACGAAGAAATAACTTAGTCCCCAATGAGAAGGCCTTTTGCCAAAGGGCAAGAAATTGCTTCCTTCTCTCTTGGGTTTTTCTCAAGATATCTGGGTAAATTTGCAACTTACACCAAATAATTCAGAATCTATATATTGAAAACAGCATCTCTATCTTGTGCAAACACATATAAAATCACTAGTGTAGAGCTTTTAGCCACTATTTCCCCTAGAAGTCTCCAAAAGTCCAATAACATACACAGAGTCTTCTGATAAAACTTCTGCACCATCTGATTTTTTTAGGTGAAGAAACATAATATATGTGATCCACTGAGCGAAAAAGTACCAAAAATTGGATTACAAATAACGGATAAAACAGCTATAAGTTTAGAGAGGCAATTTTCATTTTTTTTAAAATTTAAGCAGGAAACTTAATTAAAAGAATCATCAAACATACAACATTTCATTTAGGTACCTAGAGGAATATATGCATTTTTGTAAATTAGAGAAAAACACCAGCAAAATACACAGCAAGAAACAAAGCAAAACTCCCACTCAGAGCACTCCAACCCCTCTCCACCGCTCCCGATCCCCAATACCTCTCCACATTACCCCCTAAAAGGCAAAGCACAAACAACATAAACCCAATATCAACCCCAACTACGCAACAGAAAGAAGAAAAGGAGTCTATATTTTTCCTTGCTTACTTAAGAGTCTTTCACTGGGAGACCAATAACTTCTCTATTTCACAAATATACCATAACAAATTATACCATTTAAGCACTGAAGGGCAACAAGCTTGCTTCCAGGAATGAGCAATCACTAAACGGGCTGCACTAAAACAGTGCTTTGCAAACTAACGGCCAGTGCTACTGGCTCCTGGAAGAGTCTTATTAAATAAAAATACAGCAGGATACCAGGGACTTGTATGCCCAAGCCAATGCTACAAACAAGCACAGACTTCCAAAAAGCAACTACCTTCCTGCAGGACCACTAAACATGACCCAAAGTACCAGGCTCACCACAAAGCCGCCAACACATAGCTGAGGCAGTAGCAAACATATAATGAAGTCTCACTAGAGTCAAATATCAGTGATAAATTAGCTTGGTATAATTCTCCTGAATATTCACGACTGGAGAGACCTTGACTGAAGCAATCTCCATAGCCTGCCAATCACAAGCCACATAACTAACTCCCAACTCAGTCTTCCATCTCCGACGATGCCCATATGCAATAGGCAAAGCATCCCTAAGATGGCAATAGAGCTAGGAGATAAGAAACTTAGTGCCACAAAATTCTGCACAGATGCCTTCCAAAAATGACTATCACCAAACAATTTCGCTTTCAAGTTGGAGGTAGTGAAAAAGTGAAGAAGCTGACGACAGACCACAAAAAAAAAAAAAAAAAAATCACTCGGAGGCAATTGATAAGTTTTAGACAAATTTGCAAAAGTAAAAAAAACTCTCATCAACCATCTGCCCCCAACACTCTAAAACAAGCTGCCTCCACCTAGTAAAAAATGATGGAATACAACCCAGCAAGCATGCAGGGCTGTAAGCAACCAGAGACAACCGCGACAAGTATTTATCCATTCTGGATTTATCCATTCTGTCATAGCAAAGAAAGAGAGTGCATGATGACCGGGCATAAAGGCAACTTTCATTTTTGAAAGTTTTGTATACTATAGGGTCAGTAAAATGGGACTATGTAAGTTTTTCACAACAGTCGAAAAACTGCAGGTACCTAAAAGCGGGGTATGTGATTTCTAGGGTTAATTATTTTTTTATTGATAAATATTTTTCATTTTTTAAAGATATATTTAGTCCATATCAGAGATTGAAATTTGGAAGGATTATGCAGTTGATATCCCTAGATCTTGTGGTATAAATAAGTCACATGCCCCACTTTTGGTACCTTTCATTCAGCATGTCATGTATGTAGTTAAGCAGAGGCATGGTGGGATCAAAAAATGTAAAATCTCCTTCAGGTACCTGTAAAACAGATCTTTAGATGGCACTGAAAGGACTTGTGGAAAGCTGAATATTCAAATGCCTAAATACGTTTTCCATATTCTCTATTTTCCGATGCTATACAGCTTTGTCCTCTACTAAAGCAGCTTGAACATCTTTGATTTGTTTCAATTCCTACACCATGCTTTCCACCTTAGTCTTAGTTGCTCTAGAAAGCTTCCCTTCTCCCTCAGACTTCTATGCTAGTTGTGCAGAAAACTGAGCAAATAAAGAGCAAATACAATACATACAAACCCACAAACATTAACACCCCAGGACACACCCTCCCTATCTCAGACAGCCTGAAAATTCTCAGAGTAGCAATCGATCGTAGTCTATCACTAGAGACCCAAGCGAAATCCACCATAAAGAAAATGTTTTTCTCAATGTGGAAACTCAAACGCCTGAAACCATTCTTCCCAAGGGAAATATTTCGTAACCTGATACAGTCAATGGTACTAAGCCATGCAGACTACTGCAATGGAATCTATGCGGGATGCAGGGATCAAATCATAAAGAAACTTCAGACCGCCCAAAACACAGCAGCCAGGCTTATATTTGGAAAAACGTGTTTTGACAGCACCAAACCACTCCGAGAAAAACTGCATTGGCTACCAATCAAAGAACGGATCACTTTCAAAATCTGCACAACTGTTCATAAAATTATTTACGGCGAGGCACCAGGATACATGACAGATCTCATCGACCTACCAAACAGAAACACCACAAAATCTACACGATCATACTTAAACCTCCACTACCCAAGATGTAAAGGACTCAAATACAAACCCACCTATGCATCCAGCTTTTCCTACTTAAGCGCACAACTATGGAACGCACTACCAAAAGCAGTAAAAACTACGCTCGACCACCTAAATTTCCGGAGAGCACTAAAGACAGACCTGTTCAGAAGAGCATACCCCACTAACCCAACATAAAATACCGAACACTTGTGATACAATGCAACCAAAGACCGTAATGGACATTACCTGACTCTTCCTCTCCTCTTCCTCTTTAGGTTCCTCCCAATTACCTATCATACCACAATATCACTTTGTATTCATTCATACCATGTATTTGTTCAGACCGGAATCGGCTAACGCCATTAACGGTAAAATGTAAGCCACATTGAGCCTGCAAAAAGGTGGGAAAATGTGGGATACAAATGTAACAAATAAATATTATGAATGGAATCCACTGCAGTCCATATGTCCTTCATAGTTAATGCAGAAGGATGAACTAATGGTGGCACAGCCGGCAAGGGAAGGAAAACACCCAATTCAGATGCTGGCTCCGTTCTTCCTCCTTGTTCTGTCATGGAGAGGTCTTCCAGGACAGCTGTTACCTGCACATATGGCTCTCCACAGCTGCAGTGTCTTGGGAGAAGGACATCACCCTACAACTGCTTGAGCTCTAGATGGATCCTCTTGCTTCTGGAGTCTTGCTCCTTTGTGCTCTGCTGGCAATGGGTTAGGGAGTTTGGGGGTCAGTGTTACATTGCTGCCTGAAGAGGAGCTGGTCTCTGGCTGGCTCCTCAAAGCCAGAACCCCAGCACTTATTTGAAAAAAACTCAGAATTAACTTCTGACCAGCTGGTAAGGTGGGGGTGGATTTTGGAGGGGGTTTCCGCAAATGAAGAATGGAAAATTAGAGAGCTCTCTCTCTCAATGCATCGGTCCAGCAACCATCTTGAGTCCTAAGTTTTTTTCCCCCCAATACATAAAATAAGGATTCCGTTACCATTACAGTACAGCAGTGCTTCTCAGGGTGCACAGCAAAGCATCAACTGCTGACTCAGTTCTTCTGTCACCCAGGATATAGGGAAGGTAAGAAAGAGAAAGAAAGGCCCAAGAACTCGGGAAAAACAGGTTTGAATCTCCTATGGGGGTTGGTGGGGGTGGTGATGAGAAGATGTTAAAATGATTGAAAAGGACATGGAGGGCTGAGGAGAGGGTACACAAACTGACAGATAACTTCAACTTTTCTTTCTTCTCATTCCACTGATATGAAAGCTTGAATGACCTGATGAACTGAAAACTCTGTAGTGGGTTTACAAATCTGAAAATCTGAATTCCTTATGAACTTTTGCTTTCCCAGTGTTTAAGTAAAGCAAAGAGGAAGACCTCGTTCTCCTGCCATGCCTGGCAAGTTCCTCCCAATGGCCTTTCTAACAAACTGCTGGCAACAAAATCACCAACAAAACCATGAAATAGCTTATACATGGCTCACCCCCATTCCCGCTTTTCAATATCAAGATATTAAGGTGTGAAACCAACCTCTGAGGTCTCTGGCTGGTAAAAACATCGGAGGATCCTAGACTCTTCCAGATATTCCCTGTGGTATGGATCTCTGATTCCTTTGTCCATCTTGGATCAACTGGGTGACCAGTTCTCCAACTGGGACCAGGAGCTATCTTACTAGCCTAGCCAAAAGCTGCACAGAACGCTTGCCACCATCTGCTAGAGACAGAGAATACTGGTGAGCTGTGCATGGTGCCCTTTATAGGGCAGAGCTCACAGCTTACTGGTTTCTTTTTCCATCTACTGGCTGATGGGCATAATCCATACACCTTAAGAGTGATCTGATGAGAATGAATATGTGGGATTGTACAAAATTTGATTTGGTGTGCTATGAGAAAGCTCAAAAAGATAGGACAAAGAAATAAAAATAATAGTAAAGTTGAGAAATACTGTACTGCAGAATGTAAGCTCATCAACAAAACCCGCTCCCCTGACCTACAGGGCCTACATTCATCTTCTATTGCACATCTAACAGTAGCGTCAATACTTTGGTATGAACTATATAAATAGAAAACACGGCAATTCTGTATTTCATTTATTAATGCTTGTTCATTAATTAATGGCTTTGTTCACTTTGAATTTAATAACAATTTCCACAAAGGAAAAAAAAAAAACCCAAACATTTTCAAACCAAGCTTTTGCTATTAATATCCATAATTTGAGATTTACCGTATCATCAAAACCAGCAATGTAAGCCCAGTGCCCAGGGAATGGGTCATGGTGAGCATGTGATCCAGGCATAGATGGTAGAGTAGGAATCATCACAAATTGTAATGGAATAAGGATCTGACTGAAGGTGGCCTCTTCTACCAGTCTCTTCAGCATCTTAAAGTGAACACTCATGCTTAACGTGCTGCTGTTTCCATCCACCTGGACAAGTCATAAAGAGCAAGCATTATCTTTAGGAGGTTATATGGAAGGAATAGCAATGTAGGAAGAGAGGCAGTATGCACACCAGTGCGACAACATTTTGGGCGTCAGCTATAATAATTCCACAGATTCCAAAAATGGAGCAGAGATAAGGAACACCCAATCCCAACATGTTTCACAGATACTTTTTTCAAGGGATCAGAAGAATATTTATAAACCCTTCAACCAAGCTCTGGCTGGTGTCCTTTAACAAGATATTACATTTGCAGTAGGTTAGAAAGAGAGCCTTTTCTGTTATGGGACCAACCTGATTCAATAAGCTCCCAAGATGAGAGTCCATCAGAAATGTAACTATCTTTATTTGTGTCAAAAGTGTAAAAACACGGTTATAGCATGTCGCACTTGGAGATACAAAAGTATGAGGCTTTTTAAAATCCATTGTTGATGTATATATTTATAGAAGGGAATGGAGAATTAGGAGGGGGGTTGTAAGAGGTATGTTATGGAATGCTTATATTTGTAATTTATGTATAAGTTATAAGCAATTAATAAATCACAGTATATAAATAAATGCATAAGTAAATGTAGACAGTTGCATTAGCAAACTGATTGACTAGACCCAAGGTTGGGAGGGATCCCTGGGTTTGAAGGGATGCTTGAGAGAGGGATAGCACGAACTTCTCAGGAGTTTAAAACCTTCTCAAAATATCAACAGTTTGAATTTCAGAGCTAGGAGCCTTAATTGTAGGGAGTGGCCTAATGGTTCGCACAGCGGGTTGCAGATCTTGGGAATTGGGTTTGATTCCCACTGCTCCCTAATGGTCAGCAGTAGGTTGAGATCCTGGGGAACAGGATTCAATTCCCTATGCAGCTCCATGTGACCCTGGGCAAGTCACTTAGCTCTTCATTGCCCCAGGTACAATATAATACTAGATTGTGGAACTGAAAGCAATCTCCGTGAACTTGGAAGATGTACTGAGCCAAATTGACAAGTTAAAGAGTGGATAAATCACCTGGACCGGAGAGTATACACCCCAGAGTATTGAAAGAACTCAAATATGAAATTGCTGATCTGCTGCTCGTGATCTGTAACCTGTCCTTAAAATCGTCCATAGTATCTGAAGACTGGAGGGTGGCCAATGTGACGCCGATTTTTAAAAGAAGTTCAGGAAATTACAGACCTGTAAGCCTGACTTCAGTGCCGGGCAAAATAGTGGAAACTATTATAAAGAATAAAATTACAGAACACATAGACAAACATGGTTTAATGGACAGAGTCAGCATGGATTCAGCCAAGAGAGGTCTTGCCTTACCAATTTGTTTCATTTCTTTAAAGGCGTGAATAAATATGCGGATAAAGGTGAGCCGGTTGATGTAGTGTATCTAGATTTTCAGAATGCTTTTGACAAAGTATGTCATGAGAGACTCCTGAGAAAATTAAGCAGTCGTGAAAGACGAGGCAATGTCCTTCTGTGGATTAAGATTTGGTTATTGGACAGAAAATATAGGGTTAAATGGCCCACTTTTCTCAATGCAGCAAGGTGAATAGTGGAGTGCCACATGGATCTGTACTGGGACCGGTGCTATTTAACATATTTATAAATGATCTGGAAATCAGAACAACGAGTGAGGTAATTAAGTTTGCAGATGACATGGAACTATTCAAAGTTGTCAAAATGCATGCGGACTATGAAAAATTGCAAGAAGACCTTAGGAAACTGGAAGACTGGGCATCCAAATGGCAGGAAATTTAATGTAGACAAATGCAAATGCACATTGGGAAGAATAATCCAAATCATAGTTATCTGATGCTAGGGTCCACTTTAGGAGTCAGAACTCAAGAAAAAGATCTAGGTGTTATTGCAGATAATACACTTAAATCTTCTGCCCAGTGTGTGGCGGCGGCCAAAAAAGCAAACAGGACGCTAGGAATTATGAGACATATGCAAAATAGGACCAAAAATATTATAATGCCTCTGTATCGCTCCATGGTGGGACCTCACCTCGAATATTGTGTTCAATTGTGGTTGCCGCATCTCAAAAAAGATATAGTGGAATTAGAAAAGGTACATAGAAGGGCAACAAAAATGATAAAGGGGATGGGACGACTTCCCTATGAGGAAAGGCTAAAGCGGCTAGGGTTCTTCAGCTTGGAGAAAAGGCAGCTGAGGGGAGATATGATAGAGGTCTATAAACTAATAAGTGGAGTTGAACGGGTAGATGTGAAGCGTCTGTTTACGCTTTCCAAAAATACTAGGACTAGGGGGCAAGTAGTAAATTTAAAACAAATCAGAGAAAATATTTTTTCACTCAACGTGTAATTAAACTCTGGAATTCATTGCCAGAGAATGTGGTAAAGGCGGTTAGCTTAGCGGAGTTTAAAAAAAAGGTTTGGTCGGCTTCCTAAAGGAAACATCCATAGACCATTATTAAATGGACTTGGGGAAAAATCCACTATTTCTGGGACAAGCATTATGGAATGTTTTGTACTTTTTTTTTGGGGGGGGGGGGGGGGGGGGGGATCTTGCCAGGTATTTGTGGCCTGGATTGACCACTGTTGGAAACAGGATGCTGGGCTTGATGGACCTTTGGTCTTTCCAAGTATGGCAATACTTATGTACTTATGAATTAGAAAAGGTTCAAAGAAGAGCGACCAAAACGATAGAGGGGATGGAACTGCTCCCATATGAGGAAAGGTTAAAGAGGTTAGAGCTCTTCAGCTTGGAAAAGGGACGGCTGAGGGGGGATATGATTAAGTCTACAAAAGCCTGACTGGTGTGGAGCAGGTGGAGAGGAATCGTTTTTCACTCATTCAAAAAGTACAAAGACCACTCAATGAAACTGCATGGAAATACTTTTAAAACAAATAGGAGGAATTATTTTTTTCACTCAAAGAATAGTTAAGCTCTGGAACCTGTTGCCAGAGTATGTGGTAACGGCAGTGTGGCGAAACATGGGATTTTCATGCCTGTGATTTGTATTACTGTTTTTATAACATGTATTTCTCTTGTTGGCCAGCAGGTGGTAACTGTCCTCTGCTTTAAAGCTGTTGCAGAGGCGACTGCTTTTCTTTCAGCTTAAGCTCTGAATGAAAGTAATCTGCACTGCTATTGGCCAAATACACCTCAGTGCTAATGCTCTGAGCTCTGATTGGCCCTGAAGTACAAAATCCGGCAAGAATGGGATGGATTCCCCCAGTGAAATTGGGGCAGTGAATCCAGACTGCCCCAATTTGACTGCCCCTATCGGACCAACCGTTCACTTGTCTATTACATTGTAAGCTCTTTGAGCAGGGACTGTCTCTCTTTGTTAAATTGTACAGCGCTGCGTAACCCTAGTAGCTCTCTAGAAATGTTAAGTAGTAGTAGTAGTCTCAGACAGAGTGTGTGTGTGTGGAGAATAAAGATCTCTGCACTGAGACCCTGTTCAAAAACTGTGAACAGTTATTTTCCTGAACTCCCCAGGTACCACTCAGGTAGAAAGAAAATTAATGTTGATACCTATTAATTTACCTGTTATTGTTTGCTATTTACCCCTGTTTTTTCACCGTTCACTCTTCCACTTTTCTGATAATAAACCTATGTTTATTAGCTCTGCTGTCCTGGACAGACTAAGAATCCTGGGGGTTTGTATTCTCAGTCTGTTTTCTAGGAACTATGGAACCCCTGGGATTGTGGCCCCAGTGTCCGTAAAAACCACAGGGGAATTAACTTGTGGGTGGGAGACTCGCATAGAGGCAAGCAAAACCCACATCATGGGGTGGAGGGTATGCCAGTGTAGAGCATATGCACAGGTGCAGGCAGGCCTGAGCAGTGCTGGGACAGATCTTTTAGGTGGCAGCAGGGTTAACCCCAGGTAGGTGCTGGTGTTTTGTGACAGGCGGTTAGCGTATCTGGGTTTAAAAAAAAAGGTTTGGACAAGTTCCTGGAGGAAATGTTCATATCTGTGATTGAGATGGACATGGAGGAAGCCACTGCTTACCCTGGGATTGGTAGCATGGAATAGTCCTACTAACTGGGTTTCTGCCAGGTACTTGTGTCCTGGATTGGCCACTGCTGGAAGCAGGATACTGGGCTAGATGGACCATTGGTCTGACCCAGTATGGCTATTCTTATGCTCTTATATGAGCCCATTAGGGACAGTACTAGTATCTGAAAAAGAAAATTGTAAACTGCTTAGGTCTAGGTGGTATATAAATACTGGAAATGAATAAAAATACATAAATAATTGGCAAAAAGCTCTTTATAACGTGTTATTTAATCTGACTACACACTTTTATCTAAAATTTACAAGGTGTGCTACAATAAAAACAAAGCAACATACAATATATCATAAAATAAATACAACTGATACATAATACAAAACAAAATCATCTAAGAATCCTCTTATCTAACCCACCCATTCTGGCAACTCCCCAACCATCAGAACAAGGCAATCAAAAAATACATGTGTTCTCTTGGTCAGACTATGGGGGCTCATTTTCAAAAGAGAAAAACATCCAAAAAGTGGCATAACTCTGCATTTGGCCTTTTCTGACCACAAAAACGTTCAAATTGGTATTTTCAAAACCAATTTTTAGACATTTTTCTATGAAGTCCGTCAGAAGTTCGTTTAAATCAAAAGGTGTGTTAAGGGCGGTATCTGGGTGTTCCTAACACTTGGACATTTTTCTGCCTTAATGGAACACAACTAAACATCCAGGGCTATAAGTTGGATGTTTTGGTCTAGACCTGTTTTATTAACAAGTAAGTCACAAAAAAGTTCCCCAAATGACTAGATGATAACTGCTGGAATAAAGGAATGACACCCCCTTACAGTACATACCAGCCTCTATGAAACCTTCAGATGTTATGGCCAGTCCTAATAGAACAGCAAGCAGGGTCCTGGAATAGCCTAGTGGTTGGCGCAGTGCATAGTAGAGAAGGTGACCCGGGCCCATAATCCACTTGCAGTGGTGTATAAATGAGTACAGTAGGTTTTTTGTGGGTTTTGAAGAGCTCACCATGCTATATAAGGAGTAATGGTGAGATGTGTACCTAGGACCTTTTATGTGAAGTCCACTGCAATGTCCCCTAGGGTGCCCCACTGATCTTCTGGGATGCCTATGTGACTAGGAAAACTGGCTTCTCCTACGTCTCAATGGCTTGATTTTGTGCGTTTACACTTGGATGTTTTTGTTTCTTTTTTTTTTTTAATGGTCCAAAAAGATAGACGTACTAAGCACACCATCTAGGAAATGGTCATTTTGAAAGAAAAAAAAAACACATTTTTTTCTAGTTTGAAAATGCCCCTCCAACTATATTTTAGGAAAGATTCCATGTTCTGCAAGCCATTCACAAAATGTTTTTTTTCACATGGTCCTTTTTGGTCTACATACAACATATTAAATGTCACCCTCTGATTGTCAGGTCAGCACATACCGGTTTGTTGCAAAGCTCAAGGAGTTTATCAGTTAGGCGAGTTGCATCACCAATAAATTTCCCTAAAGAGGCCTTCAATTGGATGGTTTTGTTGAGGATTTCCTTGCACCTATTCACACGCATTGGGTATGAGGACTGTGAGAGAAAAAACATTTTTAAAAGACCAAAATGAAAACTTACTGTAACAGTCGGCTTAAGCATTTTGCATAAGTGTTTTGGATAAAAATATGCTTGTACTGAACAGTTTTATTTAATAAAATTACATGTTCATATTTGATGCAGCGTTCACTGCCCTTCTAGAGCAGCAAAGTCTCCATTATATGAACACTGAACCTCTTCCTATCAAGGCAAAAAGCCTAACTGTAAAACAAGCTGCAAAGGACTCAAATACAAATCAACTTACGCATCCAGTTTCTCCTACATAAGCACACAACTGTGGAACGCATTACTAAAAGCCTTGAAAACTACTTACGACCACCTAAACTTCCGGAAAAAAACTAAAAACTAGCCTGTTTAAAAAGGCATACCCTACCAATCCAACATAAATGCCTGATCTCTGCAACACAACAAAACTAAAGTACGTAATGGACATACCACAACTCTTTTGTTGTACGATTCGCTAATGTGGCTGTACCACATGAACTTTATCTTAGCACAACATCATTTTGTATTTGTTTACACCGGAGTCTGCAATCGCCTCTCCGGTACTATGTAAGCCACATTGAGCCTACAAATAGGTGGGGAAATGTGGGATACAAATGTAACAAATAAATAAATAAACAATATTTATAGCCACTTAAGAAGGCATTAATACAAATCCATGGGAGACAAAATAGTGAAAGGGAATTTGCATATTTGAGTGATAGACTGCATAAATATGCAACACAAGACAAATACAGAGCCTCTGTCTTTGGTAATTCTCCTTTAAGCCCAGCCATAGCATGGTGGACCTGGACAGTGTTATTTATACGGACAACAACCACTCAATCTTGTAGATTTTAGACTCATTATAAATGGTCCCTCAATACTGATTGTATTTGAAAAAGCTTATTCTGTCATTTTAAAAGTGACAGTTTTTTTGCTGCAAATAAATAATGGGCCTGATATTTAAATCACATCTCTTGGGCTAACTGGGTATATTCAGTAACTTAACCTGATAGTGTCGCTGAAAATGTCTGGTTAGCACCCAACCCGAAATCAGCTATTTTGAGGGCATTCTGGGGGCAGGGTCAGCTCTTAACTCGCCAAGGTAACTACATAAACAGGACTGCATAAAAGTCAGTCCTATCTTTATACAGTTCATCATAGCAGGTTAAGTTCTGAATATCACATTTTACTGCTCCTATATACTCAGAAATTTGAATTTTGGGGGATTACGCTGGCGGTAGTTAGCAAAACACTGAATATCAGGCACAATATATTTCTTTTCCATTGGATGGGATAAATGTCATAAACAAGAGATTGAAAAGTGTGTCTTTGTAAATCCCAAAGATCTTTTCTAAGGTAAAATTATGTATCATACCTGATAATTTTCTTTCCATTAATCATAGCTGATCAATCCATAGACTGGTGGGTTGTGTCCATCTACCAGCAGGTGGAGATAGAGAGCAATCCTTTTGCCTCCCTATATGTGGTCATGTGCTGCCGGAAACTCCTCAGTATGTCGATATCCAAGCTCCATCCGTAGGACTCAGCACTTAGAGAATTACACCCACAAAGGGACACTCTGCCCAGCTCACCACCGCCGAAACGGGGGAGGGGAATTAACCCAGCTCATACCCACACAAGTGGGGGAGGGGAATCCGTCCAGCTCATCCCCGCGGAGCGGGGGAGGGACACCACCCCGCCGATGCGGGGGGATCTGGCTTATCCTGCAACTGCAACCGCGGGAGGAGCTGACTGACCCTAACACCGCCGAAGCGGGAGGGGTACAAAGCTGCCCTACAGCCGCACGAAGCGGGAGGGAGCGCCGGCAGAATTTATGTCTCAATCCAGCCCCGTAAAACGGAGGGGAGAGGAATGCAGCAGCTCACTGTAACACAAACTCGTCTCAACTCTTGAAGAATCCAATTGACAAAACTTGAACACGAAGTCCTCCTGAACAGGAACTGAAGACTAAACTTGAACCTGAAATGCAACCAGACTATAAACAGTACAGATATCTGGGAGGGGCTATGGATTGATCAGCTATGATTAATGGAAAGAAAATTATCAGGTATGATACATAATTTTACCTTCCATATCATCATGCTGATCAATCCATAGACTGGTGGGATGTACCGAAGCAGTACTCACCCAGGGCGGGACATTGAAATCCCTGACCTCAACACTGAAGCTCCAAACCGGGCCTCCGCCTGAGCCTCCACAGTCAAGCGGTAATGCTTGGAGAATGTATGGGCCGATGCCCAAGTTGCCGCCTTGCATATCTCTTCCAAGGAGACGGACCCGGCCTCTGCCATCGAGGCCGCCTGAGCTCTAGTGAAGTGAGCCTTCAGCTGGATAGGAGGCACCTTCCCCGCGGCCACATAAGCCGCTGCAATGGCTTCCTTGACCCATCTTGCCACTGTAGGCTTAGCAGCCTGCAGACCCTTACGAGGACCTGCAAACAGGACAAACAGATGATCCGACTTCCGGAAATCATTGGTCACTTCCAAGTATCTGATGATGACTCGTCTCACATCCAGATATTTGAGAGCAGAGTATTCCTCTGGGTAGTCCTCCTTCCGAAAGGAAGGGAGACAGAGCTGCTGATTCACATGGAAGCGAGAAACAATCTTGGGCAGGAAGGAAGGCACTGTGCGAATAGTCACTCCTGCCTCAGTGAACTGCAGAAAAGGCTCTCGACATGAGAGTGCCTGGAGCTCGGAAACTCTTCTGGCTGAAGTGATAGCCACCAAAAAGACCGCTTTCAACGTCAGGTCTTTCAGAGATGCCCTCGACAAGGGTTCAAAAGGCGGCTTCTGCAAGGCTCTTAGCACCAGGTTGAGATTCCACGCAGGCACCACTGAGTGCAGAGGAGGGCACAGGTGATTAACTCCCTTGAGAAAACGCACCACATCTGGCTGCGAAGCCAGGGAAGCACCCTTCAGGCAGCCCCTGAAGCAAGCCAGAGCCACTACCTGGACTTTAAGGGAACTGAGCAACAGGCCTTTCTCCAGACCTTCTTGCAGGAACGCCAACACTGAAGAAATTGGAGCAGTGAAGGGAGAAAGTGAGCCTGCTTCACACCACGCTGCAAAGGTACGCCAAACCCTGGCGTAAGCAGTAGAAGTAGAGCGCTTCCTCGCTCTCAGCATAGTGGCGATGACCTTCTCTGAGAAGCCCTTCTTCCTCAGACGCTGCCGCTCAATAGCCAGGCCGTAAGACCAAAGGGGGAGGGATCCTTCATCACCACGGGACCCTGATGCAACAGGCCCTGCTCCACTGGCAGTCGCAGAGGGTAGTCCACTGAGAGCCTGATCAAGTCCGCATATCAGGGACGTCTGGGCCAGTCTGGACCCACCAGGATTATCCGGCCCAGATGCTTTGCCACCCGGTCTAGCACCCTGCCCAACATGGGCCAGGGCGGGAACACATAGAGAAGCTCCTGTGTCAGCCACTGTTGGAGAAGAGCATCTACTCCCAGGGATCGAGGGTCCCGTCCTCTGCTGAAAAAGCGCGGCACTTGGCAATTGGCCGATGACACCATCAGGTCTAGGCTCGGCTGGCCCCAGCGCTTCATGATGTCCAAGAACGCCTGAGCCGATAACTGCCACTCTCCGGGATCCAAGGTATGGCGACTGAGAAAGTCCGCCTTGACATTCATGACTCCGGCAATGTGGGCCGCTGACAGCTGCTCCAGGCTCGCTTCCGCCCACTGGCATAAATTCATGGCCTCCTTGGCTAGAGGGGCGCTCTTGGTACCTCCTTGGCGGTTGACATAGGCCACAGCCGTGGCATTGTCCGACAGGACCCTTACTGGCTTCAACGCCAGTATCGGGAGGAACTGCAATAGCGCCAACCGAATCGCTCTGAGTTCCAGGAGGTTGATAGACCGCTTTGCCTCTGCAGGAGACCAGAGCCCCTGCGCTGTCCTTCCCAAACAGTGGGCTCCCCAGCCCGTCAAAGAAGCATCCGTCGTGACGACAATCCACTCCGGGGTCACAAGAGGCATCCCTGCAGACAACTTGTCTGTCTTCAGCCACCAGCTCAGCGCCTTGCACACTGCTGGATCCAAGGGAAGGCGCACAGCATAATCCTCCGACACCGGAGTCCAGCGCTGCAGCAGAGAGTGTTGAAGTGGTCTCATATGAGCCCTGGCCCAGGGCACTACATCCATCGTGGCCGTCATAGAGCCCAACAGCTGCACATAGTCCCAAGCCCGAAGGGAAGAGGCTACTAGGAACTGGTCCACCTGAGCCTGAAGTTTGACAATCCGATTGTCCGGCAGGAACACTCTGCCCACTTGGGTGTTGAATCGAACTCCCACATACTCCAGGGACTGAGTTGGGCGCAGCTGGCTTTTCTCCCAGTTGATGATCCACCCCAGGGAGCTCAAAAGAGCAATCACCCGGTCCACAGCTTTGCCGCACTCTGCATAAGAGGGGGCTCGGATCAACCAGTCGTCCAGATAAGGATGGACTTGTACTCCTTCCTTTCGCAGGAAGGCCACGATGACCACCATTACTTTGGAGAAGGTCCGCGGAGCAGTAGCCAACCCGAACGGGAGGGCTCTGAACTGGAAGTGTCGGCCCAGGACTGCAAAACGCAGAAAGCGTTGATGAGGAGGCCAGATGGGAATATGCAAGTACGCTTCCTTGATGTCTAAGGATGCCAGGAACTCTCCTGCCTTCACTGCCGCTATAACAGAGCGGAGAGTCTCCATGCGAAAGTGCCGAACTTTCAAGGCCCGATTGACCCCTTTGAGGTCGAGGATAGGCCGTACAGAACCTCCTTTCTTTGGTACTACAAAGTAAATGGAGTAACGTCCCTTGCCAAGCTGACTTTCTGGCACCGGAACGACCGCACTCAGGCGGATCAGATTATCCAAGGTCTGCTGCACTGCCACAGCTTTGACCGGAGACTTGCAGGGAGAGAGTACAAACCCGTCTTTTAAGGGTCGGCAGAACTCTAGCTTGTAGCCGTCTCTGATGACTTCCAGCACCCAAGCGTCTGAAGTTACTCTGGTCCACTCGCCCAGAAACGAGGACAGGCGTCCTCCAATCTGCACTGGGCCATGGACCAGGACCCCGTCATTGGGTACGAGACCCTGGGGAGGACCAGAGGGCGTACCTCCGGGACGGCGGTCTCTGCGAAAGGAATGCTGCTTGGGGGAGAAGTTCCTCTTGAAGGAAGAGGGGGCAGAGGAGCCCGACTTGCCCGGGCGGTACCGACGGACTTCTTGAAACCGTCCTCTGGAGTTACCGGGGCAAGCACTGGTCCGAGCCCTGGCCTCTGGTAACCTTTTGCCCTTAGACGTGCCGAGATCGGTCACAATTTTGTCCAGCTCGACCCCAAAGAGCAGCTTGCCTTTAAAAGGCAACTTGGCCAGGCGGGACTTAGAGGCGTGGTCCGCAGACCAATGCTTCAGCCATAGCCACCGCCGCGCAGAGACTGTCTGAGCCATACCTTTAGCTGAGGCTCTCAAGACATCATACAGTAAGTCTGCCAAATAAGCCAAGCCCGACTCCAGGGCCGGCCAATCAGCCCTCAAGGAAGGATCCGAGGGGGAAGCCCGCTGCACAATCGTCAGGCACGCCCTGGCCACATAGGAGCCGCAAACTGAGGCCTGCAAACTTAAAGCAGCCGCCTCGAAGGACGACCTTAAGGCCGCCTCCAATCTTCTATCTTGGGCGTCCTTTAGGGCCGTGCCACCTTCCACCGGCAACGCCGTTTTCTTAGTCACCGCAGTGATTAAAGAATCCACGGTAGGCCAAAGAAAAGCCTCCCGTTCACTTTCAGGCAAAGGATAGAGGCGGGACATAGCCCTAGCAACTTTGAGGCTCGCTTCCGGGACATCCCATTGAGCCGAAATTAAAGTGTGCATGGCATCATGCACGTGGAAGGGTCTAGGCGGGCGCTTCGTCCCCAGCATAATGGCGGAGCCAACAGGGGCTGAGGGAGAGACGTCCTCTGGAGAGGAAATCTTCAAAATGCTCATGGCCTGCATTAACAGGTTGGGCAAATCCTCTGAGCGAAAGATCCGCGCTGCAGAGGGGTCATCCGCTCCATCCGAGTGGGAATCCGTCTCCTCCAAGGAATCCTCAAAGGACCGTTGGGAGAACTCAGATACGCTGCCCTCATCTACATCAGAGGAGACAAAGTCCTCTAAGGCCTGGGAATCCACCCGAGGGCGTTTACTTCCGGGGGCCTCAACCCCTTTATCGGACAAGGGAGCAGGGGCAGCGTTTTACATAAGGAAGGCCTGATGCAGCAGCAAAATAAACTCGGGGGAGAAACCCTCCAGACTGTGCACGTCAGCAGCCTGGGCCACAGCCCTAGACGCACCCTCAACCGGCGCTCGCAAGAGCGGGGGAGAAACATGCTGCGCATCCAAGATGGCGTCCGGCGCGACACTCCGTGAAGGAGCCGCGCAGGAAGAACGGCGCTTAACTTTAGCCGCTTTTTTGCCGTCGCCCAAATCAAGGGCGGCCATGGCATTAACGTCTCCCAGCTCAAGGGCGGTCCAAGAAGAAGCCGTCCGAGCAGAGTGGCCGGCCAAGATGGCGGAGGCAAGCAGCGGGGGATGGGCGTTTATGGCGGGGAAAAACCGCCGCGCCGGAGGAAGAACCGGGACACTGACCGGCCTCCAAACTGACACCCAACAAGGGCGAATCAGACTTTAAGACCCCTGCATCCCCGCTAGAAGCGCACACGCGGTCCAGGGAGCGATTCTTCGCGCCCTCGCCCTCCGACGCCATAGGCCACATGGAGATCGATCGGGGAACCCCCTGCCCGCTATAAAAAAGTAAAGATTACCTGCTTCTCGCTCCGAGCTGTAACGAACTGGTGTCCCAGTGAGTAGCTGCAATAAACGTTTAAATAAACGTCGAAATAAACGCCCTTAAGGACGTCTAAAAATTTTTTTTTTTTTTTCAACGGAGCCAGCGGGAGGGGGGAGAAAAGGAGGGACCTGGCACCACCAGGTTTGCACTTGCTCAAGAAGAGCCCTCAACCCCAGGTACTCAACAAAACCTAAAAATTAGGCTTGGAGACCTAGCCAGAGCTGCTGCTGTGTGTGACCACCACCTGCTGAGATAGAGAACATACTGAGGAGTTTCCGGCAGCACATGACCACATATAGGGAGGCAAAAGGATTGCTCTCTATCTCCACCTGCTGGTAGATGGACACAACCCACCAGTCTATGGATTGATCAGCATGATGATGTGGAATTTTTTTTTGGCCACTCATTTTTTTGCCACCAGAGTGCAGAGCTCTGACTCCAGCCTCTGCTCGTTACATGTCATGTCATGAAATACTTATGTGTCACACGGCCATGGGTCCGACCTAGCAACCAATAACTAAGACCACAGCACCTTGCAGATCAGTGCATGAGTAACACTCTTGAGAACTCAGGCTGTAAGAGCTCACTCCAATAAATGGACAGTCAATCATCTATGATCATAAAGGCAATTTCCTCTATCCCAATTTTCCAATCCATCATTTTCAAACACGTTGGGGATGCTGTTTTGATTATGCAAAAGAAATGTACAGCTGCTTGGAGACTTTATAATCAGATTTGTAGAACCCTATCTAAAACTGTACCATATCCATGAAGTCTGCCACTCATTTTATACAAAAGCCCAAAATGGAGAAATCCTTTACTGCATGCTACCATAAAGATTGGTTTACATTCAAAAAGACTACAATAATTACTACAGTACTTGAAATCCAAGATAAAGCACACTAAACCAGCGCTCATCAAACTTTCTTCAGCAGTAACTCATTTGTGCAGCCAAAGAAAGTGCATGACCTCCCAGAGATGTGGGCTGATTACATCTCTATAGAGGGCCTGCGCAGGTCGTGGATCCCAAATGCAGGTTTCATGATGCCATTTGGGGTCACAACCCACAGTTTGGGAAGCCCTGCACTAAACACTGTAAACACTGTTTAGAACAGGCAGGAACTTTTTAAGACACTGCATGCTTGATAATGGCATTAAAAAAGGAGAAATTTGGTCTTACCTGCTAACATTTTTTCTCTTGAGCCCTACCAGAACAGTCCAAAACAATGGGTTATGCCTGTCAACCAGCAAATGGAGAAAGAGAATGACAACTTGTGAGCTCTGCCCTATATAACACATCATGCAGCCCCTACTCACCAATATTTCTACATCAAAGCAAAAATATAGAAAATGCCCCCAATTTCCAGATAGGGGAACCCAGTGTTCCAAATAAACATAATTACAAACCTGTCCTTCAGGTTCCTCAAACAATAACTCTTCTCTGAAACCAGAATTAGACAGCATCCTAAGGTGAGACTCTAGGATGGTCTGGTAGGACTAAAGAACAAAAATTTCTCCTTCCTTATCCTCCACCATACCAGTCCAGAACCAAAGGGATGTACAAATGCACCACTCAAGTCAGCAGAACTCTGAAGCCCCTGCTCTTGCACCAAAGCCTAATCCTTCTCTTGTCAAAACATCCAGCCAACTGTGATTTGAAAATATATGCAAGGAGGACTATGTTGCAGCTTTATAAATATCTGCAGGACACACTGCTAACCCTCTGCCTGAGTACACTTTAAGGACTTTAGGCAGAATCAAACCTTTGAGAATATAGGCAACAAGACTGTCTGCTCAATCCAGCAGGCAATGTCAGCATTCAAGACTGCTTCCCCTTTCTTTGTGCCATCAAAAAGAACAACCTATTTGACATTCTGCAACAAACTCTCCTTTACCCATGACCTCTTCATCTCCCATTCTCTCCAACTCCTCGCCCTAACTTAAACCTGGCTCACCCCTGATGACTCTGCCTCAGTCGCGGCCCTATGCCATGGAGGCTCTCTCTTCTCCCATTCTCCCCGCCCAGTTGGCCGTGGTGGCGGCGTTGGGTTACTACTTTCGCCCTCCTGCAGTTTTCAACCTCTCCTCCTACCGCAGTCTCACTGCTTCTCATCCTTTGAAGTTTACGCCATCCGTCTATTCTACCCGCTGCCACTCAGAGTTGCAGTCATTTACCACCCCCCTGATAAGTCCCTATCTTCCTTCCTTACCGACTTCGATGCCTGGCTCTCCGTTTTTCTTGAGCCCTCATCCCCATCCCTCATTCTCGGAGACTTTAACATACACATTGATGACCAATCCGATCCTCACGCTTCTCAGTTCCTCACTCTAGCATCCTCCTTCAACCTTCAGCTATGCTCCACCACCCCTACTCACCGAGACAGCCATTGTCTTGACCTCGTCCTCTCCTCTACCTGCTCACCCTCCAATTTCTGCGCCTCAGCTCTTCCTCCCTCTGACCATCACCTGATCACCTTCACACTTCATCACCCTCCCCCGCAGTCCCGCCCAACACTAACCACTACTTCCAGGAATCTCCAGGCTGTCGACCCTCCCACCTTATCCTCCATTATTTCTAATCTCCTCCCTTCCATCATGTCCTCCGAGTCTGTCGACAAGGCTGTCTCTGCTTACAATGCCACTCTCACCTCTGCTCTGGACACCCTTGCACCATCCATCTCCCATCCCACAAGACGTACTAATCCTCAGCCCTGGCTGACCTCTTGCATTCGTTACCTTCGCTCCTGCGCCCGATCTGCTGAACGCCTGTGGAGGAAATCTCGTACCCATTCAGATTTCCTTCATTACAAATTCATGCTATCCTCCTTCCAGTCCTCCCTATTCCTTGCCAAACAGGACTATTACACCCAATTGACCAATTCTCTCAGCGCCAACCCTCGTCGTCTCTTCGCCACCCTTAACTCCCTCCTCAAAGTGCCCTCCGCTCCCACCCCCCCTCACTCTCACCTCAATCACTGGCTGACTACTTCCGCGACAAGGTGCAAATGATCAACCTTGAGTTCACTACCAAGGCACCTCTTCCTCTTTACCCTTCAACCCTCTCCCTCAACCAACCAACCCAGGCCTCTTTCTCCTCCTTTCCTGATATCACTGAGGAGGAAACCGCCCGCCTTCTTTCCTCCTCGAAATGCACCACTTGTTCCTCTGATCCCATCCCCACCAACTTACTTAACACCATCTCTCATATCCTCAACCTCTCTCTCTCCACTGCAACTGTCCCTGACACCGTCAAGCACGCCGTAGTCACACCTCTCCTCAAAAAAAACATCACTTGACCCTACCAGTCCCTCCAACTACCGCCCCATCTCCCTCCTACCCTTCCTCTCCAAAATAGTTGAGCGTGCTGTTCACAGCCGCTGCCTTGATTTTCTCTCCTCTCATGCCATCCTCGATCCGCTTCAATCGGTTTTCGCCCTCTACACTCGACAGAAACGGCACTCTCTAAAGTCTGTAATGACCTGTTCCTTGCCAAATCCAGAGGCCACTACTCCATCCTCATCCTCCTTGATCTATCCACTGCTTTTGATACTGTCAATCATGATTTACTTCTTGCCACACTGTCCTCATTTGGGTTCCAGGGTTCTGTCCTCTCCTGGTTCTCCTCCTATCTCTTCCACCGCACCTTCAGAGTACACTCTCATGGATCTTCCTCCACCCCCATCCCTGCTCTCTGTTGGAGTTCCCCAGGGATCTGTTCTTGGACCCCTTCTTTTTTCAATCTACACCTCTTCCCTGGGCTCACTGATCTCATCTCACGGTTTCCAGTATCATCTTTATGCTGATGACACCCAGCTATATCTCTCCACACCAGACATCACCGCAGAGACCCAGGCCAAGGTATCGGCCTGCTTATCCGACATTGCTGCATGGATGTCCAACCGCCACCTGAAACTGAACATGTCCAAGACCGAGCTTATTGTCTTTCCACCAAAATCCACTTCTCCTCTTCCTCCACTCTCTATCTCAGTTGATGGCACCCTCATCCTCCCCGTTTCATCTGCCCGCAACCTCGGAGTCATCTTCGACTCCTCCCTCTCCTTCTCTGCGCATATCCAGCAGATAGCCAAGACCTGTCGCTTCTTCCTCTTTAACATCAGCAAAATTTGCCCTTTCCTCTCTGAACACACCACCCGTACTCTCGTCCACGCTCTCATTACCTCTCGCCTTGACTACTGCAACCTACTCCTTACTAGCCTCCCACTTAGCCATCTATCCCCCCTTCAATCTGTTCAGAACTCTGCTGCATGTCTTATATTCCGCCTGAACTGATATACTCATATCACCCCTCTTCTCAGGTCACTTCACTGGCTTCCAATCAGATACCGCATACAGTTCAAGCTTCTCCTTCTTACCTACAAATGCACTCAGTCTGCAGCCCCTCATTACCTCTCTACCCTCATTTCCCCTTACGTTCCCGCCCGTAACCTCCGCCCACAGGACAAATCCCTCCTCTCAGTACCCTTCTCCACCACCGCCAACTCCAGGCTCCGCTCATTCTGCCTCGCCTCACCCTATGCTTGGAATAAACTTCCTAAGCCCTTACGCCAAGCCCCCTCCCTACCCATCTTCAAATCCTTGCTCAAAACCCACCTCTTCAATGTTGCTTTCGGCACCTAACCTTTATACCTTTCAGGAAATCTAGACTGCCCCTATTTGACTGATTGTACATTTGTCCTTTAGATTGTAAGCTCCTTTGAGCAGGGTCTGTCCTTCTATGTTAAATTGTACAGCGCTGCGTAACCCTAGTAGCGCTTTAGAAATGTCAAGTAGTAGTAGTAGTACTTCTGAAATCATTAGTTCCATTCAAGTAATGCACAAGGACTCGCTGAACATTCATTAGACGGAGAAGACAGAACTTTTTCTCTCTTAAACAAAGGCAACAACAAGACCTAATTTACATGAAAAGCTACCAATAGAAATCAAACAAAATAAAACATGGAAAAGAAAATAAGATACCACCTTTGTTATTGGACATAACGTAATACATTTCTTGATTAGCTTTCGAAGGTTGCCCTTCTTCGTCAGATCGGAAATCTGACATTTCCGATCTGACGAAGAAGGGCAACCTTCGAAAGCTAATCAAGAAATGTATTAAGTTATGTCCAATAAAAAAGGTATCATCTTATTTTCTTTTCCATGTTTTATTTTGTTTGATTTCTATTGGTAACCTTAAGAGTGGACTAACACGGCTACCACACTCCTCTATATGAAAAGCTGAAACTACATTTTGCAAAAACGAAAGAACCATTTAGATGAAAACGCCAGCTTCTGTAAAATGCAAGAATGGCTCCCAACAGAACAGCACCTGCAGCTCCAATAAATCTTCTCACCAAACAGGCTTTAGGAAAAAATGTACGACCCTTTCAGGTCACCGCCTTCAATAGCTCAAAAGGTGAATGCCCCAAATCTTGAAGCACCAGATTTAGATTCCATGCTAGAAAAAAAATCAACCACCCTGGAGAAGAGGGCCTAAGGCTTGCAGAACTTTCCTGATCGCTCTTATTTCCCAGCAGTTGATGAACCAGGCTACCTCAGCCCTTGACTACTTGCCCTGAGCTCCTTGACCCTGGCAATAAGTGCCCCAACTCAAACACCAGTATCCATCATAACCATGATTCATTTTGGGGGGGGGGGGGGGTCCTCCAAATCTGAGCCCTTTTCTAGATTCCACAATTCAGCCACTAGTTCAGGCTGATCCGAACCACCACCATCCACGGAAGGCAACGTTCATAATTCTGAGACTGTGGAGACCACTAGCTCAAGAGATATTCCTGAAGTGGCCACATGTGCACCCGAGCTCAAAGGACCAGCTGATTGTCACCGTCATTAAATCCAGAATTTGCAAGTCATCTTATGCTCTCAGGGCTCTCTTCACTAACGGGCCTCAAATCTAAGCCTGGATCTTCAAAGCTGGCTGTCTGGGTAGAATAACTTTCTCTTTCTTGGCATCAGTCTGCATTCCTAGGCATTTGATACACTGAGAAGCGATCAGTTTGCTTTTCTTGAAGTTCTCCACCCACCTAAGGGACCGCAATAACTGAACCACTTGAGAAGCGGCTTGTCTGCTTTCCACTTTGGCTTTTATAAGTCAATCTTCCAGATACGAGTACACCAAGATGCCTCTGCACAGTATTGCTGCAACCACCACCATCATCTTTGAAAAGTCTGAGGAACCATGACTACCTCAAGTGGAAGGACCTGAAAATGATCGAGGTTCCCCAACACTGCAAACCAAAAAAACTTTTGGTGAGGCTTCCAGATTGGAATATAAGAGATTTATCTCTTTGAGATCTAAGCTAGTCAGAAATTCCCCCTTTCGCACTGCTGCAATCACAGACTGCAAAATCTCCACCTGAAAGTGTTAGATTCGCAGGGCTCATTTTATGCCCTTAAAATCGACAATAGAACGAAAACGGTATTCCTTTTTTGGGACAATGAAATAAATGGATTACATGGCTGTACCCCACTCTGCCTTTGGAATGAGTACCACTGCTCACAAACTTAGCAACCTTTCTCAAGTGACCAGAACCATTGCCCTCTTGTCTGGTGTGCGACATGGCGATAGCACAAAAGTGAGCAAGATGGTGGGAAAATTCCAACTTGTAATCTTGCCTCACTACATCCAGCACACACTGATCGGACATTATTTGGGTCCACTGTGTGAAAAAAAAATCAGTTGACCACTTATTCTTTCTGATGAACAGGGAATGCTCCAGCCAACGCCTGTTTTTATTTGCATAAAAGGAAGTTGAACGAGACCAAAACAGAGCATTGGAGAGGAACCTGATTTGCCTGGTCGGTATCACCATGCCTCCCTGAACCTAGCTCTTTCCAAGTAGAACTGAGAGGAAACTTTGGGCTTATCCTCCAAAGACATGTAAGGTTTAGCCTCTCCCAGATCCTTTACTAATTTTTACAAGTCTTCTTTACCAAATAGCTTCACTCTAACGGGAAGCCTGATAGGCCAGTCTTAGAAGCTGTTTGTTATGACTATTCCTGAATCTAATCTAGGCAACACTGAGACTGTCATGCTCCGGGTGGAGGTCCAAATAAGATCATATAAGACAGCTGCCACATAAGCCAGAGTTGCCTCCAGATCAGTCACATCCTCAGGGTCTCAGTGTGTCTCTAAACTGCTTCAATTACCATAAACATGTCCTATAGACATAAGCACTACAGACAGAAACTTGCAGCCTTAGGGCAGAAACATCCAAAGCCGGTTTCAACAAGGTTTCCAGCATGTGATCCTGCATAACCTTCAAAGCTGTGCCACCCTCTACTGAGGTGGTAGTTGTCTTTATCATTGCCATTACCAAGGTAGTCAACTTTGCTTCCTTCAGCTTTTGCTTTCCTTCCAGATTCAAAGGGTAGAGCTTACTCACGGCCCTACTGACTCAGAGATTAGTCTCAGAAGTACATTTCACTTCTGAGAACTTGAACTGACTGGTGGAAAGGAAAAGCGTTAGTGGGCTTCTGGATACTTTTTAGGATAGGTTCCTGTGGAATGTTTCTTGTACTAGAAATAGAAATGCTCAGAGCCTCTAACAGCTACGTAATAGTCGAAAAAGCCAGACTTAAGGGATCCACCACAGAAGCCCCCTTGCTTACAACAGAGGCAGAACTTCAACAGGCTTATTCTGGTGCTGAAACCATTGTCTCCCAGTCATCCTTTGCCTCAGAAATTCTCAGCCTGGATCTAGTGCGACATCAGTCTGCCTTAGAAAATATGCCTTCTGAAGGAACAAGAAATACTCAGTCAGGAAAAGGAATCCCACAGCCCAGGACCTGCAAGAGACAAAGTCTCTATTAATGTGCTTTCTCCCAGCTCCCCAGATTTTGGGGTGGAGGTGGGGAATGATCTCAGTGACTGAAGAAGCAGTTTCTAAAATGGCCATTGTTCCCATGATCAGCAGGCTCCATGTGGCACTATGAGAGAGAACAAGTGACTGAAAAATCTGAAGCCAGTAGCCTCTTTATTGCCTCTGACTGCACCTCTGTGGTCTTCACATTCCATTGCAGCAGAAGCCAACCAAACTGCCTAAGTGGCCACTGCAGTAGGAGCAATACTTGGCACACTGATGGAGCTTCCATTCCCCCTCTGCCCCTCCAGCTAAAATGAAGCCCTGTTACACATTTCCTACCGTTGCAATGCTCCCTCAGAATGTTATCATCAGCATGTTAGAAGCAGACTGTGATGTTGGGCTGGCACATAAAGTTCTCCCTACCGACCTACTTAGGCCTTATGATTAGCAGTGCTCCTTCTCCCTCTCACCCCCCCTCCCCTTGATAGAGTGCATACGAAGCAATTCTTCCACAGACCTCTAGACTTCTGAGAATTATCCTCTTGGCCCTCCTTTATTTGGGGGGGGGGGGGGGGGTCTGTTTTGGAGAACATTGTGGGGGGGAGGGATTTCAGGTCCACAGAGCAAAGACAAAAGGGGAGGAATGTGGACTCTTCTAGGTATGCCCAAGAGTGCAACTCCTCAAGCTAAACTTTAGATTTCCTCCTATCCTGAGAAGTTCAACAGTGCACCTATGCTTCCAATTGAGCCCAGGAGTGGCCCCACACCAGTCTAGAACTCTGCTTCACAATACATCTGACACCATCTGCTAGAGATAAAGAAACACTGATGAGCTGGGACTGCACTGTGTCACATAGATGGCAGAGCTCATAATTCATCATTCTCAGTCTTCATCTGGTTGTTGATAGGCATAACCCATTGGTTCTGGACAGGTCTAGTGGATAATAAGTAATTTTAATCTATCTAAACATAGATTAGCACTTTAATTACATATCTACTCCTCTAGAACAGATCCCTCACATTTATTGTACTGCTTTCACAAACAATACAGGTTAGATAATCAAACTACCTTAGACACAGCTGTCATCATCCACATTGCCTGCTGAGGATATGCCAGAAACACTTTAGCAATGATCTCCATTAACACAACAAATACATCATCATGGGAATGACAGATTCGGGAGATCAGCTGAGAAAAGGCAGTTAGAAACTGATAGGGAGCCAAATGATTAGTATGATCAGTGATTGTCTTGTTTATTTTCATCAAATCAGTTTTCATCTGCAGACGGTCAGCACGGCCAGCTGGAAAATAGCAAAGAGTACATTTAGATTACCTTAACAAGGTGGAGTCCAGTCTACTGTGAACCCAATTCACTCAAAAATAAGCAGGACCTTTCCTGTGGTATAATGATCTTAGACAAAGTTGGCTGAGGAGAAATATTTGATTTAGTAATTTACAATGGGGCTTCAGTGTCCATGCCTCTTTAATTCAGATGGAAAGGGGCCTGCATAGTGTTTACATGCTCCATCCAGGTCTTTTGTTGCTCATTGACAAGATATTAAAAGTACTAGTGAACCTGGTGTTCGATGGGAATCCACACATCACTCAGCATCTTTTCTTTGGAATTCTCTACCCCAGGCCTCCGCTCCGAGTCATTGTTTAAAACTTTAAAATCTGACTAAAAACATTCCTATTTGAACTAGCTTTTAGCTTCAACAGTAGACTTTGTTTTGGCACTGATCAAATTCCTGGGACCTATCCTCCATCTCTCGATCCTGTGATTTGAAAGGTTCTTTCCTATGGTTTTATGGTGCTCCCTTTCTCACTTTTATGATTTGTTTTACTTTTGTGAACCACTTTGTCCTACTATACAAGTTGGAATCTGTTCAAGTTAGAAGGGTATATTGACAAGCACAGAGTGGCAATAATGAAGGTGGTTTAGGGCAAGGCTAATGTCTTAATAGCATTATTGTTCAGTAGAGGACTAAGGGATATGATCATCTTATGGGCATGGAAAGAGGTTTTGACCACAGAGGAAACATGGGGAATCATAGAACATGATTCTTTCCTTCTTTCCTCCTCGAAAAGTACCACCTGTTCCTCTGATCCCATCCCCACCAACTTACTTAACACCATCTCTCATACTGTCACCCCCTCCATCTGTCATATCCTCAACCTCTCTCTCTCCACTGCAACTGTCCCTGACAACTTCAAGTATGCCGTAGTCACACCGCTCCTCAAAAAACCATCACTTGACCCTACCTGTCCCTCCAACTACCGCCCCATCTCCCTCCTACGCTTCCTCTCCAAAATACTTGAGCGTGCCGTTCACAGCCGCTGCCTTAATTTTCTCTCCTCTCATGCCATCCTCGATCCACTTCAATCCGGTTTTTGCCCTCTACACTCGACAGAAACAGCACTCTCTAAAGTCTGTAATGACCTGTTCCTTGCCAAATCCAGAGGCCACTACTCCATCCTCATCCTCCTCGATCTATCCACCGTTTTTTGACACTGTCAATCATGATTTACTCCTTGCCACACTGTCCTTATTCGGGTTCCAGGGCTCTGTCCTCTCCTGGTTCTCCTCCTATCTCTCCCACCGCACCTTCAGAGTTCACTCTCATGGATCTTCCTCCACCCCCATCCCGCTATCTGTTGGTGTTCCCCAGGGATCTGTCCTTGGACCCCTTCTCTTCTCAATCTACACCTCTTCCCTGGGCTCCCTCATCTCATCTCATGGCTTCCAGTATCATCTCTATGCGGACGACACCCAGCTGTATCTCTCCACACCAGACATCACCGTGGAGACCCAGGCAAAGGTATCGGCCTGCTTAACCGACATTGCTACATGGATGTCCAACCGCCACCTGAAACTGAACATGTCCAAGACTGAGCTCATCATCTTTCCACCAAAACACACTTCTCCTCTTCCTCCACTTTCTATCTCAGTTGATAACACCCTCATCCTCCCCATCTCATCTGCCCGCAACCTCGGAGTCATCTTCGACTCCTCCCTCTCCTTCTCGGCACACATCTAGCAGATAGCCAAGACCTGTCGCTTCTTCCTCTTCAACATCAGCAAAATTCGCCCTTTCCTCTCTGAACACACCACCCGAACTCTCATCCATGCTCTCATTACCTCTCGCCTTGACTACTGCAACTTACTCCTCACCGGACTCCCACTTAGCCATCTATCCCCCCTTCAATCTGTTCAGAACTCTGCTGCACATCTTATATTCCGCCAGAACCGATATACTCATATCACCCCTCTTCTCAGGTCACTTCACTGGCTTCCAATCCGATACCGCATTCAGTTCAAGCTTCTCCTTCTTACCTACAAATGTACTCAGTCTGCTGCCCCTCACTACCTCTCTACCCTCATCTCCCCTTATGTTCCCACCCAAAACCTCCGTTCACAGGACAAATCCCTCCTCTCAGTACCCTTCTCCACCACTGCCAACTCCAGGCTCCACCCATTCTGCCTCGCCTCGCCTGCCTCGCCTCACCCTATGCCTGGAACAACCCACTCGCCTCCACCTACCCTCCTCTCTTCCTTCCCGTTCACATTAATTGATTTGATTTGCTTACTTTATTTATTTTTTGTCTATTAGATTGTAAGCTCTTTGAGCAGGGACTGTCTTTCTTCTATGTTTGTGCAGCGCTGCGTATGCCTTGTAGCGCTATAGAAATGCTAAATAGTAGTAGTAGTAGTACTAATTAGCTAAAGCAGTATATCAAACTCAAACAAACACATAGCCAAGAGATATTTAAACAACAAAAAATCCAGTTTATTCAAAACATGGCCTGACACGGCCGTGTTTTTGCAACCTGCCTGTGTCAAGGGTCCAAAATCTACAAAAATAAGCCAACATATACATAAATTATAATTACAAATTGATATCTAAAATGTTTTAGTAAATATATTAAAAACTCTCTGATTCCTTCTCACACATACATCACTGCCAATTCTAAAAATGCCATACTAATTTACAATTACTATCTCAGCTAAAAAAAATCTGACACATCACATATAAAAGTTCATGATTTTAAAAAGCAGATTCTACTAGATTATTTAACTTGCTAAACAGTTAAAACAATTCTTTAAAAAGGTATACTTAAGAAATCCACCAGTCTTTTAACAAATGTCAGTGATTTGAAATGTAAAAAAATGACAGCAAATTAAAATTATTTTCTCTGTGAGGTTCAAATATCAATAATTAATCTAGGAAAAAGTAAATTTGCAAACAGCCTACCTTCCAAGTCCATATTATTTAACATTTTTGTAAAATGTATATCTATCCATTTTTTATAGAAAAAAAATATTACAGAAAAGGGTTTTTGGAGGGCAGATAAAACATACCTTTTTCCCATTCATATACTTTGGCTCCAAAGTCAAGCCACAGTGATAACATTCTTGGCATTGACTGATATATGTATTGGTTTCCAAATTGCAGAGACCTGTAATTATACAGCTAAACATTCATACATGTCACAAGTGAAATTTTGCAGTATTCACACACTGTATGGCTTGACAAAAGTGATGTGTCAATGATCAACTTTCTTGATACCGACTTCTAAACAGGAACATAAACATACTAGCTTTCCAGCAGTCCCTTACTTACAGAAATCAAATGCATTGGCTGCAGAGGAGCAGCTTGGAAACATCCTTAGCTCATTTTATTGTTTATTTTAACAAAATCATGGCTAGAGGCACAGAACTGCTCTTCCCTTTGTGTGGTATATCAAGTCCCATTTCCCTTTTCTTTTTTGCATTGAACAAATGAGTAAAGATACTGTAAAACAATTGTTTACAAGTATTAATTCAATATTCCAACAAGTTTTACTCCCTGCTCCCTCCCCCACCCAATCTACCACAATACCAGAAAACACATTAAGGGGTATTTTTGATAATACGTCTAAATTCGATTTTAGACATTTTGCTAAAAAAGTCCAAAACTTGAGTGGTGAACATTGAGTTTTTGAAACCTGAAAAAATCTCTCTCTTTGGTTCGAAAATCACCTTTTTCTAGATGTTTGTGCTCAGTTCATTTTTCTTTTGGTACTGTTTTGGAAAATAAAATGTCCAAGAGAAAAACGCCCAAAAAACAGCTATTGGGATGTCTGGGGGCTATTATTCTTAGTAGACTGGCAGACATCTCAACAGAGCAGTAGGCACCCTAGGGAGCACTGAACTTCACATAAAAGGTCTCAGGTACATATCTTGCAAAAGGTCCCAGGTTCACATCTTACAAAAGGTCCCAGGTACACATCTCGCTGTTACCCCCTTATATTATATGGTGAACCCTCCAGAAGCAGAAAACTACCCACTGTACATCACTAATAATAGCTCTCAAGCTTGCAAGTGTCACCTATATATAGGTATAGTAGGTACTTAGTGTTTTTCAGAGGGCTCACACATTCCACCACAAGTGTACCAGTTAGAGTGGGATATGGGGCCTGGGGTCCCCTTCTCTACAGTCCACTGCACTGACTATTAGGCTACTCCTGGTTCCTGCTTGCTGCTCTAATAGGAGTGGCAATCATATCTGAAGATGTCATAAAGCATGGTATATACTGTCACATCTTAGGAGGTTGGGGGAGGGGGGTCAGTGACCACTGGAGGAGTAAAGTGGGGGGAGGGGGTTATGCCTTAATCCTGCCAGTTGTCATTTGTTCATTTAGGGCACCTTTTGGTCACTTAGTTGGGATTGAAACAGGTCTAGACAAAAACGTTTTAATGTTTTTATTTTGTTCTATTATTGCAAAAAAGGTTTATCTTTTGGTGCTGCCCAGGTCTCGTCCAAAACACACCCTCTTGAAATTTGGACAAACTTTGGGATGTCGCAAATCACAACTTGGATGTTTTTGAAAGAAAATGGTCTGCCATCTTATGACATTTTTGGACTTATATATGTTTTGAAAATGAGCCCCCCACTATTTCTAAAAGGCCTAAACACTTATAGCTCTTCAGAAGATACAGTAAATGGACCAGGTCCATTACCCACCCTCCCTGACCTACAGACATCCCACTTCCCCTTACACCTAATATCATTCCCCCTCATCCCATCTCCAATAATCCAGAAATGATCAAGGAGGAGCTTTAGTAAATTCCCCATTTACCCACCTACCCTTAATTAAGCCACCCTTCCATCCCCGCCCTACCTGAAATCTGTAAAATTAACTAAGAAGTCCGGCAATCCTAGGGCTTTTTAATTGGATACACATTGCACTGGAGATGGTGAAAGAATTTCCCCTATCTGATTTAAGGAGGGAACATGTTTATTCTAATTTCACTTCATATGTGTTTTTTTCCCCTATTTTGTTCAATTCAGTTTTATTATGTACTAAAATGAACAATACACACTAGAACAAAACATTGTGCGCCAAGACATACTACTTCATGTTGGCACATGTTACTTAGAGGCATATTTTCAAAGCACTTAGCCTTCCAAAGTTCCATAGAAACCTATGGAACTTTGGAAGGCTAAGTGCTTTGAAAATATGCCTGTTAGTATATATCAACACTGAGCAAAATTAAAATGCACATCCCTAATAATGCGGCTCGAAACAAAAAAAGTCCAAAAAACGACAATGCAGCAGATAGGCTTTTTTTTTTTTTGCGCTAACATTCAAATTGCTATATTTGAAAGTCATTTTAAAGACATTTTTCTATGCAGTTCATCTAAATCTCAAGGGAGCGTGTAGGAGGTCTATTTTGGGCAGGATTATGGTGGCCTACGATTTGGAAATTTTCTGTGATAATGGAACATTGTAAATATATCCACGGCAAAAAAAATAGGGTGTTTTTGGCTAGACCTGTTTCAGTAACAACTAAGTGCCAAAAAGGTGTCCAAACTGACCACTGGAGGGATAAAGGCATGACCCCCTCTTAATGCTCCCAGTGGTCACGGACCATCTCCCAACCCCTTAGAGGTAACGTAACAATATATACCAGGCTCTATGACAACAGATATAATGGCCATTCCTCTTTAATATTCCTGGAGGGCTCACCATACAATATAATGGTGTTATAATGTGTACCTGGGATCTTTATGTGAAGTTCACTGCAGTGCCCCTTAGACTGCCCCACTGCTCCACTGAGATGTCTGTGTGGTCCATCTAGTAAGACTGCTGGTCCCCAGACAGCCCAATGGCTTGTTTTTGTACGTTTTTCCCTTGGAATGTTTTTGTTTGAAAATGGTCCTAAAGGAAAGACGCACTGAGCACAAAAACATCTTAAATAAGGCAATTTTCGAACCAAAAAGATAGATGTTTTTCTGGTTCAAAAATGACTGTGTTTGGCACTGGATTTCTGGATGTTTTTGTGCAAAACATCCCAAATTGGATTTTGATGTAATATTAAAAATGCCCCTCCACATATTCAAGGGTCTTTGCTTCTGGGGTGCTGAATCACAAGATTTCAGATCGGGGGTTTGGCTTCTGTGTGGACCTGAAGAGACTGTAGGATAGTGGTGGCCTTTCGCATATGTACCAGTCATAGGGCCTCTTCTTGCCCCCTTTTTATATTAATTTGCATAAAGGTGAGAGCTTTAGAAGCTGAAGAAATGAAAGTGTGATCTAGAAAGAACAGTAACTATCATTTTTACTTGTCCAAGAATGAACAAAAGTATAACAAAATATTAGGCTTATAGTCCAATTTTCAAACTGTTTAGAAGCATAACTTGGAGAGTTTGGACCAAAAATTGACCCGATCTTAAATTTAGGATTAAAAAATGGGCAGTTATGAGGCAGATGCTTTTTGTGACCTTGTGTAAATCACTTCACCTTCCACTGCCTCAGGTACTAACTTAAATTTAAGCTCTATTGGGATAGGGAAGTGCATACTGTATCTAAATGTAACTTGCCTTGAGCTGCTAATTAAATCTACAATTCGAATCCTAAAACACCTAATTTAAGCTCCTCAATCTAAGACAAGAATTAAGTCCTATATTTAGGATATGTTAGCTAAGACTTAAGGACCTATGCTTAAGTTGAGATGAAGAGAGGCATTCAAAGTGCCTCAGCTTAGGAGCTCTGCTTTTTTCAGATACTGGTCTCTTTGTATTTATATGAAAAAACCCCAAAACCTATTCCTTTCTAACTACAGACAAGTAACATTGTGTATCTACTTCTAACACTTATCAGTGGCAATGGCCTTGGTAGCTAGCAAAAAGAGAAAGATTTGGAAGCAGGGATGAATTCTGATGAGAGAAGGTAGCATCCTAGACACAAGAGATGTGTTGTAGTCAACAGCAGGACAGAAATCACTACAAAATGAAGTAATAAAAAAAAAATACATTTTAGATGATTGGTCAGATGAAAACTCAAAATATAAGAGTCAAAGGCCAAGGGGAAAGGATGGTACTAAATCTATAAGTAATTGCTAGGTACAGGTGTGTGAACACCAACAGCTCTCACTTTTTCTTCCTCTCCTCACTGTGCAGATTGTTTCTTCTTTTGAAGCTATACTGCAAGTGAGATAAAACCCCTCAAAATAGTTTCCCTGGTGGTCAATCTACCTACTGATTTAAGAATTCAAACGACTATACATTATTCTAAAGACAATTTAAAGATTTTTTTATTTTAAAAGTTTTTTAATATGTAGTGTTTAACTACTATGTAATTATTATTGATTATTATTGTGTCATCCTAGTAAATGTCTTGTGATCCTCACTGAACCATCCTGGTACTTGCAGAATATAAGCATTTGCATTGTATTATATTGTCCTTATGTTGAGAAAGCTGACAGGATGCTTTTTATGCTACAAAGTCCTGCCATCAGAAACAATACAAAGACATGCCAGACGGTGAAGTACATAGACGTATAGAGGTATGGACTTTGGAAAAGAAGATTTTTTTTATAGTGTGAGACAATCTGATACCTCTCTTCTGCTGTCCATACAGCTGTCCCAACTGACTAGTTAGTACCCAAAAAACCACAGCAGAAAAAGCATCACACAATTTAGTAGCTCACCTTCCAAAGTGAAGAACTATATATCTGATCAAGTCTCCTTGCTTTTCCATCTTATTGTCAGTTACCATTGGCATCAGCTTATCATAATACTTGGCAAAATAAAAATGGCCATCTTCCCACTCTGGTAGCAAGGTAGTAACTTCCTGTAACCCCAAAATAACAGAAAATTAGAACATGCATTGGAAGATCCTCATCGAAGAATGATTTTTAGGTATTTGTAATTTCTCTACTATGAGGAGTAACATTTCTCACAGCAGAAAGGCCTCCTGTAATTTTTTCACTTTTTGTCAAATTTGCTCAAACCAAACAGTTAATATTGAAACAAAAACACATATAAATATCATATCCAACATTATCACTGTGTAACAGCTACTTCATTATCAACTTATGCTGAGTACAAGCCTTTATAAGTAGGTTCTGACATATCCTAAAAGCGAATGCTACATACCTGTAGAAGGTATTCTCCGAGGACAGCAGGCTGATTGTTCTCACTGATGGGTGACGTCCACGGCAGCCCCTCCAATCGGAAACTTCTCTAGCAAAGTCCTTTGCTAGTCCTCGCGCATGCGCGGCCGTCTTCCCGCCCGAAACCGGCTCGAGCCGGCCAGTCCAGTATGTAGCAAGACAATACACTTCAAGGGAAGACACAACTCCAACGGGGAGGCGGGCGGGTTTGTGAGAACAATCAGCCTGCTGTCCTCGGAGAATACCTTCTACAGGTATGTAGCATTCGCTTTCTCCGAGGACAAGCAGGCTGCTTGTTCTCACTGATGGGGTATCCCTAGCCCCCAGGCTCACTCAAAACAACAACCATGGTCAACTGGGCCTCGCAACGGCGAGGACATAACTGAAATTGACCTAAAAAATTGACCAACTAACTGAGAGTGCAGCCTGGAACAGAACAAACAGGGCCCTCGGGGGGTGGAGTTGGATCCTAAAGCCCAAACAGGTTCTGAAGAACTGACTGCCCGAACCGACTGTCGCGTCGGGTATCCTGCTGCAGGCAGTAATGAGATGTGAATGTGTGGACAGAAGACCACGTCGCAGCTTTGCAAATTTCTTCAATGGAGGCTGACTTCAAGTGGGCTACCGACGCAGCCATGGCTCTAACATTATGAGCCGTGACATGACCCTCAAGAGCCAGCCCCGCCTGGGCGTAAGTGAAGGAAATGCAATCTGCTAGCCAATTGGCTATAGTGCGTTTCCCTACAGCCACTCCCCTCCTATTGGGATCAAAAGAAACAAACAATTGGGCGGACTGTCTGTGGGGCTGTGTCCGCTCCAGGTAGAAGGCCAATGCTCTCTTGCAGTCCAATGTGTGCAGCTGACGTTCAGCAGGGCAGGAATGAGGACGGGGAAAGAATGTTGGCAAGACAATTGACTGGTTCAGATGGAACTCCGACACGACCTTTGGCAAGAACTTAGGGTAAGTGCGGAGGACTACTCTGTTATGATGAAATTTGGTGTAAGGGGCCTGGGCTACCAGGGCCTGAAGCTCACTGACTCTACGAGCTGAAGTAACTGCCACCAAGAAAATGACCTTCCAGGTCAAGTACTTCAGATGGCAGGAATTCAGTGGCTCAAAAGGAGATTTCATCAGCTGGGTGAGAACGACATTGAGATCCCATGACACCGTAGGAGGCTTGACAGGGGGCTTTGACAAAAGCAAACCTCTCATGAAGCGAACAACTAAAGGCTGTCCTGAGATCGGCTTACCTTCCACATGGTAATGGTATGCACTGATCGCGCTAAGGTGAACTCTTACAGAGTTGGTCTTAAGACCAGACTCAGACAAGTGCAGAAGGTATTCAAGCAGGGTCTGTGTAGGACAAGAGCGAGGAGCTAGGGCCTTGCTGTCACACCAGACGGCAAACCTCCTCCACAGAAAGAAGTAACTCCTCTTAGTGGAATCTTTCCTGGAAGCAAGCAAGACGCGGGAGACACCCTCTGACAGACCCAAAGAGGCAAAGTCTACGCTCTCAACATCCAGGCCGTGAGAGCCAGGGACCGGAGGCTGGGATGCAGAAGAGCCCCTTCGTCCTGCGTGATGAGGGTCGGAAAACACTCCAATCTCCACGGTTCTTCGGAGGATAACTCCAGAAGAAGAGGGAACCAGATCTGACGCGGCCAAAAAGGAGCAATCAGAATCATGGTGCCTCGGTCTTGCTTGAGTTTCAACAAAGTCTTCCCCACAAGAGGAATGGGAGGATAAGCATACAGCAGGCCCTCCCCCCAATCCAGGAGGAAGGCATCCGATGCCAGTCTGCCGTGGGCCTGAAGCCTGGAACAGAACTGAGGGACTTTGTGGTTCACTCGAGATGCGAAGAGATCCACCAAGGGGGTGCCCCACGCTTGGAAGATCTGGCGCACCACTCTGGAGTTGAGCGACCACTCGTGAGGTTGCATAATCCGGCTCACTCTGTCGGCCAGACTGTTGTTTACGCCTGCCAGATATGTGGCTTGGAGCACCATGCCGAGACGGCGAGCCCAGAGCCACATGCTGACGGCTTCCTGACACAGGGGGCGAGATCCGGTGCCCCCCTGCTTGTTGACATAGTACATGGCAACCTGGTTGTCTGTCTGAATTTGGATAATTTGATGGGACAGCCGATCTCTGAAAGCCTTCAGAGCGTTCCAGATCGCTCGCAACTCCAGGAGATTGATCTGTAGACCGCGCTCCTGGAGGGACCAGCTTCCTTGGGTGTGAAGCCCATCGACATGAGCTCCCCATCCCAGGAGAGACGCATCCGTTGTCAGCACTTTTTGTGGCTGAGGAATTTGGAAAGGACGTCCCAGAGTCAAATTGGACCAGATTGTCCACCAATACAGGGATTCGAGAAAACTCGTGGACAGGTGGATCACGTCTTCTAGACCCCCAGCAGCCTGATAGCACTGGGAGGCTAGGGTCCATTGAGCAGATCTCATGTGAAGACGGGCCATGGGAGTCACATGAACTGTGGAGGCCATGTGGCCCAGCAATCTCAACATCTGCCGAGCTGTGATCTGCTGGGACGCTCGCACCCGCAAGACGAGGGACAACAAGTTGTTGGCCCTCGTCTCTGGGAGATAGGCGCGAGCCGTCCGAGAATCCAGCAGAGCTCCTATGAATTTGAGTTTCTGCACTGGGAGAAGATGGGACTTTGGATAATTTATCACAAACCCCAGTAGCTCCAGGAGGCGAATAGTCATCTGCATGGACTGCAGGGCTCCTGCCTCGGATGTGTTCTTCACCAGCCAATCGTCGAGATATGGGAACACGTGCACCCCCAGCCTGCGAAGTGCTGCTGCTACCACAGCTAGGCACTTTGTGAACACCCTGGGCGCAGAGGCGAGCCCAAAGGGTAGCACACAGTACTGGAAGTGGCGTGTGCCCAACTGAAATCGCAGATACTGTCTGTGAGCTGGCAGTATCGGGATGTGTGTGTAGGCATCCTTCAAGTCCAGAGAGCATAGCCAATCGTTTTGCTGAATCATGGGGAGAAGGGTGCCCAGGGAAAGCATCCTGAACTTTTCTTTTACGAGATATTTGTTCAGGGCCCTTAGGTCTAGGATGGGACGCATCCCCCCTGTTTTCTTTTCCACAAGGAAGTACCTGGAATAGAATCCCAGCCCTTCTTGCCCGGATGGCACGGGCTCGACCGCATTGGCGCTGAGAGGGCGGAGAGTTCCTCTGCAAGTACCTGCTTGTGCTGGAAGCTGTAAGACTGAGCTCCCGGTGGACAATTTGGAGGTTTTGAGGCCAAATTGAGGGTGTATCCTTGCCGGACTATTTGGAGAACCCACTGGTCGGAGGTTATTAGAGGCCACCTTTGGTGAAAAGCTTTCAACCTCCCCCCGACTGGTAGGTCGCCCGGCACTGACACTTGGATGTTGGCTATGCTCTGCTGGAGCCAGTCAAAAGCTCGCCCCTTGCTTTTGCTGGGGAGCCGAGGGGCCTGGCTGAGGCGCACGCTGCTGACGAGAGCGAGCGCGCTGGGGCTTAGCCTGGGCCGCAGGCTGTCGAGAAGGAGGATTGTACCTACGCTTACCAGAAGAGTAGGGAACAGTCTTCCTTCCCCCGAAAAATCTTCTACCTGTAGAGGTAGATGCTGAAGGCTGCCGGCGGGAGAACTTGTCGAATGCGGTGTCCCGCTGGTGGAGAGACTCTACCACCTGTTCGACTTTCTCTCCAAAAATGTTGTCCGCACGGCAAGGCGAGTCCGCAATCCGCTGCTGGAGTCTATTCTCCAGGTCGGCGGCACGCAGCCATGAGAGCCTGCGCATCACCACACCTTGAGCAGCGGCCCTGGACGCAACATCAAAGGTGTCATATACCCCTCTGGCCAGGAATTTTCTGCACGCCTTCAGCTGCCTGACCACCTCCTGAAAAGGCTTGGCTTGCTCAGGGGGAAGAGCATCAACCAAGCCCGCCAACTGCCGCACATTGTTCCGCATGTGTATGCTCGTGTAGAGCTGGTAAGACTGGATTTTGGCCACGAGCATAGAGGAATGGTAGGCCTTCCTCCCAAAGGAGTCTAAGGTTCTAGAGTCCTTGCCCGGGGGCGCCGAAGCATGCTCCCTAGAACTCTTAGCCTTCTTTAGGGCCAGATCCACAACTCCAGAATCATGAGGCAACTGGGTGCGCATCAGATCTGGGTCCCCATGGATCTGGTACTGGGACTCGATCTTCTTGGGGATGTGGGGATTAGTTAGAGGTTTTGTCCAGTTCGCAAGCAATGTCTTTTTTAGGACATGGTGCAAGGGAACAGTGGACGCTTCCTTAGGTGGAGAAGGATAGTCCAGGAGCTCAAACATTTCAGCCCTGGGCTCGTCCTCCACAACCACCGGGAAGGGGATGGCCGTAGACATCTCCCGGACAAAGGAAGCGAAAGACAGACTCTCAGGAGGAGAAAGCTGTCTTTCAGGAGAGGGAGTGGGATCAGAAGGAAGACCCTCAGACTCCTCGTCAGAGAAATATCTGGGGGTCTTCTTCTTCCTCCCACGAGGCCTCACCCTCGGTGTCAGACACAAGTTCACGAACCTGTGTCTGCAACCTCGCCCGGCTCGACTCAGTGGAGCCACGTCCACGATGGGGGCGTCGAGAGGTAGACTCCCTGGCCCGCATCGGCGAAGCTCCCTCCGCCGACGTAGTCGGGGAGCCCTCCTGGGAGGTGGCCGCAGTCGGTACCGCACGCGGTACCGACGTCGGGGACCTCACCCCGGGCGATGGGCCAGCCGGCGCCACGCTCGACGGTACCGGAGGCGCAAGCACCGCCGGTACCGGAGGGGTAGGGCGCAACAGCTCTCCCAGAATCTCTGGGAGAACGGCCCGGAGGCTCTCGTTCAGAGCGGCTGCAGAGAAAGGCAAAGAGGTCGATGCAGGCGTCGACGTCAGAACCTGTTCCGGGCGAGGAGGCTGTTCCGGGCTGTCCAGAGTGGAGCGCATCGACACCTCTTGAACAGAGGGTGAGCGGTCCTCTCGGTGCCGATGCCTGCTGGGTGCCGACTCCCTCGGCGACCCAGAGCTCTCGGTACCGACGCGGGGAGGCGACCGGTGTCGATGCTTCTTCGATTTCTTCCGAAGCATGTCACCGGAGCTCCCCGGCACCGACGAGGAGGACGTAGAATCCAGCCATCGCTTCCTCGGGGCCGAGGCCGAAGGAGGTCGGTCTCGGGGGGGCTGTACCGCAGGAGCCCTCAGGGTAGGAGGAGACCCACCCGAAGGCTCACCGCCACCAGCAGGGGAATGGACAGCCCTCACCTGCACTCCTGACGATGCACCACCGTCCGACGACATCAGCAGACGAAGTCCCGGTACCACCGACGTCGATGCAGCTATCCGATGTCTCGGCGCCGATGCAGAGGCCCGATGCCTCGATGCACTCGATGCAGGGGCGGCCGAGGAAGATGGTCTGGACGCTGACGACGTCGATGCACTCGAAGATCCCGGTGCCGATGCCGACGAAGAGCCCGAGAACAACACGTTCCACTGGGCTAGTCTCGCTACCTGAGTCCGCCTTTGAAGCAGGGAACACAGACTGCAGTTCTGAGGGCGGTGCTCGGCCCCCAGACACTGAAGACACGACGAGTGTCGATCAGTGAGCGAGATAACCCGGGCGCACTGGGTGCACTTCTTGAAGCCGCTGGAAGGCTTCGATGTCATGGGCGGAAAAATCGCGCCGGCGAAATCAAAGTCCGAAATGACGGAAAAAGAGCACCAAAAAATTTGTAAGGGAGAAAATCTCGACTGAGGCCAAAAAGAGGCCTACCCCGACGACGAAAGAAAACTTATTGGGGCAAAAATCTGGAAGTACGGGGAGGATTAACACAAAACCCGGGGGGGGGGGGGGGGGGTTTCCGGAGCACTTCCCGACACTTGAAAGACTTTTCCGAAGAAAAAACACGTCAAAATAAATTTGGACGCGCGAGGTCGACTTTCCGGGGCTCGACACGGCGAAAACACGACCGTACCGAGTGCGGACAAAAGAAGACTGGCCGGCTCGAGCCGGTTTCGGGCGGGAAGACGGCCGCGCATGCGCGGTGCGCGCGGGCGCGCGAGGACTAGCAAAGGACTTTGCTAGAGAAGTTTCCGATTGGAGGGGCTGCCGTGGACGTCATCCATCAGTGAGAACAAGCAGCCTGCTTGTCCTCGGAGAATGGACCATTCCCAATACATAATCCTGCTGGCTTTTTCTTTCTTTTCTTCACTCTTTCCCCTTTCCCCATCCACTTTTAATAAAACACGCAAGTCACCTTGAACAGGCCTGTATAACTATTGTTATATGCTATAACCTCACTCCATTTCAATATATTTTGTAACATTTCACTAATCCAGCAGTGTAGACAGTATCAGAGTCCCTTGGTGTAGGCTCGAATCCTACTTTCCCACCGACACAAGACATGATCCTCTTTATGCTGATGACTCCCAGATCTACCTCTCCACACCAGAAATTTCAGCAGAAATCCAGGCCCAAGTCTCAGCCTGCCTGTCTGAAACTAAACATCACCAAGACTGAGCTTCTTATCTTTTCCCCTTTTCCCCATTCTCTATCTCATATCCTCCCTGTCATTAACCTGTGTTTCCAAGGGGAAAATGGGAGCCATGCTGCTTTGAAGCTAACCATAGAAATGGGCCAGCACAAATCAAACTTTGCAGTCCTACACCCACCTTGTACTGTTTCATCACTGCATTACTTTCAAAATTTGCAGTTTCTTCCATGAAGCGGCCCACCAGCAGCATGGCTCGGCCATGGATCAGGATAGTTTTGGTATCTGTTGGTGTTTCGTTTTCAGGGAAACATAACTCAACACCTTTCTGAAGAACAATGAGAGCCTGATGAACATCACCCTGCAAAAACGAAGGAAATATTTCCATCAAAGACGATCTCTGTCAGATTACTATAGGATGTGAAGGATCAAATGTTTTGTTCTGTAGAGGGGCAGGCTGCCTCGGATGAAGAAGAGGAGAAATGGACAGGGGAGCCACAGTTTCGGGTAGCTGAAGTGCTGAAACTCTTGGCCAGGCTTTCCTGCTGTGGCAGTGGGTATGGCTATTTTATGTATGCACCCTCTCTTGTGTTATCGTTTGCTGAGGCTAATCAAACTGCAACCTCCATTCCCAACAGAAATGTTTTCTTATTTAATAAATCTTTTAACTTTTTATCTAAATATCCTTCAAATGGGTGTGCACTAATAAGGATTTTTGTAGGTTGTAATATTTTTATAAGAAAAACACAAATTTGTATATTTCATAAGGCAACAAAAATATTAAGCAGTGAAAAACCAGTTCATAGAAGTAGTAGAAGTGTTTTCTTTACAGCTCAAAAGTAGTTTTGGGATTGCAGCCTGACAAGAAAGATGTACCTGGCTATAATCTATTCAGGAAGGACAGAGTACGAAAAAAGGGTGGAGGAGTGGCATTATATGCTAAGAATAATATTAAAGTGTCAGAACTGCAGGATATGTGGGGTACAGAAGAAGCGCTGTGGGTTAAACTAGAAAGAGGGAAATGAAAATGTATCTATATCAGAGTAATATACAGATCACCCTCACAGTCGGAGGAAGTGGACAGGGACTTAATTGAAGACATCCAAGATGGTCTAGAAGCAAAGAGATCTTGGATTCCCTACAAGAAGAATTGTTTCAGCAGTGGGTAATGGAACCGACACAGGATGGAGCTATTCTGGACCTGGTGCTGGAGAATGTAGATAATGTTTCTGACGTCAAGGTGGGAGACTATTTGGCATCTAGTGATCAACAAATGGTGTGATTCAAAATTAAAACAGGGGAGAGGACTCATTCGCGATTGAAGGTCCTGGATTTCAAAAGAACTAACTTTGCCGAGATGGGGGAATTTCTCAAGTAGGATGGGAACAGCTGAATGATGTAGAACAGCAATGGACAAGACTGAAAGGAGCTATAGTAAAGGTAACTTACCTTTATGTTAGAAAATTACATAAAAGTAAGAGGAAAAGAAAGCCGCTCTGGTACTCAAACATAGTAGCTGAAAAAAGGGGAAAGAGGTGTTAAATTGTACAGCACTGCATAACCCTGGTAGCGCTTTATAAATGTTAAGTAGTAGTAGCCTTCACACATTATCAGATGACTCAGAAAGATGAAGACAGGCAAGAATACCTGGATAAGCGAAGAGAAACTGGAAAATCTGTCAGGAAAGTGAAGAGGCAAATGGAAGAAAATATAGCTAATACGGTAAAACTGGGGGATAAGACCTTATTCAGATATTTAAGTGACAGGAGCAAATGACATAATAGCATTGTGAGGCTCAAAGCTGAGGGAGAGAAATATGTGGAAGATAAGGATAAAACTGAGCTTCTTAACAATTATTTCTGCTCTGTGTTCACAGATGAAAGGCCGGGGGTAGGGCTGCAGGAAACAAAGGCTAAAGGGGATGGATGCATGGTAGACCAAGACCCATTTACGGAGGACTGTGTTCGTGAGGAGCTAGCTAAACTAAAAGTAGACAGAGCGATGGGGCCTGATGGGATATTCCCGAGGGGCGTCAAGGAACATGGAGAGGTTCTGGTGCTCCGCTGACTGACCTCTTCAGTGCTTCCTTAGAAACAGGAATGGTCCCAGAGGACTGGAGAAGGGCGAATATGGTTCCTTTGCACAAGAGTGGAAGGAGGAGGTTGGAAATTACAGACCTGTCAGTCTGACCTCGATGGTGAGTAAGCTAATGGAAACGCTACTAAAGCAGAGGATTGTGAGATTTCTCAAACTGAGTGGAATGCAGGACCCGAGGCAGCATGGCTTCACTAGTGGCAGGTCGTGTCAAATGAATCTGACTGACTTCTTCGACTGGGTGACCAAACAGTTGGATGAGGGAGGGGCGCTAGATGTGGTATAATTAGATTTTAGCAAAGCATTTGACACGGTTCTGCACAGGCGACTGATAAATAAATTGAGTGCCCTTAGTATGGTACCTAGAGTAACTGATTGGGTTAAAAATTGGTTGAATGGAAGGAGACAGAGGGTAGTGGTAAATGGAGCTTGCTGTGAAGAAAGAGATGTTATCAGTGGTGTACCGCAGGGATCGGTCCTTGGGCTGGCTCTTTTTAACATCTTTGTGAGCGATATTGTGGAAGGGCTGGATACCAAACTGTGCAACAGGGTGGACACCTTGGAGGGTGTGAATAACATGAGGAAGGACCTAGCGAAGCTGGAGGAATGGACAGATATTTGGCAACTAAGATTTAATGCTATAAAATACAGGATCATGCACTTGGGTCACAAGAATCAGAGGTAACGGTACAGTATAGAGGGTGAAGTGCTTCAGTGTATAAAGGAAGAGCGGGACTTGGGAGTGATTGTGTCTGATGACCTTAAAGCTTCCAAACAGGTAGAAAAAGCAATGATCAAATCCAGAAGTATGCTTGGATGCATAAAAAGAGGGATGACCAGCAGGAAAAAGGAGGTGATAGAGCCATTGTATAAGTCTCTGATGAGGTCCCATTTAGAGTACTGTGTGTAGTTCTGTACACTGCACCTATGAAAAGATATAAACAGGATAGAGTCAGTCCACAGGGTGGCTACAAAATTAGTAAGCAGTCTTGAACACAAAAAATATTGTGGTAGGCTTATGAACCTCAACATGTTTACGCTGGAAGAGAGGAGGGAGAGAGAGGATATGATAGAGACATTTAAGTATCTCAAGGTCATTAATGTACAGGAAGTGAGCCTTTTTTCAACTGAAGGAAAACTCTGGAACGAGGGGGCTTATGATGAAGTTAAGAGGCAATAGGCTTAGGAGTAATCTACGAAAGTATTATTTCACAGAAAGGGTGGTGGAAGCATGGAATGGCCTCCCGGTGGAGGTTATGGAGTCAAGGACTGTGTCAGAATTTAAAAAGGCATGGGATAAGCACGTGGGATTGCTTAGGAAAAGGAAGAGATAGGGGTTACAGAGGATGGGCAGACTGGATGGGCCATTTGGCCTTTATCTGCCTTCATGTTTCTATGTTTCTAGGAGAAGCGCACAATAATGTGAAGTTAAGTAACAGTATTTGTATTATAGGTCAGCAGCTTAAGCCTTGTTCAGTTTTGAAGCAAGTAGAAAGCACAACTGGTCTCAGAATACAATGCCTTTCAACCTTGCAGTCTCTCCTGTAGTTGACAATTATATTGCTCTGTTCCACTAGCTTTCATGCAGGGTTCACTAAGATAGAAAGTGGGAAAACAGATTTCTCTTACTGTTCCACAAGGAAACCAGAAAAACTATGAAAACAGTTGACAGGTTCTCTCTTTCTGTACAACACAAAGGACAGAACAGAATGGCACAGCAGAACACAAATTACACTGTAGTCTATTTCCCACTTATCCCTTGAATACCTTGGACCACAGGCACTTTGCTCTTTCCACATAAAGTTCAGCCAATCTGGATTCACCAGCATTTAAGAGAGCATTATATGCGGTCTGGTGATGTCCTGCCTTCCGGGCCACTCTGGCACTCTGCAACCAGCATTCTCCAACCATGTCCAAGTTATCTGTTCTATACAAATTGAACAGACACAGAAAACATTTATAAGGAGACTTTACTTACATTATGTTGGTGCCAGATTTAAAAACTGACTTGCAGGCTTTTCCCCAATTTGCTTGCACAGATTCACCTTCTTCCTCCCCCCTGAACATTTTCTTTTTCTGAGGTTGCAGAAAATTAAAGCCTCAAGCAAAATATGTACTTTTTGCATCTCTATGCTCTAATTTTATCCAATTTTGGTAATCAGCTTTTATTATTAGAAAATCTTTTATTGAATTATAAAAAACTTAAGTAACAAAATTACATAACTTAATAGAAGCAAACGCATCCCTTCTCCTTCCCTTGAACAATACCTAAGTAATGCATTATAAAGTCAGAACATCAGTCTGGGGTCTTTGCTCTTATGACCCCCAACCATCACAAACTAGTGTCATTAAACCAGAACAATTAAACCTCCCCCCACCTAGGAAATCAATAAGTATCAACAGAGACTTTATTTACCTCCTGTAACTGATTCAATACTTGACTGCAAGCCTTGGGGGATATCTTTCTCTCTCAAAACTTTTTTTAAATAAAATTAAAAGGAAAGGCTTCTGGGGGAGGGAACTCAGATTCCTCTGAGTTATCCCCTCAGCTCAGAATTAAATTCAACAAATTTTTTATGAGCGGCAACCTAATCCAATAGGTACCTCCTGTTCAATCAACTGGGACCAAGTTCTACAACTGGCCCAGGAGCTGTTCTCCAGTCAGCCCAGGAGCTGCACAGTTAAACCATCACCATCTGTGGCACAGAGAAATACTGAAGACTTAAGGCTGCACGGTGCTCTTATATGGCAGACCTCAACTCTTTAGTCTCTGTCTCCATCTGCTGGTTGATGGGCACAACTCACAAGTTCTGGACTGATCTTGTTAAGGAAGCTAAAGTTCTGTTCTATATTTGCTTGCTAATAATGTTTTTATGTTCTTCTGTCATTCACTAAGGGTAAGAATAGGGGAAACCCATAGACTGGTAAACTATAAATCTTTGTAAATAAATGATTGCACGAATGAATAAAAGACATAAAAGGTTCCTCCTTCTCCATTCCTCTCTGAATCTTTCTCTCTGTCCTTCCAGGTCTTTACTGTCATCCTTCCACATCTTTCTCCCTCTTAGCTAATCTCTCCTCCACTGTTGATACTCTTGTTTCATGGACTGCTCCACTATGTATGACAATTTGTAAAATTGTATTAAATTTTCCCAATAAAATTCAGGTAAGATTTCATTTCCCTCACTTTCCAAGTCTGTGAAACCCTGCATTATTTACATAACAGGAAAAACAGCAGCATGGCTGAGGGTTCACAAGATTCTACCTGTTAATGATTTGAATTCCCTTTCAATTAATTATCACTATAAACCATACGAAATTTGAAGTTCTACTACCACTGGATAAAGGACCTTTAACTACTATTATACAGCAACATAGTTCTACTTCTTGGGTTTATTTCTACGAAAAAGAGTTATAAATTTTAATGTACTAAAAAATACCTTACATATTAACCGCATAACTCAAAAATAACAATATATTATCAGAAACAAACACAAATTACTTTTAGAAAGTACAGAAATATACAAAACAGCACCTATTATTAAGGCTCAGCAAAGCCCGTCGAAGCGCCAAGATGGGTTCTTTGGCTCTATAGGAGTTTTGAGTCATTTCTAAGCGGGCTGCCCAATTAAGTGAATCTTTGTCCTGGTCACCAAGTCGCTGCTGAAGCGATTGACGTACACTGTGCTCCAGTTCACACAACATGTGTAACCTTTGAAATCAGAAATAAGTTTATAGTTAGAACAAAATAATACAGAGCTTAAATGGAAATTTCTTAGCTGAAGGACATCCGTTTATTTCTTTCTTATTTCTGGACGCCCTTAAAATTCATTTTTTTAATCAATTAAATGTACTTATTTTAACTGTTTTTTTTTAATTGCCTGACAAGTGCACTTCAAAGGCAGTTAAGCAAGCACAAATAACCAAATTGCAGAAGTCATACAACACTTCCAGTATTGGGCAATTCAACAGGGACATGTCAGAAATACAAATCTGGTTCTCCATCGATTTGGGTCATGGGCTGCTTCCAGCTTTTGCCTCCTACCCAATGCATACTGGATTAGAGTATTGCATTTTCTATTCAGACACCAGAACAACAAAATCCAGAATGGTCAGGCACAAGGGCTAAAAATGCAGAAGCTCCGGTCAACCTTAAAACCTTCAGCTTGTAGTTAGTCCTGAGAACTTCTGATGCCTATCTAGGCTTTCTAGAGTGTGAAATTCTGCTTTCCTAAATAAAAATCAGGTACACCTCCATGTGTGATGCTGGAGTATCCATTACAGTTTTGTTTTACTATTAGTTTGTTAGTTAGTAGTTAGTTAGCTAAAGCCCCCTTTTCTTCTGTTTCCTTACATTACATAGTAATATAGAATGCAGATACAGTACAGCACCTGACAATATATTCATATCCCCGTTGATAGGATCCTCTTTCAAAGCTCGCAGCTGAGAGGGGGACAATCTGTTCTGCTCGGACAACTTTCAGTGTCTCATGAAATGCCTCTGTATCTTTCTTTTTGGCCGACAGTAGCAGCTGTCCTAGCCTAACGCTCCATGTAGTGGACCTCTTGTCTAGATAATAAACATAAGGATTAAAAGAGGAAAATATAGCTTTATTTCTGAGGGTTGCCAAAACTCCTACCACTGGACCCCTTCCAAGACTAGAGGAGGAAGACAGAAAGAATCGCAGTCAATTGCCCCCAGAAACACAGTATCAGAGGAAAAGGAGGGAGGAATCCAGCCCCATCAGGTTTTGTACCTCAGTGTTCTGTGGACCATCCAGCTAATCCCAGCCATTTTATTTTAACACAACCAAATTCCAATGAGGGATCAGAGCCCAGACCCTAACCCAAAGGTAGTTCAACACCTCAGATTAATTTTAGAGGGCACAGGCCTACCACACCTCCTCTGTGCTCAAAACAGAGAAATTCTGGTTGGCTTTGGACTGAACAGATCCTTTTATAAGATGATGTAATCAAATCAGTGGTTCTCAGTCTCCATCTGCTGGCAGGAGAGCATAAACCCACACGTCTGGACTAGTCTGAATGAATACTGAGGAAGCATGCGAAGTAAAAATAGATGTAAAGCCCGCAGGTATAAAGGACCCCCGGACTTTGCAGCTTTGTGAGCAGTATGAAATAGCGTGCAAGTCCGGAAGGGAGACAGTTCTTTGTTACAGAGATCTGGAAGGGAAGTTATCTTCTAACTTGCAGCCTTCAGAAGTATGTAAGAAACTGTATTTGGTCTTTATTCCTTACACTGCCCACAAGCTTAGGAACTGACCATTGTTAAATGTTTGATGACTGTGGAGATGGTTATATCTTTATTACATATGTTTGGTATTGTTCATTTGGAGGTGTCATCAATAAAAATAATTGAAACATAAAACCTAAATCCAGCTTATATATTTCAACAAAAACCATAAGATTCAAAAGTCTGACTGAAGTAATAATTCTACAGAATGGATGAAAATAAATAGATCTGGTGTAATAACGATGTAATATAGTAAAATGTTAAGAAGAACATCTACATAAATTAAAAATAAACATTACTACCTGCAGCCAAATATTCTTCCACTAAATCCCACTGGCTTAGCTTCCAAGCTGCTTCCACTCTGTATGCATTTAATTCTGCTGTCCACTCAGGCCTAAACACGTTAAATAAAATAAAAAATTAACTTAGGCCATGCAGACAAATCCACTCATTTTAAAACAGAAAGAACATTGCACTATATTCCTGTGATTAAAGCACATATTTTCCCACAACAGACTCCATTAATGAAAATGGAAGAATTCATAAATATCCATGCTACTTATATTCTATCGAGGTCCAAAGCAGCCCACTGTATTAAGGGATGATATCAGCTTCCACTTATGTAAGGTATATCTTTAGTTTAGTTATATTGCACATCTGCCAAATTTTTCCCAGTAAAGAAAGGCCCCCTGATATGCATCTTTTGTATTTCAGTAAGTGGTACCTGTTTGCAAGTGCTCCATTGACCTGAGTTATAACAGTAGACAATTGGCCAAGTCCCAACATCGATTCCACCACACCATAGTAATGAAGAATCTGCAGATCAGAAAAGTATTACCAAGTTGTCTTATTTTTCCATTCACTTAAATATTATTTTAACAAGTATGATGAAAGGCACTACGTTCTACAGTAACTTCTACCCCATCCCCTTAAGTAGGGAAGCATTAGTGGTAATATTGAGCTAACATGCACAAACAGACCCCAGCTCTACACAAGGATATCTGGTCTAACAGGAAGGCAGAAGAAGTGTTTGGCACACTCCAAGAGGGCCTCCATGCTTCTCAGTGCTACCATAGTACTGATTTCCTTGTGGCTGAAAGACATCCATGGCATACACTTCTATCATTGTGCTGAAAACCCCTAGTGCTGCTCCAGACACAAACAGTTTGCAAACAATGATATCAGCCTGACCATTGGAGATCTCTTTCACTGCGCCAATTCTCACACTCTGAAGCTCCCCTCCCACCTCCCTGGAGACACTCTTACCAGAACGATCTCTACTCTCTCTCCTTCCTCCTGCTTAATACTCTTTTTATTTAATGTTTTTTCAAAATTCTCTGAAGACCGGAAGGAGAGAGGGAGGCAGAAGTAGGTAACATCTCAGGTCCATGAGAGAAAACCAAGAAAAGGACCTTGACTCACTGAGGAAAACCAAGCAAAAGAGGAACTTGGAGTCCTCTAGGTGTCTCCAAGAATGCCATTGCCACCACTAGACCATGGATTCCCTTCCATGCTGGTCATGCTCAACTAGGTAACACATTCTTAGAACTCAGCTGCATAATATGTCCGTCACCACCTGCTAGAAATACTGAACAGCAAATGGCTGCACAGTGCCCTATATTGGGCAGGGTTTATAAGTTTTTATTGGGGGAACATAACCCATTGGTTCTGCATTGGTCTGTCTGGTGGACAATAAGGAAACTGCCCCCCAAAAAACCCTAAAAACAAAAATACAATTGTCACATTTCTTTTCAAATTCAATAAAAGATTCTAAAGGTATAATTAAAAAAAAAATCAACTTTCTCTACCAAGTCTGACTTCTGCTTTTATCATAGCTTTTAAAAAGAGGGCCCCTTTTACCACATTGCAGTAAAAAATGGGCCCGTGCTAGTGTTGTTGCGCAGGTCTGGCGCACACTGAGGCCCCCTTTTATCACAGAAGGTAAAGGGATATAAAAAAAAAAAAAGGAAATGGCCGTGCGGTAAATGAACCACTTGCCACATGGCCATTTCCTGGAGGAGCCCTTACTGCCACCTATTTACGAGGCGGTAAAGGCTCCTGTGCTAACCCAGAAATGGCACACATTGAGGGCAGGTACTACCGCCAGGCTCCTGTGGTAGTACGCTTTGTATAAGGGGCCCTTAGGAGGCAATTTTTATTACATTGCTAGGTGCAAGATATGCAATAATTTTCCTACCCATAACCTTGCAGCCAATTTTACTTCTACAGGCCAGCTATAAGCTGGAAAATGTGTGCATATAGAGGAACTATAAATCAATATATTTTCCCTCCTCCAGCTAATCCTGCCTCCCAGAAGGCCTAATTTTTCAGCAATTAAATATACCTGTGATAAAACAGTGGGTTTTAAGCCTGTAAACTGTATTGATTATTTCTTGAAGTGTATTTCTCTAGTCTGGCCAGCAGGTGGTACGGGTTTATAAAGCTGTTAGAGAGAACTGACTGTTCCTTCTTTAGTTTAACACAGAGAAGAGGTTAACCTACAGTGAAGTGTCTAGCTACTTGTAAAATTTGCTGTTCTGGGCTCTGATTGTCCCAGGAACTCAAAATTTAGTTAGGATGTACTGGCTTTTTGTCCAGTCTTAGCCAGGGAGAAAAGAGAGAAGGATCTCTTTGCTGAGGCCCTGTGAACAGTTATATTTGATAACTGGTGAGTTACTATGAGGCATATTTTCAAAGCACTTTGGGAGGCTAAGTTCCATAGGTTTCTATGGAACTTTGGGAGGCTAAGTGCTTTGAAAATGAGCCTCTATGTGTCCTGATCTCCCCAGGTACTATTTAGGTAGTGAACCAATGTTTAGTTAGTTTTACAATTGATCCATATTTCAGTTACCTGTTATTGTTTTGCTGACTGCACATTTTCAGCTCATTGTTCTAATTTTTCATGACAATAAACATTTTTAGTTTATTTTCTCTGCTTGTCTGGACTAACTAAAAATCCTGGTGGTTTGTATGTTGGGTCTGTGGGTGCTTTCTAGGAACTGTGGGACAACTGGGAGTGTGGCCCCAGTAAACTAGGAATCACTGGGGGTAATTTGAGAATGGGAGACTCACCCACAGGCGGTTGGGACCCAGTCGGTGGGAGGAGAGTGCTAGCAGCAGTTCAGGCAGACCAGAGCTGTGCTAGGGACAGACCCTCTTAAAAGGACGTGGGGTAGCCACAGGCGGGTGGGCTAGACACTTTGTCACAATACCCATGTTGTGAAACAGGATAATTTTCTACCTCAGGAATCTAGGCACTTAACTTTCCTATAGATCCCTTTGAAAACTGTCTTCACCAATCCTGGTTTACAGCGTATGTGAAGTAGAGTCTAAATCTTTTTCAAAAATTATTTATCTAATGAGAAAACATAGATTTTCTCCAAAAAAAACACTATATTTTTTCATTAGAGTAGAAAAACACAGATGTCTTCCCTGTCGTACCTGGTCTGATTCCAGCTGAATAGCCCTGTCATAGCATGCTGTGGCATCTCTCAGCAAACCAATGCTTTCATGTTCCAGAATCTGCTCTTTTAGAGATGGTTCTGCTTTCCGAATGGCACTCACTCCAGCCACTCCATCAGGTTCATGCATAGCAGCATACAATTTCTTTACACAAATATAAGAACATGGATTGACTCAGAACAAAAAGTATTTCCTTGTATTAGAAAATAAAATCAGTGGAGTCGATATTCAAAGCAATTTAACTGGGTCAGAGAAACTCCCGCCCTGTTAATCCCTTGTGCGAGGCTATCTGCTGATATTCAGTGGTACTTTACTAGTCAGTTCCAGATTTGACAAACACATTTTAGATGATATGGGGAAAATACCTAATTAAAGGAGCCTTTTACAAAGCCACGCTAGCATTTTTAGCTCATGGTAAAAATCAGCTGGCGGTAAACGCCGAGACACCCATTATATTCCTATGGGTGTCAACATTTACCACCAGCTTATTTTTACCATGAGCTAAAAACGCTAGCATAACTTCGTAAAAGGCTTCCTAAGGGATCCCTTTACTAAGGTGCACATGCTAAATGATAAGACGCCCACAGGAATATAATGGATGCAAAATCCATGAGTGCATCTTAGTAAAAGGACCCCTTAATTAATAACTGGAATTCCCTCTTTTCTGTATGTGGTATTTCATGTCTGGACAGTCTTGGGTAAGTGTCTTTCCTATTCACAAAATGGAGTTCCTTTCATAATTTATGTTTGTTTTAGCCTGTGAACCGCCTAGCCCTGCTAGTCAGATTTGTGCGGTATAGACAGTTCCAAATAAATAAAATGTTGGATGAGATCGGACCAAGGAAACTGAGAATTCAAAATAGCAGAAAGATAAATCCCTGGTTTGATGCAGAATTGTTAAATCTAAGACCAGAAGAAGGAGAAAAAATAATTTAGAAACTGAGATGAATGGAGGATGGTGGTAAAAATGTATAAACAATTGATAAAATCAAAGAAGAAAGTCTACTATATCCAATAAACAGGAAGCATAATAGTAAAGCAGACTAAACTATTTCAGATACTAAACTATCTCACCAACCCATCTGAGTTATTACAAACAGAGGCCAATGTTGTGCCTACTGTAGAAACGTTAAGGCTTATCATTTTAAAGGAAAGGTTGAGGACATTCGTAAACAAATTTTAAATCAACAAGAGAGCAGCATTATGCCCCGGATTTTATGGACGAAAGTAATATTCTGGCTGACAGATTCTGGTCTGAATTCTATCCAATGGCAAAAAACAGAACAGCAGCAACCCTTGCAGTCACGCAAACAAGTCAAACATAGCGAGGGTGAGAAAAGAAAGAACAGCAGACCATGTGCAAAAGAAATAAAAACTGCCTTTATTGTAACATCTGAGACTCGACATGAGTCGTGTTTCGGCCTAAAAAGCCTTCCTCAGCAGCAAGCAATTAGACATCACGTGTATTTCATTAAGGCTAAGAATCCCTACACATCCAATAGAAGATTCCTGAGGAAGGCCTTTTTAGGTTTTATAGTGAGGGATTGCAAGCAGTTATGGGCACACTTAGGAATCAGGAATTCTCAGTTTCCATCTGCTGGTAGGAATTCATAACCTATCAGTCTGGGTTGAACTGGAGGGATGATAAAGATATAAAAATTACCATACTGAGACACTCAGGGATTTCAATGAAAACATACACCTGGAAAATCTTGGGGTGCCAGCCCCCTCCCGTTCTGTTCCCTGCAAGCAGGAAAAAACTAGGAGAGGAGGGGCTGGTTTAGGAAGACGAGTAGTCTTTTTTTCTCTGCACTTTACTCCAAACTCAGCCCTTCCCCTCCTTTTTCCTACATGACAGAAGGGGAAGGAAGAAGCTGAATTAGGAATCAAAGTGGCTCTTCTCTTTTTTTGATCTGTTTGCTGCAGCCTCAACCCTAGATCTCATACCTCACCCCTCTCCCCTATTTCATGCACATTGCCTGGGAGGAAAGGGACTGCAGCAGCAAGAAGATTGTTCTCTGCTAAGGGTGATCACTGCATGAGCCTGTGCCTAGCAAGGGGAAAGTGCTAGGATCAAGCTTAAAGACAGAAGAGACCAGTGCTGGAGTCATCTCCAGAGAGAGAGAATGTGAGAGTAGTTGGGGAGGGAGAAAAAGTTGACACATCCTGATACTAGATCTCAGGGTGATCATAACATAAAGGTTTCCAGGAAAGGTTATTACATACCTGGAGGAAACTGAGGTGCTCTTGGATATTCTGCTTTTTTTCAATGATGAAGGACTCAAAGTGCATGACAGCTCTCGTATATGCTTTTGAACGGAAAGAAGCTACTGCTAACATATCCTGAGGTATGAGGTCCAGAAACACAGTCACATTCTGATATTCTTTATGATCTTCACTTGCCACTGAAGGAAAATACAATTTAAATACATTAAAATGGGACTGGTTGTGCACTGTGGCATCAAATCTAAGTATCATAAGTACACAAGTATTGCCATACTGGGAAAGACCAAAGGTCCATCAAGCCCAGTATCCTGTTTCCAACAGTGGCCAATCCAGGTCACAAATACCTGGCAAGATCCCAAAAAAGTACAAAACATTTTATACTGTTAATCCCAGAATAGTGGATTTTCCCCAAGTCCGTTTAATAATTGTCTATGGACTTTTCTTTTAGGAAGCTGTCCAAACCTTTTTTAAACTCCGCTAAGTTAACCGCCTTTACCACATTCTCTGGCAATGAATTCCTCAAAAGCAGACAGAGCTCTACAGTGTACCTGAGCTCAAAGGAAGCCAGCTATCACCACTGTGGGTGCCTCTGTCGGCCACAAGGTTACCAGAGAGAGTAGGTCTTGAAGATTCTTATCTTCAGTCCATCAGAGACAGTATCCTGGGACTTGACTAACCCTGGTCTGACTCAGCATAGCTTAGGTTTACAGGCTGTACATGTTCTGGTGTCACCCAAGAATGCCAACAGAAGTGGGGGAAAAAATGCAAGCTTCGGATAGCATTCCCTTAAAAAAGCTCTCTTGTAGGCTTTCTAGCAAAAAAAGCTATTGTAAATTCTGAAATGGACTACTAAGGTTCCTTCCTGGGGAAATTAAGGAACCGCATTCATTTAAAAACCTAGCATCTTTAAACATTTAGGAGGGAAGTTATCAATGTGGGCTACCATTAAGATGGATTATTTTAGTACAGGTCCTATTTCATGCAATGAGACCTAGTTATTAACTACCCAGGTTAAAAGTAAAATAACCTGGGTTAACAATGGCCCATACTGATAACTTCCCCTTATTAGCCTAATACAAGTATTGCTGCCCTTATCTAATTTGATATTTGGCAGGCTTATAGTAGTCCATACAAGATCATCCCAACTTTCCACAGTGGGAGGGAAGGGAGGAGAGAAATAGGTGAATGTTCAAAATGCCTGTTTGAGAGTATAAGGTCAATTTTTTACTGGACATGTCAACCTCTGATCACTGATCATATTTGAATGCTTCAGTTAAACTGTACTGTCATTCTTTCAACAACATTCTTGTTAAGAAAAAACATAAATCCCTCCACTTTCAACCAACTATGTGCTGATTTTAGAGAGCACGTTCAATCTCCATTTTCTTTTTTGTTTTGCTGTCCTACCCCCATCCTTGTCACCTGCTCCAAACACTGTTTGTTGTGAGGAACAGACTTCATCATGTAGTGTCATGAGCCCTTGAATGACTTATACGCTAGCAATGGTTGTCCAACTATTATCCCTTCATTCTTCCATTCCCAATTCTTACACATATCTCCTCCATGATGCCCCTAAGCTGTGGTAGCACTGCTGCCAAATTATGGAGGCACACCGCTAACAGTTTACTTTCAAAATACTTCTTTAATTGTTAAACACTAATTGATTGGATCATGGACAAATTTCATCATGATCATCAATTTTTCATTAAGACAGATCAAAGTGTATGGTGTCAAATCAGAAATATACATGGATAGAAGACAACAGCCTAAAGAAAGAGTCAGACATATATCCTACTTACACTACGATCTTAAAGAAAAATGAAGAATTATCATTCGCAAGGAAAAACTATAGCACATGGCGTGGGCCCCACAAACATCTGACACTAACTATGGCATTCACAGTTTGGTATCCATCTGTTACACAACAGAATAACTCATATCACTACTATACCAAAGGCACTGTAAGATCTATCCAGCTAGTTTCAGTCTCAGTTCATCCAGAATGTAGCCTGTGGTAAATGTATTGCCTTAACTCAAACTACAGAGGTTCTTATTTATCCACAGGATTTGAATTATTGTGCACTGTGTTATCTATGGGCCTGACATTCAAATACAAGTATATGGATAACTTCAGAAATTACGAGATATTGCACTGGCTGGGACAGACCATGATGTTCAGTGGCACCATTCAGATAGTACTGCTGAATATCCTTCCAGACTACCTTAGCACTATCCAGATAGTGAAAGTTGGTCTAGGAGCAGCAATATTCAGTCTACTAACCAGATAACAATCCAGATAAAGATAGGATAGCAAAAACATTTGTCTAACTTTATAGTCTGCTATCTAGATAGTGGCACCGGTCATCACTGAGTCTTGATATTCAGCACCAGCCGCTATCTGAAAACTGGCACTGAATATCTGGATTTATTTCAGCCATGGTAGTAAGAACATAAGAATTGACACACTGGATCAGTGGTGTAACCACAGGTGGGTCCAGGCCACCCATTTTGGGCTCATACCCACCCAGTTGCCACAGACCTAAGATATGGCTGGCGGGCATCCCCAAGTCACTTCATTGCTGGCAGTAAGCAGTGTCCGAAGAATGCTGCTCAGCACCAGCTCATTGCTGGCAGTAAGCAGTGTCCGAAGAATGCTGCTCAGCACCAGCTCACGGCCTTCCCTCTGATACAACTTCCAGTGTCTGCATAGGTGAACCTGCGTCAGAGGGAAGGCTATGAGCCGGCACTGAGCAGAATGCATCGGTTGCTGCTGGTGAAGTGGTGTTTAAAAGGTACTTGAGGCGAGGGGGGGGAGAAGAGTCCAGATCACCTGTGAGGGGTGGGGAGGAGATGAGAGACCAGCTCACCTATAGGGGGCAGGATGGAATTGGGAGCAGGGAGTGGGGTTTCTTTGTCCACCCACTTTGAACCCAGGCCCAACCAAAATTGGGTGTCCGTCTATGCCACTGCACTGGATCAGACCAAAGGTCCACTAAGCCCAGTGTCCTGTTTCAAAAGAGGCCAATTCAGGTCACAGAATCCCCAAAAGTATCTAAATTCCATACATATTACCTCCAGATAAGCAATAGTTAATAATAGTTTATGGACTTTATCTCCAGAATTTTTCCCAAATGTATTTAAACCCAGCTATGCTAAATCCTTTTACCTCATCCTCTGCTGATGAGATCCAGAGCTTAACTATATGCTGAGTGAAAAACAAATGTAATTTAATAGCATGTCCCTTACTATTTGTACTTTTTGAAAGAGTAGACAATCGATTCATGTTTACCCGTACTACTCCACTCGGGATTTTGTAGACTTTTATCATATTCCCCCTCAGCTGTCTCTTCTCCAAGCTGAAGAGCCTTAACCTCTTTAGCCTTTCCTCATATGAGAGTCGTTCCAACCCATTAATCATTTTGGTTGCCCTTCTTAGTATTAAAAAAAATGCTGACAACCAAGGCTGAATATCAGCCAATATGTTAAAAAAAAAAAAAAAAAAAAGCGGTCAGCACCGTTTCCAAATGAGTTTTGTTAAATGCACAGCTTGGGAACATATTGAAAAAAAGCCTGCTTTAAATTTTCAAACTGTCATACCATTAATCTTAGTTAATGTGACCCATATGAGCATGCAGTACACTGTACAATTATGCATGTTTATTAGGTTTAATATCTTACAATACTCACCCTTCAGTTCCCCCCGGTCTCTGCTGGACTTGTTTGTGTTTTTCTCAGCATGAAGGGTTTGGAACTTGTGCCTTGCCCACTGTGTGAGATGGTCAATCATGGAGAAGACAGTCTGTGTGCTTAGCTGGCTGAGATCCGACGTATTATACTGAAGTCTTTGAGTTAATGGGTCATCGTGTTTCAGAACTGCCATGATCTCTGCGTAAATCTTAACACAAAAAATGGTCACCCAGTTCATAAATAGAAATTAAGTACGGACTACTTAGAACTTCCCCCAACAATATCACCAATGGGGCTCTATGAAGTGCTCTAATTTGTAGAACAGTGTCCGTAAGAAAAAAAAACAAAAACAGCCGAAGCTTTGAAATAAGGTTCTTATAAAACAGACTTTTATAACAGGAATTAATGGTGCTAAAAAGCAGCAGGCAATTATTATTCAACTAGTTTAGAATATCAATCTGGTATCATTTGACACAAATTTCTACATGTCATATTTTAGAATGGTGCCTAGTGTGGACTTAATGACTCACTCTTTGCACTTGATGTTCATAGAAAATCACCTCACCTCATGTTGAGCTTCCTGGTTGCATCCCAATAAGACATAGACCAGAATGTGTGGCAGAAGATACAATGTCAACTTGAAGTCATGCTTCATCATTATACTACAGCAGTTGAAGACTCTGCTAGCAAATTCATGTTTTACCTACAATAGAAGATACTTTTTACCATGGAACTATAATAATACACAATTCAGAGGGCACTATTTTGCTCTTTAGTCATGGTTCAAACATAGAATCCTCCATTATATGCGCCATAAAACTGTAGGAGGTAAAAATTCTAGCTGTACAACATGCCCTGCTGTAATTTCTGTGCTGATTATATATACTAGATTCCAGCTGCTTAGGTCCTTTTTGGCCCCCAGTAAGAACCAGGAGAATGTACTTACTATAATCTTTTTTTCAATTATAAAAGAGGAGCACACTCAGAAACTTAACCACACACAAATATCACAGGAGTGAGCTACCCAATGAATGAAGTGCAGTATTTCACCCGTTAGCCAACCTCTGCTGAACCGACTGTACCAAGTCAGAAATACGCAGCCATGAGAGTCTGCGCATTGCTATACTTTGAGCAGAGATCTTGGATGCCACATCAAAAGTGTAGGCACCTCTGGCAAAGAACTTACGACATGCTTTCTGACTGGCGTACTGACTTGGCCTGGTACAATGGGAGAGAGTCTGCCAAGTCCAACAACTTGAGTACTAAGTCCCGCAAGTACAGTCTCATAAAGAGCTAGTACGATTGTATATGGGACAGGAGCATTGAGGCCTGGAACATCTTCCTCCCAAAAGAGTCCAAGGTCCTAGCTTCTCTGCCTTAGGGCGCCAAGGCATAGTCTCTAGAACTCCTGGCTCTCTTGAAAGTGGATTCCACCACCATGGAATTGAGAGGCACGTGGGGCCAATCGAAACCAGGTGTGTTGTGGATCCGATATATCATGTCGATCTTCATGGGCAGGGACCAACAGAGGGGACTCCCAGTTCCTATCGAGGACTTCCTTGAGCACTCATTGTCCAGGACCTCGAGCATCTTAGCCCTGGGTTCATCCTCCACTTCCAAATAAAATGGAATATCCTCAACCTTTGTTTCACAAAAGAGAGGAATGAAAGGCTCTCCAGAGGAGACTCTCTCTTTTCAAGTGGAGGGGAGGGTTCAGAGGGAATTATATAGGGCTCATCAGAGGAAAAGTACCTTGAATCCTCCTCTGACTCCCATGAGCGTTCCTCATTGGTATCAGATAGAAAGTCCTCGTGGGAGGGCTGAGATCGAGCCTGCCTCGACTTTGAAGAACTATGTGCCCGAGAGGGGCGACAAGGAACCGGCTCCCTTCTCGACTCTGGCGAAGCTTCCTGCACCAACATCAAGGGAGTAATGGCATGGGTTGCAGTCTGCGTTAGTGGCCACACCACAGGCTGAGGGCAAAGTGGGGCCACAACAGGTAGTATGGCAGGCACAAGCACCCCCAATAGTGACGCACACCATTGCATAAGGCCATCCAGAAGCTCAGGGAACAAGGCCCGGAGACGCTCATCGAGGGCCGACACCAGGAAAAACTGAGATGCTGGCTTTGAGACAGGCTGCACAACTGATGTGGCCAAGATGGAAGAGACGGGACAGAGACAGGCTGCTTGGAGACAGACGCATTGGTACCTCCTGAATAGAGGGGGCGCAATCCTCCCGGCGCCGATGCTTCTTGGGTGCCGAATCCCTCGACGCTCCAGAGCTCCCGGCTCCATGCGTCGAGGATGACTGATGCCGATGTTTCTTGGTCTTCACCTGAAGCTCGGCATCAAGACTCCTTGGTGCCGAGGACAACATCAAAACCTCACGTTGCCTCTGGGTCAGGTCTGACACTGGCCGGTCCCAGGGGCCCTTTCCAGCAGCCGGCGACGAGATAGGTGGAGACCCACCCAACGCACTACTGCTCCCAGTGACCATAGGTTCCTGAGGCAGTGATCGATGGCAACCTCAATGCCGACATCAAGGACTAAGACCTGGCTCCAAAAATCTCATGTTGAGCCTCTCTGGACACCCGAGTCCTCTTCTTCATTTGAAGACAAAGGACACAGTTGGCAAGGCTATGATCAGGCCCTAAGCACTGAAGACAAAAAGAATGGGTATCTTTGCCAGAGATTGTCTGATTACACCAGGAACATCGCTGAAAGCCACTGGGAGCTTTAGTGGACATGGAAGAAAAAAACTTTCAAAGCCAAATCAAAAGATGCGATGGTGCCTGAAAAAAGGGGCAAGACACCACCACCAAAAAAAAAAAAAAAAAAAAAATCACAGGAAAGACACAACCAGAGACTAGTCCTATAAGCGGCCTAAGTCAAGGAAAATAAAGAAAACTTAAAATCTAGCTAAAAAGAACTAAAAATATACGGAAGGAGAAGGGGGCAAAGGCCAAACAAGGCAAAGAGAAAAATCACCAAAAAAGACACTGAAAAGGCACTAAAAAAAAAAAAAAGAAGCTCTTCTGAACTGGAGTGAAAAAGAACAACTACAGTTGTTTTTCTCACCACGGTAGAAAAACAACTGTGATAACCACACCCTTGCGATGAGTGGGAAGGCACTCCTGCGTGCACGGTGGAGCGTGTCTTGTATTCCACAAAGCTCTGTAAAGCTTGATGTAAGCTCTGGATGAGAATAAATAGGCCTGCTTGTCCTTTGAGAAACTATTTTCCCAAAATTTGCCACAGTTACTTCATTATTTACAGGTGTATAATGCAGAAGTGAAGTTCTCACTAGACAGCTGCTCATTTTTCATTATAGAATGAATGATCCTGCTCACACCTCTTACCTTTGTTATGAGATAACCTGCCCATGTTGCTGACCACTCTGCAAAGTTACTACCTAATTTGCTTAGATAAATTGGCTTCTTCATTGTAGACCAGTTTATGGTTTTCTGTGAACTCTTGTATCTGGAATGTAAAATGTCAGTTTAATAGATTAACTTTGTTTTGAACCCTAAAAATAAGGTAATATTTATTTTTAGACATTCTCACTGAAAATATTTTTGTTGCATTTGTAAACACAGTGGATGCATTTTGCATTTTTAAAGGAATAATCTTAATATAGCAACAAAATATAACAAGCAGTAAGAAGAAGAGAACGATAAAAAGTAAAATACATGGTATAACACATGATATAACAGCATCACATGAGAGGCAATTCAATCAGATTAAACTATGACGATATAAGAGTCTGATGGGAGAAATTAATATGTACATTAAGTATTGTTGAGTTCCAAATATTTTGACAATGCAGACCATTTTTTAGGTACATTCAAGGATGATGTAGATTTCTTAGCAATGTAAAGTTCAAATTTATATGTGGAGATCAAATCATAATTAAGTTTAAAGATATCCAAGACATAAATACAGATCTTAACACAAGATCTAAAAGTATTAAACAAACTTCAATCATACTCGTTCAGTGTAAATTGAAAACAATACTTTTACGAAGCAAATGTTTAAAAGTCAAGGGTTCCGAGATATTAAATATGGCACAAATAGTTTTCCACACCTCTGAGCAAAACTGTTGAATTTGAGGGCACTCAAATATCACGTTTAAATGTAGACCAGCACATTTTGGAGTATGAGGGGTCTATTCAGTGAGACTATAGTGTGATCAATGAACAAAACAATAGATGGATTTGTCATAAAACACCAAGCTACCCTCCTGGGGTTACCCCGCAGCCACTTAGAGGGTTTATCCTCAGCAAAGCTGTGGTCCACCTGCCACTTGTGCTCTACACTAGGATCCTCCTCGCACCGACTGGGTGACAACCGCCTCTGGGCGAATCTTCCACTCTCCAATTATCCCCGGTGATTACTAGGTTACTGGAGCCACACTTCCCAGAAAGCACTCACAGACCCAACACACAAACCACCAGGATTCTTTATCAGTCCAGACAGACAGACAGAACGAACAAATGTGTTTATTCTCAGAACTGTGAACAAAAAATGTGCATTTAGCAAACAGTAACAAATAAATGAAAAATGGATCAATTAGAAAACTAACTAAACATTTGCATACTTCCTAGAAAGTACCTGGGGAGATCAGGACACATATAGCTGTTCACCAGTTATCAAATATAACTTTTTTTACAGGGCTTCAGCAAAGAGCTCTCTCTCTCTCTTCTCAAGGGCTGAAACTGAACTCAAAACCAGTAAAGTCCAAATGAGATGAGCTCCTGGGTTAATCGGAGCCCAGTCAAGATTTCAAATATATACTGCTTCTTACTTCCTGTTTGTGTCAAACTAAAGAAAAAACACTCAGTTCTCTGTAACAGCTTTACAGCAAAGAAACACCACCTGCTGACTAAATAGGAGAAATACACTTCAGAATTAATTTAGACAGGAAAATATCCAATACATTTTACAGGCTTAAAACACACTGTTTCTTCACAGGATTGTACTGTAGAAAAGGATGTGGAAGACTTAAATAAAGAGATCTAGATGGATTCCCAGTTAGTGTCAGATATGGACTATGAAATGTCTTCCTCCGAAGATTTGCAGAGACCTATATTTTTAAAAGAAGTGTGTGTTTAAAAGAGTTTGTAAATTTAAGAAGCAGTATGTCCAGGGGCATATAATTGGGAACTGATAGTGAGTAAGTCAGATACAGGAGATAATTCTGTGGACCTCATCCATCCAAAGTCACTGAAAAAAATAAGGAATCAGCAATGTGATATTTGATTGCATTTCAGAAAACGTTTTCCATGTGTGAGAGTGTAGATCAATGAACACTCTTTGTTCCTATATGTTTAAAGATTGCCACCTATGCCAAGATACAAGTTTCTTATCATTTAATATTGAGGGATTGCTCTAAATGGAATGGTAATAAGATATGGACCAAGGTATTCTGAGATTGGTATCCAGATGCTTGATAAGTGTGAAGGTAGTCTTAATAACAGGATTAGCAAAAAAAGTTTTAGCAAGATGCACACCCCCCATTCTGTTCCAATGGGAAAGGCTTAAACAGTAGAGATTCAAAATTGACCCAGCGAGGAAGGGAGAGCAGGTAAGAGGGAGATATTCACTAAACCCCAACGAAGAATAAATGCTTTGTGGTAAAGCAGTAAGTCGGGGAAATTGACTCCACCTTGATTTTTCAATGCTTTAAGTTTGGCTAATGCTATTCTTGGGGCCTTGATATTTATTTGTTGCATTTGTAGCCCACATTTTCCCACCTATTTGCAGGCTCAATGTGGCTTACAATTTCCGTCACCACCAATATTCTGTCCTTAACTAGGACAGCAAAAAGGCTGAATGTCAGAAGTGCCGGGGTAACTCCTGGTGGCTGCCCCAGACCCGTGTACCTGCACAAGGGCCAGCACTGAATATCTGAGACTAATTCAGCAAGTGGCAGTGTTTAAAAAAAAAAAAAGTACTGGTTGCACCAGATGAATATTGCCCCATAGATAACGGCACTTACATGAATATCTCTGCTGAATATACATGTTAAATTTTATACTTATTTGTGCAGTTGCATTTATAAAGTTAACATGTAGATAGCAGCTGAATACTGCTACTATCCACTATGCCGTTGCCTACCCCAAAATTAAAATGATAAATTTGGCATATAACAACAATTTATATAAACGTTAACTATTACCACAGAAGAGGGGTTCTCAACCCAGCCCTCGGGACACACTTAGCCAGTCAGGTTTTCAGGATATTCACAATGAATATGCATGAGATAAGTTTGCATTCAATGGGGGTTGAGCATGCAAATCTATGTTATGCATATTCATTATGGGTATCCTGAAAACCTGATTGGCTAGGTGTGTCCTGAGGGCTGGGTTGAGAACCCCTGCCACGGAGGAAGGGGGATTAAAAAAGTAAAAAAAAAAAAAAAAAAAAAAAGACAGAGAGAGAGAGAGAGACCTATTCAATTCGCAACCTCTGCTGCCACATATGTCTTTTTCAATATCGGTCCCTCAGTATTTATATCTGCATTTCCAGTTCTCTTCCACATTTCCCCATTTGTGCGATGGCACCATGAAATCCATCTTCTGGCAAAAAAGTATATCAACACTAGGTAAAGCAATATTGGAAACACCTTCTCTCTCAACCTCTTTCCGCAGCATCACTAGGTAAAAATATACATTTTTAAGTCATATTTAACTTTTAATGCTAAGACAATTGCTCCAGGGGAAATACTGCACCTGGTGTTTAAGTGAGGTTCCAAAATCTCCTGCACATGCTCAGGAAATCTGCGCCATAATCTGCGACCTGGACAGTCATTCTTACTCTCTCTGCACTCGTAGATAGAAAGAAGCTCCTGTAAACAGCAGTGTTTACAACAATAGGATAAGGAATGTGAAGAGGAAAACATCAGAAAGGAACTTCAACAGACTTATGGTGAAAATAATTTTTATTAGCTAAACAATACAATCACACTCTGTTCCATGTGGTTCAGAAATTCAGATGATTTCCAAGAGAACCAATATACAATTTCTAAAAACTGGAATACAGGAATATGACCGCAACAGAGACAAGACTATATCAACTGTTTGCGATATACCCACCCAACTCTGGGAAAAAAGTACTACTTCAACTCTCTCTAAACATCAACAGTAGCTAAATTTCAGATTCAAAATGTGACTTGGGGTCAAAGTGATCCAAAAGGGTTTCCAAATCCTTTGAAAACAAAGTCCAATAGCAGGTGTAAAGTCCTGGATCTCCAGGCCTTCCATAGTAAGCAGATGTATAGTGTGACAGCGCCATTGCATAAGATGTGGAGCTCCCGGCAAAAGTCGTTCAGTCAAAATAGCCTTTTTCGTCGTTAGTTCTGTCTTCCTCAAAAAAAACTTCAAAACTTATAAGGGCTCATTTAATGAACGTTAACATGATCAAGATTAATGATAATCAAATTAAGTTTGTTTTAAACATTAAAATGTTTAAGAGGGGAGGGCTGTTCTGACACACCTATTGAGAAAGTGTTTGCATGTCATGGAGGGCTATAAGAGCTCAAGTCCCATATGGAGTGCTGGATTTGGGGAAGGAAATTTCGGTTGGAGAGGGGATTTAATCAATACAATTGTGTATGACTTTTTCATTTTAGTTCTGCTGGTATTTTGTTCAATAAAACGTTTAAACAAATGTGAAAATGTTTAAATCTATTTTGAAGCTATCCCATTTCAAAGAAGCCATGAGAAGTAGGGATTCTTCAGGACAGTGTAACATCACAAAACTCAGAAGAGGAGCCTACTTAAACTTATACGGTGCTGCTCAACCCTGTAAAAATAATTTGTAAACTTTTAAAAATCAACAAAGGAGAGAGACTAGATTATAACAATTCCGAGAAGTGGCACAAGTTCGATTAATGGCCCTCAAGCAATAGTTTCATGAAGGGCTCCCATAATAGTTGGGGGGGGGGGGAATCCACCTCAGAAGACTGAGAAGCAATGACAGGTGGGCCCCCTTTGTCTTCTAGATCCTCTTCACAGCAAGGGCTGCTTGGACAAATTTGTAACACCAATTCCTCAGAAAGTACATCATGGAATGGGAGGCTTTTCTACACATTTGAAAGTTTATAATGTACATTTCATGAAATCTTGATTTTCATTCCTGCTACACAAATACCAGGCATTCTTGACGTTAAAAAATACTTACACGGTAAAACTCAACCATAAAAAAGTTAAACGGGCATTGATGCAATACACCACTGGACAGTGAGTAAAACTTTGTGAATAAAAACAGTGTAGCTGTGCTCTGAACATGCTGAATCTCCCAAGCAGAAAAGTCTATGGTAGTATTTCCCATAGGATTAAAAACATCTCTATTAAGGAGGGGATCCACACTGGTGAGGACCTTAGTGACTCATACCTAAGTCAACAGTGATATCACTACTAACAGGAGAGTTCATCTGAACCCAGGTGAAATATTATTGTATTTTAAGCACTATCAGCCATGACAGGATTAATCAAATAGATCCCGGTTTTAAGCGATTTGATCTAGCTACCCATTAATTTTATTGAAGGGCAATAATTTTCTACAGAGACAAATGAAATTAAGCATGTACTTCACTCTTCCTAACAAATGATGCTAACTTACCTGCACAGCATAAGCAGCAGAATCTTGAGCTCGGACATTATCAGCATAAGCAAGGAATGCTCTTGTTAGTTCCATTAATAACTCGTATGCAAAATTTGGATCGTCCACTCCACTCTAGAGAAAAGAAATTCTCATTCATCCATAGCTTCTGGGCAGGGCATTTAAAGCCTGGACTGTCACTTCAGGAAACCTACATTTAATACTACTTTTATGTCAAATACATTTGCAGTTTTGTAGCTTTGAACCAAATATTGATGGGCAATTATTCCCATCATGGAAATATTAATGACTAATGTTGTCAGAGTGAAGGAAAAACCAAAAGTGCCACAGCATTCCTCTTATGAAAAAGACATTGTAGTGGAAAAGTCCTGTCAAGGCTGGTGGTAGGATATGCTGCAGCCCGATGCAGAAACTTGTGCGCGATGGATCAGGCCCCCAAAGCTTGCCAGATGGCTATGCCTCCTCCAGCTCTGAGCAGAGTTAAACCCCTGTGGCACCCTCCTAATGACAGTCAGCATAGCCCTGCAGAAAACATGAACCTTTGTATATTGAAATATACTGATTTCTTATATTGCCCCATAAAAAAATATATGGCACAAGAGCAGGTTGCCAGTCTATAAATGCACTATAATCTACAAAGATCCCCACTATCAAGTATTCAATTGCACAAATGTATTATTTACTCGCCAAAGCTTCCACACATACCAAGATCAAGACCACTAAAACAATAAGGTGGAACTGGTGTTAAATATCTGATAAAGTGACGTACATAAATCAAATGCTACATACCTGTAGAAGGTATTCTCCGAGGACAGCAGGCTGATTGTTCTCACTGATGGGTGACGTCCACGGCAGCCCCTCCAATCGGAATCTTCACTAGCAAAGTCCTTTGCTAGCCCTCGCGCGCATGCGCGGCCGTCTTCCCGCCCGAAACCGGCTCGAGCCGGCCAGTCTCGTATGTAGCAAAAGAGATACAAGGGAAGACACAACTCCAAAGGGGAGGCGGGCGGGTTTGTGAGAACAATCAGCCTGCTGTCCTCGGAGAATACCTTCTACAGGTATGTAGCATTCGCTTTCTCCGAGGACAAGCAGGCTGCTTGTTCTCACTGATGGGGTATCCCTAGCCCCCAGGCTCACTCAAAACAACAACCATGGTCAATTGGGCCTCGCAACGGCGAGGACATAACTGAGATTGACCTAAAAAAATTTACCAACTAACTGAGAGTGTAGCCTGGAACAGAACAAATAGGGCCCTCGGGGGGTGGAGTTGGATCCTAAAGCCCAAACAGGTTCTGAAGAACTGACTGCCCGAACCGACTGTCGCGTCGGGTATCCTGCTGCAGGCAGTAATGAGATGTGAATGTGTGGACAGATGACCACGTCGCAGCTTTGCAAATTTCTTCAATAGAGGCTGACTTCAAGTGGGCTACCGACGCAGCCATGGCTCTAACATTATGAGCCGTGACATGACCCTCAAGAGCCAGCCCCGCCTGGGCGTAAGTGAAGGAAATGCAATCTGCTAGCCAACTGGATATGGTGCGTTTCCCCACAGCCACTCCCCTCCTATTGGGATCGAAAGAAACAAACAATTGGGCGGACTGTCTGTTGGGCTGTGTCCGCTCCAGGTAGAAGGCCAATGCTCTCTTGCAGTCCAATGTGTGCAGCTGACGTTCAGCAGGGCAGGAATGAGGACGGGGAAAGAATGTTGGCAAGACAATTGACTGGTTCAGATGGAACTCCGACACGACCTTTGGCAAGAACTTAGGGTGAGTGCGGAGGACTACTCTGTTATGATGAAATTTGGTGTAAGGGGCCTGGGCTACCAGGGCCTGAAGCTCACTGACTCTACGAGCTGAAGTAACTGCCACCAAGAAAATGACCTTCCAGGTCAAGTACTTCAGATGGCAGGAGTTCAGTGGCTCAAAAGGAGGTTTCATCAGCTGGGTGAGAACGACATTGAGATCCCATGACACTGTAGGAGGCTTGATAGGGGGCTTTGACAACAGCAAACCTCTCATGAAGCGAACAACTAAAGGCTGTCCTGAGATCGGCTTACCTTCCACACGGTAATGGTATGCACTAATCGCACTAAGGTGAACCCTTACAGAGTTGGTCTTAAGACCAGACTCAGACAAGTGCAGAAGGTATTCAAGCAGGGTCTGTGTAGGACAAGAGCGAGGATCTAGGGCCTTGCTGTCACACCAGACGGCAAACCTCCTCCATAAAAAGAAGTAACTCCTCTTAGTGGAATCTTTCCTGGAAGCAAGCAAGATGCGGGAGACACCCTCTGACAGACCCAAAGAGGCAAAGTCTACGCTCTCAACATCCAGGCCGTGAGAGCCAGGGACCGGAGGCTGGGATGCAGAAGAGCCCCTTCGTCCTGCGTGATGAGGGTCGGAAAACACTCCAATCTCCACAGTTCTTCGGAGGATAACTCCAGAAGAAGAGGGAACCAGATCTGACGCGGCCAAAAAGGAGCAATCAGAATCATGGTGCCTCGGTCTTGCTTGAGTTTCAACAAAGTCTTCCCCACCAGAGGAATGGGAGGATAAGCATACAGCAGGCCCTCCCCCCAATGCAGGAGGAAGGCATCCGATGCCAGTCTGCCGGGGGCCTGAAGTCTGGAACAGAATTGAGGGACTTTGTGGTTTGCTCGAGATGCGAAGAGATCCACCAAGGGGGTGCCCCACGCTTGGAAGATCTGGCGCACCACTCGGGAATTGAGCGACCACTCGTGAGGTTGCATAATCCTGCTCAACCTGTCGGCCAGACTGTTGTTTACGCCTGCCAGATATGTGGCTTGGAGCACCATGCCGTGCCGGCGAGCCCAGAGCCACATGCTGACGGCTTCCTGACACAGGGGGCGAGATCCGGTGCCCCCCTGCTTGTTGACGTAGTACATGGCAACCTGGTTGTCTGTCTGAATTTGGATAATTTGGTGGGACAGCCGATCTCTGAAAGCCTTCAGAGCGTTCCAGATCGCTCGCAACTCCAGAAGATTGATCTGTAGATCGCGTTCCTGGAGGGACCAACTTCCTTGGGTGTGAAGCCCATCGACATGAGCTCCCCATCCCAGGAGAGACGCATCCGTTGTCAGCACTTTTTGTGGCTGAGGAATTTGGAAAGGACGTCCCAGAGTCAAATTGGACCAAATCGTCCACCAATACAGGGATTCGAGAAAACTCGTGGACAGGTGGATCACGTCTTCTAGATCCCCAGCAGCCTGAAACCACTGGGAAGCTAGGGTCCATTGAGCAGATCGCATGTGAAGGCGGGCCATGGGAGTCACATGAACTGTGGAGGCCATGTGGCCCAGCAATCTCAACATCTGCCGAGCTGTGATCTGCTGGGACGCTCGCACCCGCGAGACGAGGGACAACAAGTTGTTGGCTCTCGCCTCTGGGAGATAGGCGCGAGCCGTCCGAGAATCCAGCAGAGCTCCTATGAATTCGAGTCTCTGTGCTGGGAGAAGATGGGACTTTGGGTAATTTATTACAAACCCCAGTAGCTCCAGGAGGCGAATAGTCATCTGCATGGACTGCAGGGCTCCTGCCTCGGACGTGTTCTTCACCAGCCAATCGTCGAGATATGGGAACACGTGCAACCCCAGCCTGCGAAGTGCTGCTGCTACTACAGCCAAGCACTTTGTGAACACCCTGGGCGCAGAGGCGAGCCCAAAGGGTAGCACACAGTACTGGAAGTGACGTGTGCCCAGCTGAAATCGCAGATACTGTCTGTGAGCTGGCAGTATCGGGATGTGTGTGTAGGCATCCTTCAAGTCCAGAGAGCATAGCCAATCGTTTTCCTGAATCATGGGAAGGAGGGTGCCCAGGGAAAGCATCCTGAACTTTTCTTTTACGAGATATTTGTTCAGGGCCCTTAGGTCTAGGATGGGACGCATCCCCCCTGTTTTCTTTTCCACAAGGAAGTACCTGGAATAGAATCCCAGCCCTTCTTGCCCGGATGGCACGGGCTCGACCGCATTGGCGCTGAGAAGGGCGGAGAGTTCCTCTGCAAGTACCTGCTTGTGCTGGAAGCTGTAAGACTGAGCTCCCGGTGGACAATTTGGAGGTTTTGAGGCCAAATTGAGGGTGTATCCCTGCCGGACTATTTGCAGAACCCACTGGTCGGAGGTTATGAGAAGCCACCTTTGGTGAAAAGCTTTCAACCTCCCCCCGACCGGCAGGTCGCCCGGCACTGACACTTGTATGTCGGCTATGCTCTGCTGGAGCCAGTCAAAAGCTCGCCCCTTGCTTTTGCTGGGGAGCCGAGGGGCCTTGCTGAGGCGCACGCTGCTGACGAGAGCGAGCGCGCTGGGGCTTAGCCTGGGCCGCAGGCTGTCGAGAAGGAGGATTGTACCTACGCTTGCCAGAAGAGTAGGGAACAGTCCTCCTTCCCCCAAAAAATCTTCTACCTGTAGAGGTAGATGCTGAAGGCTGCCGGCGGGAGAACTTGTCGAATGCGGTATCCCGCTGGTGGAGATGCTCTACCACCTGTTCGACCTTCTCTCCAAAAATATTGTCTGCACGGCAAGGCGAGTCCGCAATCCGCTGTCTATTCTCCAGGTCGGAGGCACGCAGCCATGAGAGCCTGCGCATCACCACACCTTGAGCAGCGGCCCTGGACGCAACATCAAAGGTGTCATACACTCCTCTGGCCAGGAATTTTCTGCACGCCTTCAGCTGCCTGACCACCTCCTGAAAAGGCTTGGCTTGCTCAGGGGGGAGCGCATCAACCAAGCCCGCCAACTGCCGCACATTGTTCCGCATGTGTATGCTCGTGTAGAGCTGGTAAGACTGGATTTTGGTCACGAGCATAGAGGAATGGTAGGCCTTCCTCCCAAAGGAGTCTAAGGTTCTAGAGTCTTTGCCCGGGGGCGCCGAAGCATGCTCTCTAGAACTCTTAGCCTTCTTTAGGGCCAGATCCACAACTCCAGAGTCGTCAGGCAACTGAGTGCGCATCAGCTCTGGGTCCCCATGGATCCGGTACTGGGACTCGATCTTCTTGGGGATGTGGGGATTACTTAGTGGCTTGGTCCAGTTCGCAAGCAATGTCTTTTTCAGGACATGGTGCAAGGGAACAGTGGACGCTTCCTTAGGTGGAGAAGGATAGTCCAGGAGCTCAAACATTTCAGCCCTGGGCTCGTCCTCCACAACCACCGGGAAGGGGATGGCCGTAGACATCTCCCGGAGAAAGGAAGCGAAAGACAGACTCTCAGGAGGAGAAAGCTGTCTTTCAGGGGAGGGAGTAGGATCAGAAGGAAGACCCTCAGACTCCTCGTCAGAGAAATATCTGGGGTCTTCCTCTTCCTCCCACGAGGCCTCACCCTCGGTGTCAGACACAAGTTTACGAACCTGTGTCTGCAACCTCGCCCGGCTCGACTCAGTGGAGCCACGTCCACGATGGTGGCGTCGAGAGGTAGACTCCCTCGCCCGCATCGGCGAAGCTCCCTCCGCCGACGTAGTCGGGGAGCCCTCCTGGGAGGTGGCCGCAGTCGGCACCGCACGCGGTACCGACGTCGGGGACCTCACCCCGGGCGATGGGCCAGCCGGCGCCACGCTCGACGGTACCGGAGGCGCAAGCACCGCTGGTACCGGAGGGGTAGGGCGCAACAGCTCTCCCAGAATCTCTGGGAGAACGGCCCGGAGGCTCTCGTTCAGAGCGGCTGCAGAGAAAGGCATGGAGGCCGATGCAGGCGTCGACGTCAGAACCTGTTCCGGGCGTGGAGGCTGTTCCGGGCTGTCCAGAGTGGAGCGCATCGACACCTCCTGCACAGAGGGTGAGCGGTCCTCTCGGTGCCGATGCCTGATGGGTGCCGACTCCCTCGGCGACCCAGAGCTCTCGGTGCCGACGCGGGGAGGAGACCGGTGTCGATGCTTCTTCGACTTCTTCTGAAGCATGTCACCGGAGCTCCCCGGCACCGACGAGGAGGACGTAGAATCCAGCCATCGCTTCCTCGGGGCCGAGGTCGAAGGAGGTCGATCTCGGGGGGGGGCTGTACCGCAGGAGCCCTCAGGGTAGGGGGAGACCCACCCGAAGGCTCACCGCCACCAGCAGGGGAATGGACAGCCCTCACCTGCACTCCTGACGATGCACCACCGTCCGACGACATCAGCAGACGAGGTCCCGGTACCACCGACGTCGATGCAGCTATCCGATGTCTCGGCGCCGATGCAGAGGGCCGATGCCTCGATGCACTCGATGCACTGGCGGCCGAGGATGAAGGTCTGGACGCTGACGACGTCGATGCACTCGATGACCCTGGTGCCGATGCCGACGAAAAGCCCGAGAACAAAACGTTCCACTGGGCCAATCTCGCTACCTGAGTCCGCCTTTGTAACAGGGAACACAGACTACAGTTCTGAGGACGGTGCTCGGCCCCCAGACACTGAAGACACGACGAGTGCCTATCAGTGAGCGAGATCATCCGGGCGCACTGGGTGCACTTCTTGAAGCCGCTGGAAGGCTTCGATGTCATGGGCGGAAAAATCACGCCGGCGAAATCAAAATCCGAAATGACGAAGGTGAGCACCAAAACTTTAAGGGAGAAAAATCTCGACCGAGGCTGAAAAGAGGCCTACCCCGACGACGAAACAAAACTTACCGGGGCAAAATCTGAAAAATACGGGAAGGGGCAAACGAAACCCGAGGGCTTCCGGAGCACTTCCCAACAGTTTGAAGATTTTCCGAAGAAAAAACACGTCGAAAAACGGATGCGCGAGGTCGACTTTCCGGGGCTCGACACGGCGAAAACACGACCGTACCGAGTGCGGACGAAAGAAGACTGGCCGGCTCGAGCCGGTTTCGGGCGGGAAGATGGCCGCGCATGCGCGGTGCGCGCGGGCGCGCGAGGGCTAGCAAAGGACTTTGCTAGTGAAGATTCCGATTGGAGGGGCTGCTGTGGACGTCACCCATCAGTGAGAACAAGCAGCCTGCTTGTCCTCGGAGAATGAGTACCATAATTTTATTGCGTTAAAAACTCAGACTGACTTCTGGAATAAGCAGGCACTGCAGAAAATGATATAATGGTACGACAAAGAGCAGTATGCTCAAAACCTAAACTATGATATATGGTGTTTTATATTCTGCATTATTCCAGTTAGATTCAAAGTGGACTACATCACAACAGGGTCTTCAGTTACAGTCAATAACAAGTTCTACAGAACAATACAGATAAAAAGAATCAAAAGTATATATATTTTCTTTTAAACTTCCAAAAGTTGATTTTGATTTGGAAACGGTGAGGTACAGGGGAGGGTGGTGTGGGATGTGTGGGTGAAGAGGGATGGGGGGTTCTTGGGGATACTGTTATGTTCTGCTGCAGATCACGGGATGATGGTCACCAAAATGTAATAAAAGTAATAATGTTGGTATTGTTGAATCTTTTATGTATGCATTCTGTGAATTTCAATAAAAAATAGAGGAAAAAGAAAACTTCCAAAAGTTATGGTATCATTTTATGTCCGAGAATAAATGTCTTTAAAATTTTCCTGAAAGAGACTTCCAGTGACATCATCGGCAAGATGGGTGGGTAAACTAGGAGCTCCGTTAAGCCCTGATCTTCATCAGAAATTTTTGTGCCATTCCCTCAACAAGTAGAGTGAATAATTGGCGATTTTGCTTGGCATTACCCTCCTGCTAAGATAGCATGTTGAAAAAATGAGCTACAGAAATTAAAACTTACTTTCACGTTGTGGGTCGCGGTGATCAGAGCGGTACACATGGCATGATGGACTCTGAGATACTCTGCACGGCAGTGGATCCTAACGTACTTACTAATTTGGAGGATATTGATGCCACTGCCTCTGCTGGTCCTATAACCAACAGAGACTTGCAGATCATGCTCCAGGACCTTAAGAGTGTCTTGTAGCAAGACTCTGCGGCTCGCATGACAGAACTCAAGGCTCTTGTACAGGATCTCCACAGGGGCTTGGAACACTTGAGAACTCAAGTCGCTGAGGCTGATCAGCAGTTGGATGAGCAGGCACTCAGTGTGCGTGATACCATTAGCAGTGTTGAAAACCACACTACCCAGTTAGTTAGTATTCTTGAAAAGCTTGACGGCTTGAAAAAATCAAGTCCACCGGAACAACCTCCAGTACCAGGGAGTTGGAGGGAGATAAGAACTATAGTTTGGGAGCTCTGTCGTCAGATTTTAGGCAGGATTCCAACACAGCCTATGCTTCTCATGGGGCCCTCGTCATACCAATCGCCCATGAGACATTGTAGTCTGTTTTCACTCATATGTTGTGAAAGAACGGATCCTGTAGAATTCCCGTAAAGAGGGCCCTTTAACTTATTAGGGTAAATGTGTGGAGGTGTATGAAGATTTATCAACAGCTGCTGCTCTGCAAAAACCAAGGGAGTTTGCAGAGGAGGAAAAGAATTCACTACAAATGGCCTTTTCCTTTGGCATTCTTTCTTGGAGAGAAAACTTATTGTGTTAAAGCAGTTGCAGATGCGCACACTGTGCTGAAAAAGGTGGGTTGGAAACCCTCAGATTTGGAGCCTGAGCCTGGTCTGACCTTCCACCACAATGCTAGTGGGTTCCAAAGCGCAGCAATCGTCTTAAACATCAGTTCCTGGATCAATCTGGGACACTGGGGTCCCCTGTCTGAGGGACCCCTAGAGGTCTTGATATACGTCATGCCTATATTTTGACTTGCTAATGCTTTGGTACCTGTGTTTTTCCTTTTCCTTTGAGGGGTTCATAAGTTTAAGTGAGGGTATACATAATTTCTCAGATTGTTGGGGGGAGGGAGGTGGGTGGGGGGAGTGGGGCAATGGGATAGCTTGGAAGAACTCACTCATGTTCATTTTTTATTGTAAAGCATATTATTTCCCTTATGATCATTGTTCCAATATTCTTGACATTGCATTGTTACTGTTTGACTACCTCTACGACTGATATTATTATTATTACATGGAATATTGGTGGCCTTAATTCTAAAAGAAAATACTTACGGCCCTAAAGCCCATTTTATATAGAGTCTTCAAAAGTTGTTTTTTTTTTTTAATTTTTATTCAATAATTTTTTCCTACTTAGGAAAGTATGGGTCTATTCTACCTCTTCTGAAGTAATCTTTTGTTTTGTTAGTTTTGATTGAGAAGTTAAGCAATCTTCCACCTAGATATAACTTACCACAAAAGCAGACCCATTTCTTTGGGTATCACTCGTTGAGAAGTCAAGTCTGCCCGGATCGATGGCTCCCAGCTCCCCTAAACACTCCCCACACAGGAGGCGAAAATGAGAGTTTGCATCCTGACAGCCTATTAAAAGCACCGTTACCAACTGTGAGATAATAGGTTCCACAGTCTCACTGTCTGTAGCGTATTTCACCAGTTCTGCCTAAAATTAAATAATAAAAAAAGACAGCATAAACCAATCTCAACAGCTTGCTTGTCCATCTATTACCAGGGTCAAAGAAATCTCATCATTAATATCCAAAAAGCCCCATTTACAGCATGATTGCACAAGCACAAAGATCTACTGAACATAGGCTACTATAAAGATGTTTTTTGTGATGAAAAAAGCATATTTGCATTTTATCCAGATCAGATTTTGCTGTTCTCACTGGTTAATTGCACTGCCTTTCCAAATGCAGCACTATGATCCAATGCAATGCTGCTGTGGTTAACATTCATCAAAGGACTGTACTAGGACTCTGCCATAGAACTATTTCACAAATATTACAATCAATACACATTCCAGGACATCCAATCAAATCTTCAATGACTGTCAAACTATTTTCTGGTATACCACAAAAAAACATGAAATTGGAAAGCTTACATCTTTTTCCTTGCAAAAGACAGACTGGATCTTATACACTTGGCCAAACTATGTTGGAATCCAATGGTCTAATCAACATTATATTCTGATACTTTATTTATTTATTTATTACATTTGTACCCCGCAGGCTCAATGCGGCTTACATTGTTAATACAATTACAATAACAATAGCAAAGTCTTAGAGGAGAATATTATAAGCAGTGAAAGTGAGGTTTTGAGAATGAGTAAGTTGAGTATGTAAAGGTAAACAAAGGTAGGATAAGCAAAAGGAAAAGAGATTGGGAGGGGTAAGGAGAGGAAGGATGGAGAGGGAAAGATAAAGGGCAAAGGATGGAGAGGAAAAAGATAAAAGCATAAGGAGATTGGGAGATATGTTGATACTTTGCAACAATAATGGCTCACATCACTCAATTAATGTATAAGGTGTACCCAGATGAAGGTGCGTTCATGTGCTGTCACCAAAGATCCATCACATTGTGATCATATCAGAGTATTTCTTCGTGAATAAGAGAATATAATCAGCCACATATATGCTATTCTCCATAGACAAGCAGGATTGCTACAGCCATACAAGTGGTGATGTTGCCAACAAAGCTGTGCTTCGCAGTGACCCTAAATTCTTACCAAAAGCAGTTTTCAGTTTTCATATTAACCAACTGATTATTCTTTTGGTGTTCTTCCTGTCACCACATGCACCACGAGCTAAGCAGCACCTATTAAACATGCTGGATTGCAAAAGGGCATTGCAAATTTGTCTTCAAAAGGACAAACTCTTCCAAGAGAACATCCTTCAGTTCTAATAAGCTGGGTCTGACACAAAAAGAATTATTATATACACAGGCTGACTCTTACAGCCTTCTGTTAGAAATTCCAATTATTCTGCAAAAGTGACTGCACACCAGCTGAAAGCTACAGCATCATCAGTGGCACAGTTGTACTGGCACATATGTCATCTATTTGGGCATCAACAGAGGACATCTGTAAGGCAGTGACTGACACTCCTTAAAACAGCTTGACCAAACGCAGTATCTATGAATAAGCTTTGACTTGCCTCCTCCTCCTCCAAATTTGCTTTCTCAAGTTGCGAACCTTTTCAAGAACATATAGAGAACTTCAATGAAACCTTTTTATGAAGCCACCATTTGTATGGCTGTAGCCACCCTGCTTGTCCATGGAGAAGTGTACTTGCTTACCCTGCAACGGGGATTCTCTCTTCATCAACCAAAGTAATCTCACCCCATCTTTTCCCCACAAAAAGAATAAAAACTGTTGCATGCTAGAAACTGCTCAAGTTGTCAAACACATCACAACCATTCCTGTCTTAAGAAGTTGATTGTACTGGCCTAGCTGTCAACCAAGGACTATTCTTTTACCAATGTACTCCTACTTTACATCCGTCTGACAGAGTAAAAGTGGATCACTGTGAGCTAATCACTGCACCTTGACCAAGATTAATATCTACAAAGCCCCATATGATTGCTCTAGAGGAGTGAGCCAAGCAATACTGTCTTAGGAAAGTGTGTGAGAAACAGCTACTTTAGTTACAATATCAACAGCTACTATTTTCCTAATCTGCTTTAATCTACCATAGCAATATCAACTGGGTTGCAAGGGCTCCTCAGATACATCAAGAATATCACCTACCCTTGCACCCTCAGCTTTGGAGTCACCTATGTGTGGTTGATTATATTCTGCTTGTCAATGGAGAAAGCAAAATTACCCACTGTGACACGGGTTCTCCATAGACTGTAGGATAAATCAAGTGCTGCGTTATACACATTAAAGCATCCTGTTGTTTTTATGACACTTTGCTATATTTATGAGAACCTGGCATTCAGTCATGTAAATTTATCATATTCAAAATTATAACAAGATTTCACAAATATCTAATAAGATGCTTGGTGAGAAACATTTGGAGAAAAAAAGCATGCATGTTAACCAATAAAAGCTTTTGCTTTCTTGAGCCAGATGCAGAGACAGCATTCAGAGCCCCAGGCATAAGCCAACCTGATAACTGTGCAACAAGTGACACCCAATAATCAGACTTAGTTGCATGTTTAGTGGATTCAAGAAGGATCCATGTTCTGTGGCTCCTAGTCAAGAGACTATTACCGCAAGGACCAAGTTGGATAGAAGAGGGTTAAAAATAGGGTGAGGGACTAAAGGTAAGGGTTCACATATCCTGTAGGAGCCAAGTGCAACTGAGTCAAAGTTTCAACTGTGTAAACCTTTTCGGTCTAAAAGATTAATAACTAAAACAGATTTTATTTGACCTGGCAGCTTTCCTTTGACAAGGAGCTTCTAAGCCCAATCACACTCTGTGCCATTTATGGCAAAGGAGAGGAGTGGGACAGCATGAACATTTTCATTCACAATATCCAAGGTATTTGGGTTACATTTTCTTATACCTCACCCCTCCAGCTCAGCCAGTGCACCCTTTTGCTCAGCAGCACAGAATGTGGATCCCCTTAAGTTCTGGTACAAGTACACAAAAATCAGGACACATGCTGAGGCTTCCCTTCACGAGAGCTTTGATCACTGTCTCTGAACTGCTTTCAGCCCCTGGCTAGCTTAAACAGCAAAGCAGCTCATGATTGAATCTGTGTCTCCTACATGCCAGTGAGTAATAGTACAGCATATTATAAAATATATTTTAATCCCTATTAAATTCACAGAGAGAGAATCTTTGCACTGTGCAACATAAGTAAATTCAGCAGACCTTGCTAGTAATATAGATCACACGGCTACCAAAAGACAGTACCTGGTTTTTGTATAATGTTTCCTTCAAGCTAGTAAGAGCATGAATACGAACATCGACATTCTCATGCTGAATGGCTTTCATGGAGAGCTGCAGTGCTGTCTGCAGGTCAGTGCTCTTTGAGGTCTCCTGCACAACACAAACCAAACTCCTGAAAATCTGCACTCAGAACAATTTCCACTGCCACAAAATGTGGCAAGCAAGCATAAAAACATAAGCAGTCCCAAGCTAGGCCAGACCAGTGGTACATTAAGCTCGGTATCCTGTCTCCAACAGTGGCCAATCTGAGTTACTCCAAAGTACCTGTTAGATTGCAAAAAGTCTTGCCCATTCCAAGTTGCTCAATTCCAGAAGTGAGAGTTGGAGTCACCTAAGGCTAACCACTTAAATAATCAATAACGGATCTGTCCTCTACAGCCAGTTATGTTTTCAAGATATCCATATGCATAATACATTTCTACATACAACGAGGCAATGCATGCAGATGTATTACAGGTATATTCATTGTGGATAAGTTGAAAACTTGAGACTGGACATGGGATCCCCAGGATAGGCTTTGAGAAGCCCTGCTCTAGAACTTATCCAAATCTTTTATAATCTCAGCCTTGATCACATCTGGCAACAAATTCCATAGTTTAATTTTGTGCCAATAGAAAAATTAATTTCTAGAATATTAATTTCTAACTTCTAATTTCTACGAGTTAATTTCATATATTCACTCAATCTCCAAATTACCTGTTCACTACTATGAAATAGTGAAATATTGCCCCAAAAACTATCAAGCAGATCCCTTCTGAAACAGACACACCCACTGTCCATCACAACTAAAACAATTCCACAAAATACATCCACATACATATAAGTATATAATAATCCAAGTTTCCCAATTATATAAAAACACTTTTGAATTGAGTATATAGGAGTAATGATCACTAGCAAAAGACGGCAACAGCTGAGAATTAATATTTTGAAAGAAAAAAGTGTTTACTTTTTCCAGGAGATTAAATCTTGCAAAAGAAAAGTGCTTGTTCTGAGCACCCTGGAATAAATATTTTAGATCAATGCCCATTCTTGGCAGTAAATTAGTATGTCCTTTCCATACTAAAATGTTATGAAGCCTATTAAATACTATTGCACATTGCATTTTTATTGTGATCCAAAATACAGACCTTCCGATATTCCTGTAGGACTATCTGAATATTCTTCAGTTCAGGATGGTCAGGCAAGAAATAAATTTCATGAAGAAAGTCTTGCACAACATCCCTAAATGAGTTACATCAAAAGAATTTTTGTTAAATAGCATGCATTTAACAGAAAAAGAAAACATAAAATGTAAATAAAACAACCAATTTTCTCTCATTTTGCTCCACTTTAACACAGTTTTATGAATCACCTTTCTCTCTTTTACCACCACCCCTATCTGTTTAGCTGGGCAAATATATCAGTGTAGCTATTGACTGGTATTGGTCAGTTAAGCAGTACAAAATTTTCAGTCTTACCAGGGTCTGAACACCACCCCATGTAATGTAATTGGAACTAGGTTGACTTGATCCCATTTAAAGTTACATTTTAGTGGCTGCATCAAATGACATTCATCCCTCTACAATGAAAACAATATGCCTCTGCTTCACCTGCTTCTGATTATTTCCAAATTACCTGTTCTCTACTATGAGATAGTGAAATATTGCCACGGTTTCTTTTGGCTGAATGTGTAAGAGAGGCAGCAAAGCTACTATTACGTGACTGAGAAGGGATCCGAGATAAGCATGGTCCAGACATCGCACAAAACAGTCCCAAGCTCTAAAGAACAAAACAGAAACAATTACTTAAGACCAAGATTTATAAAAAAAAGTGTTTCAAAAGCAAGATACTAATAAATAAGTTACATAAAAAACATAAGACATATCCAAGCTGAGTTAGACCAATGGTCTATTCAGCTCAGCATAGCAACTACTCCTGGTTAGTTGCAAGTCCTACCAAATCCCAATACGAAAGCCAGTTCCATGTTGTTTACTCCCAGCTACAGGAGGTGGTGACACTGAAGGTCAATTGGTTAAATAATGAATAATGGACCCATCCACTAGAAACGTATCCAAACTTTTTCTTAAATTACTAGCCTTTACCACATTCTTTGGTAGCAAATTCTGTAGTTTAATATATGTTGACAAAAAAAAATACTTTCTGGAATTCATCTTCAATCTATTAGTTATAGGGCCTCTTATACAAAGCCATGCTAGCAATTCTGGCATGGCAAATGAGAGGAAGCCCACGGGAATTGAATGGACTTCCTTTTGCCGTGCGAGAATTGCTAGCGCAGCTTTGTAAAAGAGGCCCATAGTTAGTTATCAGTAAATAAGCATTCCTTATCAAATTGCTCCATTCTATGGAGCCCTTTTACTAAAGCTTATGGGTTTCTTATCATTTAGTGTGCGCTCTTTATCCTAAAAATAATTGCCACTCAAGAGTTAAAATACCAGCTAAAATCACTTTAACCATTTTTAAACATCAGCTTTGCTCTAGCTTGGAAACAAACAAACAATTGAGTCTAAACAGGTCCCAAGATATAACAAATAAAGCCTGGAAAACAGAGCTTTAGCTCAAACCACAGAGAACAGGGAAACAACAAATAGACCAAAGCTATCTTACCAATTCTCTCAAGGAAAGCAGCAGCACAGCATTCTAGCACAGATTACTCTGGCAGCAATTCTAACACTGCTCTCAGGGCTGCATATTTATACAGCTGTTTGTTATGTATGAGAACTTTATTTGTTATGTATGAGAACCTATTTAGACAGAATTGTTTCCTAGCTAGAGCCAAGCTGATGTTTAAAGTGATTTTAGCTGGTATTTTAACTCGAGTGACAATTATTTTTAAGATTCCCCCTTAATATATTTTAGTAGTAAAAATGTTTTTAAGACTGACCTTTGAACCCCATTGGAGCTGTATAAATCAGCAGCCCTGAAAGCAGTGTTAGGCCTGCTACTACAGTCAACTGTGGGAGAATGCTATGCTGTTGCCATTCTTTGGTGAGAATTTGCTACAGGACTGCATCCTGTGGTCTGAGTTAAAGCTCTGTTTTTGATGTTTCATTCATTATGTGCTGGATCATGGTTAGACCCAGTGGTTTAAGTTATTGTTTGCTTTTTTTGACTACAGTCAAGCTGGTGAAACCACTATTTCACACCACTTCAGGTTTCAGGTTTATCGAAGATTTACTATCCAGCACATCAAAAAATGTATCTATGCGGCTTACAAAATTAATACAGAAAAGGTAGAAGGAGGGGACAAACAGCACAGGAAGGGAGGAAATAGAACTGCACTCTTTGACAGAAAGAGGGTATTAGTAGTGGATAGAGATGGGGAAGGGTAAATAAGTCTGAGCTGACCAGTAGCTCCATCCCACAGTCTTAGAGTACTAAGAAAGCATCCTTAAAGAGGAATGTGCTAAGGTCTGTTTTGAATTTAGTCAGAGTGGACTGTGATCTAAGATAGGGCAGGGCATTCCAAAATGAAGGGCCTACAACTGAAAAAATGGAATCACGTATGGTGTCATACTTGATGTGCCAAAAAGAGGGCACAACCAACAAGTGATGCTGGAACAAATAGTGACAACTGGCAACATGAAATTCAAATACTATACAAATATGTCCGATTGCAAATCGACTTACTACTAAACAAACAATAAGATCTGCTGTCAGAGAAAATGACTACTTATGGCCAAATGTTGTAACACAATAGCGGAAAAAGCCTCAAGAAGCTTCTAGGTCTTGAATTGACCTGAAGAAGCTATATCGGGTCAAAAAGACCCTGCTTTCATCATAGGCATAAAAAACCGCTACTGCTGCACTATTTTGAATATTGTCAATTTTACTTAATTTTTTTTATTATATTAATTGTACTCAACTTATAATAATCTCTATGTTAAATAAACACCACACTTATCTTTACGGTGGGTGCTTCATAACATTGGATAGTGTGAAAATGCTGAATTCTTCTCTCTCCACCAGTGCGGGGCCTGGTGAGTCAAATACTACCAAAGTTACAATACTCAAGAAACATAAAAAAATTATTTCTATTTGTCCATAATATCAGGAAATATAGGGAACAACAGAGATCCAAGTAAAAAGAAATAATGGAAAAATATGAGTATCACATTCATTCAATAAGGAGAGAAAAGCCAACCTAAACAGCATTATCTGTAGAAGCAACCACTACATTCACTTCTTCTCTCGCTTGTACAAATTCAATCAACTGCTTAGGATCAAAAAAAAAAAAAATGAAACGATTTGGGCTATAAGAACTATTCCCAGTTCTATGATCAAAGCTTTACAATTAATGCAAAAGATATTAGTTTGGTTATTGTTATGTTTGCATTTGTTCGAACTTATCATCCCCTGTGTTAACCCAGCTTCATGGGATGCCCACTGAATTGTGTATTACATTTAAAGCATTTTTGTATGCCATTTATCCGTACCCCTTGCAATCATTTTGGCACTACATAAAGATTCTAGGATGCTTTGTTTTCAATCTCAAGAGAATAGTTCAAATTCCTTCTCTTCATTTTGGGCATAAATTTGTTCACAAGAGTGATTTCCGGATACTTTATGTTTAGTGTCCCCTTTTCACATAAACAATTACCAGTACAATTAACAGTATTAAACTACTCCTTTCTGCAACTAGCAGCAGTAGAAATAGGAACAGAATAATAAGACCTCTAATTTTAAAACCTCACCACAAATTTGTTAATTGCCTCCAATTTTCCTTATACACACCTGCATGATTGTTTACCAATTTCTCTCACTTTTATGCATTACCTGTTTTAGGAGTTTCAAAGCATCCAAAAACCAGGGAATTGGAATGCATTCCCTTTCCTTGTGTGCTCAAAAAGGAGCAATTTCATCTAAAACCACCTCCAGTCCTTGGAGCAATTTCTTTACCCTCTCATTCAATGATTCATCATAAAGATTTACATAAAAACACACCTCCAATCTATCCTCACTGATTCTCTCTCATGACATCTTACCCCCATTCTCAACCACCCCTTCTTCCTCTCCCACAAGCTCACCTTCAAGATTACCAACCCCGCCCCCCTCCAAAAAATAAATGATGCAACCAAGAGAGAGGGAAACTCTCCCCTAACCTGAAATTAAAATCTGCTTTCATATTCAATATACTGAATAATAAATCCAAAAATATGCCCATCTTGGCAAGTAGGGCCACTAACCAGCTGGCAAAGGCCCAAATCCTCCATACCTTTTAAAAAGCTCTGTAAAGTCATATACCCCACCATATCCACATTCAAATTGAAATCCTCAACCACTACAAAATCCTGAAAATGTAAAATGAGCCCCCTATCACATCTAAAATGGAATCCCACAAAACCTGAATTTCCTAGGAGGTCCATACACTACTAACATCCCCAAACTTATACCTTTGGAGTAATATAATAGCAGAGCTTCCACCCATCCAGTACATTAACCAAACCCTGTTTGCAAATCCCCAAGCTTCCTAACACATACCACCACCACCCTTGAATAAAGGGGAGACCCTCGAGTTCCAAGAAGTCCAGCTGGTATGGTCAAAGTGGACCTGAAGCCCAACAACAGAGAAGATGACACAGGCAGCGAGGATCAGAATTTGGAGTGGGTATTTCTTTATTCCTGTCAGAGCTTGAAACACTGGGCTACTCCAAGTATCGGAACCTGGGAGGAATAGGGTATGGATTGTATATTATAAAGGGCTAGGACCAAGAATCTCACAGTAAGCTCCTGCGGCCGGAATGGTTGCAGTGTATTCCGTTCACCTGGTGGAGGCACTAGGTCACAAAGCATAGTTTATTAGTATGAAAAGCTTAAAGTAAAAGGAAGTCATCACTTCACCTGCAGCATAACTCAGGGAAATCCTCTTTATATCTGAGGCCAGTCCTGAGCGTAGTCATCATCTTGACTCTCACTGAGCTTATGTGTTTCGCCCCCATCAGCTTCATCAAAGACACCAGACTGTTTAAGGCCTGAAAATAAGAAGCTATGCACATTAAGAATCGATGCATACACGTAAACTTTCTGACTTTTACACTGGCAGAGAGATGAGGTCATTTTCTAACAGTGAACAAAACCATATCTTAAAAGGTATAGAGATTATCTGACATCTATATTGCCTTCTTGCACCTCCTTAACTCCTTGCTTCTCTTCTAGTTATGTTCCAAGCTTTTGTAACCTAGGCCTTCTTTTCCTATTACCTTCATCTTAGTCTCCTGACAACTAAATGTTTATTTTTATTTTATACTGTACACTGATTAAGATATCATCTTTTATAGGCGGTATATCAAATAAACTGAATTATGAACTATAATTTCTTTGTAGTGACCAGGATGTCTGCTGTAAACCCTAGCTCCTAAGGCATGCTCATCTTTTTTGAAATAAAGTTCAGCTTTGTGTAGAAACATTCAAATATCCCCAAGCTGCAACCACTACTCTCTCCTATCCAAGCTCATCCAAGATACATACAGTATATGTGTTGGATCTGCACTGAAATATCTTCTCACTTACCATTTTCTTATCTTCAATGCCAATGCTAGAGCTCAGTAACTGCATGTTAAAAAAAGCTAAAATGCCCAGCAATTTAGGTTGCAAATAATCAGCCTGAAAAAAAAAATTAAAACAAAAACAGATCAGTAGTTTAAATTCATTGAGCGAAACATAAACATGCTGCATTTTCTAATGAAGACATTCAACTTAAATACAGACAGTGTCCTGACAATTAGTGTGTGTCACCCTCTCCACTAACAACGTAAGCCCTCTGGGGAAGATCCTTCATTTATTGTGCTTAGATTACTTGTTTTTAAACATTATCATCTTTGTACAGCTCTGCATTAATAAACATCATTTCAAGAGCAGATTTATCCCGGGCCCTCAATACAGTCAGTAATTCACTAGTGTCCTTGCCCTTCTTACAGTTTTATTGAAATGGTATTTATAAAACAGCAGAAGAAAAGCACATTGTTAAAAGGAGGTGTGAAGTAAGGGTATTGTAATGAGCTTGCTAAAAAGAGATGATTTGACTTGCTTCAGGTTACAATGAATAATGAAATTAAGATTTAAATCTAAATCACCAAGCCACAAATTCTATGATGTATCCATCAAACTATTAATTCGCCTGGGATGCACTACGTAGGATTTAACTTCCATATAATGGAACGTCTGTGGAGGGGAGGGGGAGTAGTTTAGGGGGGGAAATACTAATATCAATAAAAATACAAAATGTGAAGATATGCCAATTGTTGTTATGGAACTTGCTTATGTAATGTGAAATGTTACAGCTGATTATGTTCACGTAATAAAAATGATTGAAACATAATGGAACGTCTGTGGGAGGATTGTGCCTCGGCATATGCTCAAGGCACAACCCTCCCACAGAAGAAGTTTGACAGGTCCAGGCTGACAAAAAAAAAAAAAGCCTGGAGCTGTCAAACCTAAAACCCAAGCCCCTCAACATAAGGGCCTGGAGGTCCAGTGGACCCCAGACCCCTCACCCTTCCTAAGCACATGTCCCCCACCGACCCGCCCCTCCAAACATAAGGCCTGGAGGTCTAGAAACCTAAAACCCAAGCCCCTCAACATAAGGGCCTGATAATTAGGGCACCGCCATTTTAAGGTGACGGCCGAAGAGGCGGGAAGGAGTGCTAGTCCCTCCCTCCTCCAACTTCAAGGTAGGCTGCTGGGAAGGGGGTGTCCCAGCTAGCAGTCCCATTGGACCACCAGGGTATTTTCGGTGTGGGGGGGGTGAGGGGCCTGGAGGCCTCCAGGCCTTATGTTTGGCAGGGTGGGTCAGTGGGGGGGGGGGGGGGCACATACTTGGGGGAGTGAGGGGTCTGGAGGCTTATGTTGAGGGGCTTGGGTTTTAGGTTTGATAAGTCCAGGCTTTTTTTTTTTTTTTTGTCAGCCTAGACCTGTCAAACCTCTTCTGTGGGAGGGTTGTGCCTTGAGCAAATGCCCAGGCACAATTCTCCAGCAGAAATCCCCCTATGATCAATGCTAATAACACACATTAATTTGCATGTTATTATCTTTGGGGAGTTAATTCCCTATGCTGTTCCGAACAGCACGGGGAACTGATCATTACTAAATTAGATAGTAAGCCTACCAGAGACAGGGAAATACCTACTGTACCTGAATGTAATACTCCTTTGAGCTACAGCTAAAAAAGGTGTGAGCCAAATCCTAATAAGTAAATAGATATAGCTTGGCCATAGTCAGTACATATACTGGACTCCCCATTACTCTATTTAATACACACTATCCCTTTATACAGTTGTAATGACTTGCATGCACTCAGGCCATTAATGAATTCAACTGTAAAACTAAGACTGCACTACTCAGGGTTACTGTAGATTATATAGAAAACAAATATTTAAAGTACCACAAATACTGATGCAGTTGTGCATTTTCCCCAACCATGAGTCTAATACTAGAGATTGATGGATATGTCACAATGTATACCTGCATTAACATGCTTTTTCTTACCATCATCTCAGGCAATGTGATGTCTCTGGGCCCATGATATGGGTCATCACTGGTTGCAAAGGATGCCAGTATTGCCAATCCATTAAAGACCTGCTCATAGTGCTCTCCTATACGTAGCAATAATTCATTGTGCAGTCCTTGATAGTCCTGTCTCAGCAAGCTGCCCAGTTCTATATCAGTTTCATTCTGAAACAGTATCAAAGTTCAATGAGATATATAGTCGGGAGATTGCTGTCATTTTGCCCCCACTAATTTACAAATGTCAAGAAGGAGCAATTCTTCTTTCTGTTATACATCTTAGTGTACTTCTTCTCTTTATTCAAGAGATCAAGGAGTACAAATGCAAACTCTGCTTTCTATATGCTTATCATTACCCTTTGACAGATTACAGCTGGTTCTCCTGACATGTAAGCATGGTACAGCAGCAGCAGCTTACCTGGAGATAATGAAGAGAACGCTCCAGTTCATCCTTGGAGCAGGAGCACACCAGGTGAGAGAAGATGTACTTGAAGTTGTTGACCAGGATCTCTCTATGGTTTACATTCAGTTGCTTTGCGATGGTGCGAATCAGAGCCGAAGCTGTAGCACTAGCCTTGGCAGCAAGATATGGCAGAAAAAGCTGCAAGGTCCGCTATATGAAAGGAAAAATAGAACAATTAGGCAAGACTGATGAAGTCCTATATTTATAATGCAGGTAAACTATAATGTAGAAATCTTGTACATTTGCATGCAACAGCAAGAGTATAGTACATTGCTTTGGGAATTCTGCTCTCATGCAGACTGAATTATTGGGTTTACAGAATGACAAGAAAGAGACTGAGTTACTAAAAATAAATAAATTTGGTTCACAGACTTTGGTTACCAATTTGCATTTTCAAGCAGGACTTCTGGAACTTACTCCTACCTTGGGATAGCCAAAAAGTACAAGTGAAAGCAACAACAAACTGATAAGCTTACTAGCTTGTTTGATGGTGCTCTCAATCGTCTAGTCCACTTCCTGCCTAGGGAAGAGAATAGAATCAATTTCTTTGGAAAGCCTAACACAGTGAGATCTTATTACAGGAATAACTCATTATGGGGGCTGTGGAAGGAACTGATAAAAGTGAGGCTTGACCTGTAGTGAAAAATCAAATGAAATCAAGATCCAAAGGCAAAAAAACCCATAGGTCTGAACTTACAGTAAGGAAGCGATTTATATCTGGAAAGTCAAAAACGCTGGCAACTTCTGAAAGAACATCCAGTGCAACCTCTCTGCAATGAGCAGCTTCCTGTTTCCGTATCTCTTTATTCTGGCTGGGAGTGCTGGAGAGCCCCGCCTGACTCGCATGCAAGGATTCCACAAGAAACTACCACCACACAAAAAGGAACAAATATTTACAAATTTATCTTCAAATAAAAAAAATTCTGTACATTGAAAAATCAGAGAAGTAACCTAATAGTTAAAGCAGAGGGCTGGGAACTGGAGGGCCAACGCTCAAATCCCACAGTGTCTCCTTGTGGACTTGGGAAAACCACTTAACCTGCCATTGCCTTGAGATGGCAACCTCACCCTGTTTAGAGCCTGCCATTGAAACTGTCACACTTGTGGAGGCCCCATGAGCTGTTAAGGGCTTGCTGCTTGTGGGCAGCAGGGACAAGAAAGAGATTGAAAAAATGTCTGCAGATGGTTATTCTATTTTTAACCTAGCTCCTCGGAACTGTATTGTGATAAGGTTGGTACCCTGCGCAGCCATTAGAGATGAGGAAGAAGTAGTCAGCCAGAGACACAGGAGAAGATTAAAAGGTTAAAAATAAGTGTTCTTATTTAAGAAAAAACAAGAGGTAGCTGGGATTGTAGTCCAACGGAAACATGAAATAAATCCAGCCTGGTGAAAGAAATTAATTGAATATAAAGGTAACATTAATTGGTGGGACCACAGGAGGCCAACCAATGGCTTGCACAGACAGCAAAGCACCTGAAAGGGGTGATGCTATTGAAAGTTGAATGAATGTGGCCAGCATAGCCCAAGGGTTACCACAGCAGTAAGGCATAGCCACATATGAAAGTTGTATGAGCCTACTTCAATAGCATTTAGCAGTTTAACAGAGCGCAAGTAGAAAAAGGTACTTTGGTTGCTATATAAGATTTATGCCTTACCTAATTTAAACACCTATACATGTCTGGCATGCCCTGGTGTCTCAGGGAGTAAAACAGCATCTGTGAAGTTACAGACCAGAGAAGAAAAGAACATTTTGGTCTTACTGGCTAATTCTTTCCTTGAGTCCTACCAGACCTGTCCAGACAAATGGGTTTTGCTCCCCTACCAACAGATGGCGATGGAGAACAGATGTTGCAGATCCTGTCCCATATAGGTCAACTAGCAGACTGCAGCTCCTCAGTATTTTTGTAACAACTGACTAGAAACCACTCAGATGAGCCTGTCTATGAACAGCTTACCAATTCCTAACAAGATGAGATGGGAGGGTCTCTGCACCACCTCTGCATTTCAGCTACTCCTGTGGGTTGGTGCTACTCAGAGAACACCGATGGCCTGGTCCAAAGATCAAGGACTCAAAATCTGCAACAAAATCCTTATGGCCCTTGTCTCCAGTCAGTTTAACCACCACCTAGACTTGGCTGTGTCATCCAAACCTGGCAACGCACCCCCCACCCCAATTAGAGAGGCTGGTGTCTGTCGTGACTATAATCTGCTGTTGAACGTCCAGGTCCATCCCACTTTACCAAACTTTGCTAAGCCACCAAGCCAAGTTGGACCTGATCTCCAACTGAAGAGGCAATCTGGCTTTGTATCCCCAAGTTGGTGTCAACCAGTGCCCCAGGTAAAACCTCTGTAATTGCCTCATATGCACACAAAACCCAGCACTTACAGGTAGTCCCATGCTCGGGGTGCTATCCTTGCTATAAACAATCCCCACACTTGGGAACTGATGCTTGAGCATCTTCTCCTTGGTCAAGAACATTCTCCACCTCTTGGTACTGAATTAGCTCTGAGGTATTTCAAGGGCTACTTGGGTTACAACTTGCTCTTGGCTAAGTTAACTACCCAACTGAGACTCTTAGTAACTGATCATCCAGGATATGACCGTCTAGCTCTGCCTTTGCTCTCATGTTAAACATGACAAACTTGCTTGGATGATGAGTGGGGAAAATGGCGAAGTTTGAGAAAACATGGAAATAGCATGACTTGGGGAGTGGGTACTGTTATACAATTTTTACTGGGCTTGCTGCGGTAGACCCTGAGGATGGTGTAGTCCCAGATGGGAGATGTATCATTTTTGTCCCATTTATTTTTTCCTTAATTTGGAATTACCCTCTCTATATACAGGAGCTCCATTTCTAGTTACTTTCAAGATGCTTTCTTTGTAGGGGGTAGAGGGGTAGGGAGGGGGGAAGGATTACTTGGAAAATATATAGGTATATAGCCAAAACTGCGGGAATTATTTAGATGAGTGATAAGCTTTTCCACATTCTTGTGAATTGTGGTTATATTTCTATCTGAAAAAAAAATAGCAGACCTTCAGCTATTATGTAGGAGGTACTCTTTAGTTAAGTACAGATGGTTTTATGAATGCAGTATTTGGATTTTTGTATTCTGTATGCTGTTTTATAGAGAAACTCTTCTTTCCCCATTACATTTTGTCATATATATTGAGATCTTGGTGAATGGGAGGACTCGTGCAGCTGCATTTTTTTTTTTAACATTCCAATTTTTATTGAGTATAATAACACCATCTGCTTTTCAAGCTTCTGTTCGGTCTCCATTGGCTGGGGTGCAAAACCCATACATCTGGGTTGGTCTGGAGGGATAAGGAAGAGATACTATTTCTGCACACCGACTGGTTGTGTGGTTGTTCGAAAGGATCTGGCAGAGATTTGAAGCAGGATGGACCGTGCAGGTCTTTTTCTGCCGTCATCTATTATGTTACTATGTTACTATTACATATATTACAGCACACATATTCTGGATCAAGCCCTAGGTTTTCTGAGGGCCAGTTTTAAGAATGGGTTTCTGAGTTCTTACCAAATTAAGAAATGGTATTTGAAAGATTATTTTTCAATCAGCCTACATAAAATGATTTGGCTTGAACTGCAAGCTGTTGTCTCACCTGGCAGATAGGTTTCTTGTACTGGCTGAAGAAAGCTTGCAGTTTGATAGATTTGGCTGCTGCTAATGACCTGATCTCGGTATATGCTGCTCCTGCCACAGATGGCGACTTAGACAACAGGCAATGCAGCAAATGCAAGACAGCAAAAAGCACCAACTCTCCTTTTGCTGCCCTAAATAGAAATGAGAAAGTTTGAGGTACTGTATAAGGTATTACTTGTCAACAAAGCTGGAAGTATCTTAGACATCTGCTTGTACCTCACTTTCTTTCTTCAAACACTCTTAAAAGGGTATTTGTGTACAACAATATCAAGACCTCCTAAAAGAACCATTTTACAAATATGAACATAAGTTATATAATTTTTTTTGTATTATAATTTTATTGATTTTCAAAGCATGCTTTTAAGACAGGGAGAACATTAATACCATAACCAACATGTTATCCAGTGCAAAATCAACTATAAACAATTACAATATCAATTATCATTGTTCCCCAACTAATTACAGTTCACTATCCTGTTTCCTTTAACCGCCCCAAAACTGTCCCCCCTCAAGGATGTACAAAAATCTTTAGACTTCCCATAATCATAGCTCCCGGATTCCGTGTCTATCCACCTCTCTCTAATCCTCCTCTCCATTGGAATCCCCAAATATACACATAGTTGATACCAATGCTCCCGATATTTTTCTTACATTTGTCCATTGTAAGACAGTCCGTTAACAATAAATAGCACAATCTCCACTGCTACCACCAAAGGTTTGGTGGGGCACTAATTTTCCAATGAGATGCTAAATCACGTCTTGCTGCCAAATTACACAAAAAAGGCTACTTAAAGAACAGTTGCTCTGCAGTATCCTCCTGGCATGCAACCCAGCGGATCAGACTGAGGAACAGTTCCCAAACATAAGTTATTTAATAAGGCAAAACACCTAGATGAATTTTAAGCATTAACTGTTATTCTGTGATATAATTTTTTTCCAGCCAGGTGGCTTAGAACTAAGAGATCATCTATTTTGGTATAAGTTCAGCTTTCAAGCAATGTTTTGTATTCTGGATGCTGATTAGAGCCACAAAGGAAAAGTGTTTTCCACATCCAGGGCGCCTGTTCAGAGGTAACAAGCCTCAAACTATTTACAGGGCTCTCTGAACTGGGCTCCAACAGAAGCAGTGCCCTGAAAATGAAAAGCACTGTTTTCTTTGATTACTGGAAAAATCAACAGCTTGATCAAATAGTAATGATATCCAATTCTAGTACTCTTCAAAATAATTCTGTTTGGGTATTACTCACAAAGCTTTAGCAAGCTAAATCTAAATAAATGAAACAAAGTTCCTTATTATATAAACAGCTATGCACAAACCTTCCAATGTCCCCAGTTGTAAGAATCAGTGTGTCCTTCAGCTCATTGTTCCTTGATATTTTTGCATTTGTGTATGCCTCCTTCATTCTTGAAATCAAAAGCTGAAAAACAAGAGATATATTATCTTATATGCCATTTTCTTCTATGAACCATGAACAAATCAGGACCATTGGTCCAACCCTGTATGGCTATTCTTATGTTCTTATTGGGTTATCAATCGTCAGAAGTACAATTGCCTAAAGCCATCACTAGAGGCTAAGCAAAAGCAGAAAACATACACTCCTCCTCTATCCCAATAAGATTTAATGCACAGTAATGCATTTGGGCTACAAAAACTCAAGGGAGTGGTACAGTTTTCGAGGCAAAGTACTTTTGTAATGAAACAGGAGCAAGATTCGGATGTCATACTATGTGATGATCTGAAGGTGGCCAAACAGGTAGAAAAGATGACAGCAAAAGCCAGAAGAACACTTGGGTGCATAGGGGGAGGAATGGCTAACAGGAAAAAAGAGGCACAAACACCTCTGTATAAATCTCTGCTGAGACCGAGCTGTGTACGTTTCTGGACACCACTTTGAAAAAGATAGTCAGAATGGAGCTGGTCCAGAGGGCAGCTACTAAAATGGTCATACAGTATTTGTGGACAGATTTAAAGATCTCAATATATATTTTGGAAGGAAGGTAGGAGAAGAGAGATAGGATAGGATCAAGGATCGGTGCTGGGACCGATTCTGTTCAATATATTTGTGACATTGCCGAAGGGTTAGAAGGTAAAGTTTGCCTATTTGCGGATGATACTAAGATCTGTAACAGAGTGGACACCCGGGAGGGAGTGGAAAACATGAAAAAGGATCTGAGGAAGCTAGAAGAATGGTCTAAGGTTTGGCAATTAAAATTCAATGCGAAGAAATGCAAAGTGATGCACTTAGGGAATAGAAATCCTCGGGAGACGTGTGTGTTAGGCGGGGAGAATCTGATAGGTACGGACGGGAAGAGGGATCTTGGGGTGATAGTATCTGAGGATCTGAAGGCGACGAAACAGTGTGACAAGGCGGTGGCCGTAGCTAGAAGGTTGTTAGGCTGTATGGAGAGAGGTGTGACCAGCAGAAGAAAGGAGACGTTGATGCCCCTGTATAAGTTGTTGGTGAGGCCCCACCTAGAGTATTGTGTTCAGTTTTGGAGGCCGTACCTTGTGAAGGATGTAAAAAGAATTGAAGCGGTTCAAAGAAAAGCTACGAGAATGGTAAGGGATTTGCATTACAAGACGTATGAGCAGAGACTTGATGACCTGAACATGTATACTCTGGAAGAAAGGAGAAACAGGGGTGATATGATACAGACGTTCAAATATTTGAAAAGTATTAATCCGCAAACGAACCTTTTCCGGAGGTGCGAAGGCGGTAGAACGCGAGGACATGAAATGAGATTGAAGGGGGGCAGACTCAAGAAAAATGTCAGGAAGTTTTTTTTTTTTTTTTATTTCTTTATTATATTTTAACATAATAAGTACATCTCCACACATTTGCAATGTTCTACATACGTGTAACATATTTATCTCTTCTTCTATAACAATATTTGCATATAAATTCTTAACAATCCTTCCCCCGTTCCTCTCCCCCCTCCCCCCTTTCTTAATGTGTTGATGATTTACATGTTTCTCTCATTTGTTCATAAGGTTGCCAAATTTGTTGAAATCTATGTAACTGGCCTTTTCTCAATGCAGTCAATTTCGCCATCTGATGTAAATATTCAAGTTTATGCTCTACTACTTGAATATGTGGCACCTCTATCTGTTTCCAAGCCCTTGCCACTGTCATTTTGGCTGCTGCAAAGATCTGGCTAGCCATTTTATGTTGGTGTATCTTACATTTTCCCGGTCGGAAGTGTAAAAGGCAATATTCCGCCCGATTTGGGTATTCTATCTTTGTAACTTGGTGTACCATTGCTCTAATCTGAGTCCAAAATGCCTGTATCTTGGGACATTCCCACCATATATGCATAAATGTACCTCTATTACCACATTCCCTCCAGCAGTTCAGTGAAATCTTATGGGTTTTTTTTTGTAGTCTAACTGGTGTATAATACCACCAGTACCATATTTTATAACCATTCTCAGCCACTGATTGAGTGATAGAGGTCTTCAACAAATATCTAATTCCCTTCATCCAGCATTCTCTTGTATAGGTTTGTTGTAGGGCTCCCTCCCATCGTCTAATATAATGATCTTGAGGGTTGGACATTTTTAATAGTGCCCTATATAGTCTTGTCACTCCCCCTTTGCCCCCTCCTCCCTTAATTGCCCTTTCTAGCGCTGTTCCTGTAAGTTCCAACTCTTCTACTGCCCGCCTTTTTATATAGTTCCGCAGGCTATGGTAATAGGCCATGTCCCGTTCTTCCAACTCATATTCCTCTTTTAATTCTTCAAAATTTTTGATTTCTCCATTATTCCATACTTGGCCTAACATATATAGCCCCTTACGGGCCCAACTTTTATATACATTGTCTGATTCTCCTAGCGGAAACCCCGGGGCCCCACATATCGCCATTTGTAGAAAATATCTCCTCTCCGGAAACAGCTTGCGTCGTATCCGTAGCCATGTCTCCAGTAAGAGACCAATCCCCACTGGTACCCTTTTAGTTAGAGATATAATTTCAGTCCCCTTTCTCCATAGTATATCTCCTATATAGCGGGTACTCATCCATGACCGTTCCCAGTGTAGCCATTTTTTATTGTTTCTAGGGGTCCATTCCGCTAATATTCTTAACTGGGCTGCCTGATAATATAAATGGAAATTTGGTATTCCCATCCCACCCTCCACGGGCAGCTGAAACATCATATCCCTTTTTACCCTGGGAGGTCGCTTCCTCCAGATGTAGGCAAACATTTTCCTATTTAGTTGTTGGAAGAACTTTTGTGGGATAGGTATCGGTATGGCCATGAACAGGTATAATATCTTTGGTAAGAGTATCATTTTTATAGCATGGATTCTTCCCAGCCATGATATATTAAGTCCTTCCCATCTATCCAATTCTTCAAACAGTTCTTTGACTTTTTTGGGATAATTTGCTTGATATAGTCCCCCTATTTCCGGGGTAATCTGTATCCCTAGATAGCGAATTGATTTATTTGCCCACGTAAACGGGAACTTATCTGTTATCTCTTGTACTTCCCTAGGCGGTGTTGTGAGATTTAATATTTCTGATTTAGTTATGTTAATTTTAAATCCTGAGACCCTTCCATAGTTTGTCATCACCTTCATTGTCTCTTGTATTGATTGTGATGGATGAGTTAATGTCAGGAGAACATCATCAGCGAAAAGCATTATTTTGTGCTCCCTCTGTCCCCGTACTACTCCCCTTATATCTTTGTGAGCTCGTATTATCCTAGCTAGGGGTTCGATTGACAATGCAAATAGTAGTGGTGAAATTGCACACCCTTGCCTTGTGCCTCTGTGTAACTCTAATATGTTTGTATGTGTCCCATTTATCTTTAGTACCGCCATCGGTTTCGTGTATAATAGGCGTAGCCATGCCATAAATCGGCCCTCTATACCTATCTCACGTACTACTGTAAAGAGAAACTCCCAATCTACACGATCAAATGCCTTTTCAGCATCGACCGAGAATATTATTGTTGGTGTTTTTTCGTCCTGTACTTGTTGTATGATGTGTAATAGTGTCCGAGTATTGTCGTGTGTTTGACGTCCCCTAATAAAGCCAGCCTGATCTTCATATACCAATCGTGGCATTACCTCCTGTAAGCGGCGCGCCATTATTTTGGTAAAAATCTTATAGTCCGTGTTCAGGAGAGATATTGGCCGGTAGAAGCCACATTGTAACGGATCTTTACCTGGCTTTAGGAGTATGGTCACTTCAGCCATGCTCCATGAGTATGGCAACTCTTGCGCCTCCTCGAAGGAAGCAATAGCTTTCAATAGTACAGGGGCTAGTATTTTTGCAAATCTTTTATAAAATCTAGAAGGGAAGCCATCTGGCCCAGGGGATTTGTTGTTTGGCAAATCTGCTATTGCTTCTTCTATCTCTTCTACAGTTATGGTCTTTGATAAAGCTTCCTGCTCCCTTCCCGTCACTCTAGTCATCCCCAGATCCCGTATGTATTGTTCCATGTCTTCCCTTGATGTATCATGTGCTGCTTGATATAGCTGATTATAGAACTTCCAAAATACCCCTGCCATTTCCTCTGTTTGTGTTATTAGCTCCCCTGAAAGATTGTGTATGCCATGTATATAATTGCGTTGTGCCTGTTTTTTAAGCTTGTTGGCCAGTAATCTGCTTGTTTTATTTCCAAACTCGTAGTACTCCTGTTGTACTTGTTCTAACTGTCTGGCTATATCTGCCAGTTGTGTTTCATTAAGCTGTGCTTTAAGTTGGCGTATTTCTTCTGTTTTTTTACTATCTGTTGGGTCTTTCTTATGCATGCTCTCTAGTTTCGTTATTTGTTTTCGTAAATTAGTTTCTGCCTCTGTTTTTTTCTTATTGATATAAGCTTGTTTCGCTATACATTGGCCTCTAATAACTACTTTCAGACCCTCCCATAAACTTGTTGGTTTAACCTCTTCATTATCATTGAACTGTATGTATTCTCTTATATTATTTTCTATTTCTAGGACATTCTGTGGGTCCATCAGAAGTGTTTCATTTAGGCGCCATCTTCTCATCCTTACCTTCCCTCCCCCTCCCGCTACTTCCAATAGTACCATCGAGTGGTCAGACCAGCTACATTGTTCTATCTCCACTAATTTGATATCATTTCTCAGCCCTCTGCCTCCTAGCCAATAATCAATTCGTGAGTAGGTATTATGTTTAGGGGAGAAAAAGGAGTAATCTCTCTCTGTCCCATGTCTCTCTCTCCATATGTCTACTAGGTCCCATCGGGCCATCCACCTTATGAGGGCTTTCCTATCTGCTTTAGCATATTCTACCCTTCCTCCTGAGTTGTCCAATTTAGGATCTATCGTGAGATTAAGATCTCCTCCCACCAACAATTCTCCTTGTATATTGTCCTTTATCACCTTTTCCACTGTATCTAGGAATTCTCTCTGCCCCACATTAGGGGCATATATGCACACTAGAGTATATTGCTTATTATATAGTGACACTGTCAACAATATATATCGTCCCATTTTATCTTTCACTGTAGTATGTACTTGCCATGGGAGGGATCCCGATAAAGCTATCAGGACTCCCTGAGTTTTTTTATTCGCCCTATTGGAAGCACATTGAACAGTGGGATATCTCTTATGTTTCATCAGATGTTCATGGTTCCTTTTCAGGTGGGTCTCCTGGAGGAACGCAACATCTGATTTTTGTCGGGTCAGCTCTCTAAACACATGTCTACGTTTCTGCGGTGTATTGAGGCCTCTTACATTTAGTGTTAAACATTTAAACATTTTTCAACTTGTAATAATAAACCTTCAACATATTTATCATCATACTGTAACATCATAACATCCTGTCTCCCTTTTTCCCTTCCCCCCCCATCCTGTATTTCTCCCCTTTGGTATATCCTCCCCCCGCTCCCCCCTCTAGATTTCCCTCCCACCCCCAACTCCTTACCCCAAAACCAGAGCACTCGTTTCATCTCAAAGAAAAAGAAAAAACGGTGCTTTGTAGAGAGGACGAGACCCCCTCCGCCCTTCTTTATTTACCATTTTAGATTCCCCCCCCCCCCCGACCCTTATGGAGTTCTATCATTTCCCTCTGCTCTTTCCCCTTGCATATTTGTCTCCCCCCCTCACTTGGGTGGGTCTTCCAGATTCTCAACTTCTCTTATATGTTATGTTCCCCCAAACAGAGTCTTATCTCTAACCACATCAACCACTGAATATGTCAGTCCTTGATATTACCCTTGATATTTGAGTTCAGGTGAGGCGTCCAGCTGATTGCTGGCGCTGAAGGCGTTTGCGGCCTACTCGCTGCCATTTCGGATAACTTCTCATGTTCGTCTGGGAACGTCTCTTTTCCATCTCCGTAGATGTTGATGCTGGAATATCCTCGGGTAGCAGTTCCCGTGCTTCTGCTAGTGTTTTCACCTGGTGTTGTCTTCCATCTTTATAGAATATCAGAGCAAATGGGTGTCTCCATCTATATTGAAGCCCCATCTCCCTTAATCTCCTGGTGACCGGTTTCAGGTCTGCTCTCCTCCTCAGTGTTGCTGCCGCCAGGTCCTGGTAAATCTCGATTTTGTATGTGTCCCATCTAAAATCTTGTTTTTGGCGTGCCGCTTGGAGAACTCGCTCCTTGAGTTTATAATCCCGGAAACAGGCAATCAAATCTTTGGGAAGATTATTTCTTGTAGCCCCAAGGGCTCTATGAGCTCTGTCCAATATCACTTGCTCAGGCTCCAGGGGCTGCTCGGGAGTCGCCACTAATGCACATACTATCTGTTGCACCACTGTTTCCGTTTCTTGGTAAGTGGGTGACTCCGGCAGCCCCCGAAATCGGAGGTTGTTCCGCCGGCTGCGATTCTCCAGATCTTCTATCTTGTCAGCTAGTGCTTCGTGTCCCAGGTCTATATCATTAACTCTCCGGTCCAGGGCCCCCATATTCTCTACCTGTTCTTCTAATCTAGTCTCTGTTTCCTCCACTCTGTGTCCAAGCTCTTTGATTTCGCTTCTGAGATCTGCCCCCATCTTAGCTAAGTCAGCTCGCATAGCTTTTAAGTCGGAGCGAATCTCATTCAGCAAAGTTCTTAATTCTGGAAGGGACTCCTCCTCTTGATTCATTTGATCTGGTGTCGGGAACATATCTTCCGTAGAAGGGTTGCGTTTTCGGTCCCCGCTTGCTACACTTTCCTCATCACTGGCCGCCATATTGTTCTGCCTCGTGGCTCCTGCGTATGCGAATTGGGAGAGGCTTGGTGTCGTAGCACTGGACTCCATCGCTTGTTTTTTCCCTTTTGTTGTTGTTTTATTTTTAATTTTTCAATTGTGTTGATGGGTCCGCTTTCCCGCTCTCTTTTCGCCTGCTTTAAATTGAGCCGGTGGATATATCTCCCTCTGTCCCCTCCTCCTCTCCGTATCGCCCGGGGTAAAACTGAGCAGTCTGCTATTGGCGGTGGGTCGGTGCCGTTTCCCCTTCGCCTGCACAGTCAGAGGTTCTTCGCCCTCCGATAGCCGTTTGTTTAATTTCCGATTACGGTAGGGAATCGTTCTGTTTTTGCTGTGGGCAGTCAGGAGCTCAGCATTCAGGCTGCCATTGCTCCTGTGACGTCACTTCCATCGTCAGGAAGTATTTTTTCACGGAGAGAGTGGTGGATGCTTGGAATGCCCTCCCGCGGGAAGTGGTGGAAATGAAAACGGTAACCGAATTCAAACACGCATGGGATAAACATAAAGGAATCCTGTTCAGAAGGAATGGATCCTAAAGAGCTTAGCCGAGATTGGGTGGCAGAGCCGGTGGCGGGAGGCGGGGATAGTGCTGGGCAGACTTATACGGTCTGTGCCAGAGCCGGTGGTGGGAGGCGGGGATAGTGCTGGGCAGACTTACACGGTCTGTGCCCTGAAAAGGACAGGTACAAATCAAGGTAAGGTATACACAAAAAGTAGCACATATGAGTTTATCTTGTAGGGCAGACTGGATGGACCACGCAGGTCTTTTTCTGCCGTCATTTACTATGTTACTATTTAAATACCTCCATGACATAAAAGAACAGGAGGCAAGTCTTCAATTGAAAGGAAGCTCTAGAATGGGAAGGCATGTTATGAAGGTGAAAAGGGGACAGACTCAGGAGTAACCTAAGGAAATTCTTCTTTATGAAAAGAGTGTTGAATTTGTTGAACAGCCTCCTGGTGGAGGTGGTGGAGAGAAAGGCTATATCTGAATTCAAGAAAGCTTTGGACAAGTACCTCGTAGTATTAAGTGAAAGGACGGGATAGTATGGATGGGCAGACTGAATAGGCTATCCCCGGGATTCTATATGCCGCGCCAAGATTTCCATGCAGAAATCAAAGCGTATTCCATAACAATGTGCATAACTTAATTAGTTAACAAGCTAATCATCGCTGATAATTGGATGTTAACAAGCAATCGGCACTAATTGACATTAATTAGAAATTACTTGCACTACCCACTAAGCGTATTCTGAAAAGTAGGGCACATAAATTCTAATGCGCAATGCCGAAAATGGGACATGGCTATGGGCGTTCCAGAAAACTACATGCAGGCTTACAGAAAACACCTATTCTACTACTACTATTAAGCATTTCTATAGCGCTGCACAAACATAGAAGAAAGACAGTCCCTGCTCAAAGAGCTTACAATCTAATAGACAAAAAAAAAAAATAAAGTAAGCAAATCTAATCAATTAATGTGAACGGGAAGGAAGAGAGGAGGGTAGGTGGAGGCGAGTGGTTACAAGTCAAAAGCAATGTTAAAGAGGTGGGCTTTCAGTCTAGATTTAAAGGTGGCCAAGGATGGGGCAAGACGTAGGGGCTCAGGAAGTTTATTCCAGGCGTAGGGTGCAGCGAGACAGAAGGCGCGAAGTCTGGAGTTGGCAGTAGTGGAGAAGGGAACAGATAAGAAGGATTTATCCATGGAGCGGAGTGCACGGGAAGGGGTGTAGGGAAGGACGAGTGTTGAGAGATACTGAGGAGCAGCAGAGTGAGTACATTTATAGGTTAGTAGAAGAAGTTTGAACAGGATGCGAAAACGGATAGAGAGCCAGTGAAGGGACTTGAGGAGAGGGGTAGTATGAGTAAAGCGACCCTGGCAGAAGACGAGACGGGCAGCAGAGTTTTGAACAGACTGGAGAGGGGAGAGGTGACTAAGTGGGAGGCCAGCAAGAAGCAGATTGCAGTAGTCTAAACGAGAGGTGACAAGGGTGTGGATGAGGGCTTTGGTAGAGTGCTCGGAAAGAAAGGGGCGGATTTTACGGGTGTTGTAAAGAAAGAAACGACAGGTCTTGGCAATCTGCTGGATATGAGCAGAGAAGGAGAGAGAAGAGTCAAAGATGACCCCAAGGTTTCGAGCTGAGGAGACAGGGAGAATGAGAGAGCCATCAACAGAAATAGAAAACGGGGGGAGCGGGGAGGTGGGTTTGGGGGGGGAAATGAGAAGCTCGGTTTGGGTCATATTTAATTTCAGATGGCGTTGAGACATCCAGACAGCAATGTCAGACAAGCACGCTGAAACTTTGGTTTGGATGCAAGGTGAGATATCAGGGGTAGAAAGGTAGATTTGGGAGTCATCAGCATAGAGATGGTAGGAAAAGCCATGGGATGAGATTAATGAACCAAGGGAAGAAGTGTAGATAGAAAAGAGGAGGGGACCAAGAACAGAACCCTGAGGTACGCCGACGGGCAGAGGGATAGAAGTAGAAGAGGATCCACCAGAGTGAACACTAAAGGTGCAGAGGGAGAGGTAGGAAGAGAACCAGGAAAGGACAGAGCCCTGGAATCCAAGTGAGGACAGGGTATCGAAAAGTATGCTGTGATCGACAGTGTCAAAAGCAGCGGAAAGATCAAGAAGAATGAGGATGGAATATTGACCTCTGGATTTAGCCAGTAATAGGTCATTGGAGACTTTAGTAAGCGCAGTTTCAGTTGAGTGGAGAGGGCGAACACCAGATTGTAGTGGGTCAAGAATAGCATGTGAGGAGAGAAAATCAAGGCAGCGACGGTGAACAGCACGCTCAAGTAATTTGGAGAGAAAAGGAAGGAGGGAGATGGGTCGGTAATTAGAGGGACAAGTAGGGTCGAGTGATGGCTTCTTAAAGAGAGGTGTGACCACAGCATGCTTAAAGGCAGCAGGGACAGTCGCAGTGGAAAGTGAGAGGTTGAGAATGTGACAGATAAAAGGAATAAGAGCAGGAGAGATGGCATTAAGAAGGTGGGTGGGAATGGGATCAGAGGAACAGGTGGTACATTTTGAGGAAGAAAGGAGAAGTGTAGTTTCCTCAATAGTAACTTCAGGAAAGGAGGAAAGGGAATGAGGGGAAGGAGAGAGAGGAGAACGGACTAGTGGAGGGAGAGGTGGTGAGGTAGAGAAAGCAAGGTTTACCTTTTGAACCTTGTTGTGAAAGAGTTCAGCAAGGGTCTGAGGAGATAATGAAGGGGGAGTTGGGGGAGGGGGCACCTTGAGGAGAGAGTTCAATGTGGTGAAGAGAAGTCGAGGGTTAGAGCCAAGAGAGTTGGTCAGTTGGATATAATAATCCTGTTTGGCACGTAAAAGAGCAGATTGGAAGGAGGTCAGCATGACCTTAAGTGTAAGAAATCAGCAAGGGCCCGAGATTTCCGCCAGAGGCATTCGGCGGAGCGGGTACAGGAACGTAGGTAGCGGATATTAGAAGTCAGCCAAGGTTGGGGTTTTGTACGCCTTATAGGGCAGGTCATCAAAGGTGCAAGAGTGTCTAAGGCAGAGGATAGAGTATTGTTGTAAGAAGAAACAGCCTCGTTGACAGACGTGGATGGTGCCACAGTAGAGAGGAGGTTTGAAACATGGGAGGATAGAGATGAAGGGTCAATATCGTGAAGATTCCTGGATAAATTAGATAAGATAGGACGGGACTGGGCGGGAGGAGATTTAAGTGTGAAAGTTATAAGATGGTGATCAGAGAAGGGAAGATCAGAGGCAAGGAAACTAGAGGGTGAACAGTTGGAGGAGAAGATGAGATCAAGACAGTGACCATTTTGATGAGTGGGGGAGGTGGAGCATAGTTGGAGATTAAAGGAGGACGTTAAAGCGAGTAACTTGGAAATATAAGAGTTGGAAGGATCATTAGCAGGAATATTAAAGTCACCAAGGATGAGAGAGGGGGAGGAAGGATCATGGAAGAAGGCAAGCCAGGCGTCAAAGTCACTGAGAAAGGATGAAAGGGACTTATCAGGGGGACGATAAATGACCGCTATTCGAAGAGGCAGAGGAGAGAAAAGGCGGATAGAGTGGACTTCAAAGGAAGAAAAACAGTGAGATTGAGGTGGAAGAAGGGGTTGAAATCTGGAGGAGGGAGAGAGAAGTAGTCCAACACCGCCCCCACGACCAACAGGGCGAGGAGTATGTGAAAATAGATAATCGCCTATTCTCCGCCTAACTTATGCGCTGGTATTTACACCAAGATTTACTTGGCGTAAATGGCTGCACCTAAAGTTAGACGCTATCATGGCCGCTCAGTGTATTCTATATACCACACAGAAATTTAGGCTTATTCTATAAAGCACGTCTAAATTAAGGCATACTGTATAGACTGCTCTTAGGTGAATTTCATTTCAGCGTTGAATTTTTAAGCGCGATATATAGCACCTAGTCCTATGTGGTCTTTATCTGCCTTTCTTTTTCTCTGTTTCTGTTTTAATAGCACATTCTTTCCCTCTAATTTGAGCATATACTAAGCTAAATATAAAACTGACTTTAAAAATGAAATAAAAATAAAATGCAATTAAACACTCCCCTCCCCACCAAAAAAATACTCCTCTTCAGCAAATACATAACCAAGCTCAAGAAATCCACAGTAGCATAAAACACACACAAAAACTTACTTTCAACATGTGCTGGACATCAATCAGATGTAAAGAAAGAATGTAAGGAGAGCTTGCACTGACTGCAGTTTGAAATTAATTGAAATAAGACTGACTTGTAAGAAAACGTCTCTTCTATACCAGTTGTCCAGCAATCAGTATCACTGGAACAGACATCCACCACACCCTCCATGGCTAAATTTGCCAAGCTGGATAAATAATTTGTCAGTTGCTACAACTACCAAAGCCTGCTTTTCTGCTCTGCAGTACTTTGTGGATGCGTACATAGAGCCCTGCCTTGAAGATGGTTACAATCAAGGCGGTTTATATATGATATATAGGTATTTATATATAGGAGTGGAGATGTATCGTTTATCATTTATTTATTTACTATACCGTTTCAAATTGCATTCACAAAACAGAACGGTTTACATCATAATATAAAATCTCATATTAAAAAAAACATATAAGAAATCCATCAATTAATAGAAAAGCACAGCAAAACTAAAAGAACATCCTAAAAATAATAACATTGAGCAAGGACAACAATTCATAAGAGACTACATAAGCAAACATATTAAGTTACTGTATATTCATTCTGCATATTTTCCCACTTTTAACTCAGATTATTTTCAAACGTGTTCTGAAACAGATATGCTTTCAGAAGTTTACAAAACCGAACATAGGACTTCTAATCTTATGATCTTAGGGAGACAGTTCCAATGAGAGGGGGCTAGAAAGAAGAAAGCTGAGTTTCTAGTTGAGTCCCATCTAGCCTTTTGTGGTGATGGGATTACTAATCTATTGTCTGTAAGCGATCGAAGTGTTCGTATAGGTGAGTATGGCAAGGTAAGGTTTGCTAAGTATGATGGAATCAATAAATGTAAAGCTTTATGTGTCAGGGAACTGTGTTTGATTCCCACTACAGTTCATTGTGACTCTGGGCAAGTCACTAAACCCTCCACTGCCCCAGACACAAAATAAGTACTTGTATATAATATGTAAACCAATTTGATTGTAACCCAGAAAGGCAGTATATCAAATCACATCCCCATTAGGCTACTCCTCCACATCAAGAGATCAGAACTTCCAGTTGCCCCACAAACCCAGTAGCAGTGGCACATAGATGAACCTGCTCCTGATTCTCATGCTGGGGAGGTAGCAGTCGCAGCCTCTAGAAGAGAATCCTATCATTTATGATGAGTAGGAGGGGGAACAAAATTGGAAAAAGAAATACAATAAATATGAATGATGGGTCATGTTGCCTATATGATCCAGGCTATCTAGCTTGAAAATGAAAACATAAGCACCAATGAAAGATGGCAGGCTAGAAAAAAAATAATTACAAGAGAAACAACAGGCGAGTCGTTTGTGATTGCTGAGGAACAGCTCGTATTTCACAACTCGCTCCTCATACTCTTTCAGGGCAGTTTGTTTGCAGAGATTGCACCTTGCCTCCAAATAGCCAGTCCTGCAACTACATATTTCATCTGAAAGGAATACCTGCACTCACAGGAAAAAGAGGATTTAATCGTTGCTTTGAACTATTATACTATCCAAATAAGATAAACTTCTTCAACCGTCAGTATAGTGGAGTGATTTGTTGTTTATACAATAAATTATTTTATTAAAAAAAAAAAAACTCTCCCTTTTAATCTCTGAAATTGCCTTCCCAGATGACACATACCTCTTTAATAAAACCGCCCTCTGAATCTGTGCATTGTAAAAGGTGTTTCATGTTGTTACTGAAAGCCGTTCTCACATCCTTATCCGGGTCTTCCATTAAATTCAAGAGTGCCCCAATGGCAGCCCTTGCATCTGACTCATCCTTTCTGAAATCCAGATGCCTACAAAGCTCAGGTATATTATCAATGTATGCTACGGAAAGAAGACAAATAACTCCTTAGCTAAATGTACTTTAAATTCTAGAAAAGGATATAGAAATTTAGTAACAAAGTAGATGAAGGCAGACAAAGACCTGTACAGACCATTCAGTGTGCCCAACTAGATAAATTCATAGCATAAAAGTATGATGCAATACTAATGCTATGCTACGATAGACCTGGAAAGAAAGCTATAAATACAGGTGCACAAAAAAATTTAAAATACGATAATCAGGAGAAAGAAAATGTGGCATTAAACTACAGGAGACGAGTATATCACCTCTCCACAAGATGATTCTTATACATTTCCTGTTTTGATTATTAATTTGCACATTGCCTTAGTTGGTTGAAAGAAAGGCAGTATATTAAATCCTCACAATAAGCTGAAATGTGCTTACACATTCAATCCTCTTCAAATTACATAATATTGAGTGAATGAATACACTGGGGTTTTTTTCTTTTTTTCCATGTTTACATGGAAGATTATCTTTAAAGGGGTTTTCTTTCATATATTTTTCCCGCATAAAACATTTTATGCTCCTTGTTTTTTAAGGAGGGTTATGAACAGTTGAAGCCCGGCGGATGCAGACCTTTATGATGGAGTTAATAATATGACTACCATATGGTTTACAAATAATTATCAAGGATACATCTATACTCCTGCGGGTTATTGACTGTGTAATAGCTCATTACAAGCTTTATAGCTGTGATTAGAGGATGTATGTATGACCGATATTGGGCAAGAATCTCCAGCAATGCTGGGAGCACTGTGGGTGTGTATATGTTATATGTCTTATGTTGATATTTGTATTTCTATATTAAATCATTAAAAGAATGTGAATTTGTAGTATTGATTGATTAACAGGGAGTACAAGTGAAATTAGGTTGTTAATATACGTACTTTGTTTTTATATAGAAAAATTTCCCTAATAGGTGTTACTATTGATATAATTTGTTTGTCATCATGATTTATAAATTATGAGATTTTTTGCATTTCATAGGATGTTTTTTGTTTTACCGATGATTACTTTTTTCACTGTGTGCACTTTGACTAGCTGAATTTGCATTCCGGTTTTACATGCCGTTGTTGGCCACAGTAATATGAGGTTTTTCCTCCTTGTTCAACAAATGAGTGTGCTATTATTCTGATTCACAGTATATTTATAAACTACCCTTTTCAAAAAAAAAAAAACCTGCAAGGCAATGAACAATAGCTGTAAAAACAAACAATATTAAATAATATTGCAGCTAAGATCGCTAAACAGAGAGGCCCTTTTACTAAACCACAGTAAAATTTGCAGTTACTGCACACCTTAACTTGAAAGACTACTGCGTAGCAACTATTGGGGGCCATTCCCAGCATTTGCACTTACAAGTGCTGCATTAGATTTGCAGCTACTGCTTGGTACTTTGCTTAGAGTTAGTGCGGAAGCATTAAGCCCCCTCCTATTTACGAGGCAGTAAGTGGTCTCACACTAACTGCAAAAGTGCAGATAAGCGAACAGTATTTGCAGCGTGCTAACTACAAAGAACCTTCCACACCCATTCTCCACCCATGACCAGAGTTCCCTCTAAGCTGTGCATATGTGCGCACGCCCACAGGTCAGAAAGGGAGCACTGTGCGCACAAATTGTTTTTCTGGCTTTCTTTTATTGGGGTAATGCAATAATAATCTGGTTCCTACATCAACATATTTAAGTTTATAGTTTTAAAAGACCTCAGTGGTCTTATTCTTAGCTTATGAGACTTATGCTTCACCCTTGTCACTGGTCAACACTTTCACTAATTTTCCATCTTAATTTATCAGTTTTTTTAAGCTTAAAATTAAATTTAAACTTTTAAAGTACTCATTTCAAGTTTTAAGCTCTGTGGGCTCGGGGACCACTTCCAACATAACTCATGTTTCGCCCAATGGTTGTTTCAAGGACTGTCCCCTACAAAATACATATTATCAACGAAACATACATGAACTAAGTTAAATATTTTTTTTATATATACATAACATGTTTGTCTACCAACCTCACACTAGCTGGTTTTATCACTCTAAGTAGCTTATTTGTCAAAGATGGAGGTGGCATTTTTCTTAAGTCTTTTATGTCAGATGATCAAAGTCACCTGACTTGTATAACTAATCATAGTAACAATACCCTCCCCCCCCCCCCCCCCCCGGACTAAACTAACATCATACATTCTACCTCAGTACTTAACCCGAATGGATAAACTGTATTTTGCTGAAAAATCCAATTCTGCTTTTTATAATTTAGAATTCTCTCATGATGAATACCCTACTAAAATCTGATCAATAATTCTCCATCTTATTATATCATTTACAGAATGATTCTTTTCTAACCACGGTTGCACTTACGGAGCTTGAATGTTCCCTGTTAGCATATGAAATTTATGTTCCATCAATCACAAGCTAACTGGTCTACTGCTATGTCCCATATAAACAAACAAGCACATATAGTCATATTCCTTGTGGAAATTATTCATTTTGTTTGAGGGTCAATCCATACTGGTCCTGACATAGTTTGAGTATACGACTGGCAACGTCCACATGGATTGTGAACATAAAGCTATTCAGAAGTGTTCATTAGCTGGTAACATTGAGGAGAAAGCAATTCACCTGTTGTTTTACCTCTATATGCTATTGTTGAAAAATCCGCAAAAATTGAATTCAGTTGCATAATGTGCCAGTGTTTCCTCATTACATTTATAAAGCAGTTCACCAAAGTCAAATATGGTAATACACAAGTAAGATTCTCCTGTATAGTTTGAGTTTTTTCCTTTAATAACAATTCTCACTGTGCAAAAACGAGCCCTCAGACTGTAACCTTAAATGTATTGATGTGGGAACCAGATTGTTGTTGCATTACTGTGATACCTTAAAGTTCCTGATTCATAAGAGTTGAATATTTTCTTTTATTGGGAACATAGGCTATACCGCACACATTGAGTCAAGGCTGAAAACTTGTGCACAATGTTTTCATGTGCAGATGGGCCAGCAAAACTTAGTGAGAACATTGTCCACAATTGCTCCCCAACACAACAAGCACTGAACAAGCAATTTACAGTGTGGTAACTGCAAAAAAAAAAAAAACCCTCAAAACCTTTTAATGTGGTTGTGCACTAGCAGTTACTGAATGGAGCTTAACATGGTTTAGTAAAAGGGCTCCAAAAGTTTCAAAAATTAAGTATAACAAAATAATCCATAACTTAATAAATCCAGCAGATGTGCCTTAATCTACTCTCCCTACTTTCCAAAAGAAGTTTCCTTATCTGGCCACACCAAAAGCTCCAGGCAGTACTGCAAATATCTAGGGCAAAAGTCTTTCAAAATACGGAGCAATCTTACAAGCCCTGGGATAAGCAAAGTGAATAACTACAATCCTCAAGTTAAAATGTTATTTTTTTAACTACATAATTATCTTAAAGATTATGACTCTGCTGAAACTAAAGTTCACACCTCCAAAAGAAATTCACATAGGAGTGCAAAGTACAATTATTTCATTTTCTATTACTGCAAGCCTTTGAATTCCTAGGGCCTGAATTTACAACTCTAAATGGTCGTTGTTATCTCAGACCTGTTGACTTACAGTCTTTAGTCCTTCAGTGCTAACTGGTAAACCCCTGCTGTACTGCACCCAAATGTTACTGATCCATACAGTCTTTTAGGCCTGTAGTGCCGCCTAGTAAACTTTACCTAATGAGCATCTGACACCAAGAATGTGCCTTGGCCCAACAGAGCAAGAGGCCTCCGGGATCCCAGTGGTATGTGGGAAAGAAAACCACAATCCCCTCAACCAAAGAGAACACAAAGTACAAGAGGTCAAACACCTACCTAACAGTACTTAAACTATCATCTCATTGTTATACCCAAGCTACCCCCAGCAACCCCAGACCACCCTTTGGAACCACAGACCTGGTGAATGCCAGATCAGCTGCTAAGAAACCCTTAGTTATCTATGTCATCTGAACAGTATCTAGACATTTTAGGAATAACTGAAACCTGGCTAGATTAAACCAGGTGTCTATCATTGTCTAAACTATACTCAACAGGTTTCAACAGGTTTCAAACATCTAACATTAACAAAAACCAGGGAGATGGGGTAGAGGGGTAGCAGTCCTGATTCAGGGCACAAATTGTGCAGAATTGCCATCCTCCACCTAAATGAGTTAAAATCCATTTTAATCCAGCTACAAGAGGAGAAAGCAATCTGGCTGCTCAAGCTATACCAAGCACCTCATAACACATCTGTGCAAGGGCTCCTCGATCTGATTACAGAGGTGATCTTGAGCTTCCTTACGCTGGTGAATGGTGACCATGGAAGACTTTACTATACATATTGAAACACCAGATACCACCACAGTTGTCTTCCTGGACACGATGACAGCACTAGGATTCACACAAGTGATCAAGTCTCCAATCCACAAAAAAAGGTCACATACTAGACCTCATGTTCTACAAGGGGGTTGACAACCCACACATCAGAATGGCCATATTGAAATAGTACCTCCATCACGGACAGACCACTTTCTAATCAAATTTTCTTTAAAGTGACCACCTGAAATAAATGCACCTCCCAGAGTTTGGAAGGCGGTCAGAAACAAGAAAAGCTGACTGCTCAAAATTTCCTAGAGACCTTGTCTTTTCATTCACATGTGGACAGTCCAACTATGGTGTCAGAGCAGGTCAATATTTAGAATATGCACTTAGCTAAGGCCCTAGAAAAAACTGCACCACTAAAAACAATCTTTTATCCCACTCACAAACACTCACCTTGGTTCTCTCCAGAACTTTGAACTCAAAACACGAAGGATGGAAATTGCAAAAGAGATTGCATAAATCTCACTTGGATGAAGATAGGCCAAACTGTAGGAAACACATGACAAAGTACCACCAAGCCTTAACAGCAGTCAAAAAACAATACGTCTCTCAATGCACTGAACAGGCTGCCAATTCAACCAAGCACCTGTCCAGCATAGTAAACAGCCTACTGCAATCCTCAAAACAGAACCAGCCTGCCCAGTCAAAACTGAACTGCAATGATTTTGCTGCATACTTTACCAACAAAATTAAGTTTCCACCATGATTTACAGGCAGCCTCACTCCATCTCCCGTCAGTTAACCAAGAGTGCACAAGCTTGCCCCCCCCCCTTACACAACGCATGGGACTCTAAGAGAGGAAGACCTTGACAAAATCCTAAGGGGACTTTGACCAACTACCTGCTCATCAAAGGCAAGCAGGGAACTCATAGAAGGGGCTTCACAAATCATGAACTCCTCTCTTTCTAGTGGGCAACCACCAACAGCATTAAAAAGGGCAGGGGTGCGTCCTTTGCTAAAGAAGAACAACCTTGACCAGGACAAGATCAAAAGTTACCAGCCAGTATCTTAACCCCATTTCTAGGGAAACATAGAACAAACAGTTTGGAATCAACGCAAAGAAAGAAACTGGTAGATCCATGACAATCTGGAATCAGATCCAGTTATGGAATGGAAAAGGTCCTCATATCCCTACTAGATGATCTTCACAGAAACTGAGACAGGCAATTTGTCTTGGTGTTCATACTTCTGGATTTCTCATCAGCTTTTGACACTGTGGACCACAATATCATGCTAGCATGACTGGCAGAAATGGGCAACAGTACTTGCTTGGTTCAGATCCTAACAGATAGGCAACAGCCCATACTGTTCAGCAGCACCTCATCACCACCATGGGTGCTGACCTGTGGGATATCACAAGCATCAATACTGTCACTTACTCTGTTCAATTTCTACTTCAAGCCACCTTAAATCAGGAACCTTGGGATACAGCTAGATTCAACAATTATACTCATTCCCCAAATCCAGGCAACCTTCAAGAGCTGCTTCTATCATTGACAACAACCGCGCTGCCTCTCTCCATACACCGAGAAGGCAAGTTTTGTCATAGTGGTTCACACCATGATAACTACTACTACTACTATAAATCACTTCTATAGCACTACCAGTCGTACGCAGCGCTTTACAATTGAACATGAAGAAAGACAGTCCCTGCTCAAAAGAGCTTACAATCTAAATCAGGAGAGACAGACAGGATCAATAAGGATAAGGGAAGGACAGACAGAAGGACACAAGGATAAGATAAAAGTGACAAGTCAGGAGTCGAAAGCAGCATCAAACAGGTAGGCCTTTAGCCCGGATTTGAAGGCAGCCAGGGATGGAGCTACACGTAATGGCTCAGGAAGCCTATTCCAGGCATAAGGTGCGGCAAGATAGAAGGAGCAGAGTCTGGAGTTAGCGATGGAGGAGAAGGGTGCAACTAGGAGAGATTTGCCTAGTGAACGGAGTTCTAGGAAAGGAGTGTAGGGAGAGATGAGGGTGGAGAGGTAGTGAGGGGCTGCAGAGTGAATGCACTTATAGGCCAATAAGAGGAGCTTGAATTGTATACGGAAACGGATTAGAAGCCAGTGAAGCGATTTCAGGAGAGGGCTGATATGGGCATAACGACTTTGGTGAAATATTAGTCGTGCGGCACAGTTTTGAACAGATTGAAGAGGAGAGAGATGGCTGAGCGGAAGACCTGTGAGAAGCAAGTTGCAGTAGTCTAAGCGAGAGGTGATGACAGTGTGGATGAGGGTTCTGATAGCGTGTTCAGAAAGGAAAGGGTGAATTCTGGCGATGTTATAAAGGAAGAAACGACAGGTTTTAGCAATCTGTTGAATATGGGCAGAGAAGGAGAGGGAGGAGTCGAAGATGACCCCAAGGTTGCGAGCAGACGAGACAGGAAGAATGAGCGTGTTGTTGTCAGAAATAAAGAATGGGGGAATGGGAGAGGTTGGTTTAGGAGGGAAGATAAGGAGTTCAGTTTTGGACATATTGAGCTTCAGGTGGCGGTGTAACATCCATGCAGCAATGTCAGAGAGGCAGGCCGATACCTTGGATTGGATTTCTGCCGAGATTACTGGTGTGGAGAGATAGATCTGGGAGTCATCAGCGTAAAGGTGATACTGAAAACCGTGTGATGAGATCAAAGCACCAAGGGAGGAGGTATAGATGGAGAAAAGGACAGGTCCTAGAACAGATCCTTGAGGTACATCCACTGACAGCAGGATAGAGGAAGAGGAGGAACCACCAGAGTATACACTAAAAGTACGCTGTGAGAGATAAGAAGAGAACTAGGAGAGAGCAGAATTCCAAAATCCAAGTGAGGACAGCGTGTCAAGGAGTAGGCTGTGATCAACAGTATCAAAAGCAGCAGAAAGATCGAGAAGGAGGAGGATAGAATAGAGCCCTTTGGATTTAGCCAGGAATAGATCATTGGAGACTTTAGTAAGTGCTGTTTCAGTTGAATGAAGGGGACAAAAGCCAGATTGGAGCGGATCAAGAATAGGTTAAGAAGAAAGAAAGTCGAGGTAGTGACGGCAGACAGCACGGTCTAGTAACTTGGATAAGAAAGGAAGGAGGGAGATGGGACGATAGTTGGAAGGAGAGGTAGGATCCAGAGAAGGTTTTTTTGAGGAGGGGGGTGACTACGGCATGCTTAAAGGCATCAGGGACAGTCGCAGTGGAAAGTGACAGATTGAGGATATGACAGATGAAAGGGGTGACAGCAGGAGAGATAGTGTTGAGTAGGTGAGTGGGAATAGGGTCAGAGGAGCAGGTGGTTAGTTTAGAGGATTGAAGAAGAAGTAAAGTTTCTTCTTCAGTGATTTCAGAAAAGGAAGAAAAGGAGGCAGGGGTAAAAGAGTTGGGAGAGTGGACTAAGGGAAGAATGGGTGGAGGAGAGCTGGTTGCGAATTCAAGTTTTATTTTGTGAACCTTATCTTGAAAGTAATCAGCCAAAGTCTGGGGAGAAAGTGAAGGGGGAGTTGGAGGAGAAGGCGCTTTGAGGAGAGAGTTAAGCGTGGCAAAGAGACGTTTAGGGTTTGAACCAATAGAGTTAGTCAATTGGATGTAGTAGTCCTGCTTGGCAAGTTGGAGAGCAGAATGGAAGGAGGTCAGCAAGAACTTGAAGTGTATGAAGTCAGCATGGGCACGAGATTTAAGTCAGAGGCTTTCAGCAGAGCGGGCACAAGAGTGTAGGTTATAAGATGATGGTCAGAAAGGGGGAGAGTTGAAGCAAGGAAATTGGACGGATTACTGTAATGCACTCTACACATCTGACTACAAAGGGCTTGCATAAGCTCCAACTGTTTCAGAATGCTGCAGCAAGACTGATAGAAGACTGAAAGCAAATAGGAGAAAATATTTTTTCACTTAACGAAGAGTTAAGTTCTGGAACTCATTGCCAGAGTTAGCATATCTGGATTTTAAAAAAGGTCTGGACCAGTTCCTGGAGGAAATGTCTATAGTCTGTATTGAGATAGAAATCGAGTAAACCACTACTTATCCCCGAGATCAGTAGCATGAAATCTTGCTACTATCAGGGATTGTGCCAAGTACTTTTGACCTGGACTGACCACTGTTGGAAGCAGGATACTGGGCTAGATGGACCTTCAGTCTGACCCAGTATGGCTATTCTTATGATCATATCACACTATTTCTGCAAAAATGTCACTGGCTACCAGTAAAATACAGGGATAAATTTAAAACTCATGTCTGATCTTCAAGGTCCTTAAAGGAAATGGGCCAGAATACAAGATCTCTCTCTACACACCTCCAAGGTCACTAAGATTCTCCTAAGCAGTATCCCTAACTATACTCTCTCCAAAGGACATCACACGATGTGACACCTGGCAGCAAACCTTCTCTACAGTCTGGAATGCACTCCCAGAAAGGCTTTGCTCAAGCCTTGCAAACAATCTCTAATTCAGGAAGCAGGTGAAAGATTGGCTCTTCTCCCACACATTTAATGGAAGAAGCAACTAACTTGCTAGTCACATACAACACACAATGATTAACACCAGTCTGCACATAGTGTAGCAAGGCTTGCTTACCCACTCCTCCCTAACTGAGATTATTTTCATACACTTTTCTGACTTCACATGCAACTTTCTTTAAATTAGTTTCCTTATTCTCTGTCTAACTGCTGTTACTCTGTCTTATCTATCTATATGTTCCATCTCCGTTTACATCATGTGCTATTATGTTTTATTGCATATGTGTCAACATTGTAAATAGCATACTATGACATAATTTGAATATTTTTGCTGCTGTAATTGTCTATTGCCTATGATTGACTTGTTTTTGCCGTACACTGCCTTGGGTGAATTTCTTCAAAAAGGCAGTAAATAAATCCTAATAAATACAAATTTTATAATATATGCCATCCATCAAGTCCAGCATTCTTTCTCTAACAGTGACCAATATGGGTTATTAGGAAATAACACAAAGACCTCCCCCGCCCCCCCCAACAACAAAAAAAAGAGATTCATTCTTTGCCTTTTCAAAAACTTGCATGATTAATAACTGTAGATTGGGAGTTGGACAGATTCCTAGAGGAAAATTCCATTTTAATCCAGTTATATTAGATGCCTTGAGCGCATCCTCTGGCGACAATTATTTACACAAAGTTCAACAGGCAGTTACAGATGAAGGCTCATGGCACTGACTGAGGTGGAAGCTCAAAGAAGCAAAAGAAAACTATAGGTCATATTTTTTTTTTTTTGTTACATTTGTACCCCGCGCTTTCCCACTCATGGCAGGCTCAATGCGGCTTACATGGGGCAATGGAGGGTTAAGTGACTTGCCCAGAGTCACAAGGAGCTGCCTGTGCCTGAAGTGGGAATCAAACTCAGTTCCTCAGTTCCCCAGGACCAAAGTCCACCACCCTAACCACTAGGCCACTCCTCCACTCAATTATTAGGTGACAATTATACTAAACATGACAGTGTAAGCGGCGTTCTGCTAACCTGTACAGGAGCCTCTAAACACCTTCTCACCATCTGGCACTGCTCCTGTTGTATCCTGGTTTTAACTGTTTAGGACTACAGTAACAAGGAACATCCTAGCCCTGTAAAATTCACACCGAGTAGCACCAGATGGGGAAAGGTTAACATTAACATATTATTCATTATATATGCTAATATCTCCAAGAATGGTTAAAAAACAAAATTACAACTCCATAAATACATAATCCACTTAGAACTGTAGATAAGGCAGAATATAAATAATTTTAAATAAATAATACTTCTAAATATTATTTAACATTATGCACAAATATAAATGAAATCAAAATATAATTAAAACGAACTATATAGTACATAAAACAGGTTCATTTCTAACCTATATCTGTTCTGGATTTTAGACTACCCAGGGACTTTAAGTAGACCTAGGTTGCCTTTGCCATCAGGTAAAGAACACTGCTCACCCAATTCCTCTTGCTGGCAGGAGGCAAGAGGGTACTGATGCCAAGGAATAGGGTGAAAGAGGAGGAAAGGTGATTGCGTATCACAAAATAAAAGTGAACCCAATGTGAAAAAAAAGGGCTAGGACCCACTGTGGTACTCAACTACTATAGTTCAGTCATGAACTACAATAACCCTTCTAAATAATTTTATACTCTAAAGGCCTATACAAAAAGTCACATTTTGGTAATTTCAGTAAATTAAGACATGCCCTGTGTCATCCAAATCTCTATGGGCAATAACGGATAAGAGGAGAAGATATACTGCTTGGAGTGAACAAGATTAAACAATAAAATTTGGGGGGTGATTACGGATACCACCTTGTCAATGACACACCATGTACAGAAAGTGATTAGAAATATAGTTTTTTAACTGAAGATGGTGTGATGATTGAGAGGTCTCCTGAGTTCAGATAATTTTCGTACAGTAGTACAAAATGTGGTCGTTCCAAATGTAGATTATTGTAACAGTTTGTTTTTGGGTATTAGGAAATGTCAGCTTAGGGCACTGCAAGTTACCCAAGACGCAGTGGCGAGGGCATTAGGAGGATGTAGTCGCTATGAGCACATTACACCAGTGTTCAAGTGGCTACATTGGATACCCGTGGAATATCAAATATGATTTAAGATCTTGTGCCTGATTTGTAAAGGACTGAAATACAAAATAACTTACGCATCCAGTTTCTGCTACAAAAGCGCAAAACTATGGAATGGCCTCCCAAAAGCTGTGAAAACAATCCACGACCACCTGAACTTCAGGAAATCACTAAAAACCAACCTCTTCAAAACGGCATACCCTAATGACCCAGAGTAAACCTCTTCACCCAGCAACATAGAAAGACTATAATCGTACTGGACAACACGCAATCTTCAACCCTTCCGACCCTCCACTTATACCTTGTACGATAACTATATAACCTTTTATCTGTTAGCAACCGACTAGGCAAGCGCCTCAGATGGTACTATGTAAACCACATTGAGCCTGCAAATAGGTGGGAAAATAGGGGGTACAAATACATACAACAAATAAATAACTGATAGAATTTCAACTGTTCTTGCTGCCAAATTATGTGTGTATAAGCCAAAGAGACTGTTACAATCCATGCATAAAAATCTTTTAGATGTTTCCACTTATCAGGGTGTTCTGATTGGAAGAATGTAAGCACACATTTCTTTATATTGCAGGGCCACAGTTTTGGAACCAGCTCCTTTTGTGTATTAGAGAGCTACAGAAGATGGGTGGTTTCAAGAAATCGCTAAAAACATATCTGGTCCGAAAGGCATATAATGGAGACTGATGTTCAGCAAGGGAGGATTCTGTGGTGGGTAATCAGTAATATTTTTAATATATAATAGGGATGACTTTACAATTTGTTTTGTTTAGTTTGAGTGTATGTATATGGATTAGTTATTGTTAATTTTTTTTTTAATTATGTTTGTGTTTTGGTACTCTGTCTAGAAGATTATAGATAAAGCGGAATATAAGTTTTGAAATATATAAAGATTGCTGTACCAGCAGTGAAAACAGCCAAAGAGGATCACTTGAGAGGACCTTTACCATCTGACTGCTAAGTGGAACATCAAAATGTGTTTAAGATATAATGGACCTAATATATAAAGGGCCTTAAAGCAAATAATCAGTTTTAGAATTGGTTATTCCACAGAATGGACAACTAATGCAGGCTAGACAGTGCCTTTTTAGCTGAACTATTCGAAAGAACCCCTGGCGGCATTAACTCAAGATTGCAAATTATTCTGTAGGTAAATCTATAAGACTATTACAGTAAGTAGTCAAAGCAAGAGAGAGAACTGCCGTCTATCCTATTGTACATAAATCTAATTTGCTAAGGTATGAGCTGTTAGATAGACCTGACCATAACAGAAAAAATGGCTTTCTGGAAATACTGGGAATATACCTGTCAAGCCTAACAGAGAAGTAAAAAACAATCCTTGAACTCTTCAAAATTGACATCACCTCAGAGAGCAGATTTTAAACCTTCATCTGGTGATCTCCCCAATCATAGTACCTCAATTTTATTAAGATTTAAGCATAAGCTATTTGCAATCAGCTATGAATGGATCTCTTTTGGAAGTCCCGGTTTAATAGTGCCAGGAAACAGCCACTGAGTACTGGCAGTGCTTCTTGCCCATTCACATGGAGCTCCAGGTTAGAGGGGGCAAATAAACAATATTAGACAAAACACATCTCCAAAAAATGCAAAATGCGCTAAATAAAAAGAAAATGAAAAACAGAAAAAAAAATGAAATCCCAAATTTAGACAAAGCAGCACAAATTCAATAAAACTGCCCATAACTAGACAAAAACAAAAACCTAGTAAATAAACAAAAAAGCGCAGGTTGAAATTTACAAGGAAAATATGAATTTTGCCCTGGTTCCTAAAAATGTTTGCAGTCACCTGTTTTCTTTTTCCAGCTCTAATATGAGTAAACTCAAACTATTCCTTTATGAAGGTAAAGTTTAGATTTAACAAACCAAAAACCGGATCAGTGCTAGAGAAATTGTGGGGAAATGGGTACTTTTTATCACATATGATGGACATGCAACCAGGTTCAGACTTACTAGACACTGATCTTAGATTTAGTGCAACAAATAATACATAAACCCTACCCACAAAGAGCAGAGTACTGCCTGTTACATTTTAAGCCGAAGGATGTCACAGTGGCCCAACATAAGTTGCAGTACACCTGTTTACGGCGACTAAGCTATGTCTCACATTCTTCAGTAAGGAGTGTGGTAGCCGTGTTAGTCCACTCTTAAGGTTATCAATAGAAATCAAACAAAATAAAACATGGAAAAGAAAATAAGATGATACCTTTTTTATTGGACATAACTTAATACATTTCTTGATTAGCTTTCGAAGGATCTGAGGAAGAAGGGCGACCTTCAAAAGCTAATCAAGAAATGTATTAAGTTATGTCCAATAAAAAGGTATCATCTTATTTTCTTTTCCATGTTTTATTTTGTTTGATTTCTATTGATAATCTCACATTCTTCAGAAATTGGACTGCCTTTCAATGTCAAAACTGACTGCATTGAGGCGTGGTCGTCTCTTATTTTTTTTTATAAAACCTGGCATGTTTATGAAAGCTGGCAATCCTCATCTGGTCAAGGATCCCAACACCTATGGAAACGCTGCACACTGGGGGAGAGGGGGGATTGGGGGTGAAGGGAAGGGTTCCTTTGCTGTTATTTAACTTGGCTGTTGATAATTTGTTCTTGCTGTCATTTTTGCTATTATTCATAATTAATAAAGCTTTGAATCAAAAACAAACAAAAAAACAAACAAAGCAAAACTGGTTTTCCCTTACTCAAGAAACAGAAAAGTCTCCATACAATTATCAAGGAACATCTCAGAGAAATGGGGAGATACAATATTTCTTTTATCTATAAGCGAAATGTACAATTGATGAAAAGGTGTAAGACTTACCTAGTTTTACTGCACTAGGAATGTTTCTGTCAAGAAGAAACAAGAAGGGCTTAAAAGTGAAAGCATCAACTATTGTGCCCGCATGGTGAGGCAGAGTCATCAGACGGATGCTGGCACAAAGGAGGTTACAATCCATGTCATCAACAAAAGGGTCAGCGGATGGATTCTCAAGTTCAGATGCACCAGAAAGACAACACGCCAACTTCCCAACAATTCCAGCCAATTCCTTTTTTACCAAAACCGAGCTATCATTGACTTTGTCTCTGCATAAATAAAAAAGAAGTAAATTTCCTCCCTGTACATTTAGAGTAGAGGAAGATTTTATTTTTTTTATTATTTGTTTGCAATTGAATCACTGGTAGTTCTTACGTACAAGAGGATCTGGGAAACTGCGTTTTGTGATTTGTCGCCAAGATAGTGCAGCAAAATAGGAAATCCTTTCACACAGCTGGCACGCACAGTCTCATGGGGGCACTGGAGTGTCCAGTGATAAATTGCCATTCGCCAATCAGCGCAGATTGTTTTGGGGAAGAAGGAAAGAAGCAGCACACAATGCGATTGTGTTTCAAGTGCTGAAACAAAAACAAAACATTTTTTTTAAAAGATATGCTAGCAAAGCAAATTGAAACAATACATTTTCTTATTTGCTAATTAAATATATCAAGTTTTTTCATAATAATCTAGTGCATGGGATATATCCCCCTCTCCAGCAGATGGAGAGGCCAAATTCAAGTCAAACAAGTCAAGCATAGAGGCTCAAATGGATCGTTCCGTACCTTTTTTACATCTTGCACATTTCTATAATTTTTTCTTTAAAATGAAAAAGATATAGGGTCTGATTGAACAGTCACACATGATTTATATAATTTCAGCATGCACTATTCAGTTATCAGCTCTTCAATTTTAGTATACATAACTGTAATTTTACAGCCCGCAATAAAGAAAGCTGGATAAGGCCAGTAAAGCTTTAATACACAAATCAGAAGGGCTTAGTCTATATGGGCCCTTTATTAAGCGCTGGATATGAATGTGCGTTAGGGGTGGGAAGTACAGCTGGGCTGTGCTGTAGCCCGGCGGTACTTGCAACAAACTTTATATAACTCGTCCTCTCTCGTTCCTCTAATGTGTCTAACGCATATATCTCATTCTCTTTAACATTACTCTGTATTTGTATCATCACCGGAGGTGGTAACGCCTCATGGTACTATGTAAGCCACATTGAGCCTGCAAATAGGTGGGAAAATGTGGGGTACAAATGCAACAAATAAAAAGACATAACCCACTAGCTCTGGACTGGTGATTGGGAGATACGCATGGGACAGATTTGTCATACACAGGTGATATACTTACAAATATAACTTGAAATTTGAGAACTCAGATTCAGAAGACCAGATTTAAATGCGGTCAGCTTAAAGGAAGGATCATTTGAGAGGCTGGAAATCCATGGCAGAGATAAAATGCCACATATGTTTAAAAGCATTTGTTCATCATAGTGGCTTCTTACTAGAGGAGGGACAAAACCAACAACAAACCATTTTTGCCCCTAAAGTGAAAAACTTATTTAGTTCAAGAATATGTCTTCTCACATTTTCACAAAAACTGAAGTTTACTGTGGGGATAAATAATCAGACTTCTCATTGAAAGCTTGGGTCTATGTAATTTAGGAATGTTAAATGCTAAATAGTAGTAGTAGTAGTAGTAATTACCAATTATTTTATAACAAACAAGATCATTTTAAGATACGTTTTTTGTTATGTTTATCGTATACTTATTGTATAGTTTTATAGTTTAGCTTTTCAGGAAAGGCAGGATAAAATAAATTTGATTTGGTTTCATATGTCCTAGTAAAAGCAGATTGTGGTAAAACATGAGAAGTGAGAGACACAGCATAAGCAATAAGCACTTCATAAGAAATTCAGTAAACGGCACCCAAATTTGGGTGCCAAAAAAAATGCACACTGAGCACTATTCTAAAAACGGTGCTACGAGTTGGGTGCCATTTATAGAAAAGTGTGTAGTGCCAGGATCCACACCCAACTTTTAGGCACAAGGATTTACACCGACTGAACCTTGATGTAAATCCCTGCACCTAAATTAGGCGTGGATCCCCTGAATTCTATAACAGTGAATGCATCTTTAGTGAACGCCCCATTCCGCCCATTCCCCTCCCATAATCATGCCCCCTTTCCAATTGTGCACTAAAAGACTGACATGCATATCTTTGTAGAATAGCATTTAGCAAGAAGCGCGCATAAATTCAAATTATCAAAAATTGTTAGCACCCAATTATTGGCGCTAATGCAATTAAACTGCTCACACCAATTGAGCACACACCCAAAATCTGCATATGCAATTTTAAGTACCATTTATAGAATTCCCCTGTAAGTATGAATCCCTTGGGGTTCTATTAAACAGCTCACCGTGCATGTACAGTAAAGCATCTAGTATCTTCACTACTCTATCCATCAGTGGTCTGACGTTATCCGTTTGTTGCGCAGAATCCAGTACATCCATGCAGACCTTTAGTACTTGCCGGATAACATCAGGAAGTAACCATGTCAACTGTAGATTTCCTTGAGAAGCCTGAACAGGTAACTTTGAAGTAGCTGTTTCTGCCATTGTATGATCCAAGCTTATAAAAAGAATAGGAGAGGAAAGAACCGTTTTAAATGAAATACTTTCACTTCCATTTTTATTTTTACAATTTTTTCTTTTAAAATCTTAACTCAGCAAACACATCTGGCTTTTCACTATGTGCCTTAGATAACGAAAAGGTGAAGCAAATATCCATGGACTCAGTAGTTGAACTGGGCAAGTAAAGAGGACATGTGGAGATCAACACATGAATTCCATTTCCTAATGTTTTCTTATTGTACAGAACAAGTCTCAGTAATATCCTGTAACTGTGGACACAGCTGCCCCAAAAACTACAGCCTGCAGTTGTCACCCATCAGCAGGATAAAATCCACTTTCAATGCGAAAAAACACAGGATTTTTATTTTTTAATATAATTATTTTGGGACCTGCAGTTTCCTTGCTCCTTTGAGCTTCTAGATCAGTCAGAACCAGCCCCTTCTTGATCTGTGATGTGTGTGTTTGGGCTTCATCTGCAACTGGCCTGGTTTTCTCTCTGTCTGCTTCTATGTAGCCTAACCACTGTATAATGGAGACCATGAACTGTGCTCCATGCAGTTCCAAATCCACATGCACCATGACTCTGTCTATTACATGCCACCATTACACACTGGCTGGGCTCCCTCCCCCCTGCTGTCCTGAGGAGCAGGAACAAAGTTAGGGACTTCAACCCTAATCTCCTGCATGCCGATACACAGCACTGCCAGTGACTCACCTAGTCAAATTATGTAAATATATTCATCACATTTCTCATATTTAGACACACACTTCTACTACACAAGGAGTTAATACAGCTCTGGGTATGACAAATCTTGTAATAGCTCAGAAATCACCACATGGCTCACTGTCTAATATGCAAGCTACTGAGCCAAAGTAATGCATATTTTATAGATTTGCTAAGATAAACCATTCCAGCCCTTCAGATGGGTTTCTACGTATTTCTAATCCCATTTTATTGATCTCTCTCACCTCTTCAGGATGGCTCTCTTTATGTTTCAACGGTTTTTATTGATGACAAATCAGAAAATACAACTTTACTATAACACATTAATATCATGTTTGACAGTAACACAACTGGCACTCATCCTTATTGATAGTCATCAAACTTTTACATTTTAACCCTCCCCCTCAACTATTTATGTTTCAACAATTTGTTTATTGATGACAGAACAGACAATCATCTCCAACAAGTGTGATGTACATAAGTCAAACATCAAAATTTGTTCCCCCACAACAGAACATTAATATCAGTCAGCAAGCTTTGTCTGTTATCTCCCCCCCCCCTAATATTCAACAAGTTAGTACTATAGCAGTGTTTTGTCCCCAGTGCCAAACTTTAACATTCCCCTCCCTGCCCTACCCATCCCCCAGTCCCCAGGGTAGATGTTTGCCCAGCCAATTATGAGATCGTTTTGCCCTAGTATATGTGTCGTTCCACTATGGGCAACTTTCAAGTGTGGACAACAGCAAATTCCAGATGAGGGGTCCTTTTTCCCTTAATACCCCCCAATCCTCTATTCGGCCAACCTTCATGAAAATGCCATTGATTGATCACAAAGTGATCCCTAACGCACCCCTCAATGAGCATATATCTCCCTGCAGTTAACTGGTATAATAGGATAAGGTCTCTCATCCCCCCAGAGCTCTGACCCCCCCTCCCCCGCCATCTCATTCACTCCACATTCATCCCAATACATTCATCACCTGGCTTCTGGATCTAGGTGCAATGATGTTTAAGTAAGCTCAGGATGGCTCTCTTTAACCTGCATACAACCAAAGGAGAAATTATGTCTTACCTGATAATTTTCTTTTCTTTAGTCAGCAACACTGTTCTGAACCAATGGGTGTTACCAGTGGCGTCCCAACCACTAGGCCAAGGAGGGGGCCTCAGGTGGACTGTTCTGAAACGGCATTGCCCCTTGCCCTTCCTTCCCCAAATTTACCTTTTCTTTTTTTGTTTTTTAAAAGGCTGCGGTGGCAGCAATTCCCATAGGCTGCCCTGCCGCCAGTCCCGGCCCCTTCTCTCTACTGAAGCCCGCCTCTCTGATGTAACTTCCTGTTTCCTCGGAGGTGGCCTACAATAGAGAAAAGGGGCCGGGACCAGTGGCAGGGCAGCCCATGGGAATCACTGCTGCTGCCACCCTTTGAAAACAAGAAAAAGGTAAATTCGGTGAAAGGAAGGGGAGAGATGTCAGACATTGGCCAGGGGGTGGCAGAGTAGCCAGGGCAGCAGCTCATTCCTTGCCTTAGGAGGCAGATTGTCTTGGGCCGAGTGTTATCCCTTCCTTCCAGCAGGTGGAGGTAGAAAAAACTGAATTCTGCTAGTGACATCACCAGAATAAGCAGAGGTGCTTCCTGGAACAATCCAGTATTTTTTTTCTACCTTCAGCAGGTGATAGATTATGCTGACAGTGCTCCTGTCCCTGGCCTAGCTCCCCACTCTGCTGGCCAGTTTTTTCTAACTCCACCTGTTGGTACGAAGGGATAACACCCACAGGGTCAGAACAGTGTAGCTGATGCAAAGAAAGGAAATTCTCTAAAACTGCACCCCTCACAAGGTTCTGGGGCTAAAGGAGTCATCTCTTTAGATACAATGATCCTCCCTGTATGTATTATGATTATTTAAAGATTTTAAAATCCGTCCCTTCCTCTCTGAGCACTCTACCAGAACCCTTATCCACACTCTTATCACCTCTCACCTAGATTATTGCAACCTGCTTCTCACCGGCCTCCCACTTAGCCATCTCTCTCCTCTTCAATCAGTCCAAAACTCGGCTGCGCAACTCATTTTCCGCCAGAGTCGCTATGCTCACTTTAGCCCTCTCGTCAAGTCACTTCACTGGCTCCCTATCCGTTTCCGCATTCAATTCAAACTTCTCTTACTAATCTAAAGTGCATTCACTCTACCGCTCCCCAGTACCTCTCCACTCTTGTCTCTCCCTACGCCCCCCCCCCCCAGGGTACTCCCTTATGTGGATAAATCTCTCATCTGTCCCCTTCTCCTCTACTGCTAATTCCAGACTCCATTCCTTTTATCTCGCTGCACCTCACGCCTGGAATAGACTTCCCGAGCCTGTACGTCTAGCCCCGTCTTTGGCCGTTTTCAAATCCAGGCTAAAAGCCCACTTCTTTGACGCTGCTTTTGACTCCTAACCACTAATCACTTGCCCTGTACCCTTTTATCCCCACCTCTTTAATTCCCTTACCTCTTAGTTGTTCTGTTTGTCTGTCCTATTTAGATTGTGAGCTCTTTGAGCAGGGACTGTCTTTTCATGTATTGTGTACAGCGCTGCATATGCCTTGTAGAACTATAGAAGTGATAAGTAGTAGTAGTAGTAGTTATGTATTTTGACAGATGTAACCATACCCCTGATTCAGGCAAGTGCCAAAACGCGGCCGGTGTGGGTCACTTGTCTTTGTGTGTTAATAATTTATTTCGGACAATAAACCAGGTTGCCTTACTGGTGTTTGTCTCTTGTTTTTCCTCACTCGTAACAGGAGTGGCCCTGGTAACTTCTTCATATCACTCCAACATAAATGTCCTTTACCAAAGAGCTGGCCCTCCGACCTTGGAGCTACTACCGAATACCGAAGAAGCTGGCTGCTGTGGTTACCTGATCCAGCTCTGAGAAGCATGAACTGAGCTCAAAGCTGTCAGTCGCACTATAACTGCGATTCCCTCCAAAGTCTGAACAACATCAGCCTTAACATAGTCTTCTTCAGGAACTGCCAGGAAAGAGGATAATTTCTTGCTCAGTAAATTCCACAGTCCACTCTTTAATCTCATATCCACAGGACCAATCCTGTTGGTAATAAGAAATAATTTTGATAAAATCAGACAAAAAAATACATTCCTGTTCTATCACCAGAGAAAAGTTAAAGAACCATTACCGCCACCAACTAAGGTCTTGATCCAGTAAGTGCTGAATTAGAACACTGCGCTCAGCTTCAGTGCACAGCACTCTAATGCATGCACTAAAAAAAATAACAATAATAATTTCTAATGCAGGAAATCTAATGCCATGCAAATTACCAAAGCACTAAAGTGGGCACTATCAGGAAAAAATAAAAACAGCACACACCACTACAGTAATATGTAGTGATTTGTTGCATTGCAAGTAAATATCTCCCTTTCTATCTGTGCGTGAGTGGGGATTAACTCACACACTGACAAGAAGGAAGCTTAAAAATATTTTAAAAACCAGGCTGATTTCCTCAACTCCCATGCCTACACCCCCAACCCACAAAATTTCCTGGTGTCCCACTGGGCCCCAGGTGGCATCCTGACCCTCCTTGCAAAAATGTCCTGATGGTCTAGGGGGCCTGAGTCCACTGCTCTCCTCAGGGCTATCTGGTCCATGGCACCCTGGGCCAGAAAATATGTAGTGTGGTCCAGAGCCCCTGACACCAGTCTTTTTCACCTCCAAAAGCTGGGAGGCAGGAATGACGCCCACTCACTTCTGCTTCCTAGCGCTTGAGGTGTCCACTTGGATTCTCTTTTCTTACAGCCAACTTATCTAGAGGAAAAGGATCTCAGAAACCCCGTGGACCAATTTCATTAAAATTCATGTCTGTGTTTATGGATTCCACTTATCATTCATCAATCCTAAAAAATGTCTATTTTGATAAAATGACCTAACTTTAATACTCAACTTTAACTTCACATGTCTTGTTTCAAAACACATTTAACATTTTTAGCCTTTTTAAATTACAGCAGCCTGCACATTATATAAGCATCCTATATAATAAAACTCACCCTCAACGTTCTGAGGATACTGTCAGGTCCTCCGGGCACTTCCTTCCGGTTCAAAGGGTTCGTGGTGGTGAAGCCACCGAAAACACTGTGTTGGGGCCCCGCCCTCGCGTCAAACGTGATGACGTCGAGGGCGGAGCAATGGCATCAGTGGCTTCACAACCAACGGCTCAGCAGAATGAAGGTGGCGTGCCGAGGTTCGCAACAATGGTGGACAGTGCCTTCACAACGCCGAAGGGGTGTGTAGGGAGGGGGGGTTCGGGAGGAAAACCGTGCTAGCGCCCGTTACATTTGTGCCAGAAACGGGCATGTTTTACTAGTAAACTATAAAGCCTGCGCTTATATCTTATAACTACTGACAGGACCGGTTTCACCACTAAGGAGAAATTAGATCTAACTTGATAATTTTCTATTAGTCCTTTCCACTATTCCAGAACCTGTGGGATAGTTGTATCCAACAACCAGCAGCTGGAAATAGAGAAATGAAAACTGAGCTGAGACATATCTCTCTTGGCGTCCAGTCCAGCTCCTCAGTATTTACATAGACAAGCAGTAAGGAGAAACGCAGAATAAACACAACAGCCTTAAACATCTTGCTAACCTAACACTAACCAGACGAGCAAACATGTGTGAACCTCTCTCATTTCTGGACAAAGTGTAGAGAACAACAGATATGCAAGAAGCACCATGCAATATGACAGTTGTTATTTGGCCCATTACTTCGAACTGACTAAACATCTCAGAAATTTTGGGCAGGCCTCTAGAATAGTGGAAAAGACAAGTGAAAAGAAAATTATCAGGTAAGACCTAGTTTCTCCTTCCATTACGTAGCTTACAACTATTCCAGAACCTGTGGGATATTCAAAAGCAATCCCTACAGTAGGTGGGATCCTGGCACCGTCACCATGAGGACCGAAGCCCAAAAACTAGCTTCTAAGCATGCCGCAATGTCCACAATGTAGTGCTTGGCAAAGGTATGCAGCGTCAACCACACTGCCACCTTGCAAATATGCGCTGGAAGACATAAACCTAGGATGTCGCTGTATGCCTCGTAAAATGGGCCTGCTTCCCCACAAGCAAATAATCTGACACGACAGCCTCTTTCATCCATCTATCAATTGTGAGCTTGGAAGCCATGAGGCCAAGCTTCCTTTTACCAAAATGCAGTCTGTCCAAATTGCAAAACTTTTTTGTGACTTCCAGATGTCTAATGAGGACTCTATGCAGTCGCTTCAAGGAAGAATATTGAGCCTCTTTGTCCCCTCTGTGAAAGGATGGAAGCTCCGTAGATGAGCTGAGATGCTGACACCATTTTTGGAAGAAAGGAAGGAACCACGCACAGGGAGACCTCCACCTTCTAAAAACAAAGAAAGGGATCCCAACAAGAGAAATCCTGAAGCTCCGAAGCCCTATGTGCCAATGCAAGAGCCCCAAGAGCGCTGCCTTCAGCATAAGATCTTTCAAGAAGGCCTTCCAGAATGGCACAAGGAGGCTTCTGAAAAGCCCGAAGGACTAAATTAAGGTTCTACTCTAGGCATGATGTATGAAAGGGAGGCCGCAAATGGCCCACTACCCGCAACAAATGAACGGTATCCAAGTGAACCACAAAAGATGTCTTCTGTAATTGGCCCCTGAAATAGGCCAAATCTGCAACCTGAACTTTTAAACAGCCAACACCAATCATTTCTGAAGACCTGCTTCGAGAAACGTTAGGATGTGCATGATCTAAGCAGAGAAGGGAGATGTTCTGTGCGCGGACTATCAGCCTTCGAATGTCCTCCACACCGTTGCATATGCCTCAGATGTAGAACATTTCTGAGCCTAAAGCAACGTAGCAATGACTGAATCAGAATAACCTTTTTGTCTCAAACTTTTCATCTCAAACAAGCCCTTATAATGGCCAAGCCATAAGACCAAAGAGGCACATATCCTCCACAAGCACTGGACCTTGCTTCAGTAGGCCATGTATCTGTGGAAGATGGATAGAACCCTGTCAAATTAAGTCCACAAACCATGGCCAATCCAGGGCTACAATAATTATTGAACCCCGGTACAATGTGATCCCTTTCAAAGTGTGGCTTACCATGGGCCAAGGAGGGAAGACATACAGTAGATGTGTCTCTGGCCAGGGATGCAGTAGGGCAATCAATCCCCCCAATTCTTTCTGATGGCTGAAAATCTTGGGCACTTGGTATTCCTTTTCATTGCCATCAAGTCCAGAAATGGAGAACGCCATCAGTCTATCAACTGAAACCCCTGGTTGGAGAGTTCCCGTTCTCCCAGATCCCCAGTGTGCCTGCTCAGAAAGTACACCTCCACATTCAAGGATCACATGATGCGAGCTGCTGACAAGCAGAGATTTTTCTCCACCCAACTCATGAGGGAGGCCGCCTCCTCCACCGCCATCGGATGACTGCAGGTCCTGCCTTGCTTGTTGAAATAAGCCACCACTGTCAAATTGTCGGAGAAAATTTGGACCAGGGTCCCCACCAGAAAAGCAGTGAAGTTGCATAGGGCATTCTGTATTGCCCTGAGCTCCAAGCAATTTATCGACCACTAAGACTCCTATTCCGTCCATGGGTCTTGTGCCAGATAGAACTTGTAATGAGCTCCACAACCCGACTCGCTGGTGTCTGATGTCACCACTTCCCATGTGTTATTGGAAAGGGAGCTCCAAGCGTTAAATTCCTGGGCGACAACCACCAGTGCATATAGCATCTGGCAACCAAGGAAGATGAAGGTCATACTTCTGTGACACCGGAGACCAACGTCTGAGAAGAGATTCTTGTAACGGCCGGATATGAGCCTTTGCCTATGGCAACACTTCCACTGCCACAAGATCATAAGAATAGACATACTGGGTCAGACCAATGGTTCATCTAGCAATACTCCATGCTACCAATCCAAGGGCAAGCAGTTGCTTCCTCATGTCTGTCTCAATAGCAGACTATGGACTTTTCCTCCAGGAACTTGTTCAAACTATTTTAAAACCCAGATACACTAATCGCTGTTACTACATCCTCCGGCAAATTGTTCCAGAGCTTAACTATTCATTGAGAAAAAATATTTCCTCCTATTTGTTTTAAAAGTATTTCCACGTAACTTCCTTGAGAAAAAATATTTCCTCCTATTTGTTTTAAAAGTATTTCCACGTAACTTCCTTGAGGGTCCCCTAGTTTTTGTACTTTTGGAATGAGTAAACATAAATCAATTTACTTCTACTCGTTCTTCACCACTCAGGATTTTGTAGACCTCAATCATATCTCCCATCATCCGCCTCTTTTCCAAGCTGAAGAGCCCTAACCTCTTTAGCCTTTCCTCATAGAGGAGTTCCATCCCCTTTATCATTTTGGTTGTTCTTCTTTGAACCTTTTGTAATTCTGCTATATCTTTTATTACTACTACTACTATTTAGCATTTCTATAGCGCTACAAGGCGTACGCAGCGCTGCACAAACATAGAAGAAAGACAGTCCCTGCTCAAAGAGCTTACAATCTAATAGACAAAAAATAAGGTAAGCAAATCAAATCATTTAATGTGTACAGGAAGGAGGAGAGGAGGGTAGGTGGAGGTGAGTGGTTACAAGTCAGAAGCAATGTTAAAGAGGTGGGCTTTCAGTCTAGATTTAAAGGTGGCCAAGGATGGGGCAAGACGTAAGGGCTCAGGAAGTTTATTCCAGGCGTAGGGTGCAGCGAGACAGAAGGCGCGAAGTCTGAAGTTGGCAGTAGTGGAGAAGGGAACAGATAAGAAGGATTTATCCATGGAGCGGAGTGCACGGGAAGGGGTGTAGGGAAGGACGAGTGTGGAGAGATACTGGAGAGCAGCAGAGTGAGTACATTTATAGGTTAGTAGAAGAAGTTTGAACAGGATGCGAAAACGGATAGGGAGCCAGTGAAGCGACTTGAGGAGAGGGGTAGTATGAGTAAAGCGACCCTGGCGGAAGACGAGACGGGCAGCAGAGTTTTGAACCGATTGGAGAGGAGAGAGGTGACTAAGTGGGAGGCCAGCAAGAAGCAGATTGCAGTAGTCTAAACGAGAGGTGACAAGGGTGTGGATGAGGGTTTTGGTAGAGTGCTCGGAAAGAAAGGGGCGGATTTTACGGATGTTGTAAAGAAAGAAACGACAGGTCTTGGCGATCTGCTGGATATGAGCAGAGAAGGAGATAACAGAAACCTGGCTCTGCCCTGATGACTCTGCTTCAGTCGCAGCCCTCTGCCATGGCGGATACGGCGACTAGAACTGAATGCAGTACTCAAGGTGAGGTCACACCATGGAGTTGTACAGAGGCATTATAGTATTTTCAGTCATATTCACCATTCCTTTCCTAAAAAATCCTAGCATCCCATTTGCTTTTTTGGATGCCACCGCACGTTGAGCAGAAGATTTCAGAATATTATCTACAACGACACCTAGATCTTTTTCTTGGGTGCTGACCCCCAAGGTGAACCCTAGCATCCGGTAACTATGATTCAGATTATTCTTGCCAATGTACATCACCTTGCATTTGTCCACATTAAATTTCATCTGCCATTTGGATGCCCAGTCTTCCAATTTCCTAAGGTCTACCTGCAATATTTCACAGTCCACACGTGTTTTAACAACCTTGAATAGTTTTGTGTCATCTCCAAATTTAAATTACCTCACTCATCATTCTGATTTCCGTATCATTTATAAATATGTTAAATAGCACCGGTCTCAGTACCGATCCTTGCGGCACTTCACTGTTCACCCTCCTCCATTGAGAGAAATTACCATTTAATCCTTCCCTCTGTTTTCTGTTCAATAACCAATTCCTAATCCACACCAGAACACTGCCTCCTATCCCATGTCTCTTTCATTTTCTCAAGAGTCTCTCATGAGGACCTTTATCAAAAGCTTTCTGAAACTACAGTACATCAACTGGCTCACCTTTATCCACATGTTTATTCACGCCTTCAAAGAAATGAAGCAAACTGGTGAGGCAAGACCTTCCTTAGCTAAACCCATGCTGATTCTGTTCCATTAAACCATGTTTATATATGTATTCCATAATTTTATTCTTTATAATAGTTTCCATTAATTTTCCCAGCACTGCTGCAGTTATTGACCCCAGAACCTGAACGTAGTCCGACCCTGGGCCTGCCTTGACCGAGAAAACAAATCTGTTGAACCAGTTTCGACCTCTTGCGCTCCATGAGGAAGATCCGCTCCCGTGCTGTGTCGAATAGAATGCCCAGATACCCCAGCATCTGCGATGGAGTTAGTTTCCTCTTCTCAAAATTAATCTCCCAATCCAATGACTGCAGAAGAAGGACAACTTTTTACATCACCACCACACTGTCAAAACAGGACGACTCATGAATTAGCCAGTCATCAAGATATGGGTGAACTCTGATTTCCTGGCGTTGAAGGAAGGACGCCAGCACCACCATAATCTTGGTAAATATCCATGGAGCCATGGCAAGACCGAAGGGCAAAGTGCTAAACTGGAAGTGATGTCTCAGCACTGCAAAACATAGAAACCTCTGATGCAGCGGCCATATATGCAACTACACCTACTTGAGACTGAGGGTAGTAAGAAATTCTCCCACTTGAACCGAGGCTATGATTGCTCTTAATATCTCCAAGCAAAAGCAGGATATTCAGAAACAGAGGTTTAGACCTTTGAGATCTAATACCGGACGAAAGGTGCCTTCCTTCTTTAGGACAATGAAGTAGATGGAGTATCTGACTTATCTGTGTTTGGCCTGGGAACTGGAACAATGGCCCAGAGCGCTAGCAAGGAATCTACAGTGGCCTGAACATCAACCGCTCTGGTTCTGTGGGCCAGGTACCCAAATATGTGTATCCTCAGCTGTTGTGTCTCGTAACCTGAGGTCTGTATGAGGGAATAAGATACACCACCACCAAATGTGCTTGCAAGTTAGCTAAGGCCTTAGGGCGGTCAGTGTCACAGCTGCAAAGTCCAGCAGCCTTGTTTGACTGATTTTTGACTTCCCTTCTAAGCTCTGGCTTTTTATTAGCAATTCCATACATGATTACAAATTTGTGAATATACTTCTCTCTTTCTCACACACTGCTTGCAACATTTACAGCTTTCTTTATCTTCTTTGGCTAAACTACAAACACATTTCCTGGCTAAAACTACACACACATTTCCACTCGTATGCCTTCTTTCTCGAGGTCCTGTATAGTATATTCTGGTTCAGCAATTACAGATAAATAATAGTCACAGCTTGTCCCCTCCAAGGTTACAGCTCTCATCAAAAGAATAATTTAATAATTCTCCACTTTTCCTTGGTCCCCTACAACCTCAGTTGTTTCTGATCATCCCCCTGCACTGGAGGGAGCTCTCCCCTCCTCTAACGGCTCCTTCAATGTTGGCTCCTAAATAGACTGAGGCCACACCAGAATAAGGAGAAAGAAGCAGAGATGATCATCTGCCCACTCCTGGAGGTCTAAACGAGATCTCTTAGGAGCCGGAAGGGCAGCGGGACAAGAGCAGAAACTCTCCTTGCTTCAGTAAACAGGCCTAGTGTAAGAGCAATATAAAATCCGGAGAAAACAAAGATGCCAATGTAGCTGAATGTTCCGTCAGGCCTTGAGGCTGTAAATTGGCAGCTTCTCACTACCAGTCGGCCCCAACACTGCCAGTCGGCACCCATTCCCACACTCTCCTGAAAACTGTGTCTCAGCCCTGCTGGAGAACCCAAAAGACCCCGGCATATTTGGATTCTGCACCAAATCTGAAGATGTGCAGCTGCCATCGACCGTTTCATCTGTGTCCTATGGGATTCTCAGCCTGCACACAACGCCAGCCAGTAGGTTCCACAGTGGAAACACCGCTTAACTGCCTCCTCAGGCGTCACCATTCACCCAGACTGTCACAAGCACAGCACAACACGTCCCATGCAATGGGTCAGGATCCCTCCCCTGCAACAAGTAGAGCTTGCAGCCCTCCAAGTGGTTCTGAGTCAAACTTCAGTCAGACTTACCACTGCCAGCTGCTCCCACCAAGCTCATAGTCTCTACGAGTCTTCCGCAGACAAGAAAGGCTCAGGACTAATAACCTGTTCCATGCTCTTCAGCAAACTTTTCTTTTTTTTTTTTTAAAGGTTGTTGTGGTGGAAAGGGACAGCGCCACAGGAAACGGGAGAGGGGAATGGAAGGAAGAAGTACATTTGTGGGGCACCAGAGACAGGGATCTGAAGACCTCCAAATATGACTCTGCAGACTCAAGCCAACCACAAAGCTCAACTGGTGAGCAAAGAGCCAGAGGCCGCAAAGTGTGTCCATACACCATCTGGAGATAGAAAATACTGAGGAGATGGACTGGATGCCAAAACAGATATGTCTCTCAGTTTTCTATCTTCACCTGCTGTTTGATGGACACAACTATCCCACAGGTTATTGAATAGTGGGAAGCTATGAAATAAAACAGTGGCTTCTTCAGGGGTCACATGTGCAGTCTCCCAGACCATGAAGCATTTATTCTCACTACTGTTTTTAGCTTCTAGCAGGCACTCATTCAAAATGATGCTGTGGGATCAGGGAAAGGGAGTGAGAAATCTGGGGGCTCACCTGGGCCACATGGATCTTGGGTGATCTGGGATGAAATGTGGCACATCACTTCAGATTGTGCTGCATCTTCATGTCAGCCTGAGCTGGCATAAAGATTTGGTGATACAAGAGTAACAAAAAAAAAAAAACTGCTTGATTTCAACACTGTTTTTACATCAGGAGTAATCTTCATGCCCACTGTGCTACTCTTTACTGCAGCGGTTTTATACCAGCATAACTGTGTCACCAAAATAAACGTTTTCCATTCTAAAGAATCTACATAAATAATTCAGAGTGCCAGAATCAGGGGAAGTAGCTTGAATCATAAACAGGCTTTATGAAACTAACGCAGAGCCAGACAAAGCAAAAGGAACTATTTTAGTCTTATGCTCTGATGAAGCCACTCCTGCTCTACTGCAAATCAGCTTTCATGCAGTACAACCAATGGACTAATATGAAAAAAAAAAAAAGAAAAATTCTGTTTATCCAAGGTCTTTTTTTTTTTTTAAGGCCATTTAAAAGACATCCACTAGATAATATTTTAAGAAATAAAAGTGCTCATTTTCAAAGTTTACATAGTCTATGTACTTTGAAAATGAGCCTCAGACAATGATTAATGAGCCTCAAACATCTATGTCATCCAGTTTTAAACATTAAAAAATGTTAAAATGCCAGAAGGGAATCTACAAAGGACTGTCAGTCATACTCGGCTTGTACAGGAGGTCTCTTGCGTGGTTTTGCTGACAGACTTAGCCGTGGCCTTTTTACTGAAGCTTCATCGCTGCTGCTGCTGCTGCTGCTGCATCCCCCGCCACCATCTGTTTCCGAGGAGGTTGACTGGATCTGCCACTGAATCTCCTGGAAGGTCTTTAGCCCATCATTCTTCAACACCTCAAAAAGTGATCTCACCAAATACTGGGAAACACAAAGTGAATATATGTACTGATTAGATATTGGGGGGGGGGGGGGGGGGAGGAAGAGGGGATTGATTGGTTTGTTTAATTTAATATAACCTTTTTTTTTTCAGATGTTTAAAATGTGTACTTTTGTTGCCCATAATAAGTGGTCACTTCTTACAGTTTGGGCAAGACTCACCCTTTTTTCACCTCCCTTCCTTTATACAGGCCGTGTTCTACTGTAACTTCCAGTGGTTGAGTCACTGTTAAGAGTAGCATGCAGTTTATAAGAACTATAAGTACTACTTCAGCAGTACTTTCAACTATGGGCATCCACAGCTCAGACTCAAACTCAGGCGGCCTACTAAGCAATGCAGGAACCATCCAGCACCAGCACCTACTATGAGGAAATGCATGATACACTAGGATAGCTAGAGCTCTAGCAGCACACAACAATGTACCAGTAACACTAACACGCACACCACAAATCTGCAAATATCAATCTTATAGTTTTATTATTTAACTGCCACCACTTAAGTGGAAACATGTAATAAAAAGTAAAACAACCCCCCCCCCCAACAAACAAACAAAAAAAAATAATTGCATGATAAAAGATTATTTATTTTACCCTAGAAGTCCCTATGGGAGAAAAGGCTAGACAGGACATTTTCTAGACATTTAAACTAGAGGGTGGGGGCTGAAAAAAGGAAGCAAGGGGATTCGGAAAATCAACTCCAGGAAAAACATGACAGTAGTGGGGAAAGTAATGCTAATATATAGAAAACCATCTAAACTCAATAACACATGGAAAGCAATAAGCACAAATGCTCATAGTCTAAGTAAAAAAGGTTCAAGATTTACAAGCTCTGATGTTTGACGACGACTTGGATATAGTTGCTATTACAGAGACATGGTTCTTCAATGATTCTCTTGAATGGGATGCAACCATACCAGGCTATAATCTTTTTAGAAAGGATAGGGAGGGCTGAAGACGTGGAGAAATGGCACTGCATGTGAAAAATAATATCAGAGTGGCTGAAAAGCATGGAACTTGGGGAAAGAAAGAAGATATATAGATCATCCTGGAAAGAGAAGATGAAACCTACACAGGTGTTATCTACAGACCTCTGGTACAAATAGGGAAGCTGGACAAGGATCTGATATCCATAAGCTTGAAATGAAAGCAGAGATGCTGGTGCTGGGAGATTTCAACCTGCCTGATGTGGATTGGAACGTCCCATTGACAAAATCTGAAGCAGAGATTGTGGATGCCTGTCAAAGTGCTCTGCTCAGACAAATGGTGACGGAATCCATGAGGGAAGGGGTGACTATGGATCTAGTGCTGACAAATGGAGGAAGTGTTTCCAATGTCCAGGTAAGCCTCACATCAGAGGTAGGAAAAATAATGGAGTCACTGCAGAAGAAAAAAAATAGTTAACTTTCTAGAATCCACTGGGTTGCAGGACCAGAGGCAACATGGCTTTACCAAAAGAAAATCCTGCCGAACAAATCTGATTGATTGAGTGACCAAAGAACTGGATAAAGGACATGCATTAGATGTGATCTCTTTTGATTTCAGCAAAGCCTTTGATATAATTCCTCACAGAAGACTCATGAATTTTTAATTTAATTTGGGCATTTATAGTCCACTTAACCATGAAGTTCTAGGCGGAGTACAAAACTAAGAATCAACAATAAAGTCATTTTACAGAAAACTGAGCAACACATAACTGGTTACATAATTGGAGTCATACAAAAAATGAATACATGATTGGATAATTACAGTTAGTTCAAGTAACTGGCGCTCATAGTAACACACTGAAGCAACAAAGTGGTGTATTAAACAGTGATGCAATAAAGGTATTTGGAAGTCCAGTTATACTGAGGTTGGGTAATTTAAGGGGATCTGGGAAGTAATAAAAGTAGCCTGAAGAAGTAAAGTAGCGTTTGATGATAAGAATTGTGAGTAACGACTGGTGGTAGGTTATGGGGTGGAAAGTTCAGATCAAAAGTATTTTTGGAAGAGCCAGGTTTTTATTGATCTTCAAAAGGGCATACATTCTGATTTTTTGTGGAACAGAGTTCCAAAGATCTGCTCCTTTACCTCCTATTGTCATGCTGAAGGTTTTCTGATGCTGGTGAACGGATCTGAGCGATCTTCTAGTTTGATAGATATGATGGTGGTAGTCCATGGAGTTTTTTGAAGATGGTGATGAGTATTTTAAAATTTACTCTCACCTTAAGGGGGAGCAGTGCAATTTTATTAAGAAAGGAGTGGCATGATCGATCCAATGTCCATTGCCTATTAGTTTTGCAGCTGCATTTATGACTATCTGCAATTTTTAAAATTCTTTTCTGGTAGGCCTAAGTATATTGTGTTGCAGTATTCGAGGCCCGAGAGGACCATGGCTTGAACCACAATTCAAAAACGGGTTCCAGGAAGTATTTGATGTGCCTCAGCAGTTTCAGTTTGTAGAAACTTTTTTTGATTACATTGTTTATCTGTGTATACATGGTCAAGTGTGAGTCCAGACAGATTCTTAAGATTTATTTTTTTTTTTTTTAGTGGTATGGTTGAACCTGCTAGGAAAGGGAATGAGTTTGGAGATTCAAGAGGGCTGTTGCCCAGCCATAGGAAATTTATTTTGTCTGGTTTGATTTTGAGAGAGCAGAACCATGTGTATATAACATGAAAGACATCTTTCATCAGTAAGCATGTTGTTGAGGAATTTTGGGTGGGGAGGAGCAGAATGATATCATCCGCTTAGGAATAATAGTTAATTTGAAAAGGTTTCAAAATGAGTCCTAAGTTGCAGAGGTAGAAAATGAAGAGAATGGGGGATAGTGGTGATCCACAAGGGACTCCTTGCTACATGGACCAGGGTTGGGATCAGGATTGTTGCCATGTTACTTAGATGGTTCTGTTATTCAGGAAGCCTGTTGAACCAGTTGACTTTGCCTCCTATGCCTACCTCCAAAAGCATCATTAACAGCGTTTCATGCTTGACCAAGTCAAAGGTGGCAGATAGGTCTAATTGCATGAGGAAGATTTGGTAATCATTCTCTAGAAGTAGGCGTAGTTCGGACAACATACTTGCCATTATTGTTTCTGTACTAAATAGAGGTCAGAATCTCAACTACACTGGTCTAGTTGTTGGTGTTGGTCTATGTAGTCTTGCAGTTGGTATACCACTACTGCCTCCATCATTTTTGTGATGGTGGGGATATTAGCTACCGGGCGGTAGTTATTTGGTGTGTTTCTATCGAGATTCTCCCCTTTGAGCAATGGGGTTAGGATGATTCTGCCTAGTACTTCTGGGAAGATTCCCTTCCTCAGCATAGTCTATATCACGTCGACTATGTAGGCTATTGACTTTGGAGTGGCCGCTCTAAGGAAGTCGGCTCTGCATGGATCTAAGGCACAGAATCCTTTTGAGAATCTAATTGTCGTCTTGAGCTGTTCTGAGGTTGTTTTCATGAAGGTGGACCAGAAGCGGTCTGCCAGGCAGTTGTCTTCAGAGCAGTCAATCATAATGCATTGTTGGTTTGATTGAGTTTATTAATTTTTCCAATTTAGTTTGAAAGAATTTGGCCAGTTCCTCCACAGTTGGGTTTGTTCCTGTTTGTGTTGGTTTTGTGAGTGACCCGAGCCAGCTGGAAAAGAGTGTGGGTGAAGTTGCTGTTCTCGGAATCTTGCAGGAGTAGTATTTCAGTTTTTCCAGTCTTATCCTTTCCTTGTATTATCTGATAAGTGTTCTTCATGTGGCCTTATCCTGGGGGTTGTGTGTCTTCAGCCATCTTCGTTCAAGTTGTCTGCATGGCGCTTGGGGATTTTCCCGTTTGGTCTGCATGACAGGGATGGAAAATTCTTAGAGGTAGTGGTCGGACCAAATGAGAGGAGACTTGGCCCACCTAGTTTTCATCTGTTCCCATAATTGTGTTGATGCGAAAATAGCATCAATCAACTGGCCTCCCTTGTGGGATTGGCCTGTGTTGACTAGTTTGAGATCTAACTCTTGTAGGAAGCATATAAGTGATTGAGTTTCTTTGTTCTCCCCATCTTCAAGATGTTGAAATCTCCTACAAAAGTGGTCAGAAGTAAAGATGCAAGGTTTTGCGTTATGAAGAATTGTAACTCTTGCAAGGAAGAATGCCAGGAGCCTGATGGTCAGTAGAGAACTATTAGGCCCTGGGTATGATTGTGTGTATGAGAGAGGGTCAGTATTTTCATATAGAGTCCTTCAAGGTCTTTTCCCATTAGACTGTCTGGCCGATAATCAGCCAGGGCCTGAAAAAGTTTATTATGCAGGTCCAGCCTAAATATCAGCTGGTACCCACATAAGCTCTGGCGGCCAGGTAATGTGAATTAGCCCCAGATATTAAGTGCCAGTGCTCAAACATAGCCCACACTCAATATCTGAGGCTAATTCTATCCACAGTGGTCAGGGTTAAAAATGCTGACCACCGCAGGCTGAATATCGACCGGAATGTGTCCACCAATAGGGACAAAGAGCTGTGTTCTCACTACTGAATCTAAACAGAGCAAGTACTCAACATTTCAGACAGGATGAAAACGGTAACGGAATTCAAACATGCGTGGGATAAACATAAAGGAATACTGCTCGGAAGGAAGGGATCCCCAGAAGCTTAGCCGAGATTGTGAGGCAGAGCCGGTGGTGTGAGGCGGGGCTGGTGGTTGGGAGGCGGGGTAGTGCTCGGCAAACTTATATGGTCTGTGCCCCGACAATGGCAGATACAAATCAAGGTAAGGTATACACAAAAAGTAGCACACGTGAAATTATCTTGTTGGGCAGACTGGATGGACCGTGCAGGTCTTTTTATGCCGTCATCTACTATGGGCTCATTTTCAAAGCACTTAGCCTTCCAAAGTTCCATAGGTTTCTATGGAACTTTGGAAGGTTAAGTGCTTTGAAAATATGCCTCTATGTAAATTAGTTCCAGCTTAAGGGGGGGTACGTCTTCTGGTGCCAGTCAAGTTTCCACTATGGAAATATCATAGTTTTTCTCCTTGATGGAGGTCCTTAATGGTGTCAATTTTGTTTTTAATGGATCTGGCATTGAAGTAGCCTATTTCAAGAACCTCTTGGTCTGTATGGGCGATAGTCTGTTGTTTTATGTCAGTTGTTTGAATTGGTTTGATAAATCTGTAGTGAGAAAGTATTTAGTTCTGAATTTCTTGTTGAGGAAGTTGATAATGGGATGGATACCTTGTTGCAGGTAATTAGATTGTGGAGTCTGACAGCTGGCATGTAATTAGGTGTATGTAGTCGTTTTGGATATAGCTGCTGGCCTGATGTGTCTCCAGATAGGTATGGGTTGGAGTAGGTACATTTGGTGTATGATCACTGTTTGTAAGCTGAGAGGGCTATGGGAAATAGAGAATAAGCAGAGAGGGCTGTGGGATGTAGAGAGGTGGGTGGGAAAGTTTTCTGGCAGACAGTCATAATATTGTGTAATTCCAAAAAGACTTATTGGGCGTTCCAATTCAACATTGGGCCATGGGTAGGGGTTGGAGGCTGGGACAATCCCCACCTTTCTCAGTTACATCTCATCTGCTAATTGGTTATTGTGGATGGGTGACCCACCATGGCATTGAAAGTGGTGTCATAGAATGTGAGGAGCCTCTTCTCTAGTGAAAAGGACAAATATTTTACATGTACTGCACAGGCACATGGCTATGCTTCAGGAGACACATCTGGGGATGCAAGAACATAGGAAACTGTAAACCTGGTGGGTTGTGGAATATGTCAAGTCCCCTGCTGTTCTCAAAAAGGTGGGAGTCATTATTCTGTTCCATAAAGGGCTGGTGGTGGAGTAACAACATATTGTTAAAGATCACCGGGGGGGGGGGGGGGGACCATTTGTAATCGCACTAGCAATGATAAATGGTTATAGACATCAAAGATTTAGGGCCTCTTTTACAAAGCCACACTACTGATTCCCAGTGCGGCAAATGAGAGTAAAAGAAGCCTTTAGTAAAGAAGCTGAAGAATGGACTCTGATGGAAAGTAAATGGGGTGGAAGGGGAGTTGTTGAAGGTGGATTAGCTTCTTTTTATTGTATAGGAGCTTCAGTATTTGCTTAAAGGCATCGTCTGTGTTTTTGCGCTGTTATATGTTCATTGAAAAACAATTAATAGAACATTTAAAATTAAAAAAACAACTGGCACACTAAATATAAACTGCGAAACCTACTTGGGTTTAATTAGCATACAACATATGTGTGGAAAGATCTGTTGTCCTGCAATCTGATTGTCCAAGATAATCTGGTTCACCTGTCCTCAGAACTTTCACAGAAAACACAAGGCTAACTTGGCAAAGACTAACGTGATAGTAAGTAGAATTTAAGAGAAACTTCCATAGCCAGTAATAAAGAAATGACAGGAAAGAGTGAAGTCTAGTATCTTCAGGGCCCAGGTTCCTACATTGTTATATATTTATATTTAAAGTTAAGTTTTTGAAACACACAACAAATGCTGGTGAAATAGCTATTTTCCCACTTACGTGTCTAAAAAACACCTGTACACTTAATATGGCTCAGAAACAGGTAGCCCTAGCATCCACTAATTTAAATCAACCTCAAGATCATATGACACATGGCTTCAGAATCCTGTGTTGTGACTAAAACCAAGTTAAGTCAAAATATGGGTCATTCTCCAGGAGTTACTGAGACAAAACAGGTTCACCACTCCACTTGTATACTTGGAAAGCACATATCCAGTCATTCCCTCTTCAAATCCCTTTTTCACCATCAAGAAACTCTTTATCTAACTTCAGAAATCACCTATCCGTTGAAACCTGATATTTATCTTAATGCTTCACGAGAACAATGTTGCATAGTCCCATTTTGTTTCAAATACAAGGCATTACCCACCTCTTGTTTTTCCTGCATACCAAGCACGTCAACAATGGCCCTGCAGATGTCATTGATATGGCTCCTTCTTACTTCTAAAGCAGATTCATATCCCGGAGGCACATACTTCACAAAATACAAGAATAGATCACATAGAGCTACCTTCAATTTTTCACGGCAAAGGTGTCTGAGCACACCACCTTCAAACAACTCCCCAAGTTCTTCTAGCAACATACTCAAAAGGAAAGACTCGATATTTTCATAGGAGTCAGTTTCAGAGGGAAAAAGAGCCTTCATCATCTCTGCCAGAGGTTCTTCATACAGCTCCAATTCCCTAGTGTCCATTTCAGGAAGAGACTTCAAGATTCCAAGGAAAGCAATAAAGAAAGTGCTGGCTGGTTGCTGGGGTATTCCTCCAAGGGTGATCAGCTGCGTTATAATGTTCATGGCCATGCTCTTAACCTGAGGGCTGCCAAAATCCAGCAGACAGCAGCCTAGCCCCCAAAGAGCCCGTTCCTGTCCCCTAAAGTACACAGTTGAAACAATGTCAGTCAGGACAGCTAATAGCGTGATTTCTAAAGGTTCTAAGTTCTGCATGCTCGTTAACTCCAAACAAGCTGACCTTAAATAGGTCACAGTTTCTTTCACATTACTTAGAAATCTGGATATAGGTACAGGCCATGCTAAGCTATCTCCTCTGGGGTTCAAATGTCCATTTCTTATGTGAATGAAAATTAAATCTTCAAAGAGATCTAACAAATCCTTGGTCAGCACCCCAAATATGATTGGATTCCTAATCTTAAAAAGAAACAGCAAAGAGGAAATAACACTAGTGATTTTCTTTTGCAAAGTCTGGCAGGTTGGCAAAGCTGCAATACGCAGAAGTCTTGTTATGATCCAATTACTAAAATCTAAAAAGAGAAAAAGATTATTGTTATCCAGAAGTGTTGCCATCACCATTCAGCAATACCTCTAACACAGGACATCATATAAGGGAATGTAAACATTTTTTTTCATGATTATGCATGCCTATGGTGTTTGTAATTCCAACAATAAGCACAGCCTAGATACAAAGATTACATTATACCCTACCTGATAATTTTCTTTCCTTTAGTCCTACCAAACCAATCCAGTGGCTGTGGGCTGTGTCCATCAACCACAGGTTCTGGACTGGTCTGGTGAACACGCTAAGAAAAATTAAAAAATTTTCTATGTTTCTCTCCTTCCTTCCAGCCACTGAGTCAATGTTACACTTTAGAATACTATATTGAGTGGATGATGTTTAAGAACATGTGGAGTAAGGATCTTCCCAACACAAAAATGCTATTAGAGAATAAGGAAAAACTGAGAGGCTTGCTATGATGAAAGGACTCAAAACGGGTCTGTGTTTTGGCAGAATCGCCTGCATCAAGTCATAATATCTAAAACCACAGGAAAAACATATAAAACTATGATAAGTATATAAAGCCGCAAGTATACATACATATAATTAAAAAAGAATACCAAACTGTAAAAATATGCAACAGTAATAAAACATAAAATTTTGCCCTTAATATAAATATCACTGGGCACAATGACACTGCATCATATGTAATAATATATCAGTTTGGACATCAACAGAAAATCTCTCTCAAATACTAAAACCAACTGTAATAAAAAAAACATAATATAACTTAGATGTAAGTGTCACAAGACACAGTAATATGGCAATGTGGGCAGACAAATGTTTCTCTCAACTAATATTCATTGTTATCAATTGTTTATGTTTAAATTGTTAAACTATCACTGTTTCACTTTCAAAGACAGATCTTTCCAATTTAGAACAGTAATGCTTATCAAAATTGTACCATCATATATATGAAAAAAAAAGTTTATAAAAGTGCATACAAATGATGAGTAAATAATTGACTAGACCGACCAGTTTAAAAGAATCCCAATGAGGGATAAAGTGTATATATTACTTTTTCAGCCGTATTGGTAGATGAATTTATCTGGAGGGTCTCAAAAACAGAGAAAGGTATCCAAAATGAGGACGAGAGAAGACATTGCAGCGCAAGGATAGTTGGATATAAGACATTCCTATCTTTAATCTTTCAGATGTGACATTCACTGCTGTTGAGATTAATGTATTACAAAAAGCTTAACTTACATTCCATCAACTAGATATAATGTCTTTCAAATGAGAATTGACCTTTTTTGCTTCACACGTAAATTACAGATTATTCACTCTTTTTTCAAAAGATATGACAGATTCGGATATGTCAATTGTAAAGAATCCCTCTAAATGGCTCCCTCTTGGTCCAACAGAGCCAACAGATTTGTGTATTTACTCAATGTGTTCAAAAAGATATTCAACTTTTGGAACGAAGGAAGCAACAACTATTCTATAACAGAAACATGCAGCAATTTGATATCTCTGAAAAGCATAACATTGTGGTAAAACCTGCAGATAAGGGTGGAGATACAGTCCTTTTGAATAGAATGGACTATATTAATGAGATCAACAGACAACTCAATGACAGACAGGGGTTGATCAGAAGCAAACACCGGCGCTAGAGGCTGTTAGCGCCATACTAGCGCCGGCGTTTGCTACCGCCTCATGATCAGAGCCCCCGAGCACGTGAAACAACACGTCAGAGGGCTCTGAACGCAAGTAGTATGCAAATGCATGGTAAACAGGGCATTAGGTATTCCTCCCCAACGATCAGCGGCCAGCGCGCCAAAGACTGGGTCGCTGGCCGCGGCAAACCCTACACCAGCTCCGAGCTGGCATTAGGGTTTGCAGATCATTGGGGAGGAATGGTGAGCCCTGTCCAGCATGCATTTGCATGCTGGCAGGCCCCCATTCCCCCTAACAAGCAAACCTGCCAGCGACAGGGGGGCTGGGGGATCCGCTGGACCACTGGTCCCCCCCCCCCAACAATCCCCCTTCCAGGTTCAGGAAGGGCTGGAGATCCGGTCGGTCTCCAGCCCCCCAAACCCCCAGCAAATGGTCCCTGGTGGTCCTGTGGGCGCCGACCAACCCCCCCCCCCCCAACCCAGCAACAGGGGGGCTGGAGGTCCGCTGGACCGTTGGTCCCCCCCAACGATTCCCCCCCCCTGGTTCAGGGAGGGCTGGAGATCCGGTGGGTCTCCAGCCCTCCCAACCCCCCCCCCCCCAGCATTGGCTAGGGTCCCCAGTGTCAATCTGCCACCTCCCTACCCCTCTACCTTGGGTTGGAGGAAGGAGGTAACCTGCCTGCCTGCCTGCCTGCCTCCTCTTCCTTCGACACCGCAAAATGGCAGCACCCAGCCCTGCTCAGTGCATCCTGGGATGCGCTGGGCAGGGCTACACACCATATAAGGGAGAAACTCCCTTATAATATGTGTAGCCACGCCCAGCGCATCCCAGGTAATGGCGATATAGAAATTTTGATGTAATATAATAAACGATCTATAGGTTATATTTTTCTCCTTTGGAAAAGAAATCCTGAACGCTTAAATGAATTTCATTCATGGCTCAAACACAAGGGGCCCCGTTTACTAAGGTGTGCTAATGTTTTTAGTGCTCGCTAACCGTGTAGATGCCCACACGAATATTATGGGCATCTACACGGTTAGTGAATACTAAAAATTCTTTTTTTTTTTGTTCCAATATTTTCATTGTGTTTTGTAGTCAATAACAAATGGCTAAAATAAAAGTAAATAACCAGTATAACAGATTAACAATAACAAAGCATCAGCATACATGTTCAGACTAAGATTATACAAGAATTATTGCTATAACAAGTCATGATCATACATAAATTCAACTCTAAGAGAGGTTATTATGTAGTTGATCTAGTAAAGAAGTCCAGATTTTATTGTATTTAACAAGTGAGTTATGCTAAAAATGCTAAAAATTCTAACACACATCTAGCATGGCTTAGTAAACAGGGCCCAAGAGATAGCAATTTGTCATTTAAAATGCAATATGACAGATATAAGATCAGTTATTTGGACATCCTCAATAAGAAAAATACTTATTGTTTTACCACCACTATTTATAAAAAAAAAAATGTACGGATAGAAATGTTTATCTTCATTATATAAGTTTCCATCACAAGAATCTCAAAAGGAACTTATCATATTGTCAATTTTTGTAAATTACGTACAGACTATGAAGAGTTTGATAGGCAGGCAGTTTTTATGGCCTGTGAACTCCAAAATAGGGGGTTATCCAGATAAATTAATAGAGGAAGGGGATATATTATGTTTTATTATTGTTGCACATTTTTAGTTTGTTTCAGTATCTGGTGTTATTCATTTTTGTGTTGGTTCACCATTCTTTTTTAATTATATGTATATATACTTATAGCTTTATATAGTTATCATAGCTACTTATAGTTTTATAAGTTTTTGACTCCTGATGCAGGTGATTCTGCTTAAACACGGACCAGTGTCGAGTCCTTTCATCATAACAAGCCTCAGAGTGTTGTACTGTTTTATTTTTAGCCTCTCAGCTTTTATATAATAAAAAGTTTTTTCTTATTCTCAGATACCATTTTTGTGTTGGGAAGACCAAGGGTCCACCCCTACTCCTTTTATTTTCTTTGTGGGTTGACTTACATAGGGGTTTTTCCTCCTTTTTTGTGTTTGTTGGAAGAACATGTGGGTCATTAATGGTTATGGTAATTTATTACAGCACCAAGATCATTTTATAACTTTTAGCAGTCCAAGTATCCAATTCTATCATCACACAGTGCTGCAGCAGGCTTCTATTTGCCAAAAACATGAGAAAAGGGACCAGTCTTATTGAATAATTCAGGACCTACAGGCTAATAAAGCCACAGTGTGTGGTCACAGAGCAACTTGAAGTCTTGTGTGATCATATAGATGTATTGAAAATCAAACACAAATATTGTTTGAATTAACTTACCAATGCAACTATTTTCAGCTTCAGTTTGTTGGTATGTTCCGTTGCCATTTACAAACATCATAGGGGACGATTTCATGATGTGCTGAATGAAATCAAGCAGCATCACAGAACTTGGCTGGGATTCACTTTTCTTAGATAGTTCCAAAGCAACTGGAAAAAACAATACTTTCTGAAAATCCCTACAAAGACACAAGCTTGCAGACTGTCCAGAAAATTACTATTAGCATGCTGTGTAAATACTGTCATAGGTATCTGTTAATCTATTCAGAAAACACACAATGCTTCGATACGTAAAGTAGCATTTCCAGCCTAACTGACCCAAAAATTGTCTAGGTTAAAATTGCTTTCCCTAAGTGCAACATTTTTTAAGGTATGGGGTTCTGCAACCTTCAGTGAGAGATATTTTATTGGAAAGTAATTTTCACCTAGCAATTGTGTATAACATAAAATAGTTTTATAAACTATCCCCAGGGTTTTATATTAATCAAATATAAAGTAACATATAAAAGATAAAAATAATATAAATAATGTACCTATATATAATGAGGTGTACAAATTCAAAATATTGGCTGGAGGTGCTTAATTTCTTTTGTCTCTCCGTATAATATGTGTGTTCTCTGTTTTACGTTATTAAATTTTAACTTTCATACCTCATTATATATAGGCACATTCTTTATATTATTTTTATCTTTTACATGTTACATTATATTTTATTTGCATCCATTTATATGTCATATATATTGGATTTTTTTTGTTTTGTTTACCTTACCCCTGATGAAGGCTTGCTAGCCGAAATAAGGCCAGTGTAGGGTCCATCTCCAATCAGCAAACTATGACACGTGTCCAGTACTTTGGAATTGTCAGGCTTCTTCCCTGGAAGCACTGGGTTTGTGAGCCCTTGGACCACTACCGTGGAGCGGCAGTGGCAGGCAAGGTCACCTTCACAGCAGAGACGAGGCAAGGCTGGACTGGAACCCTGGACTGGAGTTCTGCACTGGAATATACAGGACTGGAACGCACCGGATGGGTGCGCACTGGACTGGAACCCACTGGACTGGTATACAGTGGAGTGCAGCCCACTGGACTGGAACCCGCTGGACAGGAACACACTGGACCTAGGCTTCACCTACGCTTAGCCACCGTTCCCCGAGGGTTGAGTCCTCAGGTTCGGCCAGCCGGCAAGGCTTACAGGAAAACCGGAAATGGAACTACCAAGCAGGAACAACAGGAATCAGGATACAGAAGTGCCCCCAGGCACCTAGGCGAAAGCAAGACAGGCAGGCAGGGAATATCCGGGTTCCAGCAATAGTCAGGTCTGGCCACAGGCAAACTGGATGAATTGTACAAGGCTTTATCTGCTGTCAACTACTATGAAAATTATACTTTTCTTTTGAAGAAACGAGTAATAAAGATCCCTTCTCTTTTGCTATGCTTCTTGGCTCGGAGTGAAGATTTTGAGGATTTTCTTTTGCAATGGCATCAAGATGAAATCACAAGTAGCTGAAGTTAAGATGGTGGCTAGATTGGCTCTGACAAGCCCTTCGGTATGTTCTGAATGGTCTAAGAAGATTGTGTCAGAAGTGTGGCATGTAGTGGAAGCTGCGCTGGATGCCAAACTACAGCAACTACATGACAGAATTGAGGCTGCTCATGAACGTTTAGATAATATGGATTTGGAGTTTGATGCACAGCAAATCACGTGGAAGCACTGGAAGCTGGGGCTCAAAGTGCATCACATGATATGGCTCAGCTTCACCTCAGTATCCAGCAGATGGAACAAAAGATGGATGATATGGAGGGCACAGCCCAGTACAATAACCTGCACCTGGTGGGCCTTTCCAAAAGTCCTTGAATTATGAAGATTTGGTGAAAACCCTAGAGACTTGGATACCCAATCTTTGCACTTAGCATCTCTTAAGGATCCTTTTAAACTTGAATGGGCCCCGTTGACTAGGCTCTGACAGGTGGTCATGCACGTCCTAGGGTGGTTGTGTTTCGTGTTTTGCATCTTGCGTGCAAGCGAGCTATCCCGCATGCCTTCATTGTGGCCAATAATTGGATTATAATAATTGGAAAGTCTTATGTTACCAGGACTATACTGCTAAAGTGCACACCCAGCAAAAAGCTTTTGCTCCCCTACGTACTGAACTTTATGTTCGGAAGATTTTGTGAACCTTGCTTTACCCAGCATGACCGGATTCTGTATGACAGGCAGCAAAAACTTTTATTCAAACTCTCCCAGCTGGTGTGGGAACTTAGGTAGCTGCTTCTGCGGGTTTTGGATCTGCAAGTAGTTTTTGTCGGTTTGGACCATTTGTTCTTTGTTTGGTGTATTTTGCCAGAGCACATTAGGACTTTTATATTAGATTTTACTTGTGTTTCTTGTATAAGTTTGTTTTAGTTTGATCAGGATAAGAGGTTCAATATTTTGTTTTTATGGGTTACCTGGGGTTGGTCATGGCGTTCACATGTCAGATCCTATGGAATATGGGACAGTATTTTTCTTGGGTTTGGGTAGGGGTTGGGTACAGGAGGTTGGGGAGAACATGGAAATCTGGGATGACTGAACAACAAAAAAAATTATGTATGGTTTTCACTGCTTTTGGTTGAATACACTTAATTGCTTTCTTGCTTGCTGAATTTGTCATCAATAAAAATATTTTTTTTTAAACAGCCAAACTGAAAATCAGTATACACTGAGAGCTGGATTCTCAGCTCAAAGTCTGTATTCTATAAAAAGGTGCCTGACCTTTACAGAATACTAGCCTAGCGCAGCTGTGCCTAACTTTGGGTGCCAGACTTATGCCTAGTTCTATCAGATGCAAGTCTGGCATCCAAAGTTAGGAATGGCTAGGCATTATTCTATAACATGGTGCCTAACTTTTGGGAATGCCCATGCCCCTCCCACAGCCACGTCCTCTTTTAGGTTATGTGCAGGAAAAGTTAGGTGCCATACCATACAATAATGTGCAGAAGAGATCCGCGCACAGCTCCAATTAAATGCCTAGGTGGTGCTTGATATTGCCCATTAATCAATTCAGTTGCGTGTGAATCTCAGGTTCGAATACAAATTCCTTGGGGGGGGGGGGGGAGGCATAGAGAAGAAGCCCGAAGACAAACTGGAAGAATGGAATGCAAGTTTCAACATGTTCAGCATTGAAGGTACACAACTTAGTGTTCTTAAAACAATTCCAGTCAACAGAACTACCTAACCAATTGTTACCTTCATGGCATGTTGCATTTAAATGCGGTGTTATTTAAAAAAAAAAAAAATATATATATATATATATATATTCTACTTACCAACATCTACATCTGTAAGTATTCTATCTATGAACTGGCATAGAATTTGTCTTGGCTTCTGAACAACAGTATTATAATCTTCTGAATTTGCACTGTATTTTTTGTAAGAAACATAAACATTGTTATTAGAATTAGAAAACCCAATTAGTTAAACAAACAAACAAAAAAAAGACTTAGGTGCTCTTTTACTAAAGTGCGTATTAATATGTACTGTATTTTTGTTATTGTGTGATAGTAACATAGTAACATAGTAGATGACGGCAGAAAAAGACCTGCACGGTCCATCCAGTCTGCCCAACAAGATAACTCATATGTGCTACTTTTTGTGTATACCCTACTTTGATTTGTACCTGTACTCTTCAGGGCACAGACCGTATAAGTCTGCCCAGCACTATCCCCGCCTCCCAACCACCATCTTACTGCACTGTTTCTATACTGCTTTAATCCCTTTGTGCAGTTATGATTTTGGAAGATAATAACAAAGATATTCAAACATATTTAGAATGCACTGTTAGCATACAAGCGCAGCTGAGCTGGTATAACAGAATGCACTAATTCACACACTAATTGTATAATATGTTCTGGGGCAGGAAATAGGCGTATTATGGGTTGGGAATGGACTGTGATTTGCAGGTGGCATATGGTACTTTAGTGTACTTTTATTTGCAGTTAACGCAAATACATTTACCACCTCCTACAGAAAGGCTGTAAGTTCATCTGTGATAATTCTCAATGTGCTACTCCTCAATACACTTACTGTGTGGTAAAGTATTTTTCTTTGCAGTAGCCGTATAGGAATATGTTGGGAATGCCCTAACAAATAGCACACAAGCTTTGAACTTACCACACATAAATGTTTGCATTTAACAGTGCAAAACTTTACTGCACTTTATTAATAGGGCCCTGTGCAAAACAGTGGATTTCCAAGCCTGAAAATTGCATTACTTTATGAAGTGTATTTCTCCTAATTGGCCAGCAGATGGCACTTATTTTGAGTTTTAAAGCTGTTGCTGAAAAAGACTTTCTTCCAGTTTCAGCTTATGGAAAGGCAATCTGCAGTGCCATTGTATAGCTATGTTCAAAATTAATGCCCTGGGCTCTGATTGGCCCTGGATTTCCATTTTAGCCTGAAAGTACTGGATTTTCCCCCATCACAGCCAGGGAGTGGAGGGAGAAAGATCTCTTTAATGAGTAACATAGTAGATGACGACAGAAAAAGACCTGCACGGTCCATCTAGTCTGCCCACGATAAACTCATATGTGTATACCTTACCTTGATTTGTACCTGTCTTTTTCAGGGCTCAGACCGTATAAGTCTGTCCAGCAGTATTTCCCACCTCCCAACCATCAGTCCCGCCTCCCATCACTGGCTCCGGCACAGACCCCGTATAAGTCTGCCCTCCCCCATCCTAGCCTCTCAACCACCAACCCCTCTTCCCCCCGCCACCCAATTTCAGCTAAGCTTCTGTGGATCCATTCCTTCTGCACAGGATTCCTTTATGCCTGTCCCACGCATGTTTGAATTCCGTTACCGTTTTCATCTCCACCACCTCCCGCGGGAGGGCATTCCAAGCGTTCACCACCCTCTCTGTGAAAAAATACTTCCTGACATCTTTCCTGAGTCTGCCCCCTTCAATCTCATTTCATGTCCTCTCGTTCTACCGCCTTCCCATCTCCGGAAAAGATTCGTTTGCGGATTAATACCTTTCAAATATTTGAACGTCTGTATCATATCACCCCTGTTCCTCCTTTCCTCCAGAGTATACATGTTCAGGTCAGCAAGTCTCTCTTCATACGTCTTGGAACGCAACTCCCATACCATCCTCGTAGCTTTTCTTTGCACCGCTTCCATTTTTTTAACATCCTTCGCAAGGTACGGCCTCCAAAACTGAACACAATACTCCAGGTGGGGCCTCACCAACGTCTTATACAGGGGCATTAAAACCTCCTTTCTTCTGCTGGTCACACCTCTCTCTATACAGCCTAGCAACCTTCTCGCTACGGCCACCGCCTTGTCGCACTGTTTCATCGCCTTCAGGTCCTCAGATACTATCACCCCAAGATCCCTCTCCTCGTCCGTGTCTATCAGGCTCTCCCCACTTAACACATACGCCTCCCTTGGATTTCTACTCCCTAAGTGCATCACTTTGCATTTCTTCGCATTGAATTTTAATTGCCAAACCATTTTTCCAGCTTCTTCAGATCTTTTTTCATGTTTTCCACTCCCTCCGGGGTGTCCACTCTGTTGCAAATCTTGGTGTCATCCGCAAAAAGGCAAACTTTACCTTGTAACCCTTCGGCAATGAGGCCCTATGAGCAGTTATATTTTATAAACTGTAAGCAGCTACAGTTCCTGAACTCCCCAGGTAGTAAACAAATGTTTAGATAGTTTTATAATTGATCCATATTCAGTTACCTACTATTGTCTGCTGATTTCACCTTTTTCTGTTCACTGTTCGAGTTCTGTGACAATAAACCTTTTTTAGTTTATTGAACCTACTATACTGGACTGAATAAAATCCTGGATTTTGCTTTTGGGTTTGTGGGACCCCTGGAGTGTGGTTCCACTGTCCTAGAAATCACCGGGGAATAACCTGAAAGTTGAAGACTAGCCCAGAGGCAAGTCGGACCCAGTCAGTGGGAGACATGTCATGTGCAGGCGGGACTAAACAGTGCTGAGGACAGACCCTCCAGGTGGCTGCAGGGTTAACCCCAGGCGGGTGCTAGGCAGTTTGTAACAGGCCCCATAAGACTTCATTTAGCAAAGGTTTCTGTGAATAAAGGCAATTTGTTACAATAATTTTCTACTTTGTTGGGGAAGTTTTTTGTTTGTGTCATCTTCAGTGGCCCTTGTGGCCCTTATTTTGTAACTTATTTCCTTTTTTGTTGCAATAAAGTGTTAAAATGCAACAAAACAAAAACAAAATAATAATTCTCTATTTGATAAGTTAAAAAGGGGGGGGCAAAACATAAGCTACAAAGGATACTTTCTTTACTGGAATAAGTATTTTTCCAATAAAGAAAACAATAGAAAACACCAATGGTACACAGGACTGATGCCCAAACCTGTGCGTCAGCATCCCAAATGTCATTGTTAGCTTGCAGCTATGATCCACAGAACGCCTCACAACTTCTTGCACTTACTTCACAGCTCCCAGCAAGTTTGAGTCAAACAATATCAAACTTAGACATTGTTTTTGAAAGACCTTGACAACATAAGCATTCAGACAGCACACAGTGGCAGAAGACATTAACTGTTTATTTATGCTTTCTTATATCCCACGATTATCCAAAACCAAGTTTTGTTCTGGCAATAAGGGCAGCAGCGGAGCACAGTGATAGAAAAATGGGGTAGAGCACAGTGATAGAAAAATGGGGTAGGCTGGCTGCCTAGATCTGCATGGTCATGAGCTAGTGGGGGGGGGGGGCGATTTGTTGAAAGATAGGTTAGCTCAGTGGGGTTATTTATTTTATTTTTTATTTTGCTACATTTCCCAAACCTGGTCCTGAAGGCACCCCAGCCGGTCAGGTTTTCAGGATATCCATCATAAATACTCATAAGAGATTTGCATGCACTGCCTCCACTACATGCAGATCTCTCTAGGGCCAGGTTTGGAAACCACTGGGTTAGCCCATTTGTCTTAGCTTAGGTCTGGGCTAAGAGCTGTAGTGAGACTTGACGCAAGTGGCCTAGTGGTTAGGGTGGTGGACTTTGGTCCTGGGGAACTGAGGAACTGAGTTCAATTCCCACTTCAGGCACAGGCAGCTCTTTGTGACTCTGGGCAAGTCACTTAACCCTCCATTGCCCCATGTAAGCCGCATTGAGCCTGCCATGAGTGGGAAAGCGCAGGGTACAAATGTAATTAAAAAAAAATAAGTGGGGAAAGGGCCAAGACAGCCAACCCACCTTGAGCTACTACTGAACAAGATGTGAGCAAAATCTAAATAAATAAACCCCCAAAATAATCACTTCATTTGATCTGAGGCTGCCACTGTATATGGACCAGGTCCTGAAACTTGTACTAACACCTTTACTCTGCAACTGAATTGAATTTCTATGTGGCTATATAAAAACATCTTCATAATTAACGCAGACTGTTCATGCAACTGTTTCTTTTTAGATGGAATCTGTCTTTTACAACGTTAAAGAACCTCTGGTAACAAACTAAAACCATTTACAACAAGGACACTAACTTACAAAAATATTTGGTTGGGTTGATGAGCGGAAATTGTCATATACCCAGTTTTCAGTGAAAGTGCTTGCCTACTTTCACAGAAAAGTCGCTTAACAAAAAGGTGTCGTCGTCCGTCCCCCCCCCCTACCCCCGGGGTGTATTTTTTATTTTTTACCAAAACTACGCGCTTGATTTTGTCCTCTGACATAACAATCTTTGCTAAATACAAGTAAGCATAGGCCGGGGCTGAGCTGCAGAAAATCATCACCCGCAGGACTATACCACTACAAGGCGCCCCAGTTGCTGTAACTCTCAACCCCCGTTAAGTTTTTCTGTAAGGCCCAACTCAAACTCACTTCGCCAACTCCCGCAGAGCTGGAATCATTGAAGCCATCTCCAGACCTTGGCTCGACATCCTTGCCGAGAGTCCGACTCCAGTATCTTAGTGGTCGTCTCCTACAATCACTCTAGCCCTATAGAACAGAACATGCACCAAATCCAAACCAGCGCTCGGTATGGCGGGGAACAGATCCTCAGTACGGTGGCCTGTTGGGCTTAAAATAAAAACTCGTTCTAGCTTCGGTACTTATCGCTAAGCAGTTCTTTTCTTCACGTGCATTGCACAACAGGCACAACAGAGAACAAGTATTGAATAGTAGGTTTATTGTAAGCGTGTTTTATTGTTCTTTACTCACTGCAGCATACTGTCTCTTTAAAACAAAAAAAGGAACTTGAATGTGGGTATCTTTTCCTTTCACTTCAAGCAGGAAACGGGATGACGTAAAAACCTTTAAGACACTTTGGTTAGTCGCTGTTTCCCATTCCCTGCCTCACGCAGTCGTCATCTAGTACAGTCACAACAAAGGGGCCCTTTTATTAAGGTGCACCCAAAAGTGACCTATACTGGTGTAGGCAATTGTTTTTTGGCACGCACTGGTCCATTTCCCCAGCACACCTGGAAAAGGGGATTTTTTTTAATATACTGGAAAATGGACATGTGGCAAAATTAAACCAGCTTCCCCAAGTTCTTAGCCCACTGCACTAACCATTAGGCTACTTCTCCTTGGTGGAGCATGATCTCATTTCAGTCTCTCAAATTTACTGCTAATGTTCACCATAGTACTTGCATTGTGCCAAAGGGAGCTTCCTTCTGGAGTCTAAGATGTTACACATATAGGCAATTTACCAGATGTGCTTGAAAATTCCCTATGATCAGGTATGTGGCACCAAAACAATGGGAAATAGTTCTGTATCCTTCTTTCACATTTCTTGGTCTTGAAGATCTCACATTTCTTGGTACTTGAAGATCTTTTCTTTTTCTATATGATTCACAGAGTAATCACTTGGGACTGACATCTCTATGATCAATTCCATTCCGGTGTTTTTCTCTTTCACCACTACGTATGGTTTCCTAGTATCCAGTTTTTTATCTGATGGAATGGAGATATCCCATGTGATAACATTCATAAAATTACTTCTTACAAATTTGCTACATCATTTCAGGGCCGCAGAGAGGGGGGACAGGGGGGACAAAATTCCCCGGGGCCCGGCACCGCAGTCCACTCCACTTGCCCCCCTCTGTCCACCACCGGGCCAGGCCCCCCTGAATTCAAATCATAGCACCTCACCTCGACCTTGCTCCGTGTGAAAGAAGCGCAGCAGTGGCAGTCTGCAGATCGCCTCCCTTCGGGCCTTCCCTCCCTGTGTCCCGCCCTCGTCTGACGTAACTTGCATGAGGGCGGGACATAAGCCTGGAGGCCTATGGTAGTAGCTTGATAGGTATAATCTATTTTGAAACCATTCATCCTTCAACTCAAACAGTGTACAGTCTTGACATACACTAATCCTTATAAATTATGTCTTAGGCATGGAGGAGTTTTCTTGTTCATACATCTAGTTTTTCAAGGTCTTAGGAGACCAGTCTACAATTCCAAAGCTTTATTCCATGATGTTAATGCATTCTTCAATATCAGTTATAGTCTCCTGTAATATTCTTTACTGATCTTTTCTCTTTGGTCTCCTTTTACTAAACTGTGGTACTGATTCCCATGTGGCAAATGCAACATGCAAATGCAACACAAATAACTACCCTACCATAACCACACCATACTGCACACTCCCTATCTCAGAAAATCTGAAAATTCTTGGAGTCACTATTGATCGATACCTCACACTCGATACCCATGTGAAGAATACAATGAAAAAAATTTTCTACTCAATGTGGAAACTCAAGAGAATAAAACCTTTTTTCCCAATAAACATCTTCCGTACCTTAGTACAGTCATTAGTAATAAGTCATCTGGACTACTGCAACACTTTGTACGCAGGTTGTAAAGAACAGACCATTAAAAAACTCCAAACAGCCCAGAACACCGCAGCCAGACTCATCGTTGGAAAAACTAAATACGAAAGGGCGAAACCTCTAAGAGAGAAACTACATTGGCTACCACTCAAGGAACAAATCGAGTTCAAGATCTGCACAACCGTCCACAAAATCATCCACGCAGACGCCCCACTCTATATGTTAAACCTAGTGGACCTACCACCTAGAAACGCCAAAAGATCGGCCCACAAAGTCCTCAATCTGAACTTCCCCAGCTGTAAAGTAATTAAATACAAACAGTCATACGCTACTACTTTTGCGTATAAAAGCACACAGATCTGGAACGCATTACCCATGGCCCTGAAAAATATGAACAATCTAACCAGCTTTCGCAAATCTTTGAAGACATATCTCTTCAACAAAGCCTACTAAAGACATCCATAATAAATCATTCCTCAAACTACTCAGGTGCATCAAAAACACCTCTCACAACACCTACCTTCAGCCTATTATCGACTGTATGTAAGATCATGTAATGACTGCATCATAACAACACTCTGTAAGCCACATTGAGCCTGCAAAAAGGTGGGATAATGTGGGGTACAAATGCAATAAATAATAAATAAACAAAGGAATTGAATAGACTTTGTCCCATTTGCCATGCCAGGAATCACTACCGTGGCATTGTAAAAAGAGCCCTTAGTGATTTATGATTGATTGATTGTTGCTCCTTCTTCCACTCCTAAGTATTTATAATCACATTCCTGTTCAATTCATTAGTCAAAGTGATCCATGATGCCATAAATGAACAGCATCTTACATCCTAGGAATAAGTAAAACCTGGCTAGATGAAAGTGGGGGTTTACCACTGACTGAACTATGCCCAGCAGGTTTCAACATCCATAAGTATTGTATTGTATTGTAACATTTATAACCCGTGCTTTCCCACCTGTAGCAGGCTCAATGCAGCTTACATAACAAAACAAATATACAAGATAGCATAAAATGGTTAAAACATTTTAATATAATATATAAAGAGGTGGACTAAGAAAGGATAAGGGAGGAAGGTGGTAGAGGTAGGGAATGGAAGAGGGTATAAGTTGGGTAAAGTTTGTGAAAAAGAAAGAATGTGTAATAATGGTTCAGAGAGGGATGAATTCAAAAGGAAAAAAAAAAAACATATTAAGTTCTGCTAAGTAGTCAGATCCAGACATAAGTACATAAGTAATGCCATACTGGGAAAAGACCAAGGGTCCATTGAGCCCAGCATCCTGTCCCCGACAGCGGCCAATCCAGGTCACGGGCACCTGGCAAGCTACCCAAATGTACAAATATTTTATACAAGTTATTCCCGAAATTGTGGATTTTTCCCAAGTCCATTTAGTAGCGGTCTATGGACTTGTCCTTTAGGAAACCGTCCAACCCCTTTTTAAACTCTGCCAAGCTAACTGCCTTCACTATGTTATCCAACAACTAATTCCAGGGTTTAATTATGCGTTGGGTGAAGAAAAATGTTCTGTTTGTTTTAAATTTACTACACTATAGTTTAATCGCATGCCCCCTAGTCCTAGTATTTTTGGAAAACGTGGACAGACGCTTCACATCCACCTGTTCCACTCCACTCATTATTTTATATACCTCTATCATGTTTCCCCTCAGTCTCCAACATCAACCAAGACCAGGAAGACAGGGTGGAGGGGTAGCAGTATTGATTCGGGACACAATCAAACTGCGCAGAATATCCATCCCCCAGGAACATGGATCAGAATCTCATTTAATCCAACTTGAAGAGAAGAAGCCAATCTGGCTGCTCATGATTGACAGAGCACCTCGTAACAACACATTATCTGTGCAAGAAATCCTAGACCGGATTACTCAAGTGACCCTGAATTACCCTGGGCTACCCTCATTGGGTAGCAGTAAGGGGTCCCCACCGCATGGCCATGCGGTAAAAGTTATCTTACTGCATGGCCATTTTTTGGGGGGGCTTTTACCAGCTGTGGAAAAAATGTCACTGGCGTGCAAGAAATACGGCTCCCACCGCTAAAGCAGGGCCTTTTTTCCCACAGCTTGGTAAAAAGGACCCCTATGTGACCATCTCTGGGAAAAGGTGACTAAAGTCACCAGAAATAGCAAAAAAGGAGGTTTTAGTGAACTCTGTTAGAACAATTTGTAATGCAACAGTCCAAACCCCATTTTTTTTATATGAATAAATGAACCTTACAAAAGTTCAAGCTTGTAACTTTTGCAGACTGCTTATGGACCCATGTCAGGAAAAATTAGCCATTCTCAACGTTTCAGATCTGAGACTCCAGTCATTTTTTCCCAGAGACAGTCACGTATAGCACAATCTTACTGCCCCTTTACAACACTGTAGCAAGAGGAGAATGTGCCCCATCAGCAGGTGTATTACTTTTGTGGAAATAACTATATAGCGAGATGACAGTTTATTGAGGTGTAGTTAACATTCCAACGATACATCTTGCAAAGTGTAGCGAGCTGTTACTCCTTTTTATTATTTAGTTGCTTTGCATGCATTTACATAGGATGTAGCTGGTTGAAGGTATCCTGGGATAGCAGCACCTCTGCTGAACCATATACTGATAATGCTGGCTTTTGTCTGGAAATAAATGTTAAGAAATAAAAATAAAAAATATGTGTGGTATAAAAAAATTGCTAAACACTATTTATTGACCTAACTTAATACATTTGTTGACTATAATTTGGGAACTAATGCTTCCATTCTTAGGTAGGATGACTCCATTGAATCCTCCCATGTGCTTTATAGCCTCCAGCTCCATATAAGACCGGGTTGAGAATTAACTTTAAATTGTGTAGCTGGCTGCTAGCGAGTGTCTTTTTTTTTCATCCATAGCAACCAAGACAGCTAATTACGTAATGAAAGTTAATTTCTAGGAACTGCCAATCAAATCTGCCTACCTCTCCCTTCCTGTGCTGTGATTGGTCTGTATGTCTGCCTATCAAGCTGCTGCCCACCTCTGCGTGCAGGTGGCTGCGTAGACAGTTTCATTGAGATAGTAGTAGGCTTGGCAGCTGAAGCTGGAGCGGGGCTAAGGTACTGTAAGTAGAAAGAAATAAGGGCGTGGGGGAGCAAGACTTTGTTTTCCAGGGATGTGCTTTTATCCTTGGCTGATTGTAAAGTTTGAATTTGCTTATTTCCTCACATACAGCATACATTCTCTTTTTTGTTTAATTAATGAACTCCTTCAGCTTGGAACACTGTTTTTTTTTTTTGTGTGCCCTTTTGACCGAAGCCTGGCAGTAAATAGCTGAAGGTCTGAGCATTGTTTATCTTCTGGTGGAATATGATCTGGTCTAATGTACCGCTTTATCTGTATGGAACAGAACAAAATGTACCCTTTATGCAGTAATTTTTAAAAATACATATAAACTATAGAATGCTTGGGTTTAATTGTTTAAGAACAATATACTTTGTGTAAATGTCCAAAACTTGTGTTCTTTGTGGAATGTGTCAGTTTTTTAGTAATCAGGAAAAGGTTGCGTAAATCCTCTCAGGCAATATCGGTTTCTAATGTGAGCTGATGGTGGAGCTGCATCTAGCCTGCCCGACCTTTGAAAGTTGACACACCCAGTAGTTTATGCCACTGTGTCCAAGCTTATGTTAAATTTTGTAAAGAATACGCTATCAGTTCTTCAGTGATATCTTCTGTCTTAAGAACCATCCAGACATTTCCAGAATTTAAAGTAATAAAAGGATACACTAGGGATGAATAGCAGTTCCAATTTTAATTCACCAGAATAAATTATTTATTTGTGTAGTCCTACCATGTGTATAATAGACAGCTCCTGTGTTTTGAAGCTTACAGTCTAAAAACTCAGACAAGACACACAGGTGTCCTGTGTGCTAGCTTGTGCTTACCTTAGTTTAAAGAGCTTACTGCAGGGTGTGCTCAGGTGTTCTGTGGTAAGTTCTGGGTTGGTGCACTCATGCCATGCGCTAAAAATTTATTTTTATTTTTACTGTGGAGAGGGTGTGTCTGGGGGGGGGGCAAAGAGTGGGTGTTTTTGTAATAATTGCTGCAGACTAACCCCCAAATTCTATATATTGCACCATAATTTCCACATGGAAATCAAAGCATATTCTATAACAATGTGCATAACTTAATTAGTTAATCGCTAAGCGTATTCTATAATTTGGTGCACACAGTTGAAAGGGGGGCATGGTTATGGGTGTGAAATGGGCATTTCTAAAATCTATGCGCATTATAGAATATACCTGCTCTGCGTCTATCAGTAAAACATGGCCTAAATGGATGCGACCAAATCTGGAGAGGCGCTTGGTATATTCTATATACCTCACGGAAATTTAAGCCTATTCTATAAAATGTAGGTGTACTTTAGAGAATACACCTAAGCATATTTTTTTTCTGCACGGATTTTTCAGGCACCATTTATAGATTCTAGCCCTAACTGATTAGTGTGTGATTAGCACATGAGCCCTTATATTGCAGAAATATACACATGGAGGCATTACTTCTAACATTTCAGTCAAGGCTTCATACAAAAACACCGGTGTAGACTGTCCCTGACCTATGACTGAGAGATTATTGTTCTGTCACTCCAAGATGACATATTGAGAAAACCTAAGAAAATCAGAACAGATTCTGGAGTTAGAAAAAAGTGTTAAGAAAAGCAACCCCAAATGAGGGGGCCTACTACTAAGCGGCATGGGTTTCCCTTTCTCCGCATGCTGAGAGCACGTTTAGTGCAGCTGTAAAATGGCTTGAGTTTTCATTTCTTCAGTTAATGGCCACACACTAATTTCCCAATTAGCATGTGAGTCCTTACCAACACCTATTTAGTAGGTGGAAAGGGCTCACGTGCTAACCTTGTGCTAATTGGTAGGCAAGTGACAATGTAGCTGCACTAACCAATTAGCGCTGGATATGCCGACCTTTTGCCCCCAAACACGCCCCTAGTGCTAAAAAAAATACAAAGTATTTTTTAGCACCTGGGAAGTGTGTGCAGATGCCAACACTACAGCAGGATGCCTGAGCGCGCCTAGCAGTAGCGCATTTCCCTGCATGGTAAGCATGTGTTAGTGCTTACCGCTGCTTAGTAAAAGGACCCTGAAGTTCCTAAAACCAGGTTGAAATCCAAATATAGTTGAAACCAGGTTACAGTGCAAGTAGAGTGTTTGATGTTAATGTTGCATACATTTATAAGAGACCCTAAAAATATTTATGGGACAGAGGTGTCCTTTTCTACTGGTTAGTGCATGCTCTCTGCCATAGGTCCTATTTTATTGTTATGGGCCCTGCAGCTGATAGCATGTGTTACCCAGGGGCGTAGCCAGACAGCAGATTTTGGGTGGGCCTAGTCAAGAAGTGGATGGGCACCAAGTGTTTCCCCCCCCCCCCCCCAATGCGATGAGGCTAGTATCAGCAGCTTAGGAAGTTTAGACTGCTGAAGTGGAGGGCAGTGTTTGCAGCACCATCAGGGGGAGGTCTTCAGCTGGCGGAGCTTGGGATCCCCACTAGCTAGCACTAAATATGTGTTGCTGTTGGTTGGGCCTGAGTCCTAAGTGGATGGGCCCCGGCCCACCCAGGCCCACCTGTGGCTACGCCACTGGTGTTACCCAATAGTAAATGGTCCCCTTGCAGTTTCTCTTATGAAGTCATAAAGTTCACAGCATATTTGCATAGTACAACTGAAGTTATATGTCTTTGTGTATAAAAATTAAGTTTGTGAATGCAAAAGGCATTGTTCTCTGCCACCTGTCAAAATAGCCATAGGCAGTGGAATGGGATTGGCCACTGAGGCCATGATCCAACCAATATTTTTTCTGAACACAGCACTAATAATTATAGAGCTTGGATGTGGGACAGGAGACTGGTTTGTTGGACCCTTTCAACCAAAAAGTTTATCGGCTGCCCCTGGAAATAATCATTTATGAGTTGAGTTCATTACCAACAAAAGATGGCTAGTTGTGGCATTCCTCTACAAATAAACATAACCTACTGAACCTTTTCTGAAAATGTATGTGAAAGGATAAATAATTCGCCTCCATATGGACTAGGCCCTGACTGAAAGAAAGAGTGACTAGATTGTAAGTGGAGAATAGAATGAATGTAGTGCTCTACTGTACAATACTCTGATAGGATGATGAAAGGATCTTTTTTGCATACAAATCAAGAGGCTGATTATACAGTTGTGGTAACTTCAGATACAATAGCACATGCAGTGGTCAGTCATGGTGATTTGTAGCTCCTGCTTTGGATGGTAGCATTGATGAAAATGTCCCAGCTTAATAAATGCTATTACTGGAATGAAAAAATTCAGCTGTACATGATGCAACCAAATACCTAATTTTGCAAAGTTGGACTTGTGCTATATTGGCAGAGATCTTTGTTATAGATGTCATGAGAAGTTTAAATCTTAAAATGTTCTTAGAATATTACAGTTTATATGTAATACAGAATTCCGTGGCATCCCATAGATCAATTCAGAGACTTGTGGGTTGTGTCCCTCTACCAGCAGGTGGAGATAGAGAGAACCTCCGAGGTTTGCTGTAAGTGGACCTGTGCAGCCAACTGAACCTCAGTATTTTCTCTATCTAGCAGGTGGAGGGACATCTCTGTGCAGCTCTGGTTTGATCTGGCTACTGGTGTCCTTTGGGCCTAGTTTAGCACAGACAGGGGTTGTGTGGCTATTTGCAACTTGTGGTATACACCTGGTGGTGTCAGGTCCCTCCCGGTTTCCCCCTGCCTTTCCTCCGTCACCCGGGGCTGTTGGCCTGATCGGGTGTTACCTTTCTCTCCTGACTAAAAAAAAAGGTAAGAGACTTTGTTTTTGTTTAATCATATAGAGGAACTAGACGTTCTGCCAAGTCAGTTTTGGGGCAGGCGTTTGTGGAGCATGTCAGTACCTTCTGAGGCAGCTAAGCGCTGCTCACATTGTGGAGGCCAGAGAGCAGCTTCAGGGGAGTGTGAGTCCTGCCACCATCAGCCCGCATCGGGTGTTCAGCGCAACGGGGGTTCCCCTCAGATGTCCGGTGAGTCGGAAGCGCAGGGGATAGTTTCGGTGGGTTCCTCAGGGCAGTTATTGCAGCGCGCGTTGGCAGGTGCCATTTTTTCCTCTCAGGTGCGACCTGCTCCGCACATGGCGGTTGATAGACAAGAGGCGCAGCGTGCTTCTGTGTGACAGGCTCCAAAGGAGGGAAGCAATGTATAGGGAGCAGGGGAGTCACTTTCAGTTCCTTTTTCCCCAGATTTTGTTTTATTAATGCACAATGCCTTTTCTTTTGAAGAAGTCAGGAGCTTCTCTTTAGGTAGCCCCGTCTCTTCCTCAGCAAACTTCGGTTGCTGCAGCCTCTCAGTCTTTCCTGCCAAAACATCCCCGGGTGACACAGATGGCACGGTTTTGTCTCTGGGCTCTCCCTCAGAATCTTTGGATTTGGCAGATGAGGTCACCCTGCCCTCTGAGGAGGGGGATGATCCAATGGCTGCCTGCCTATTTTCGCAGGGAAGAGCTTCCCTCCCTGATTGTTAGGGCTTTTGAGGTTTTTACCATTTTCCCCCTGAATCGTCAGGGGGCACAGGTCCGGTGCCCTCTATTATGTCTGGCACCAAATGCCCACCTCGTTCCTTTCATGTGCATGAGGCCATAAAGATCCTTATTTCAGTGCAGTGGGTTGCGCCAGACAGTGGGCTTAAGGTTGCTTAGAGCTATGTTGCGTCTTTACGCTCTACCTGCTCCTGACTTAGACTTGCTGAAGGTCCCTACGGTGGATTCCTTAATCACAGCAGTCGCTAAGAAAACCACTCTCCCTGTGGAGGGGGGCACTGTGCTCAAGGACCCTCAGGATCGTAAGTTGGAGACTTGCTTGAAGCTGTCCTTTGAAGCAGTGGCCCTTTCCCTACAGGCCTCAGTTTGTGGCTCCTATGTGGCGCGGGCATGCTTATCGTGGGTACAGAAAGCCTCCTCTCCGGAAGATCTTGTGGCTGTTTTGCCGGCCTTGGAGTCCTGTTTAGCCTTCCTTGCAGATCTTCTTTATGATCTTTTGAGGGCTTCGGCGAAGGAGGTTTCCCTAGCGGTCACCGCATGTTGCTGGCTGTGGTTGCGGCATTGGGCTGCAGACGTGGCCTCTAAGTCATGTTTAGCAAGCCTTCCTTTTAGGGGAAAGCTTTTGTTTGGGACAGACTTAGAACAGACTGTGAAGGACCTCGGTGACTCTAAGGGCTAGCGCCTTTCGGAGGACAGGTCCAAGTTTGTACGACTGGCAGAACCTAGACCTAAGTTTAGGGATACATGGCGTTACCGTCCAGATCGCGGGGCCTCTTTTCAGAGTGCAAGGTCTTCTCAGAGACCTCAGGCCTTCCTTTCCGGTAACAGAAACCAGCCCGCAGCCAGGTCCGCCAAATGATGGGGCCCTGGTCCATATTCAGCCGGTTATTGGAGGCAGACTGTCCCTATTCCTGGAGGAGTGGACCAGGGTAACATCCGACGAATGGATCTTGGAGGTTATCAGAGACGGCTACAAGTTAGAATTGGCTCGTCCGATAGTAGACTCTTTTCTGGAATCTCCTTGCAAATCTCCCGCCAAGGTGCGGGCAGTTCGTCACACCCTCCTCAACTTACAATGACTGGGAGCCGTCCAGCCTGTACCCCCAGCAGAAAGAGGGTGCGGTCGATACTCCATTTATTTTATGATGCCAAAAAAGGGTGGTTCTTTACGACCCATCCTAGATCTCAAGTGCGTCAACAGGTCCTTACAGGTTCGGCATTTCCGCATGGAAACCCTCCGCTCGGTGACCGCAGCGGTACAGCCAGGGGAGTTTTTGACGTATCTCAATCTCAGAGGCCTATTTACACATTCCAATTTGGCCTCCCCATAGGCGTTTTCTTCGCTTTGCAGTGTTCAGTCGTCATTTTCAATTCAAAGCGATGCCCTTCGGCCTAGCCACAGCACCTCGGATTTTTTCCAAGGTGATCCTAGTGGCCCCGGATTGTCCCAGACAACCCTGGTAGATGTGATTAGGCTTCTGTTCAATCATCCTTTTCTGCTACCAGCGCAGGACGGTCTCCTGCTGCAGGGGCCAGTCACAATGGAGGATCCCTCCCCCTTTGGTCTTACGGCCCTTGAAAGGGCGAGGTTGAGAAGAAAAGGGTATCCGGACGCAGTTATCGCTATGATGCTGTAGGCTCGGAAAAGTTCCAACTCGATAGCTTATGCTAGGGTGTGACGTACCTTCGATTTGTGGTGTGTGAGTTTGGGATTGTCAGCGGCTTCAGTATCGGTTATCCTCGCGTTTCTTCAGGAGGCTGTACAAAAATCACTCTCGTTGAGTTGTCTTAAGGTGCAGGTGGCAGCTCTGGCATGTTTTAGTGGCCGGCTTCAGGGGGCGTCCATCGCCTCCCACCCGGATGTGGTTTGTTTCTTGAGGGGCGTAAATCATTTGCGCCCTCCTCACATGCCAGTTCTGCTATTCTGGAACCTTAATCTAGTTCTCAAAGCGCTTCAGCGTCCTCCTTTCAAACCCTTATCGGGGATTACGATTAAGGATCCCACCTTGAAGGCGATTTTCCTAGTAGCCATTACTTCCGCTCAGAGAATTTCAGAGTTGCAGGCCCTTTCTTGCAGAGACCCCTTCCTATGTTTTACAGAGGTGGGGGTATCGATTAGTACAGTTCCTTCATTTTTGTCCAAAGTGGTTTCTCGTTTCCACTTGGGGCAGTCCCTGTATTTGCCTGCCTTCCGCCAGGAAGATTACCCTGAGCAATTCTGGGCTCTTCACTGCCTCGACGTGAGACAGGCTTTTCTCAGGTATTTGGAGGTGACAAATGAATTTTGTCTTTCTGACCATCTCTTCATCCTTTTTGGAGGCAGTAAGAAGGGTCATATGGCATCCAAGGACACCATAGCCCGTTGGTTGCGGGAGGCCTTCTCTTCGGCATATGTAGCATTGGGAAAGCAAGCCGCTTTGCAAGTTCATGCTCATTCTACGCGAGCTCAAGTTTCCTCCTATGCAGAGCCCCATTTGATTTCTGTGGAAGATATCTGCAGGGCAGCTACATGGGCTTCGGTCCATACATTCACTCGTCATTATCGGGTGGATGTGGCAGCTCGTCAAGATGCGGTGTTTGACTCGTCTGTGATTTCTGCTGGGATGGGGGTGTCCCGCCCTACTTGAGGACTGCTTGGGTACATCCCACAAGTCTCTGGATTGATCTGTGGGACGCCATGGAAGGAAAAATTAATTCTGGGATAATGCGGGGTATAAATGTACCTAAATAAATAAATAGAATTTCTTTCCATTAGTCCCAACAGATCAATCCAAAGCCCCCCCCCCCCCCCCCCCCCCCCGGTTTACTGTCTGCGGTTTTGTTGCGGTTAGTTTTTTTTTGGGGGGAGGAGGGGTCCGTTCTGAATGTTCCTTCATTTGATTAAAAAAAGAAAATAAATATAAAAGTGGTGGAAGTATGTTGGGCACTTGGTCTGACAATGTCAGAAGAGTTTTTTCTATTGTTTCCATTCCACTGCTTTGATATCATTCATACTGAGGTTCAGTTGACTGCACAGGTCCACATATAGCAACCCTCGGAGGTTCTCTCTATCTCCACCTGCTGGTAGAGGGACACAACCCACAAGTCTCTGGATTGATCTTTTGGGACTAATGGAAAGAAAATTATCAGGTAAGAATTAATTTTCCTTAATTTGTCTTTGTGTCATATTGCCCTCATATTAATATGTAACCCTGGCTTGCCTTTCAGTCAAGGCTGTCAGCTGAACTCCCTGAGTCAGGTACCTGGGACCAGGCTCACACAAATAGATTGTATTTCAGACGAGCTAGGCACAGGCAGGGACCGGGCTAAATCCCGGTAGATCGAAGGGTAGTTTCCTTTTGGGAAGAGTCATAATTCGCTGTCACACAAATGACCAGGAGTCTACAGGGTGAACTTTTAACTCTCTTTACTGAACAACAATTTGAAAAGAGTTCATGAAGAAAAACATAACTCAGTACGTATAGCTCAGGGCATTTGATGCTCACAGAACAACTTCAGACATAGAGGTGTATTTTCAAAGCACTTAGACTTACAAAGTTCCATAGCAACCTATGGAATTTTTCAGGGCCGCTGAGAGACTGAGCTGGGCCCGGGGCAGACTTATCCTCACCGCTGCTGCCCCCCCACCCTGCAAATCGTCATTGCCACCGCCACCCCTCCCTCTGTCCCGCCCACCTGCCCACCCAAAGTACCTTGGCTGGCCCCGCCAGCTGCAGGCAGCGCAGCTCATTCCTCTGCCCAGCATTGCCTGTCCCTGTGGCTGCTTTCCTCAGATTGCACATGCTCAGTCTCAAAACTAAGCATGCACGGCCTGGGCCCAGCAGCTGTTAGGCAGGCAATGCAAGGGGGGCTCGGCACCACAGTTTTCTCTCTCCTGCTCCATCGGGACACGATCACCCAGGTCCTGTCAGGAGCAGGAGAGAGACCTTTCACTGGATCCCCCCCTGGAGACCCAGGCCCGGGAAATTTTACCCCCCTGTCCCCCCCCCCTCGGCTGCTATGGAATGTTGTCAGTCTAAGTGATTTGAAAATACGCCTCATAATCTCCTATATCTTTAGGCATGCAGCAATCACACACTGGTATCATACTCTTTACAGCTCTGTCACATCCCAGGTTAGGATCCTTTTGAGCACCAACGAAAACCCTGCCAGAAGTAAGGCTCCTCTGCTCACACGTCCCCCACCTGAGGTGTTATTTTCCCCAGGGAACTCCTTTCCAAGGTTTCCCGCTTCAGAAAATCAAATTGCTGGCACCCCATTCCCTGTGGCACGGGTCTCATTCACTGCACACTGCAAATTTCTCCTCTGCAGTTCAGAGACTTCCCCCTCAGAATGCGAGTCTCAGCAGGGTGGGCAACCTCCTGGCCCTGCCCACTAGGGCTGGCCCTTCCCATGTCCACCTACCAGACTGGCAGACCCAGCCCCTGTTGTCTTAATGACCCCCAGAAAATCCTCCCACCCTCTTCCTGCAGCAGAGTCACTTTTTTTTTTTTTTGTTGGGGGGGGGGGGGGGGGAGGGAGGTTACAAATATATTCCATAAATTCTATATGGTATAGAACACAAGAGTTTGATGTCAGTTTCCTGCCTCTAGGATGATAACTTTAGGAGTTATAGGAAGTCTGTGGTTCAAGTTGGTTGCCGTATTTGTTTCTAGTATGGCAGCCAAACTGACATATAAACCATGAGGGTAATTCTATAAAGGGGCGCCTATTTTTAGATGCCAAGAAGACACGTATTTGGTGCCTCTTCTGTAAAGGAAAGTAGCAACCTATATTCCTTGATAGAATACTAGCATAGCATGGCAAATTTGTATGACATGACCACTTAACACCAGGTGTACAGCTGGTCTAAATGCTTACACCTAGACAACTGAAAAATGTGTGTATAGTATTATCTAATGTATGTGTTTAACTATGCATCCTGTTCACATTCCACCTAGTTCCAGTCATGTATGCCTACCTTCAAACTAACCCCCCCCCCCCCCCCCCCCCCCCGGTTTACTAAGCCATGCTAGCGGCTGCCGTGTGCTAATGCTGAATGGGCTGTCAGCTTTGCCGCTCTGCTTAGTAAACAGGAGGATAAATGCCATAGCATTTGGGTACTTGTCACGGAACCCAGGGAGGCGCAGAGCAGAGGTTAACCAGGCACTGAATACAAACAAGGTACCAGGCATGGCAAATAGACAAAGCACACTCAAGACAAGGTGAAACCAGAGCCTGGCTAAAGCGAAAACCAGGAATAGAACTTAACAAAAGCAGGAACCAGGAGTAAAAGAAGGACACTCATACAGGCTGCAAGGCCGAACTGGAACAGAGTCCAAGCATACGCCCGCAAGGCCGAACTGGAACCCACTCATACCAGAGGGAAGGGAAAAGAAACAGAATGGAATCTCTTGAGCAAGTATTACTCAAGCAGTGCACACACACTGCACTAAATAGAGCCACAAACAAGGGGTCAAAAGACCCTACACACAGGCACCAAGAAACTGAAGGAGAAAGGACAACCCTACTTAGACTCACATGGTAGAAACCACAAGTAAAAGATAAGAAAACCACACAGGGAGGCAGCACAGGGCTGTGCTAAAACCACAGCTATAAACGAATAGTCCTAACCAAGTCAAGCAGAAATCACACAGAGAGGTAGCTCAAGGCTGAGCTAGTAATCCTAGTTAAACGGAAGAGCTGTCCACTCGTGCCACACAGAGAGGCTGCTCAAGGTGGCGCTAGTAGTCACAGCTAAACAGAAGAGCAACCCACTCAAACACAAATAGAAACCAAACAGAGAGGACGCTCAGGGCTGTGCTAGTAGACAGAGCTAAACGAAAGAACAACCCACTTGTGCCACACAGAGAGAGCGCTCGGCCGCGTTAGTAGTCACACCTAAACAGAAGAGCAACCCACTCAAATTCAAACAGAAACCTCACAGAGAGGACTCAAACAGAAAGCACACAGGGAAAACTCAAGACAAGGCCACACAAAGGAACACTCATGGCTGTGCCACACAGCACTCGGGGAAGCAGGAAGCCACTGATAGGAACACTCTAGGCTGTACCATACAGCACTCAGAGAAGAGGGAAGCCACTGATAGGAACACTCTAGGCTGTGCCACACGGCACTCAAGGATAAGGGAAGCCACTCATGAAGGAACACTCTAAGCTGTACCATACAGCACTCAAGGAAAAAGGGAAGCCACTCATAGGAATACACAAGGCTGGCCACACAGCACTTAAGGGAAAAGGGAAGCTACTCATAGAAATACACAAGGCTGGCCACAAACACAGCAGACAAAGAGTTAAAGCAGGCTAAAGGGAAGGGCTGCTTCTAATACACAAGTCAGAAAGAAGCAGGGCTTACACTGCAGTCAAAGGTTTAAAGCAAACAAAGGGAAAAACAAACAATGTTCTTACCAGAACTCAGCCAGCACCCACAGCCAGGTAGGGAAAGGAAAGGGAAGGCAGGCAGGCAGGCAGATACAGAGCAGAGCACACACAGCTGCACGGTAGCAAAGCAATCAAGGAAAGCAGCTTGGCTGGCAACAACCATCTCTGAACAGTGAAAGGTAACAAGGGAAACCACACAGGGAAACAGAACAGGCTAAGCTGGAGAGCCTAGTTTAACAAAGAAGTAATGCATTCAGGTTCAAACCAGAACCACAAACACAGAAAAACAGAACAGGGATTTGCTTGGGAGCAAAGTTAAGAAGCAAGTAATTCATACAGGTTTAAACCACACACACACACACTCACACTCACACTCTAGCAAACCTAACAGGAAAGTAATCCATACAGATTCAAAACCACAGACTCAGGGCTAAACAAGAAGACCAGTTCCATCAGAATCAAACAGTACAACAAGAAAAGGGAAAAATAGACCTGTTGCAAAGGCAACACAGAAAAGCTCCCCGGTTCCTTATAAAGGAGTAGGCTGATGGAAAGTAGGAAATGAAGCAGAAGCAGGGAGACCAAAGCGAGGCTTGGCTAACAGGAAGAACAACAACAACAGGAAAAAAGGCAGATTGGAGAGGTCACAGAGCTAGAAACAGTAGGTCTGGACATAAGGGCATGACCAGAACCGTGACAGTACTATTTTATTGAATAGCATGTGGCCGGAATATTGACAGTTACATGCATAAGTGTTCACATATGAACATATATGCCAGTATTCTAGTCCTTTTCATGCATTCTTGGTACATAAATATTTATGCCTTCCTTATAGAATTACCCCCCATGAGACCAATTTAAAATACAAGCTGGCAATACCAACAATCTGTTATTGAAGTTGCATTCTGCAGAGTGACGTTTTCTGGCTCAACTATAGTCAACTTTTCCATTAACTGGGCTGAAAGAAATTACAAATGATGTGCACAGTCCCCTGGATTCTATATATGGCAACTAAAGTTGCACGCCCATAGCCAGTTTGCATGTGCAACTTAATAGATTAATGAGCCAATCAGGGCCAATAATTGGCTGCTAACAACTAATTATTGGCATTAATTGGGAGTTATGTGCACATCGTGTTCTATAACACTGTGCGCAGAACTCCTATAGCACATAATTTCAAGGGCGCGTTCCCAGAATTCACACATATTATTACAGAATAGACTCGATTGGCACCTGACTTAGGGTCCGACATTTACACCTGCTTTCAAGATTGTTTATATGCTTAGCGCTATTCTACAAAGAATGCAGATCCTTTATAGAATGGCGCTCAGTGATTAAATTTTTCAGCACCGGATTTTCAGCACCATTTATAGAACATATTCCAATGTGGTTGCACATCTCTAAAACTTCCCTGGTTGCTATGATGACTGTTTCGTAAGCAGCTCTTTTTTTTATTTTTAACAATTTTTGTAAGGATAACCTTTGTAGATGAGGCAAACACCTACTGTTTGTTTTTTGAATGTAATTGGATTTAGTGGCAGATGACATACTAAGCACTTTTCCATTCACACAAGAGGGTAAAAGCTCTTTAGTAGATAAGGTCCTTAGTAATACAAATGACTTCTCTATTGGATATTTATCTGAGCTCATAGTTTTTTCCCCATTTGGATTACTTGTTTTATTTGGTTACATTCAGACAAGCTATGACAAGCTGCACAACAGTTAATAATTTTATTTTAACATAGGGTTCTTGATCTATTATTGGTTTCAAAATTGAAACAGCATTTGATATATAGCCCTTACTGGTACAAGGAACCATTATGAGAAAAAGCTCTTGTAGTAGTAGAAATTAGGAGACCCCCCTACTTATATAGTCAGAGTGTATTTGAGAATGTTCTAGGATTTAGTGAGACTGAAGGAGTGCATAGAGGATGTGCTGTACCAGAGAATCCAGTAGACTAACCTCTAGCTCCCTAGCCGGGCATCCTCTTGTTTCTATGGAGATTTATGTAGGACATATAAGAGGAATCTTTATCTAAGTAGATCTTGTCTATTGTAGCTCTTAAATATAAATAAATGACTTGATTCAGTGGGTTAACCCCAAAGCAGGCAGCTAGGGCAAAGAACTGTTTTGATTATTAAGAGAAACTATGAGCTCATAGGGACAAGGAGTCAGCAAAATCCTGGAAAATATGTGCAGACTCATTTTCAAAGCACATAGATTTACAAAGTTACATAGGTTACTATCCACCTTATAATTGAAAGAGAAAAACGCCTAGATTTCGACCCAAATCGGGAGATAGATGTTTATCTCACAAAAACTAATAAATCTGTATAATGGAAAGCTGATTTTGGACGTTTTCAACTGCACTCCATCACGGAAGCGTACAAAGTTGACGGGGGCGTGTCGGAGGCGTGGTGAAGGAGGAACTGGGGCGTGGTTATTGGCCGAGGAGAGATGGATGCCTTTCGCTGATAATGGAAAAAAGTATGTGTTTGTAGCTAGAATTTAGGGCACTTTTCCTGGACCCTGTTTTTCCACGAATAAGGCCCCAAAAAGTGCCCTAAATGACCAGATTACCCCCAGAGGGAATCGGGGATGACCTCCCCTGACTCCCCCAGTGGTCACTAACCCCCTCCCACCACAAAAATGATGTTTCACAACTTTTTATTTTCACCCTCCATACCCACCTCCCTGGCAGCAGTATGCAGGTCCCTGGAGCAGTTGTTAGGGGGTGCAGTGGACTTCAGGCAGGTGGACCCAGGCCCATCCCCCCCCTACCTGTTACAATTGTGCTGTTTAATGCTTAGTCGTCCAACCCCCCCAAACCCACTGTACCCACATGTAGGTGCCCCCCTTCACCCCTTAGGGCTAGAGTAATGTTGTAGACTTGTGGGCAGTGGGTTTTGAGGGGGATTTGGGGGGCTCAACACACAAGGGAAGGGTGCTATGCACCTGGGAGCTCTTTTACCTTTTTTTTTGTTTTTGTAAAAGTGCCCCCTAGGGTGCCCGGTTGGTGTCCTGGCATGTGAGGGGGACCAGTGCACTACGAATCCTGGCCCCTCCCACGAACAAATGCCTTGGATTTATTCGTTTTTGAGCTGGGCGCTTTCATTTTCCATTATCACTGAAAAGCAAAAACGCCCAGCTCACAAATTGTCGAATAAAACATGGACGTCTATTTTTTTCGAAAATACGGTTCGGTCCGCCCCTTCACGGACCCGTTCTCGGAGATAAACGCCCATGGAGATAGACGTTTTCGTTCAATTATGCCCCTCTATGTAATTTTGTAAGCCTATGTGCTTTGAAAATGAGCACCTCAGATAGCTCACAAGACAACACCAACTACGGACACAGTAAAGATGTTCATGTGGAAAATTTCCACAGCATCATGCCTTCCAGACAGCTTCCCTAGCTACCTAATGCAAACAGCTCCAGCGCACTACATAGAGCAGCTAAGATCCTACCTGTCCTACATGTTGTCCAAAGGTTTGTACCCAACAGAAAAAGACAGCATCATTCAGCCGATCATAAAGAATGAGAAAAAAGGAATCAACAAAACCTTCTAACTACAGACCAGGCTTCCATACCTCTCATGACAAAACTTATGGAAGGACTTGTCGCCTCCCAGCTAATGGATTACTTAAACACAACATCCGGCATGAATCCCAATCAGGTTTCCGCCCCCTGGTTAACCCTGAAACAGTTCTAATCACCCTTCTAACAAAATTCAGGCCTGAGATCAGTAAAGGCAAAAAAAATTATTCTCCTACAGTTTGACATGTCCAGCGCCTTTGACATGGTCGACTGTTCAATTCCACTAAGGCTGCTGGACAAAATCAGAATCAGTGGAGAAGTACTCCATTGGTTTGACAGCTTTTTGACATCCAGAACCTACCAAGTAAAAATGGGGCTAAAACTTTCTCCAACATTGAAAGCAAAATGTGGAGTTCCCCTATCTTATTCAACATTATGATGATACCTCTAGCACAAATGGCTTTAGTCCTTTCCAGTACGCTGACGACATACCAATTTACATCCCATTCAACAACAAACTAGAATCATGGGCTACCACATTCAAACTTAAACTCAAAAGAGGAAAAAAACAAATCCTGGTGTTAACATCCCCACTCTGCAATGACACCTACACAAGCATCAACACAGAAAGAGTAGCTCACCTAATAGCTGAAAATCTGAAATTTCTAGGAGTCATTCTGGACTGTAAACTATCGTTCAAACAACAGATCTCGACCACCACATCGAAAATGTTCCAATGTGGAAGCTCAGAAGAATAAGAGACTACTTTCTCAGAGAGATTTTCTGCATGTTATTCCAATCAGTGGGACGACCAAAGTTCACGGGGGCGTGTCGGAGGCATAGCGAAGGTGGGACTGGGGCATACTTAAGAGATGGGCGTCCTCGGCCGATAATGGAAAAAGAAGGGCGTCCCTGACGAGCATTTGATCGACTTTACTTGGTCCATTTTTTTTTCACAACCAAGTCTCAAAAAGGTGCCCAAACTGACCAGATGACCTCCCCTTACTCCCCCAGTGGTCACCAACCCCCTCCCACCCTAAAAAAAAAAACAAATTAAAAATGTTGTTTTGCCAGCCTCTATGTCAGCCTCAAATGTCATACCCAGCTCCATGACAGCAGTATGCAGGTCCCTGGAGCAGTTTTAGTGGGTGCAGTGCACTTCAGGCAGGAGAACCCAGGCCCATCCCCCCCTACATGTTACCCTTGTGCTGGTAAATGTGAGCCCTTGGGCTATGGTAGTGGTGTACAGTTGTAGGGAGTGGGTTTGGGGGGGGGGGGGGTTGGGGGGCTCAACACCGAAGGTAAGGGAGCTGTGCACCTGGGAGCAATTTGTGAAGTCCACTGCCGTGCCCCCTAGGTTGCTCGGTTGGTGTCCTGGCATGTGAGGGGGACCAGTGCACTACGAATGCTGGCTCCTCCCATGGCTTGGATTTTGGTTGTTTTTTGAGATGGGCGTCCTCTGTTTCCATTATCGCCGAAAACCGGGGACGACCATCTCTAAGGTCGACCTAAATGTTGAGATTTGGGCGTCCCTGACCGTATTATCGAAACGAAAGATGGACGCCCTTCTTGTTTCAATAATAGCAGTTTCCCTGCCCCTTTGCTGGGACGTCCTTAGAGATGGGTGCCCTTAGAGATGGTCGTCCCCGTTCGATTATGCCCCTCATGGTCAACCTAATCAATCTCTCACTGTGAAACACAATCATCGGAGCACGTAAGTATCTAGTCCTTCACTTCCCTACGTACCCAGGACTAAGATATAAGTCTACCATCATCCAGATTCTCCCAGGATATATAGAATCCTGGGAAAAGTGCGCAAATGTACCCCTGTAATAAGCTTTTAAATCTTTCAGTTACATAATTCTAAATATTTATAAGGATTTTAGAGAATATTTTTCCAGTTCTCAGAAAATATAACATCTATCCACCAAATTTCCAAGACTTGAACATAATACAATGTAATTTTAATAAAACAGAAACAGATTCATGGCCTTTTTTATCAAGCCACACGGCAATGCCGACAGAGCCCATTCAAAGTGTTGGCATTGCCGCACTGGGAGGTAGATAAAAAAGGCCCTCAGTTAGATGAATAATGCAGATTTTGGGCATTATGCACAAATGTTTTTCTCCCATCCTCTATCTATAGGAAAAGACCTCCATGAATTTATTTAAGCCCTAAGTGTCAATTTTTCCCAACTGTCTGCCAGCAGGGATTAGTGCTTTTCCCTCCAGGCTTCTCTCCTGCTTTGCATATGCTTCTGATCACAATATAGGTAGACAACAAATTAAAAAGAAAACAACTGTACAGCGCAACTTACTCAAGGCCTTTTATGTAGGATATTTTCGGCATGTTCAATGTGAGAAGGAACCTTTGTTACCACATTTCTCAATCTGCTCTTCTTTGGACCAAGACAAATTACCTTTTTAAATAACAGTTTTAGAAACTATCTGGGTTTTTTTTTTTTTGAGACTGTTACTGAAAATGAACTCTGTAATAACTTGCCATCAGAGACTTTGATTTTGGAAATGGTAGCTTTAAAAAGAAATAGTCCTTTTTATATTTTCACTGTAGTACCTGTAATGATCATAATTGGCGTCACTGATGTCAGCCGGTTTCAGCAGCTCAGCGTATCCACCACCCTCTCCGTTAAAAAGTTCTTCCTGACATTACTCCTGAGTCTGCCCCCCTTCAACCTCAATTCATTTCCTATAGTTCTACCGCCTTCCCCTCTCCGGAAAAGGTTTGTTTGCGGATTAATACCTTTCAAATATTTGAACATCTGTATGTTGTCACCCCTGTTTCTCCTTTCCTCCAAGGTATACACATTCAGGTCGGCAAGTCTCTCCTCATATGGTTTGCAGCGCAAATCCCATACCATTTTTGTAGCTTTTCTTTGCACTGCTTCCAGTCTTTTTTACATCTTTAACAAGATACAGCCTCCAAAACTGAACACAATAATCCAAGTGGGGCCTCACCAAGGACTTGTAGAGGGGCGTCAACACCTCCTTTCTTCTGCTGGTTTGTGTTTCTTCTACTTCTATGATTTGTGGTTCTTTAATCTATAGGTTTGCACCCTGAGGGTTAATCTGGAAGCAGAATTAACTTTGAAATCTCAAAATCAGTCGATTTTTTTTTTTTTTTTTTTTTTAGTGTTGCTTTGCCAAGGAAAGTATTCCTGTCTCATCAGGATATAAGCATTCTTGTTCATTCTTTGGTGATTATTGCAATGTTTGAACAATGGCTTTCCTATATCTCTTCTCCTTAGGCTTCAACTTATCCAAAACACAGCTGTCAAACTACTATTGCTGCTTTGTAGGTTCAACCATGGTACTCTCTCGGCATCACAACATAGTCGCCCATTTTCTACCACATTAAATTCTAGATTTGTCTTAAGACTCATGTTCTTCACTTTTTCAAATTGTTATGCATCTTATGCTCTTACGTGTTCCCTTAGGCCATCTCAAACTTTGCTCCTTATGTTTCCGTCTCAGTTCTGTCTCCGGTGGGGTGTACACATCACTCTTTATTCGTGTTCCTGGCTCCTTCTCTGTGAAATGCCCTCCCTTTATATTTACGTCAAAAACTTCTCTACAATGATTTTAAGAGAGTTTGAAGATGTTTTTTCCTTGAATGAACATTTCCTGAGTTTATGGGCAGTTGAGCTTGGATTCAGGGCCCTGGTTGGAGACCAGAGGAGTAACTTACTTATTTCTTTGTTATTTTCTTAGCTTGATGTGTAAATTGTGTATATTTTGTTTCTATTTGTTACTTGTAAACTGTTAGATTAGATTTTCCTCTCATGTTTTAATTTTGTTTTCCTGGTTTTTAATTATTATCTGTACACCACCTTGATGAGTCTTGCCTCTCCAAGAGTCTAGCAAATATTTTAAATTCAGATCCCTGATAAACTCTTGAGAACTGAAGACTCCCATTTCATTCATTCTTCTCTCAAGATTGGGTAGAGAAGAGATATCCTACATATTCTGCATTGGAATCTTATTAAAGACATGGAAATGTTAGTAAACAATTTTTGCATTTGCCTATGAAATGAGGTAAAGCATTAAAGCGAGAGGAGTAATACACTGGCTAACTTGGCTGTTCTACCTCTGCTACAGAGCTGCTTAATTACCTCTCTCTTGGCATTCTTGGTATACTATCTTGATCTCTGCTTTTAACTATTCGGTGAAAATATAGACTGAAAGAAACATATGTATAAAATCTGACAGCAGAAGAGACTATGGGGTTCATTTTCAATGCACATGAATTTCTCAACATGACAAAAAAAAAAACAACCCATAAAAATTGTTCATCTGCCAAAAATGTCCAAGTTGCGATTTTGTAATGGCAGAATTTGAATGTCCTACACTATAGTTTGTTCAGATAGCAAGGGGTGTGTTGTAGGCATGTTTTGGGTGTGACTAGGGAGGGCCCAAAATTAGGATGTCCAACAGCGATCATCGAACAGGAAGAAACTTCCAAGTCTAAAAAGAAGGATGTTTTTATGTAGACCTATTTCAAACATGTCCAGGATATAAAAAGGTGCTCTGAATAAACAGCTAACTGCTAGAGGAATTAAAGTATAACTCCTCATGAATCCCCCACTAGTTGCTGTCCCCCTCCCTCTCCCCTGATGATCTATGATAGCATCAGGTATTATGGGAATTCTGAATAAAGCAGAACATAGGTCTGAGGAGTAGCCTAGTGGTCAGTCAGTGGACTGTAAACCAGGGGACCCAGGTTCAGTTACCACTTCAGCTCTTTTTGTCTTTAAATTGTGAGCCCTCCAGAAACAGACATGTACGTACTGTACCTAAATATTTATGATACCTACAAGCCTTAAGGCTATTGACATGGAGTACAGTAGGTATTTCCCTGGAGTACACTAGGTATTTCCCTGTTTCTGGAGGGCTCAGTATTTAAAATAAGAGTTGGAGGTTATGAACCTGGGTGCCCTGGTTTGCAGTTCACCTCACTGACCACTAGGCTGCCCCTCTGCTCTGCAAGGATATCTGTGTGGCCATTTCTGTAAAAATGCTGGCAGATGTCCCTTGTCCCTGGATTTTTGGCGTTCATATTTTGGACATAGTTTCTAAAATGGCTGTTCATTTTGGATGTTCTCATGTATTTTCGAACAGGAAACCCCAACATATTACCTGTTTGAACTGGGAGATGGAATTTTTTTTTTTTGGACATTATGAACATTACGTTCCAAGTTCTGACTTGGATGTCCTTTCGAAAATGCCCCTCCACATAGCCCTTCTAGCTACTCATCCATAGCAACTACTAATTTCTACAATTTCTTCCTCTCCCTTGGAGATCCTCTTTGCTTACCCCAGTCTTCCTTGAATCAGATAGTCCTCATCTCCAGTATCTCTACTAGGACCCATCTGCTACCCTTTCTGTAAAGAAATATTTCTTTAAATTACGCCTGACTCTACTCACTTTTTACCTTCATCCTATGAAAAAGGTACCTCAGCAGGAGAACTTAGTACCCTGGGCTGAGATAGTGGAAAGTGACTCCGTCTTTTCCGGATAAGTCTCTTGCCACTAGCTACAGCTCTCTGTGGGTTTTCCTTTATTTTATATCCCTTCCCCCACATAGTTCAGCTGTTGCAGTGAGGGGCCAAAGGCCATATATCCTTTTTGGAGTCTGGCCACTAAATGCCACTGTTCTGCAATGGTCGAGACTCCTCTGCTGTGGCTGTGCAACCTTCACCTGGAGCAGTGGGTCCCAGACTTGGTCCTGGAGGCACCCCAGCCAGTCAGGTTTTCAGGATATCCACAATGAATATTGATTGTACTATATTCCCACAACTATAAAATATCTTAAAATATTTATTATATGCTGCTCCTCCTTGCCACATGATGAGTGAGATTCCATACTTACCCTTTGCTAAAGACTTGTTGGAATAACCATGGTAGGATTAAGGGGACCTCAGTGCCTTAACTTCTTCCATAATTATACATTTAAAATAGGGTTTGGGAGTATTGGTAAAGGATACATATTTAAGGAAATGTTTTTTTTAATTATAATTAAGCAGCATTTAAAAGAACAGTCAGCATATCACTACAACTAGTATATTATAAATGCATATCAACATATAGAAAACTTACTAACCACATTAGTCTCAGGACAAGAGACCTTGTTTCTTATAGCCTCCCATCCACTTAACCAATCCACCTTCCCTCCCCTAATGCAGGAAATTGCTAGTTTCATTTGAGCTAGAGTTGCTTGTGGTCAGTCATAAGTTCTTTTCCAATAAATATTTTTTTTTTATTTTTAAATCAGTGGGGAAAAGTCCTTTTTCAGTTGGGTCCTGGCATTTTCCTATTGCAGTATACTTTGAAGAGTACAACAGGACACTGCACGCATGCAGCGGTCCAAAGTAAACATAGGCTGAGAACCTTTTGAATGATGTATGTTAAGAGAATAAGGTGAAAGTGATATACCTGATGAATGTTCATGCCTGCCCTGAATGCCAGGGAGTGAAGAATTATTCAGAATGTTTTAACAGTGGGAGAGGTAACTTCAGTCTCTCATAGAAGGATTGTTATTTAGCTATAACTCTGGATCCACCTTTGTTTGTTTTTAACATTCAATGTGATAGAATGTTATGCCTTATTATGCACAGAAGAATAATGAAAGAACTAAAGCAAGTTTAATTCCACATCTTTTACCTGGACTTCTGTGCACTGTCCTCACAACCACATCTGATGTGCAGTAGTTAGTTCTGTGTTAATGGTGGCCTGCAAAACACATGCCTTTTTATGACATATATAATACTTTTAAGTTTGACATTTCACTTTACAAGTTGTTTTTTATTCTATATTTTATTTTCAGCTGGGATGGTATTAACCTTTTAAACTCCCCCCCCCCCCCCCCCCCCCCCCCCAAATAAACACTTTTATGTTCATGGTTAAAAACTTCCCTCTGATTATGCAATGTACCTACGTTTATATTTTTAGATACTCACTGAGGCCAGTCCTCTTTTATTTGTGAGATGTTTCGTCATAACAAGTTTACATTTTTGGCAGCATGTTGTGGTTTTTCCTTGGCATGGTAGGACCCTCATAAGATAATGTTATGTAACACTCTGTTTTAGATATAAGGATTCTGTACCCTGATTGAGGTGATTACGGAGTCTGTTCTTGAGACCCTCCAGGTACATTCATTCACCAACACAGCTGACTCCCGACGCTGGACCACACACATTTGTCTTCTAAATTTGGCTTTTTCAGATTTGTAATGAACAATCACAACTAATTTTAACCTTTTCACACTCATCAGAGGATCAGTCTAAGGAGTAATCCGTCAAGAACAGGCCTGAAATACAGGAAGGCAGAAGCAAAGTAAGAATGCAGGCAAGGAAGCAGGAACATTGTCAGGACAGAACTTCACAAAATAGCTTAATGGAATTTTGTGGAATTCACTGCCCCAGCAGGGAGTTAGGGCTACTCGGTCCACCCAGTGGTTGGGTGGAGCTATAACAACCACCAAAGAAGGTGAGTTTACTAGGAGGCTCTAGTGCTTGAACCTGGACTTGTGGTTCACTTGCAGATACCTTTGCTACTTGTTTCAGGAGCCATTGTAAGAACAGGAGGGCCTCACAACGAAACAGAAAAACATACACACCATAACAGAATCTAAATCAAAGGCAATACAGCATGGGCAGAAAATGGCAGTCACTGAGTGCAAGTGGCAGTGTCTCCAGATTCAGGTATACAATGTAATGAGCATCTAAAAAAAAAGCACGTAGTATATAGCTTCACTTTTGTTGCCAAACATACATGCACAGCCATGCAAATCTTTGAAGTGCCATTATACTTTATACTCATTTCTATGGGTGCTAAATGTAATTAGCCTGTTGCAGCAGAAAGAGGCTTGATAACATAGAGGGGCATAATCGAACGGGGCGCCCAAGTTTTCCTGAGGACGTCCTCGCAGGATGTCCCCGCGAAGGGGCGGGGAAATCCGTATTATCGAAACAAGATGGGCGGCCACCAGATCCCAGCGCCAGGCCCCTTTGGAGGCCAGGGAGGAGCAGACACACTGACGTGGGGGGGCCCTGCCCGGGGAATTTTGCCCCCACTGCCTCCCCCTCTCGGCAGCCCTGAACTAAGGGTCCCTGTGTTCTCTGCCTACTGGGCTAACCATTAGGCTACTCCTCCTTGCCACTGACCATGATTGAATTGAAATCTCAAGGAGAGAAGAATCCTGAACTCTGAATTTTTTTTAAGTAGTTAACAGTGCCTCTGAAGCGTGAAGTCTGGCACTGAAACATGGACTATTTCCTTGTGCATTCAAATTCTTCCAAGTTTTAGCAATAGAAAGTAGAAAAACAACTATATCATTTTCATTTTCATATAGCAACAGAGCTCTCAGCTTTTATTTCCCATCATCGACTCTCCAGTGCTTTAAATTATGGGATCACAACAGGAACATTTTATTTGTACAGACTCAGAATAGCTGTTGATGTTAAGCCAACCACATATAATAGGGTGTAATAAAACCAGCAAACCGACTTCAGGGTTTGTATGGGAAAGGGCTCTCAATTAAGATTAAGTTCCTTCCACACAGAACACAATGCTATAAAACAGCTTTACAGAACATGCCACCTCCGTCCCTTATAAAAAATACAATATCCACAGATGGAACAGGGCAAATATTAAAATCATTCAAACAACTCTGCTCAGCTTGCTGACATACATGTGATCACTACACAAAATCAAATAAAGTGCAAAAAAACAGAAAACTTCTTTACCCCTGATCAGTGATGATCTTTGGTCGGCTGCCACCCGGGGCGGATCGCCGTTGCGCGCGCCCCCCCCCCCCGGGTGAATTCTTACCTGCTGGGGGCTGCCACGCGGCTGTTGGAACCAGCGGAGCCAACAGGCGTGCAGCTGCTCTCTGCACCCCTCCAGCAACATGCACCCCGGGGCGGACTGCCTCCAACACCCTGCCCTCGGTACTCCACTGCCCCTAATGCAACTTTGGCAAAACGAGGGTCCCCCTTTTGAATGCATGCATTGAGGACTTTTCAGTTATATTTATTTGCTGTGTATTATATATTTGCTTGTGTTTCAGATTATTCTTTCCGGTACTATTGTGTTTGTTTTTTGTACTCACACTGGCTTTGAGTAACTCTGTTTGTTGACCTACTGCGACTGTTCATATTTTTGGGGTGGAGATTTTTTATTCCATTTTTTTCTCCACTTGTGCCACATTTTGTGTTAGTGACAGGGAGTGGGCTGGTGATAGTTTTTGCTGTAGTCTCTGTTGTTGAGACTTTGTCTTGGAGGGGGAATTTAGCTTTGAGGCTTCACTCCTCGCCTTTTTTTTTGTCTTTGTTTTCTAGTTTGTGCTGGGTTTGGGGTTTTTTTTTTGCACTTTATTTGGTTTTGTGTAGTGGCCATATGTATATCAGCAATTAGAGCAGTGTTGTTTAAATGACCTCAGTCCCTTATCCAGAAATTCAGAAAATATTTAAAATGGCAGGGGCAGGAGCATTGTGCCTGTGATGGCTCTAATCTCAAAGTGGCTGCAGCGACCTCCAGAGGAACATAGTAACATAGTAGATGACGGCAGAAAAAGACCTGCATGGTCCATCCAGTCTGCCCAACAAGATAATCTCATATGTGTATACCTTACCTTGATTTGTACCTGCCTTTTTCAGGGCACAGACCGTACAAGTCTGCCCAGCAGTATTTCCCGCCTCCCAACCACCAGTCCCGCCTCCCATCACCGGCTCTGGCACAGACCGTATAAGTCTGCCCTCTACTATCCTCGCCTCCCAACCACCAACCTCTCTTCCCCCACCTGCTCCGCCACCCAATTTTGGCTAAGCTTCTGATGATCCCTTCCTACTGCATAGGATTCCTTTATGCATATCCCACGCATGTTTGAATTCCGTTACCGTTTTCATCTCCACCACCTCCCACGGGAGGGCATTCCAAGCATCCACCACCCTCTCCGTGAAAAAATACTTCCTGACATCTTTTTTGAGTCTGCCCCCCTTCAATCTCATTTCATGTCCTCTCGTTCTACCGCCTTCCCATCTCCGGAAAAGATTTGTTTGCAGATTAATACCTTTTAAGTATTTGAACGTCTGTATCATATCACCCGTGTTCCTCCTTTCCTCCAGGGTATACATGTTCAGGTCAGCAAGTCTCTGCTCATACTGCACATAGCTGGTTACTGTAAGCGATCACACTGGGCCATGTGTATAGCTGGAATATCTTTGGCCTGTTTAAATTTAACTGGCTATCTCCAAATATTAACTTAGCTGGTTAAGTTTAAACCGGCCAAAAATAAACTTGATATTCTATGCCAGTTACTGGAAATAGTCTGTCATTGAATATCCAGGCTGACTGCCGACCATGGGAGATAGCCAGGCTGTCTCCCGCAGTTTGAATATCGGCCCCTCTGCTGCTAGAAGTTGTGGCAGCTGTTTCGACTAAGAAGATAGAGGGGAGATGGTTCTGTTTGGGAAGTGGGAGCTTTTTTGGTTTGGTGGGGGCAGTGACAATGGAAGAAGGATATCACGGGGGAGGAAGGGAGGGAAGGGAAGGAATCCCAACCACCACAGGAGAGCAAGGGAAGGGAAGGAATGCTAGACACCACAGGGGAGAGGGGACAGTTCAAATATAAACCAAGATGCCATTTTGATGATTTTATTTTGTGGTAAAAAAAATCTCTCCCTCCCGATATTCAAAACCGTTTAACCAGCCAGGAATGATACCTGGCCGGTTAAATGGCACTTAACTGGCTATCCGGCGATATTTAGTGGGAGATAACTGGCTATATCACGCGATATAGCCGGCTATCTCTGAATACTCTGCACATAGCTGGTTACTGTAAGCGATCACACTGGGCCATGTATATAGCTGGAATATCTTTGGCCTGTTTAAATGTAACTGGCTATCTCCAAATATTAACTTAGCTGGTTAAGTTTAAACCGGCCAAAAATAAACTTGATATTCTATGCCAGTTACTGGAAATAGTCTGTCATTGAATATCCAGGCTGACTGCCGACCGCGGGAGATAGCCAGGCTGTCTCCCGCAGTTTGAATATCGGCCCCTCTGTTTATATTTGAGTATATACAGTAAATCAATGGCAGGCCTAAATTTATAAGCATAACTCTGTACTGCTATGGATTTACAGCCTGTCTTACTGACACAGACTACTCAATAATTACCGTGGATTCTTTTGGATTCATATTAGATAAATGAAACCTTTATTAGAGGTGCTAAAATGTACAGTGATTAAGATATATACAACGGTTAGCTATATAAACAATCATTACATCACTGGTCCCTACATCTAAGCAATGCTAAGAGTTCTTAGACCAGGAAAAGAAGCAATAATACACTGTATACATACAACATCACTAGTCCTTACATCATCCAGGCTCTAATCATCAGCTGGGGGGGGGCCCGTTACAGTGAAAGCCAGGAGCTTTTCAGACCAGGAACAAGTCTCCTGCGCAGTAGGTACGTTACTCACAGATGAGCTCCCAATTTAACTGAAAGAAACTCCCCTTTTTATTAGGCACAGAACTCATGTTCAGAGCTAAGGAAAATTACAGAATGCTTCTCTGTCTAGGTAAACAAGCCATACTGTGGGAATGTGGTCACATGTTTTCCAAGTCCAGGTGGCCAGGCTGAACCTCCGAAAACAAGCACCATCCTCCCCTTTGCATACCAAATTAATTAGAACTATGCCTTATCTTCTGCAACTTGCTTTTGTATTTACAAGAAAAGTTACTTTCGGTCAAAGACAGAAGATTTCAGAGTTCATTATCGATCAAAGCAGGATTGAAAAGCAATCCTTTAAATCTTCCATTACAAACTCTTAAGCTCCAAAATTAAGATGATTTTCCAGCTAAAAATAGGGTACAAGTTTAAGAGCCTACATTTAGGAGCACTGATTTTTTAAAAATATGCCCATGAAGGGCAATTCTATAAATTAGGAATTGACACTTACTTATGCAATAAGCACATAAATGCTTAGAATACTCATAGATGTAGATATATGCCAGTCTTCCACCTAAGTGCTCAATACATGCCTATCTTGCATAGCATGTATTTGCAAGGCAGGCTTATTCATCAGCAGAGCAGGGGTAGAACATAGGTAGGGCTCCCACTTATGCAGATAACTTACAGAATGCTGATCCTTGATTACACTATATTGTCTAATGAACCGAGGCACCTACCACAAGGCCTTGGGGGGGGTGCCTAAATGGTTGTGCCCAGTTATATAATTACCCTTATAGTACTTAGACCGATCATTACAACAAATGTCCTGATGTACCATAACTTCTTCTGAAATATGTATTGCAAACTCTGTATTCCGACTACCAGCTGTTACTTTTGTTGATGAGTGTGACTTCATTGCTCTCTTCCTTTCCAACCAAACTGTAGTGGCACTCATTTTCAAAACAGAAAAGCGGCACAAAGTGGCAGATGGATGTTTTTCTTGTGAAAACGTCTTAAGTCGTGACTTTCAAAGCTCAGAATTGGGGCAGTTTACCCTGCAGTTTGTCCAGATTGCAAGGGGGTGTGTTGGAGGTGTGTTTTGGGTGACACATAAGCAGGAATTCAGCGACTTAAAATCTGGACGCTTTTCAGTGATAATGGAACTGAAAAAAAAAAAGTCCAGTGTGAAAAAGAAATACTTTTTTTTTCTAGACCTGTTTCAGTCACCTAAAGGTCCACCACTACAATGGCCCTCAGGCTTGCAGGTCACTTATATTTAGGTAGAGTAGGTATTTCTATATTCCAGGAGCTAAAGTGGGAATGGAAACTGGTTCCACTGCTGCTTTCTTAGGAATGGCCATAATATCTAGAAATGTCATACAGCCTGCTATCTGCTGTCACTGTCACATCTTTGGGGGTGGGGGGGTGGGAAGGAGTCGGTGACCACTGGGAGATTAAGAAGGAGTCATGCCTTAATCCCTCCAGTGGTCAGCTGGTCAATTAGGGCATCTTTTTCTGACTTAGTCGTGACTGAAAGCGAGGAGCAGCCACAGAAGGTGGAGAAACCCTCAATTCCTACGTCAAAGTAATGCAACAAAAAAGGAGTAGAATGATCTGGCCCTTTCAACAAACAGGGGAGACGTATATACACTAAAAAAAGTCTTTAATAAAGAGCATCAAGTGACTCAACACAGCAGCTGTGTTTCGGCGCCTTTGCGCCTGCGTCAGGAGTCAATTGTAGTGGTGGACCTTTTGGTACAGTAGGTTTTCTCTGTTCCTGGATGGCTCACCATGCAATATGGAGGTGTTTAGGTGGGCTTTGTACCTGGTTCTGTTTATGTGAAGCACACTGCACTGATGACTAGGCTGCCCCGTGCACTGCTGGGATGTCTGTGTGGCCAGTTTACTAGGAATGCTGCCAGACAGACATCCCTATGGCTTGTTTTCTTAATTTTCCCCTGGAACTTATTATTTTTTTAATGATACTTATAGATGGAAGTATTGAGCATGAAAACGTATAGCTCAAAGCTATAATGAAACCAGAATTTTAGACATTTTTTTTGGTTCGATTATGGCTGTGGGCTAGATGTTTTTTTTTTTTTTTTTTTAGTAATTTTCTACAAAACATCTCAATTCGGACTTAGACATCATATGGAAAATGCCCCTCCATGTAAACAATATGATTCTGTAAATGAACACCTATTTTATTTTAAAATATAAAGTATTGAAAAATGAAGACATTTCTTGTTATCAGCAGTGGCGTTCCTAGGGGGGGCGGTGGGTGCGGTCCGCCCTGGGTGCACGCCGCTGGGGGGTGCCACGCGCCTGTTGGCGCTGCTCGTTCCGTGCTCCCTCTGCCCCGGAAAAGGTTACTTCCTGTTCCGGGGCAGAGGGAGCAGCACCCTCCCCCCAGCAGGTAAAAATGCACCCGGGGGGGGGGGGTGCATCGGCGATCCGCCCCGGGTGTCAGCCACCCTAGGAACGCCACTGGTTATCAGGTTTATATTATACCAAGTGAAAATATGAGGAGTGAAAAAGGTGCTCCTATGACATATCCTTAGTCATTGTTTCAACAAAGGGTTGTGCTGTGCTCTGGGCAGAGTAATTATGTGTAGTAGCACAGGCAGCCCATCAGTACATGGAGTGATTAAGCTCAATATTTACTTTGTATACCTTGATTCATGCTAGAGGGTTAAGCAAACACTTATTTCCAATGGACTCTGTAATACTGTTCACTGATTTTTCTTTCCTGGAATACTCAGATCTGACGTTTCCCCACTGTAGTTTTTAGAAGATGAACAACATTACAGTTATTCCACGTGAGGAGCTGGAGGAACTGAAGGAAGCATTTGATAAAATAGGTATGTATTATATATAATGTACAGAACTAAACATAAAATAGCCCAGATATACTAAGCATTTTTCACATATACACAAAATGGTAAAAACCTTGTAGTATACCTGGCTCAGTATGGTATAATACATCACGGAGCACATGTCATTAACTAATCTGTTTTGTTATGGCTCTCAGAGGATAAAACATTTTTTCATCCATATTATTTATTTATTTGTTGCATTTGTATCCCACATTTTCCACCTTTTTGCAGGCTCAATGTGGCTTATATTATGCCGTAGTGACAGTCGTCATTTCCGGATCTGAGAAATACAAAGTGGTATAGCATTAAAATTCGTAAATGATAGAGTATATTACAAAGTGGTATCATTATTGAGGTCTGAGATTAATTTGAGCTAACTGCCTAGGTCGGATGTGTGCCTTGGGTAAGTGATCTTTGTGGTTCCAGGTCATCCCCTTTGAGAGACAAACTGGGTTATTGCTACTTCCATGTGTTGTAAGAGGCTATATTTACTGGCTGCGGTCTTTCTTGTTTTGTTTTTAATTCTGTTTTGGTTTATAAAAAGTTATCATAATATATGGTAATATAAATAACCATTTGGTCTGTACTGTGGGGTCCTTTTATGTGGAGGAGTAGCCTAGTGGTTAGTGCAGTGGACTTTGATCCTGGGGAACTGAGTTTGATTCCCACTGCAGCTCCTTGTGACTCTGGGCAAGTCACTTAACCCTCCATTGCCCCTGGTACAAAATAAGTACCTGAATAGATGTAAACCGCTTTGAATGTAGTTGTAAAAACCCTCAGAAAGGCGGTATATCAAGTCCCATTTCCCTTCCCTTTATTAAGTTGCGCTAAAAAATGGGCCGCACTAGTGTAGGTGCGTGTTTTGGGCATGCGCGGATCCATTTTTCAGCTCGCTTGTAGAAAAGGCCTTTTTAAAATTTGTGCTGAAAATGGACTTGTGGCAAAAAGTTGGCGTGTGTCCATTTTGGGTCTCAGAGACCTTACCGCCACCCATTGGCTTAGCAGTAAGGTCTCACGCTTTAACTGTTTGGTAATTGTCTACGCATGTAGAATGATGATTACCGCTAGGTTTCTGCTGCATGCCGGAAAATAAAAATTATTTTCTGGCAAGTGTAGCAGATGTGCGTGAAAAATGAAATTATCGCCCAGGCCATGCAGTTGCTGGGCGGTAACTCCAAATTGATGCACATTGGGCACGCGTAGGCACCTATATGGCTTAGTAAAAGGGCCCCTCTATGAACTGGAGTGTGCTTGTAGGCAGGACAAGTTGCAGCAAGACTGCTGCTGGTATGGGCCATGTAAATGGACTCCTGCATGGAATCTGCAGAGTATAAAGCTCCTGATGTCAACTGACCCTGTTCTGATGTCATAATAAGCTACTTTTGGGAGATCAAAAATTAGTTATTTATTTTGGGCTGAATTCCCAGTGCAGTTGTGTTTTTGGCGGTATGCAAGACAATAGTACCACAATTGCTACTTTGGTTGATGTAAGCTTAGTGCATTCAAAATGAGCTTGTTAATGTAGACTTCGTTTTTTCCATTTTTATTGATGTTAGGAAACAGGGTTGCCGAGAGACTGAGCGGGGCCCGGGGCAAGGCCACCGCCAGACTCCCTCCCCCCCCCGGGTCATTGCCGCTGCCTGGCCTACCCCACCAGGATCATCGCCGCCCCACCCTCCCCGATCGCTGCTGCCACCTGCCCTGGGTACCTTGGCTGGCAGGGATCCCAAGGCCCCGCCAGTAGAAGAGTTCTCCAGGACTGTTGTTCTTCCTTCTGCCGTGTGGCCTTCCCCTGAGGCTGCTTTTTCTCTCAGGCAGCGCGCGTAAAAGCAGCCACAGGGGAAGGCAATCTGGCAGACTGTGAAGAAGAGCAGCCTGCTGTGTCTGTTCCTCAAGGTCCTCCCCAGCCTCCAAGGGGGGCCCGGCGCTGGAGTTTTCTCTCTCCTGCTCCTGTCAGGACACGATCTCCAGGGTCCTGTCAGGAGCAGGAGAGAGAGAGAGAAACCCTGGCACTGGGCCCCCCCTTGGAGGCCTGGGGAATTTTGCCCCCCTTCTTGTTGTCCCTGTTAGGAAATAAGACCACTAGCCATGAATGCAGTATCACACACTAAAATGTCTGTACAGAGTCCTAACTAAAGGGCCCTTTTACTAAAGGACGTTAAACCCTAACATGTGCTTAGTGCGTGGGAAAACGCTTACCGCAAAACAGTAAATTGCCTTTTCCTGTGCACTAAGCACACTAGCGACACTGCGCTGGAGCACTTTTGATATAAGTCCTCAGGAATCCCTGTTAGATCCTTCATTTCACAATCTATGGAGTTCACCTCAGTGACCCCTGAGGAAGGCTTTGTCTGGCTGAAACACAGCCCATGTTGGGTCACTCAGGTCACCTCCTTTTCAGTATTGTGGATTACCCATTTTGGCAAATAAACGTTTTAGTAACTCCTGGTTTGCCGGAACCATCCCTCCCTTCTACCCCTGTTCTGTATTTTGGTTACCTGTGGAAGCTGTGTGGACCCTCCTTTCTCTTTTGACTATGCACCAAAAGTGCCAGCGGGTCATCAGCCCTAAAGGAGACTGTACAGTACTCTATGTTCACTTCTACCCAGCCAAGAGCTCTAGAGCTTCTCAGCATTTTGCTAAACATCTTTAGAATCTGATGTATTATAAATCAACAGTAGTATCAGCATTTTCCCCATTGTCTTTATCATGTAGTTTTCACTTTCATACATTATTGCAGATAATCAAACGTTCTGTAATCTACTCCTCCGTTTCCTTGTTTTTTGGCCCCTCCCCACACGTCAGCAGGATGAATCCCTGTAGGAGCACAGGTTTGATTTACTATGTGGGCGGTTTTGCTGTTGTAACCACTGTGAGCTATTGCTGGAAGGGAAGTAAATAACGTGTGCAGCCATCTCACAAGATCTGATTATTGAACAATACCTTTGATCCCAAAGATGCTCACAAAGCTCTTAGTCTCTTAAAAATAACCCAACCCCAATGCTAATTATATCATTTCAATTCTTTAATTCACAGCAAGCCACAGGGTAAGCTAGCAAAATCAGTAGATAAGAAGCCTCAAAAGCGACTCATTTCACACCAGGACACAGCCCAGTGCCTTGCATAAATCATCATCGGCTTCAAACTAAACTATCCACTGCATTAAATCTCAATAAGTAATAACACTTTAATCATGCTTAAATAACTTGAACACTTCAATTCTTGATTTTGTATGAAGACTGCTTTAAGATACGTGTTCAAGTTATTTAAGTATGATTAAAGTGTGGCTAGTTTAGTTTGAAGCCGATGATGATTTATGCGAGGCACTGGGCTGTGTCCTAGTGTGGAACGAGTTGCTTCCGAGGCTGCTTCTCCACTGATATTGCTAGCTTACCCTGAGGCTTGCTGTGAATTGGAAAATTGAAATGATATAATTAGCATTGGTCTATATTTAACAGATTGATTTTTCAACCCTGCTTGTGGAATTTTGTGGACTGTTTACATTTTTGATTCATCACAAAGCTGTTAATAACAAACAAGATGTGGCTATAGTGAAGAAAGATCTAAAAGACTGTGAATATAAATGCTCATAGTCTAACTAAAATTGTTTCTATCACACAGGGGTGTTGTCAGAAGTGCTTTTTTATTTTTTTTTTAGAAAGCTACAAATTGAACAAATTTTCATTGATGAACTAGCTTCAAGAAAGCCCTTACTTTCAGCGGCCCACAACAGTGGAACAAATTATCAGATTATTTGATAGAATAGATTTCTAGATATACTCTAGGGGGACATTTACACTTGTCACAAGGTCATCTGTTGGTGGCCCCTACACTGAAGGAGATAAGAAAAATGAAATGGAGGCCTAGGGTATTCAGGGTAATTGACCCCAGGACTAGAATAGTTTACTGAATGAATTACGGGGTATAAATGGATTACATGGCTTTTGAAAACAACCGAAGGCCCATCTTTAGCCTTGGAAGGAATGATGAGATGGAAGGTTCAGATATAGAGGATGGGTCTTTTTATCTATTATGTTTTGTGTAAACTGTAAACCACTTTGAATGGATCTTCCCAGGAACGTGGCAGAGGAAATTGCTGAGCCAGAAACCAAAGTTTAAAAATTCCCGACAATAATTTTAAAAAGAATTATATCTTCATATGGTTGTTGTGATATCTGGGTAGCCCCTGATCACCTTCTCATAAAATAGGAGCTATTTCTGGGAGCTGTGGGGCCATCCTGTGTCCTCCTGAGCAGGGCCATAGCTAGCTATATGCAGGTGGTGTGGCCGCATATGGCACAAGGGAGGCAAGCGTGCCAAAATTATACCTCATCCATTGCATCCCCTGCTTAGCCATGATGCAGTGGTTGAACAGGAGCACTAGAGTGCATTTTCACTTGGGATGTTCTGCTCCTGGGTTCCCAGGTTCCTTTGGAGGGGGATGAGAGGGAAAAAGGTTTCCTGGCTCTGCTCCAGACTGGGGATCAACTTCTTCAGCACTTACGGTTAATTTTCTCTGGAATGAGAAATAGCGTTTTTATGCCTTTTACTAAGAATCATCTCTTGTTTCTTTTACCCAGAATCCTCTAGGACACAAACTTTTTCCATCTCCTGGAGACCAGGGTGCTCCACCTTTGAGCCCTTGCAGGAGAGGTAGGAGGAAAGATCAAATAATCTTCTGGGCTCCTATGCCATACTGAAACCAATTGCCTCCTAGGCACCTCCCATTAGGGATCATCTGAAAACCAGTATACCCTATCTCTGATCTCATTTACGAGTATCTGTAAGACACTGAGACTAGTAGGACCCCCTTACATCTGAAAAGAAAATAAAATCTCATAAAGTTATGAAGTTTAAAAATTTAATTTAAATTTTCACACTTGCAGACATTGACAACAGTGGCTACGTCAGTGACTATGAACTTCATGATCTTTTTAAAGAGGCAAACATTCCCTTACCTGGCTACAAAGTCCGAGAAATAGTGGAAAAAATCCTAGCAGCTGCTGATAGCAACAAGGATGGTAAGATAAACTTTGAAGAATTTGTGTCGGTAAGTAAAATAGTGCTAAGAAAATATTCTTTGGTATAAATACATTTTTATTTCATATAGGGCCTGTGTGATGTTTTGTATATAGAATGACAGTTCCATTAGAATTGCATGCTATACTCAAGGTGAGGTCACACCATGGAGCGATACAGAGACATTATAACTCTTGAATACTACCATCGTACCCTTGGATCCTTGTCCTGCTAGCTGCTTAAGATTATTCAGACAGTGGTAAAGGACACTTTACAGAAGATACAGGAGTGGGAAATGAGTAGGAGCTAGTCCAACGTCTGGTTAAAAAGAAAAATTCTGCACAAATATAACAGTGCCATCAACAATAAAGAACCACAGTGTGGATGCAGCAGCTCATAGGTTTGCTCGTTTTGTTTTGAGTGTTTAGCAATGACGGCAGCATGAGGAAGGGGAAACGAGACTCACCCTTTTTACCATTCCGATTCCCAAATCCCAACTTCATTCACCTCCCCTCCGACCCTGGGTGCATTCCTGGCACATAGCTTTAGACACCCTGGTGGTCTAGTGGCTTCTTTGGGGTAGAAAAGGTTCCCACTCTTTCCTGCCCTCTGCCGCTGTGCTGATCCTCTCCTCTCTGCTTTCTAAAAATGGCTGCCAAGACTTCCAGCGGCGGCCTCGCAAGACTTCCAAAGGAATATGTGGGCATCTGTAGCGTTTAGCTCGCATTAAAAATGCTAGCATACCTTAATAAACAGGGCCCCTTAGAAACAAAGTCAGTAATATAGTAAAAAAAAAAATGAATTCCCTTCGAGAATTGCTCCTGCATTTGAGTAACTTCTCTAATTTTTGCTGTCTTCCGCCTGCAGGCAGTGTGTTCAGTAAATACTCTGCCCTTACAGAATGATTAAATTGCACCCTGAGTGCTGGAACAGAATCCTGGCTCAAATGGGGAGCTAAGCTCATATCCTGATCGTGTTCACCCTTACTTACTGGACCAACTTTAGGGCTGCCAAGCTAAGTAAATACACAAGGCGAGGAGAGACCATTGGGCTCATTTTCAAAAGAGAAGGGCGCTCATCTTTCGACACAAATCGGGAGATGGGCGTCCTTTTCCCAGGGTCGCCCAAATCGGCATAATTGAAAGCTGATTTTGGGCGCCCTCAGCTTCTTTCCGTTGCAGGGACGACCAAAGTTCCCGGGGGCGTGTCGGAAGCATAGCGAAGGCGGGACTGGGGCGTGCTTAACACATGGGTGTCATAGGCCAATAATGGAAAAAAGAAGGGTGTCCCTAATGAACACTTGGCCGACTTTACTTGGTCCTTTGTTTTTTTTAATGACCAAGCCACAAAATGTGCCCTAAACGACCAGATGACCACCAGAGGGATTCGGGGATGACCTCCCCCTACTCCCCCAGTGGTCACTAACCCCCTCCCACCCTAAAAAAATGTTAAAATATTTTTTCCAGCCTCCATACCCAGCTCCATGACAGCAGTATGCAGGTCCCTGGAGAAGTTTTAGTGGGTACTGCAGTGCACTTCAGGCAGGTGTACCCAGGCCCATCCTCCCCCCTACCTGTTCCACTTGTGGTGGTGAATGTGAGCCCTCCAAAACCCACCAGAAACCCACTGTACCCACATCTAGGTGCCCCCCTTCATCCCTAAGGGCTATGGTAGTGGTGTACAGTTGTGGGGAGTGGGTTTGGGGGGCTCAGCACACAAGGTAAGGGAGCTATGCACCTGGGAGCTTTTTCTGAAGTCCACTGCAGTGCCCCCTAGGATGCCCGGTTGGTGTCTTGGCATGTGAGGGGGACCAGTGCCCTACAAATTCTGACTCCTCCCACTACCAAAGGGCTTGGAATTTGGTCGTTTCTGAGATGGACGTCCTCGGGTTCCATTATCGCCGAAAATCGGGGACGACCATCTCTAGGGATGACCATCTCTAAGGTCGACCTAAATGTTGAGATTTGGGCGTCCCTGACTGTATTATCGAAACGAAAGATGGCTGCCCATCTTGTTTCGATAATACGGGGTTCCTCGCCCCTTCGTGGGGGCGCCCTACGAGGACGTCCTCAGGAAAACTTGGGTGCCCCATTCGATTATGCCCCTCCATTTGTGTACATAGTTTAATCCATCTTTAAAAGAGTCTTGCTTGCTTCTTAAATAAACAGGGTTATAAAACTACAGGTTACAATCTTTATTATAAAGATGAGCTCAGAACTGTGTTTCCTGTCCATGTATTATGAGTGAAACTAGCTGACACCTGCTGGAATTCACCAAAGGCGTTCCTGTTCAGTTCCCTTGCTCTCTCCTCACCTCTGAATATCTGAGGCTCAAAATTGTGGTGGTAAATTGACTACAATATGCCATCAATGTTCACAGCACTGCAGAAGTTGCTTCACTTGATATAGTCCTGCCTAAAAGAGCTCATGGTTGAAGTCTGAGCAAATTGAGATATAAAGGGCAATTCTGTTATATAATTAGCTGCATTTATGCCCCCAATACTAACACATATGCATATATCAGTCCAATATTCAGACCACAGGAGGCAGCTCGCATAAGTGCCGTAGTCAATGCTGACCCCGAATATTCAATGCCGGTCCGTTTCTGGTGACTGGCATTGAATATAATTTTTTTTTTTTTGGCCAGCTCAAATTTAACCGGCTAAGGGTTCCTTTTATTAAGGCACACTTAAAGATTGAGCACGCGCTCATGATTAGTTTGCACTAAATGATAAGACACCCATTATATTCCTATGGGCATCTTATTTAGCATGCGCTAATCCTTAGTACGCGTTAAATCTGTTATTGTGCCTTAGTAAAATGACTCCTAAGTGAATATTCAGTGCTGGTTGGTTAACTTTATAGCAGCCAAAGATAGGAGTGCTATTTAGGCAGTCCAATTTGGCTGCTAAACATAGCTGGCCAGCATTTGAATATTCACGGATAGTCGGCTATATCATGCGATATAGCTGGTTAGCTACTATGTGCTAATCCAGAATATTCCTGGCCGGTTAAATAGCGCTGAACATTGGCTGGATGTGTGCAGATATCTGCGTAAGTAATAGTAAGGTGCCTAAGATCTATTCTATAATTGCTCACTTGAGTTACATAGAGCATATTTGCAAGGGAGGGAGGGTGTGCACAGGGTGGGACATGGATGGGGCTTCCACTTACACCTGTAACGTACAGAATACTGTAAATTACACACTCCCCTTCTGCATTTTGATGCCTGCACTTATGTCAGCTATATGGCTTGTGTAACTGCGGGCGCCTAAATGGATTATGCTATTTGTCTAGTTTCCATTATGGAATAGGCCCCTACCACACATCCTTAGGGTGCCTACACAGAAGCGCCCAGTTGTAGAATTGTTTCCATATTGATTTGCTCAGTCAGAAAGTTAGTGGTGGAGGAAGGAGCTAAATGAGAAGGAGGAAGGGGAGACATGGTTTAGAAATTACAGCAATGGACTAGAAAACTAGTATTAAAATCCCCACTTCTGGCAATTCAACTTATCTCCCACCACCTCAGGTATCCACTTAGATTGCCTACATCCAGCAGCACTTAAAAGCAGAGATGCCAAGTTACCCAGTTCCAGGCTGGAGAGTCTGGTACAGTCCCGAATTTCTGAACACTCCATCCTGTTGTATTAAGGGACTTGTAGCACTGGTTTCAATGGGCAGAATCTGGCACTAGAAATCCCACACTGCTTCGGATGTAAGTTCAAAACCAGGACTATCCAAAAGTCTCCAGCCTGAAACTACTACTTACTACTACTTAACATTTCTAGAGCGCTACTAGGGTTACGCAGCGCTGTACAATTTAACAAAGAGAGACAGTCCCTGCTCAAAGAGCTTACAATCTAATAGACAAGTGAATGGTTGGTCCGATAGGGGCAGTCAAATTGGGGCAGTCTGGATTCACTGAACGGTAAGGGTTAGGTGCCGAACGCAGTATTGAAGAGGTGGGCTTTAAGCAAAGACTTGAAGACGGGCAGGGAGGGGGCTTGGCGTAAGGGCTCAGGAAGGTTGTTCCAAGCATAGGGTAACATAGGGAAACTGGGTAACTTGTGAGCTCTGTAAAAGTGATAATACTGTTGAGTATTATTAAAGTAGGGATGGTCTTCAGTTCTGCAATTCTGTGCTCTGATTGCTAACTATACTGTCACAGTTTTCTACAGAGTGCAGCACATGCAGTTCAGGTCAATAACTGATTCCACAGCCATAGCACTTTTTCTCTTCTGTCTTGGAAAAGGTCATACAAGAATTGAAAAGTAAGGAAATAAGCAAGTCATTCAGAAAATCAATAAACAAAAAAGAGGGAATTACTGCTATTGGAGGTGTATCGGCAATATCCAGTGAGGGAACGCAGCACTCTTATTCAGGTAAAGAATGTTTTTTTCCTTTTTACAATCTACTTTTCTTTGATTCTAAGCTGTTATGTTGTCTATATGCCGTTATATGTGTTAGGCTTAAAAATAAGGAAAGAGGGTTTTTTTTTTTTTTGTATAATTTCAAAAAGGATTAAAACAATTAATTATGTTTGGCTCCCTCCTCCGTGGAACCCTGAAGTTCAAGTAGAAGAGAGAGAACAGCTGATCTGGGCCTAGTAGCCGGAACCCAGAAGACTGCTCTCATTCTAAAGCTGTGACCGAGATTACATACTGTGATTTGGTGAACTTAGGGCAAGGTCTACCTCTGGTTAATAATCCAGCTAATTCCTTTATCCACATGTTTGGCAAGTTGATAAAACACATACTTCAGAATAATTTGAGCATTTAGTGTAAATAGAGCTGCCTGCATATTCTTTAGGTGTCTTTTCTCTGTCCCGTTTGTTTTACACTATTGATTTTGAATTTCTGTTAACTAAAGAGAGAGGCGTCGTGATGTTGCAGGTGTGCTGAGCAGAAACAGAGAAAGGAGGATGGATGGCAGCCCCAGGACTTAGTAAGATGCCCCAACAAAAGCAAATAATACTCTTAAGATAAAGAAAAAGAATAAAAGAGGAAACCGTGTAGAAAAACAATCATTAGAAGTGATGTTAACTGTTCTAGACATAAGTATAAAAACAGTGCTGCTTTAAGACGATAAAATATGTTGCCTGACAGGTAGATTAAGTAGTTCTGGGTGTCAGACCGTGTTACAACTGAAGCCTGTTTGAGGGATACCATGATAGTAGGGATATAGCCTACTTATCAGGATGACTCTGTAGTCCAGAATAGTTTGGATTTATTGGTGAGCAGTGTGAGATCTACTGGCCAACGGATAATCCATAAATATAGAAACAGAGAAAAATGTAGGCAGATAAAGACCATATGGCCTATACAGTCTGCCCATCCATGCCAGCTACTCTTCCTTTCACTCCCTTAGAGATCCTATGTACTTGTCCCAAGCTCTCTTCAACACAGATGTTTTTGTGTCCACCACTTCCACCAGGAGGCCATTCTATGAATTCACCACCCTTTTGTATGAAGAAGTATTTCCTCAGGTTACTTCTGAATCTATCCCCTTTCAACTTCATTCTATGCCATCTCATTCCAAAGCTTCCTTTCCGTTGAAAGAGACTTGCCTCATGCGCATTTATGTCACGTGGAGGGGCATAATCGAACGTCGCTGGCCAAATAGATTGCCGGCGATCTACGTTGGCGGCGGCGCTACAGCTGGCCGGAACCTTATCATTGAAAAAGATGGCCGGCCATCTTTTTTTTGATAATACGGTTTAGCTCGGCCAAATGCCTTGGAGTTCGCCGGGTTTGAGATGGCCGGATTTGTTTTTCAGCGATAATGGAAAAAAATGTCGGCCATCTTCAACCCGGCAAAATCCAAGGCATTTGGTCGCAGGGGCGTATCTGGAATCCGGCGGTAGGGGGGGCCACAGCCAGAGAGGGGGGGCACATTTTTGCCTCCCTCCCCCCCCCCCCGCCGCCTCTCTCCACCCCCTCCCCGCCGTCAACCCTCCCCCGCTGCTTACTTTTGCTGGCGCCGAGGTCCGACCCGCAATCTCCGTTTTTCGTCTTCCTCCGTGGCCATGCTTCCAGGAAGTAACGCTGCAGTGCTGATTCGTTGAATCCAGTTCGACGTCTGACGTCAGACGCCGAACTGGATTCAACGAATCAGCACTGCAGCGTTACTTCCTGGAAGCATGGCCACGGAGGAAGACGAAAAACGGAGATTGCGGGTCGGACCTCGGCGCCAGCAAAAGTAAGCAGCGGGGGAGGGTTGACGGCGGGGAGGGGGGCCAGGGCGAAATCTGCGGGGGCCCAGGCCCCTGTGGCCCCACGCAGATACGCCCCTGTTTGGTCGTGGGAGGAGCCAGCATTTGTAGCGCACTGGTCCCCCTGACATGCCAGGACACCAGCTGGGCAACCTAGGGGTCAGTGCGGTGGACTTCAGAAAAACCTCCCACATGCATAGCTCCCTTACTTTGGGTGCTGAGCCCCCCCCCCCCAAAATAAAACCCACTACCCACAAATGTACAACACTACCAAAGCTCTTAGGGGTGAAGAGGGCAACTACATGTGGGTACAGTGGGTTTTGGAGGGCTTCCATTACCAGCACAAGTGTTACAGGTAGGGGGGGATGGGCCTGGGTCCGCCTGCCTTAAGTGCACTGCGGTACCCACTAAAAGTGCTCCAGGGACCTGCATACACGCAGGCCTCTAGGACTTGTTGCTGCTGTATAACCTTGGCACACCAGTTGACACCTGAAGACTAATCTCTTTGAAAAAGTCCTTTATTTTAATAAGCACGTTTACTCACAGTTAACTGCAGATCAGAGGTTGTGCCCCACTGGCAAAGAGTCTCCATGTTACTGAGATTAACAGTAGGTCAGACTGGCAGAGTGGTGTACAATGCCATCTTTCAGCAACATTCAAGGTAATAACGTTCTCTAACATGGGTAACACATGAAAGGGATCTAAAACTGGCTTACAAAAATGGCCACTACCTCATGGACTACCGGAAACAAAACAGGGCACACACTGACCCAGTTAGCAGGGGGGGAAAGCACCATGGGAGTAGAGCCCAGTACCCTACACCCACCACAATGCATTGCTGATGAGACTCTGCAGGGCACCTAATAGAAAGGTGTCACATTCACCCAAGAGCCACATCGCAACCAGGGAAAGGCTGTCAGAGGATACAACACATTCTGCTGTCATGGAGGTGGGTACGGCATTTGAGGCTGGCATACAGGCTGGCAATAAAGGTTTTTAGTTTTATTTTTTTAGTATGGGAGGGGGTTGGTGACCACTGGGGGAGTATGGGGAGGTCATCCCCCATTCCCTCCAGTGGTCCTGGTCATTTGGGGCACCTTTTTGAGGCTTGGTCGTGAAAATAAAAGGACCAAGTAAACCCGGCGATATACTGCTTATCAACGTTTTTTTTTCCCATTATCGCCGAAAGCTGGCCATCTGGTAGCCACGCCCATGCCCGCCCATGTCCCGCCTTCGCTTCACCACCGACATGCCCCTTTGAACTTTGGCCGGTGATGCAACGGGAAAGCGGCGATGTTGCCAAAAAAGCGGCTTTCGATTATACCGATTTGGCCGCTTTTCCGAGATCGCCGGCCATCTCCCTATTTATGTCAGAAAATGGCCGGCGATCACTTTCGAAAATGAGCTGGATAGGTATTTAAATGTCTCCATCATATCTCCCCTCTCCCGCAGTAGCGTAGCCAGACCTCATTTTTTGGGTGGGCCTGGGGGTGGACTGGGTGGGCATGACCCACATATTTCCTCTCTGTCCATCCCCCTCCCGTAAAGATAAATACCTGGGCTGGCGGGGATCTCCGGGCCCTGCCAGCTGAAGAATCTTCTGGAGGCCCCCAAGGCTTTAGAAGTTTCATCCCTGCGCCAGTCACCAGCATGGCGGGAAGCAGCGTTGCCTGCGTGCCTGCCTTTTAAAATAATTCGTCTCCCCAGGCTCCGCTGCATTTACTTCTTCACCCGTCGCAAAGCGCTGCCGTTCACACAGGCAGCTCCGCTCCCCTTTGCCGCGTCCATCCGGCCCTCTCTGATCCACTTCATGTAGTGGATACGTAGGGCCAGATGGTCCAGGCAAAGGGGAGCGGAGCTGCCTGTGCGAACGGCAGCACTTTGCGACGGGCAAAGAAGTAAATGCAGCGGAGCCTGGGGAGACAAATTATTTTAAAAGGCAGGCAGGCAACGCTGCTGAACCCTGCTTTCCAGACCCGGCGGAGCTGCGGGAGAAAAGGCAGCGACTGCAGCAGGATCTTGGATGGGCGGGTCTGGAGGGAAAGTGGCTGGGCCTGGGCCCGTCCAGGCCCGCCCGTGGCTACGCCCCTGCTCTCCCGCCTTTTCTCCATCTATAGTCCAGCCAGTGGGGGAGTGGGGGGCGCTGTTTCATTTTCACATTTTCAGTAGTGAGGGACAGACAAGCTCTGCAGGACTCCAGGGAACCTGCCTCTGCCTAGTGATTGAAAGCACTCTTTATACAACGACTGAGAATGCAGCCTGGTGGGAAATACAGTACAAATTTTTGTTCCGACTGCATGTATCCCCCCACAGAGCATTTAGAGCTACACTCCGAGAGACGGATACTTGTCCAAAGTGCAAGGGAAATAATGCTCATTTGGGGCATATGTATTGGAGCTGTGCCCGAGTGAAAACTTTTTGGACTGAGCTGAGTACACATGTATCACAGATCTGGAACACTTCGTGGAGGCCATCCCCAGGACAATTGTTTGATCTTTTTGGGACACAGAGGCCTACTCCGGTGGGATTTAAGGCTTTTTTTGAAGAGAGCAGTTCTGTTGGCAAAGTGTGTCATCTTACTGTTGTGGCTGGCTACAGATAGCCCAACAATATCTCACTGGAGATTGGCAATGATCCACGCTTGTGTGCTAGAGAAGAAAGGAATTATGGATTTGGCCTCTAAGAGAGGTGAAAAGTTTTGTAATAATTTGGTCTCCGTTTTGGGTCTCTTTCACCCCAGTCGCAAGAAGCAAGATATTGAACTGTTATATTTTGATTAAGAGGGTTGGGTGGAGGGGTGGGAAGGAGGGGAGTGAGGGGGGTGGATTGAGGGAGGGTGGGGACAAGTTGGGGAAGAACCGTTAGAAAACTTATGCATTTAGAAAACGTATGCATTTGGAACGAACTTCTTGTTGGTTGTATCATCTATGCTATGGTTGTAATTTGATAAAGTTTGGAATGCAAATAAACAAGAAGTTTTAAAAAATTGGCTATACCTATTACAAGAGTGTCTTCTGCTTGAATGTTGTATTCTGTCTCCACCTACTGGAAGGGAGAAAAATCCAGGATCTATTCTATTTATGGTGGAACTCCAAGAAACCTAATTAGAAGTTAGGATAATTTTTGTTATGTAAAAGGACCTTAATTTATACTTTACAGTCATAGCAATCACAGCATTTTATCATGATGCTTGTATTGTAGACAGAATAAGGGATAAAACACTTTAGTAAAGTGAACCTAACATGACTTGCCTAGAAGACAAGGGAGAAACCAAAGATAGACAAGCAAGCATTCAGATACTATTGAAATCCCCGAAACTAAAAAATAAAACAAAGAGGCAGACAGGAAAGATGGATAAGAAGGGAACAGGGTAGATCTAATCAACATCTGCTAATTTCTTACCAACATGCCCAGTTGATTTGATTTGGTTTGGTAGACACAACAGTACCATTAAGGTTTTGGCTGCAGCCTTGAGAGCAGCCATAATGCCATTTTACTGTAGACAGTTTAATGGCAGAGTTAAAATTGAATCCATAGAATGTATTTCTCTTATGCTGAAAGAGAACCTTTCATAGATTCCTTGCTCATGGAATGAAGGCTTCTTATTGCCCAGAAATGTTGCTTAATTTGGGGAATCCAGGTCTATATCCCGCTCTAGTACATGTGGTGGAAATTGTAAGCCTTCCAAAATCAACAACATACCAACTGTACCTATAGATAGGAGACACCTGTATACCTGAGGGCTTTTGTAGCGGTATACAGTTAGGTATAGTGGGTTTTGGGGTGTTTCTGGAGGGGTCACAATGCAAAATAGGGGTATTGGGGTGGGATTTGTACCTGGGTCCCGTTATGTGTCCACTGCACTGACTACTAGGCTGCCCCTCTGCTCGGCTGGGATGTCTATGTGGCCACTTTACTAGGAAGAGTGCCACACAGCCATCCCTATGGCTTGTTTTTGTGCATTTTTCTCTAGAACTTTTTTTTTTTAATGATACCTTGGGCACAAAAGTGTCTGGAAAATAGCAATTTTGAAACAAAAAAATATATTTTTTTTTCCAGTTCAAAAAAAATTGCTGTGTTCAGGATGAGAATTTTAGATGTTTTCAGCAAAACGTTTACAATGGGACTTGGACATCATAATGAAAATGCCCCTCCATGTTCCCCAAATCAAAACCTTCTAGTGATTGTATAATTCCACCAGATGCAATTTGATTTCACTTGTTGCAGTCTCTTCAGTATTACGGAATAATCTACCATTATATTTTGGAGTTTGAACCCTCTTTCTTATGATTCAAAGTGGTTATCAGACTTCATCTCTTTGAAAAAAAACTTCCAGTAAGGAGGATCCATCTTTTCTTCCAAGAGACAGTTGGGATGAAGCCAGGCACTGGACAGTAGTCCAGCTCTATCTAACTTACCCCTTTCCCCTTCGCTGTCTGTGTACAATGTAACATTTTCTCTCTACCCTCATCTTTTCCCTGCATTCCTTTTTTTTCTACTGTATTTCTTGATGTATTTGTATTGATTGTAAACCACTTATCTGGAACCCTGATAAGCAATATATCCAAAACTGAATAAATGTCAAACTTACATTTTTGAACACTATTCCATTTTACTGTCTCTTTTGGCAAACTGGAAGCCAGGAATTCATGGCACAGCTTGAGGGGTGGCACCAACATGACAGTTATAGAGGGGCATTTTTGAACGGGGACGACCATCTCTAAGGGCGCCCAACTATAAGGACGGTGCCGCGAAGGGGTGGGGCAATGCATATTGTCGAAACAAGATGGACATCCATCTTTCGTTTCGATAATACTGTCGGGAATGCCCAAATCTTGACATTTAGGTCAACCTTAGAGATGGTCGTCCTCGGTTTTCGGCGATAATGGAAACCAAAGACATCTGTCTCAAAAACGTCCAAATCCAAGCCCTTTGGTCATGGGAGGAGTCAGCATTTGTAGTTCACTGGTCCCCCTCACATGCCAGGACACCAACCGGGCACCCTAGGGGGCACTGCAGTGGACTTCACAAATTGCTCCCAGGTGCATAGCTCCCTTACCTTGTGTGCTGAGCCCCCCAACCCCCCCCCCCAGGTCCACCTGCCTGAAGTACACTGCACCCACTACAACTCCAGGGACCTGTATACTGCTGCGATGGACCTGAGTATGGCATTTGAGGCTGGTCAGTTCGGGCACCTTTTTGAGGCTTGGTCGTGAAAAAGAATGGACAAAGTAAAGTCGGCCAAGTGCTCGTCAGGGACGCCCTTCTTTTTTCTATTATTGGCCGAGGATGACCATCTCCTAATCACGCCCCAGTCCCGCCTTCGCTACCCTGCCGACACGCCCTTGTGAACTTTGGTCGTCCCCGCAATGGAAAGCAGTCGAGGGTGTCAAAAAATCGGCTTTCGATTATGCCGATTTGGACGACCTTGCGAGAAGGACGCCCATCTCCCGATTTGTGTCGAAAGATGGGCGTCCTTCTCTTTCAAAAATAAGCATGATAGTGTCTATTAAAGACTTGTCAGGGCCGACATGGGGTCGTGAGTATCCTCTTATGGTAGTGACAAGAGCTCCTTGCTAAGAAGCTGGCAGCATATCACCATTTTGAGTCAGCAGTGCCAAACAATTTAGAGATACAATAGTATTACAATTCATATATTTTCTTAACTAAAATTATGATTTTTGTCCTTCAGAGGAAGAAAAGTTTGCTTTTGTTAACTGGATGAATAAAGCTCTTCAAGATGATCCAGACTGTCAGCATCTACTGCCTATTAATCCCTCTGATGCTAGTCTATTTAAGTCACTCAGAGATGGCATCATTCTTTGGTAAGTCTAGTAGGAATGGGTGAGAATGTCCTTCCACCTTTCACAGTAACTTGATTGGGTCACTCACTGGAGAGGATCAGAAGGTAACAAGACAACGCACACATGAAGTGGCTTCTTGTGTCTTTATATTTCTGAGATCCAGTTATGATTGGTCAGAAGACTTCTGTCTCCATAACAGTAGAACTAGGTGGGCATTTGCAGTACCAGTAATTTGACAGAAAGGAGGGAATTCAGTAAATGTTGCCCAAAGTTAGGCACTGGGAAGATCTGTGCTAAACTAGTATTCTGCAAAGGGCACTCTGTGCAGAGCACCTTTTGCAGAGTACTAGCTTAGCACGGATAAGTACATAAGTATTGTCACACTGAAACAAACCAAAGGTCCATCAAGCCCAGCATCCTGTTTCTAACAGTGGCCAATCCAGGTCACAAATACCTGACAAGATCCCAAAAAAGCTCAATTCATTTTATGCTGCTTATCCCAGAGGTAAGCAGTGGATTTTCCCCAAGTTATTTTAATAATGGTCTATTGACTTTTCCTTTAGGAAGCCGTCCAACCTTTTTAAAATCCCGCTAAGCTAACCGCCTTTACCACATTCTCTGGCAACAAATTCCAGAGTTTAATTGCACGTTGAGTCTAATTGCGTCTAAATTTGGGCGTGAGCAGTTATACCTGCTGAAACCTGATGTAAATCTTGGCATGCAACTAATGGCAGTTGGGCTTGTAAATGACACTATTCTATAACATCGCACCTAAATTCAGGGAATGCCCCGACCCACAAATGCCTCTCCCATGGCCTTGCCCCCTTTTGAGTTGCACTGTTGCACACCATAAAATTTAGGTGTGTACAGGGGTGTGCTGGTAAATTTTTAACAACGGGTTCTCTGGGCATAGCCAGCCCTGCAATTTAGGGGGTCAAGGGTGGACTGTGGGGGCAACACATGCCTCTCTCTCCCCCTGCTCATGCGGGCATGCTAGGCATACCTTTTACTGGCAAGGAAGCCAATCCCTACCAGCCAATAAATGGACTGCCATCACTCCCTGCTGCTTGTTTCTTGCTTTGAGCAGCATACTGGGACTTCTCTCACATGCACGAGAAGTCCCAGCCTGCTGCTCAAAGTTGGAAACAAGGAGCGGGGAGCAGCAGCAGTCTATTTACTTGGCTGGCAGGGCTTAACATCCCCGCCAGCAAAGTAAAAGAGAATTCAGGAGGGGATCCAACACCACATTTTGGGATCTAGTTGTTAAAGTAACCATGGGGGGCCCAACTTTAAAGACCAGCTCCCAAAATTCTTAAAAACTTAACAAACAGCTCTCACCAGGTGAGATCCTGCTCCAGAACACCACTGGGTGTGTATGTTATAGAATAAGGCGCAGGGCAGATCCGCATGTAAACCCAAATAAGTGTGAATTAACACCAATTATTGGTTGTTAATGGCTTATTAATTAGTTTGCACTTTGGGTGACCTATGTAGAATTTGGGGGAAGTATCCAAATGCTCAAAGAATCTCGCTTTTGCTTAATTTTGTACTCTGATAAATTTTTATCTAGATTTGCCTGGTCAATGAGCCATAATTTTCAACTTTGTTGCTTCTGCAGTCACAGGAGAGTGGAGAGGGGCTGAAAGGAGATTAGCAAAGATCATTAACCTTTATAGTTTTATCTCATAAATATTGCATAAGATAGCAGAATAATTTAATAGAGCAAACCTTTAATTCTGTTCTGGCAATACTCTGAATTTAATGTGTCTTGGGTTTTTAAAATCTAGAAAACATCACCATTATTTTAACAGAGAGCTTCCTTGATTCTCTTTAACATATATTTCTATGTTTTTGTACCTTATTTTTCAGCAAATTGATTAATTTATCACAGCCAGACACAATTGATGAAAGAGCCATCAATAAGAAGAAATTGACACCCTTTACTATTTCTGTAGGTATTTAATAAGATGAATAACCACAAGCTTCTACATTATATTCCAACACAGTCAGATTTTTTTAAAATCTGTAGGCATGGAAGTACTCGCCTTTCAGGTGAATTTTTAAGCATAAAGAGAATAATTTTATAAATCATCTTTGAAGGTAAATGCTCTAATAAAATTGAGTCATGCCTAAACGTATGTAGAGAGCAAGTTGGCAGGTATTCAGAGGCAGAGTTTGGGCAGAAAATGTGTGAAAATGCAATTTACTTATACACTTTATAAAATATACCCACATGTGTGTATTGTACATGTGCACATTTGCCCTCTCCATACCTTCAATTTAGGTTCAATATTTCTGCCAGAGGGGAATTTTTGAAAGAGCTTTGTCAGAATTGGGACATCCTGTTCATTTGTTCAAAAAAAGCATCCATCTCACAGCAATTTTTCAACAGGAAAAACATTGGGGTTTCCAGTTCAAAAATATGTGAGAAGGTCCAAAATGAACAGTAATTTTCCAAAATAGAACATCCAAATTATGAACGCCAAAAAAACAGGGACAAGGACGTCTGCCAGGCAGCATTTGTACAAAAATAGTCACACACATGTGCCTGCAGAGCAGAGGGACAGCCTAGTGGTCAGTGCAGTGGACATTAATCCGGGGCACTCAGGTTCATATTCTACTGCAACTCTGTTATTTTAAGTGGTGAGCCTTCTAGAGACAGGGAAATACCTACTGTACCTGAATGTGCATCACCTCAATAGCCCTCGGGCTTGCATGTGTCTAATATTTAGGTACAATAGGTATAGAGCATTGAAGAGGAATTTGAACCTGGGTCCCCAGGTTTACATTCCACTGCATTGATCACTAGTCTACCCGTCAGACCTGCTTGCTGCTCTGTTCAGAATGTCCATAACACCTGATGCTGTCGGAGAACCTGGTTTCCCTTTCCTGTGTCACTTTCAGGGTTGAGGGAGGGGGTGAGTAACCGCTGGGGGATTAAAGAGAGGCCATGCCAATCCCTTCAGTGGTCAGATACTCAAATTAGGACACCTTTTTATACCCTGGAAGTCTAAATTAGATGCCCTTCTTTTGTAACTTGGATGTTTCTTCCCATTCGATTATTGCTGTTAGTTGTCCTAAATTTGGACCCTCCCTAGTCCTGCCCACAACATACCCCCTTGCTATTAGGATGTTCTGCCTTTTGAATATCACGATTTGGATGTTTTTGGTAAATTAATTTTTTTTGCCTATTTTGAGATGTCCATATGCTTTGAATATGAGCCCCATAGGTACTTTCCTGCCCTAAGTGCCCTGTTATAAAATCACTCTTAAAGACTGTACATTTAGATAAGTCATTTTTGATGAGAAGCTCCCTTTATTTTCACCTGTATTGTAACAGACTTAACCTTTAATATTTTGTTGGCTCAGCAATTTTCTCTTGCTTCTTTGTAGTGGCATAATGTTCAATTTTGGGTGGGCGTGAGCCCAAATTGAAGGGACACAAAATTTTACTTTGACCTCAACTCAGATTGTAAACACCTGAACTGATGGGGATTCCCAAGCCTCGCCAACTGAAGAGGTCCTCCTCCAGCAGCCAGAAACTCCCCTATGTTCACAGTCAGCATCACTTTCCACAGGCCACTGCCACGCTAGCTCCTTCCACCATTGCATGCTCAATTTTTGCACATGCGTGAAAACGGAGCATGCAGGGGGGGGCGAACAGGGGTGTAGCAGTGGCCCATAGGCGTAGACTGGGGGGGGGGCGATGGGGGCAATGCCCCCCCAAACGACGATGACGTGGACTGGCGCTAGAAGTGAAAAAAAAAAAAACCAAGCAGGCACGCGCTCGTCTCCGTCCGCTTCGCTGCTTCCCTGCCCTCTCTGTCTGCGTCCTGCCCGAAAGGAAATTACATCAGAGGAAGGCGGGACGCAGACAGAGAAGGCAGGGAAGCAGCGAAGCGGACGGAGACGAGCGTGTCTGTCTACCCCCTCTCTTCCTACCCTCCGGCGCAGGCAGCACCAATCTTCTCTAAGTCTTTCTTGTTCCTGGCAGCGGTAGCGACGTACACGCTGCCTTCAGCTCTGCCCCGAAGCCTTCTCTTCAAGTTCCTGTTCCCGCATAGGTGGGAACAGGAACTTGAAGAGAAGGCTTCCGGGGCAGACCGAAGGCAGCGTGTACGTCGCTACCGCTGCCAGGAACACAGGCTGAAGAAGACTGCTGCCTGCACCGGAGGGAGGGAGGAAGAGAGGGGGTAAACGGAGTCACGATCCTGGACCTCGCGGGGGGGGGGGGGGCAGCAGAGGGAAGATGAATGGGACTGGGAGGGTGGAGAGCAGAGGGAAGGAGTAAGAGATGGATGGGACTGGGAGGGGTGGGTGGGGAGCAGAGGGAAGGACCAGGAATTGGATTGTACTGGACTGGGAAAGGAGGTCAGAGGGAAGGAGCAGGAGATGGATGGGACTGGGAGGGGTGGGAAGCAGAGGGAAGGAGCAAGAGATGGATGGGACTGGGAGGGGTGGTGAGCAGAGGGAAGGAGCAGGAGATGGATGGGACTGGGAGGGTGGGAAGCAGAGGGAAGGAGCAGGAGATGGATGGGACTGGGAGGGGTGGGAAGCAGAGGGAAGGAGCAAGAGATGGATGGGACTGCGAGGGGTGGGGAGCAGAGGGAAGGAGCAACAGATGGATGGGACTGGGAGGGGTGGGGAGCAGAAGGAAGGAGCAAGAGATGGATGGGACTGCGAGGGGTGGGGAGCAGAGGGAAGGAGCAGGAGATGGATGGGACTGGGAGGGTGGGAAGCAGAGGGAAGGAGCAGGAGATGGATGGGACTGGGAGGGTGGGAAGCAGTGGGAAGGAGCAGGAAATGGATGGGACTGGGAGGGGTGGGAAGCAGAGGGAAGGAGCAAGAGATGGATGGGACTGGGAGGGGTGGGTGGGGAGCAGAGGGAAGGACCAGGAATTGGATGGGACTGGGAGGGTGGGAAGCAGTGGGAAGGAGCAGGAGATGGATGGGACTGGGAGGGGTGGGAAGCAGAGGGAAGGAGCAAGAGATGGATGGGACTGGGAGGGGTGGGTGGGGAGCAGAGGGAAGGACCAGGAATTGGATTGGACTGGGAAATGAGGTGAGCAGAGGGAAGGAGCAGGAGATGGATGGGACTGGGAGGGGTGGGGAGCAGAGGGAAGCCTACTGGAAAGAAGACACTGCATAAAACAGAAGACACTGGGACCAAAGCGAATAGAAAAACTAAATGATCAACAAAGGTAAAAAAGTATTTTATTCAGAATATATTAATTGAAATATGTCAGCTTTTTGAAATGTGCATCTGTGATATTTTGCCTGTAAATTTCAATTCCTTCCTCCATATTAGCATATTCATTTGCATATGTATATATGCAAATGAATATGCTAATATGCTCCGCCCCATCCTTTGCCCCCCCAAATGAAACAGTCAAACTACGCCTATGCAGTGGCCGATGGAAAGTGTCACTGACTATGACTGTAGGGGATTTCTCTCCACCAGAGGAGAGAAATCTGCTGGTGGGGTTTGGGGATTCCTGCCAGCCATAGCAATGTGATATCACAATGAATCTTAATCATATATTTTAGTTAGTGTGAGTCTTGTTTTTTTTCTCTAGGAAAATTTGAATCTGGCTTTAAATTCTGCTTCAGCAATTGGCTGCACAGTAGTGAATATTGGCTCACAGGACCTTAAAGAGGGAAAGCCTTACCTGGTGTTAGGACTTCTGTGGCAGATCATTAAAGCCGGTCTGTTTGCTGACATAGAGATCTCCAGAAATGAAGGTAGATATGAAAGGAATATTACGAAGTATATAGGTTAAGATGAATTTGCTCATCTTTATTGACAGTAACACTGTTGTTCTATTTAAACTCTTTTTAGCTCTCATTGCTTTGCTAAATGAGGGAGAAGACCTGGAGCAGTTAATGAAACTTTCCCCAGAAGAGCTTTTGCTTCGTTGGGTCAACTACCATCTGGTGAATGCAGGCTGGCAAAAAATCACCAATTTCAGTCAGGACATTAAGGTACATGCCATACCTACTCATTCAGAGCAGCTGACAAATTCAAACTTGAGGTTTAGAGAAGATCAGAAGAGTTTTTTTTATTTAGTTTTTCTTTCATTCAATGACTCTCCAGTAGAGAGCTGCACAGAAACGGGGATTGCGGGAATCCTGTGGTAAGACTTCTGGGTTTGTGGGATTCCCAGATGGGAGAAGTTGTAGGTTTCCTGCGGGATTGTAGTTGAAATTTCTGGTGATGCCAGATTGAGACTTAGAATGCACTGAGAAAGGCTGTTGGAACATCAGACTGAGGCTTGGAACACTCATGGGTCAGCAGGAAACAGAGGGCTGTGAGTGAGTAAGTAAAGGAAGGAAAGTTTGGGTCAGGTATTGAAGGAAATACAAGTACAATACAGCTCCTTGTGACTCTGGGCAAGTCACTTAACCCTCCATTGCCCCATGTAAGCCGCATTGAGCCTGCCATGAGTGGGAAAGCGCGGGGTACAAATGTAACAAAATGAAAAAAAAAAATAATACAATGGGGATAGAGCAGATTAATTATGGGGATGGGTGGGAATGGAATGGAATGGATCTTAGTGGGTATGGGTTAGATTCTACTGGGGGGAGGGGATAGGTGAAATTTCTGACCCTGTGCAACTCTCTACTGTTTAGTTTAATTGTTACGATTTTTCTGAGACAGGCAGGGGTATGACTGGGACTCGCCTCTGATTGGCCTGTCACGGATTGAGCTGAGTCTGAAGCAGCAGACGTCAGAAGTCAGACCTATTTAAACACCTCTCCCTACAGCAGACGCTCTAGCGTTAATTCCTGTCAGCTAAGTTCTGGTTCTCTTACTCTGTCTGCTTGTGGCACAGTGTGTATTTTGAGGAGTTTTGCTTGCTCTCCTTTTTGTTTGTGGTCTGTGTGTGTGTGTGCTGGTTGTAACCAGCATGTCCTTGATTGCTTCTTTGCAGTGCAGCTGGGTCTGTCCTCTGCCTCGTTTCTCCCTGTCTCTGTTAGGCAGCCTTTCTATCCATGGTTCCTGCTTTGTTTGTTTAGTTTCCCTTTACTCAGTGTTAACCCTATATGTGCAGAGCTTGGTATTTGCCTTCTGTGAGCCTTGCCTCTGTTAGGCATCCTTTCTGTCCATGGTAAGCTAGTTCCTGCTTCTTTGTTTAGTTTCCCTTTACTCAGTGTTAACCCTATATGTGCAGAGCTTGGTATTTGCCTTCTGTGAGCCTTGCCTCTGTTAGGCATCCTTTCTGTCCATGGTAAGCTAGTTCCTGCTTCTTTGTTTAGTTTCCCTTTACTCAGTGTTAACCCTTTATGTGCAGTGCTTGGTATTTGCCTTCTGTGAGCCCTGCCTCTTTCAGGCAGCCTTTCTCTGGTGTCTGCCTTATCCCTTTCTGTACTCTTGTGTGCCTGCTTCTTTCCTGTCCTTATATTTGAAAGCAGCCTTTTCTTTCAGTCTGTTTTTCCTGTTCAGCCATTCCTGTGGAGCTTCGCTCTTGTAAGTTCCGTGTCTATAGTGTCCCATTCTGACTCCGGCTTTCCCTTTTTCCCTGTGGGCTTTGCCCTACGCTACCTGAGTTAATGTGTGTAGCCTTTGTTTGTATTCTCTCCCTCTGGTTGTATTCTGTATCCACCAGTTTTGTCAGTTGCTTTTCCCTTTGTGTCACTGGCTGGTGCTGTGTGCGCTGCTTGAGCTCCAGTCCTTTTGGGGACCCCACGTTCTTTTCCCTTCCCTGGTGTATGATTCGGTTCCAGTTCAGCTTTGCAGCCCATACGCTTGGACTCTGTACGAGTGGGTTCCGGATCGGCTTTGTGGCCCGCCTGAGTGGTCTATCTCCCTTTTCTGGTGGTGCTTGTTGATTGTCCTGAGTGTGTTGATTGTCCTGAGTGTGCGGGGCTTTGTGGCCCGTGGTATTGCTTAGCGCCTGATTGGTCTACCCTAGGCCTTGGCCAAGGCAGGGGCGTATCTGGACTCCGGCGGTAGGGGGGGCCAGAGCCAGAGGGAGGGGGCACATTTTAGCCCCCCCCCCCACCGCCACCGACCCCCCCCCCGCCATTGTCAGAGCCCCCACCGCCACCAATGACTCTCTCCACCCCCGTCCCGCCGCCAACCCTCCCCCGCTGCCGTTGCTTACTTTTGCTGGCGGGGGACCCCAACCCCCGCCAGCCGAGGTCCGCTTCCACCTGCCGCTGCCTTAAAAACTACTTCTTCAGCCGGCGGGGGACCCCAAACCCCCGCCAGCCGCCCCGAGGTGTTTAAAGTTCATCTTCGGCCTCCGTGGCCGTGCTGCTGTTGATAGGAGCTGTTGAATCCACTTCGGAGTCTGACGTCGCAGCACGTACAACGACATCAGACTCCGAAGTGGATTCAACAGCTCCTATCAACAGCAGCATGGCCACGGAGGCCGAAGATGAACTTTAAACACCTCGGGGCGGCTGGCGGGGGTTTGGGGTCCCCCGCCGGCTGAAGAAGTAGTTTTTAAGGCAGCGGCAGGTGGAAGTAGACCTCGGCTGGCGGGGGTTGGGGTCCCCCGCCAGCAAAAGTAAGCAACGGCAGCGGGGGAGGGTTGATGGCGGTAGGGGGGTCCAGGGCAAAATCTGCGGGGGCCCAGGCCCCTGAGGCCCCACACAGATACACCCCTGGGCCAAGGTCCTTCCTAAGCCTTGGCCTAGGCACAAGGGCTCACGATCAGATTAACATTAATTCACCACTGAGTTGCAGACCCTTATATTTTACCATATGATGATCATAGCGTATCAGTTCTAAATGGAGACAGAGTTGCTAGCTGGCTTCAGATTATCAGGAGAGGCTGGTTTGGTTCTGGTTTTATTCCACTGCATGCAGGGATATGCAGTCTTGCTTATCTTAAGGAAATAACAATAGGGACGTAAAAGGGAACTACAAGTCTCTGCATACAGTGAATAAAACCAGTACTGGATAAGCTGATTCTGATTATCTGGAGCCAGTTGGCAAAGCTAAATGTGGCTTGAGAGAGGGGCATTTCTGGTGTATGGGAGAAGGTGAAAAAAATCCAACTGCATGGTGGCCTTGGTGTTAATGGTATTTTTTATGATGCATTATATACAATTTGAAATAAAAATAACAAAACCAAACTAATTTATGCCTTTTCTGTTGTGTCCCCAAGGATGTTGTTTTTCAGCATGTTGGTTATTTTTGTAGTAAAAGACGTACCTTTTTATTATGATTACAGCCTGTATTTTAAGAATCCCCTTTGCTGTGCTTACATTTTCACATATCTGTGTGATGCCTTCTTGTGGTTCTTGATGATGATCAGTGCAGCAACAGCACAACATGGCTGATGTCATCAATATAACCATTTAACCCAACCAGTTTGTCCTGTTGCCTTTTTCTGCACTCCTGTAGATTTGCCATCACCCTTTCTGGCCCTTACCACTGCTGTTAGTGCTAAAGAAAATCTCCTAGCTTTCAGCCTCACTTATAATCCTGTTTGCCATTAGTTACAGATTGTAGCCAGATGAATCTGGTCATAGTTACTCAGGTCTGATGATCAGAAGCAAATGCGGGCGCTGATGCTGACAGCTGATAAGCGCCGCATGAACCAATGAGTTCCCTGGCTCACAACACAATGAGTATGCAAATGCATGTTGATGAGGTCATTCCCTGTTCCTCCCCAATGCTCAGCAGACAGCACGCCAAACAAGGGCGCTCTTTCTGCTGTAAACCCTATGGCAGGTCGGAGCTGACGTTAGAGTTTCTGAGAGGCAGGAGAAGCTCCTTCATCAGCAGTCCCATCAGAAAAGAGTTAGATCTTTGAAAACAAATTGACCCTTCTTAAAGTAAGATTAGGTGTGAGACTTACAATAAACTTTCTTCCCCTTGCCCCCCACCCTATGCCAAACACAAATTGGCATTGCTCCAAGAAGACAGTGAAAGTCCTCCTAGGTGGAGGAACACTGACATCCCCCCCACAGATACACAGGAACAAACAAACAGTGGGAAATAGACCATGCACTCCAGTATTCTATAACAGACTCAGGGCAATCTGATTCCGTTACGGAATTGGTGCTCTCTGGGTTGCATTGAGGCACTCAAAAGGAGGCACCATTTTATAGAATTGCCCCCAAAGCCTGTCTGACCAGGAAGGCCAATGCATGAAACACAAGTGTCTAATTTTCACAAAATGATGTAGACAGGTTAAATCATAGCTAATTGTAACAGAATGTGGTATATACAGAGATCTGAATGCACAGACTGAAACTGGACATCCTCCTTTGTCATTTGAACATATTTTTGTAGGATTCCAGAGCCTATTATCACTTACTGAAGCAGATTGCTCCCAAAGGAGGCAAAGGTGAAGGCACAGGAATCAACATTGACTTTTCAGGATTCGATGTAAGTAATTGTATGTTTTAAAAGCAGAGGGACATTGATTAGGGGGTAATTTTAAGAAGCTTTTTCTGCATATAAAGCTACAGGGGCAGTGATGTAAGAGACGGGAGGAGCCTGCACAGAGCCAGCAGCCAATGCTTTGAGGCTGCCTGCGGTGCCGCATTTTTTAAAAAACATTTTTTCTTGTCCTTAGCGACGCGTTGGCGCTCAGCTCAGTCAGCTGAGCGCTTCTTCTTTTTGTAGCGCCGGGCGCCGGCCCTGCTGCTCATCAGGAAAAGCAGCAGTGGCCGGCAATGGGAGCTGGCGCTGGGCGGGCCTGGGCTGGAATTGGGTGGGCACACCCGTAGCTACGCCCCTGACACACACACTCCCACATGCACACAGAAGAAAACATTGCTAGCCCCCGTTTCATTTGCATCAGAAACGGGGCTTTTTTACTAGTATACATATATTTACTTTGAAAATTAGTGCAACGTATGCCAGTAAAAAGTATCCACAATCTTTGAAGATATGTGAGCAGTCTGAAAATTGCCCGCACGCACTATTTTACTATATGTGATGATACAGACTCTCATCTGGTGTCCTCTCATCAGTGACAGGGTGTGTGCAGCAATGTTTACTGGTTGTGAAGCTGTTTGTAGTGTGTAAAACCTACTGTCTATCTTTAGAAAGGGACTTTTCATCACAGAAAATTTAGAGATAGGATGCAAATCGATTACTTCATTCTTTGTGCATAGTGAATCTAGTCCTCAATATTCAAGAACAGCCATTTTCTAATTATAGCCTTATTTAAAGAATTAGAAACACACTATTAATATTTTTGTGCTCAACGACATACACAATGGCTATGTATAAGAGAGATTCTCACACACCACCTGCACTGTATGCAAATCTCTCTCATATATATTGATTGTGAATATCCTGAAAACTTTACTGGTTGGGTGTGTCTTGAGGATTGGGTTGAGAAACCCTGGTCTAGGAGCTGTTCAGACTGTGGTGCTGAACAGCAGTGAGACATGATTTAATTCACTTTGAGGTTCAATGGTCTTTTTTTTTTGTTTGTTTTTAACTTGCTTTTGCAGGAGAAAAATGATTTGAAAAGAGCAGAGTATATGCTTCAGCAAGCAGACAAACTGGGCTGCCGACAGTTTGTTACGCCAGCAGATGTGGTTGCAGGCAATCCTAAACTCAATTTAGCATTTGTAGCGAATCTGTTTAACACTCATTCTGCTCTGCACAAACCTCATGGCTCAAGTTATGATCCCAATTTACTAGAAGGTGAGCTCTTCTGATGTGTAGATACATGCTTAAATCAAGTTAGCAGAGGGGGGGTGGGTTGTGATGTGTATGCATATTTTATAGGAGATCTGTTCCCAGAATTAAAGACAGTTGGTTATGATATTAAAATCTCCTCAGAGGGCTGTCTCCTGGAAGTTATGTTAGATTTAGCATTAACATTGGAACGCCAAATAATGGCCATTCATACAGCTCTTTTGCTTAATATTAGATGACTTTAGTTGCAGGACATTTGTAGCTATGACTGTGTACTTACCCCCTGGATTCTATAAACTTGAGTACACAATTTCAAGCTCGGCATGCAAAATTGCACATGCAAGTTCTAGAATAGTGCCTGTGACGTGCCTAACATAATTATTAAATTAAGTGCTACTAGGCATTAACTGCCAGATTCTATATGTCGCACCTAGTGTTCCACGCCTAAATCTAAGCGTATTCCATAACAATGTGCATAACTTAATTGACTTACCAAGCCAGTCAGCATTAACTGCACTTAAGCAATAATAAGCACTAATTGGCAATAATTAGAATTTACATGCCTAACATGCTAATCATATTCTGTAACTCACTGTGTCTGTCAGAGCTGTGAGTTCTTGTACCAAGTAGAGCGCTGCTGAGCCCGGTACTTGGACCAGGTTCTGCTTGGCGGCCAGACAACCAGGTTTCACCTGCGCTGACCTCCGTTTCCCAGAGGTTGAGCCCCTAGGTGTGGGCGGCCTGCAGGGCTTACGAGATGGAACAGGAAGCGGGGTGATGAACGTGACGGCCAGACAGGCAGCAGGCAAGAGAGTAATCCAGGTACAGGCAAGGTCAGTAGGCAGGCAGCAGACACGAGAGTAATCCAGGTACAGGCAAGGTCAGGAGGCAGGCAGCAGACACGAGAGTAATCCAGGTACAGGCAAGGTCAGGAGGCAGGCAGCAGACACGAGAGTAATCCAGGTACAGGCAAGGTCAGGAGGCAGGCAGCAGACACGAGAGTAATCCAGGTACAGGCAAGGTCAGGAGGCAGGCAGCAGACACGAGAGTAATCCAGGTACAGGCAAGGTCAGGAGGCAGGCAGCAGACACGAGAGTAGTACAGGTAAAGGTCAGGAGGCAGGCAGCAGACACAAGAGTAATCCAGGTACAGGCAAGGTCAGGAGGCAGGCAGCAGACACAAGAGTAATCCAAAGAGTAATCCAGGTACAGAGTCAGCAACGAAGAACAAAGTAGAGGAGAAGCACACTACTGAGCAAGTAACACCTACCAAAGAAGAAGCCGAAGCAAGGAGTCTAGAGAGAGCTCATCTGATAAAGTGCTGGCGTCTGACATCAGCAGGGAGCAGTGGCGTTCCTAGGCTGGCTGACACCTGGGGCGCATCTCTGATGCGCCCCCCCCCCCGGGTGCATTTTTACCTGCTGGGAAAGGGGGGTGCCGCGCGCCTGTCTGCTCCAAGTCTGCTCGTTCCCTGCTGCTTCCTCTGCCCCGGAACAGGAAGTAACCTGTTCCGCGCAGAGGGAGCAGCAGGGAGGGAACGAGCGGACTCGGCCAACAGGCGCGCGGCACCCCCCCAGTGGGGTGCACCCGGGGCGGACCCTCCCCACTGCCCCCCTCCCTTAGTATGCCACTGGCAGGGAGAAGGGGCACAGCCATAGGACAAGAGCAGGGGAAGGAGGAACCAGAAGACCAATAGGAGAGAAGCAAGGGAAGCCAGGCAGAGGAAGAGCAGACCCAGGTGGGTGGAAGCAAAGCAATCAAGGAGCCTGGAAGCCAAGCAGAGAGAGAACAGAGCCAGGTGCATGGAAGGAAAGCAATCAAGGAGCCTGCAGCCAGAGCAGAATTACACACACATGGCTCAGGGTTGTGCCAGTCAAGTGTGCGTGTCGACGAGACCCTGTGCAGCCCGAGGACACCGCTTGCGTTGAGATAGGGGACATGACAGTCTAAATTCTAATACGCACATCCAAAAGGGGCATGGTTATGAGCAGGGAAATGGGTGTTTATTGGTCGTTCCCAAATTTACGCACATTGTTATAGAATATAGCCCAATCCGCGTAAATCTACATGCAGGGATTTATGCCATGTTTTTGTTGCTGTAAATGGATGCACATAGTTTTAGGCGCTGGGATATCAACTAAGGATATTCTATATACCACGCTAAAATCTTATAGAATACGCCCTAGGTGAAAATGATTTCCGCACGGATTTTCCAGGTGCCATATATAGAATCTCCCCCTAAGTACCAATAATGGGCCTTACTTGTGCCACAAATTTTCAGTTATGTGTGTATCTGCACTTAGGTGCTATTCCAGAAAGTTAGCACCTAAGATTAATTGTCCATAACTGCAGAGGGGGCAGATACGTGGGCATGTCTTGCAGTTACAATCACAAGTTATAGAATACTAGCACTTATGTACACAGCTTCAACATTTAGGTGTGATCATTTACACCAGCCATTTGACTGGTGTAAGCGCTCACGTTAAAGTTGGGCACGAGAATGCTGACATACACTAATATTCCGTGATGGCAATTACATGCATAGTTGCCATTATAGAATTGTTGGCACCTAACTTTTGGCATGTTTTCTTGAATTTACCCCTTCATGTTTGTGTTATCTTTAGCTGCATTCTATGCTATTTTAGAGCAAAATGTTTTAAATTAAATTAAAGGGTTTAACTAGGCTAATAATAAACCTATATTTGTTTAACTGGTGATGGCTTCAGATTTGATGATTATTTCTGTCAAACAGTGGTGCTATTTTGTCTTGATTTTAATATTTTTCTAAAATATACAAAATGACGTACTCTTACATTATTAGCGCTTGTTTGCCTTTGGAAAACAGTGTATAGTTTCAATTTTGCTGTTTGTTAGCTAACTTATTTGCATTCCTTTCCTATTTTGCCTTATAAAATTCAGATTTGACTCCTCCTAATGTAGGTACTGTATGCCAAAGGCTTGTTTAATTGTGTGCTCTCATCTCCTTGGGCTATACAGCCCTACCTTTCTGCTCTGTCAAGTACATGTGCGCTAATACTCTGAATTTTTTTCTTTTCTGCACATTCTGTAGGGATTGTCAGTTGAAACTTTCTGGTTATTCCTTCTGCGCTACATTTTCAGGCGTTTTCTTTTGTTGTTCCCCTGTTATGGAATTCCTTGCCAAAGGAACTACATGGAATAAGGAATTGTTTGTTAGTCCTTTGGTTGATATAGTGGAAGGGGAGCAGGAAGAGAGAGTTTTGGATTTTCATAGAGGTTCACAATTTATTATAATAGAGCTCCTTAAGTCAAAAACTAATTTTAAAATCACTGCCATAATGAGACAACAGTCACAACCACAAAATGGGTTTTCTTCATCTCCCCTTCCCCTCTCTACCTCTACCCAAGGATGCCGGCACTCTCATTCCCCTCTATCCCCCACCAGTTTGCCAGCAAATTATCTCCCCTTCATTACCCCTATCTCACATCTAGTATTTCCCTCACCCCCCTTTCCTCTCATCTTTCTGGCCACTGCTAATGCCCTCCTACCTCCTCCCATGCCAGGATTGAGCTTAAAGACAAGTGAGTACTGAACAGGCCTGCACTGAAGCACTGCTGTATATCAACCCTACCCATGACAGGGTCTGTCTCAGAGAGGGAGGGGTGTAGTACAAGGCAGCACTTGAGCAGAAGTGTACATTTCACCTTGCATGATGTTCTGTTTTAATTTGGATTCTTTTCCAAATTTTCTAGCTCAGCATGCAGTTTGTGTGAAAGGGAGGAATTACTGAATAATGCAATTTCTGCTTATTCTTTTCTTTGAAACTATCCATGAAGCTCCTTCCCTTCTCCCTTTTGTGGGGTTTCTGTGTTTATGCCTACATTGTAAAAGTAATCCACTCATTCCTAAGGAAGAGCAAAACAAAAACATTTTTATGATTAGACAAGTCTTTCCATGTACATTTAAACCTCTTACATAATTAATATAAATCTAACTGTATTACTATAGGAGAAACCAAAGAGGAAAGAACGTTCCGGAACTGGATGAATTCCCTGGGTGTCAATCCATATGTGAACCATTTGTACAGGTAACATTTTTATTAACTACTTAGTTTCATTTTCTGCCTGTAGATATTTCCAGTTGGATTTCTGTGGCACATTTAATTAATAGAAGCATCTTACTGTGCTTACTTAGTTTACACAAAGAAGCATATGGCAATAGTGAGAAACCTATGTAGACCCAGGGCTGCCGAGAGGGGGGGGCAAGATTCCCCTTAGCCTGGCCCCCCTTGGGGGGCCCAGCTGCAGCAATAGAAAAGCTGCTTTCTTCAGGCTTCTGGTGGCAGGCACAGGCAGAAGGCTGGATTGGTCTCCTGCTCCTGTGTGCCAGGTTATCATATTATCGTGTTAGTTCTTCTTTTCCGGCCACGTCCTTCCTCCTATGTGAAGTACTTCCTATTTCTGCATAGGCAGGAGGGAACATGGCAGGAAGAAGGATGCTTGGCTGGCAGAGCAGAAATGACGTGAGAACGCGGCACACAGGAGCAGGAGACAGACTGAATGAGCAGTAAGCTACTGCCAGGTGAGGCGCCGGGGGGGAGTGGGGGGGCCTGTGGATTGCCCGGGGGGGGGGGGGTCACCCTTAAGATTGTTTGTCCCAGGCCCGACTTGGTCTCTTGGTGACCCTGGTCAGACCTTAGTTTATCCCATGTGAAAGCTGTTATTAAGGACCCTGTTTACTAAGCCACGCTAGAGGCATGCTAGCATTTTTAGCACGCTCTAACCATTAACGCACGCTGACTTTGTAGGTGCCCATAATATTTCTATGGGTGCCTACAACGTTAGCACATGATAATTTTGTGCACACGCTAAAAATGCGACCTCACGTTAGTAAACAGGGCCCTAAGGGAGGTAGTTTGGGCTACTGGTGGGCTATTTTACCACATTTCGTTCTCTTTTATCACAGGGTCTCATTTTATGCCATAAAAACCTGTGCTAAAATATCCCAACTTGTGGTAAAATAACCTGACTTAATAGTAGCCTACGTTGATAACAACCCCCCAACAATGGTTTAAACATCTGTTTATAAATGTAATAACTGTTTTTCTGTTGTTATCTTTTGTGAAGTTTACCTGCAGGCTTATTTTCGAAAGAGAAGGGCGCCCATCTTTCGACACAAATCGGGAGATGGGCGTCCTTCTCCCAGGGTTGCCCAAATTGGCATAATCGAAAGCAGATTTTGGACGTCCTCAACTGCTTTCCATCACGGGGATGACCAAAGTTCCCGGGGGCATGTCGGAAACGTAGCAAAGGTGGGACTGGGGCGTGCCTAACACATGGGCATCCTCGACCGATAATGGAAAAAAGAAGGGCGTCCCTGATGAGCACTTAGGCAACTTTACTTGGTCCATTTTTTGTTATGACCAAGCCTCAAAAAGGTGCCCGAACTGACCAGATGACCTCCCCTTACTCCCCCAGTGGTCACCAACCCCCTTCCACCCTAAAAAAAACTTTTTTTTATTTTTTGCCAGCCTCAAATGTCATACCCAGCTCCTTGACAGCAGTATGCAGGTCCCTGGAGCAGTTTTAGTGGGTGCAGTGCACTTTAGGCAGGTGGACCCAGGCCCATCCCCCCCCCCCACCTGTTACACTTGTGGTGGTAAATGTGAGCCCTTCAAAACCCACCAGAAACCCACTATACCCACATGTAGGTGCCCCTCTTCACCCCTTAGGGCTATGGTAGTGGTGTACAGTTGTGAGGAGTGGGTTTTGGGGGGGGGGGGGTTGGGGGACTTAGCACACAAGGTAAGGGAACTGTGCACCTGGGAGCAATTTCTGAAGTCCACTGCAGTGCCCCCTAGGGTGCCCGGTTCATGTCTTGGCATGTCAGGGAGACCAGTGCACTATGAATGTTGGCTTCTCCCACAACCAAATGGCTTGGATTTGGTCGTTTCTGAGATGGCCATCCTCTGTTTCCATTATCGCCGAAAATCGGGGATGACCATTCTAAGGTTGACCTAAATTTCATGATTTGGGCGTCCCTGACTGTATTATCAAAACAAAAGATGGACGCCCATCTTGTTTTGATAATATGGGTTTCCCTGCCCCTTTGCTGCGATGTCCTGCGAGGACGTCCTCAGGAAAACTTGGGCACCCCTTTCGATTATGCCCTTCCTGGTGTGTGAGTCAGTAAGCATAGGCAAAACATTGATTGTAATGTACTATTACTTAAAATTTTTAGCCCTTATTCTTTTTTTTATTCCTGTCTAGTGACCTTGTCGATGGTCTAATAATCTTTCAGCTCTATCAGATGATTCGTGTACCTTTTGAATGGAGTCTTGTAAACAAACCTCCTTATCCTGCTCTTGGTAGTAACATGAAAAAGGTCAGTTTTTTTGTGTTTATTTAAAAGAACCCAACAGTCAAAGAATTTATGCTCCTAAATTTGAGAGTTGTGATCATGAATAGGCCTCTTTGAAAATATACTAGGGCTGAGGGCATAATTTTATACTTTAATTTTTTTACTCTTCTCTTAAATTTAGGAGCATAAAAAGTGAGTGGCAAGAGGAATGGATTTAGGGTGGGGAAAAATATTAGGAACTTAGCATTGCTTTTCAGCACTAGGCTCATAAATCTAGGAAAATGAATGACAGGCCTAAATTTATAAGCATAAGCATAAATTTTAAGCTCCTAAATTAAGATGAATTTTCAGCTGACAATTTATGCTGCTAAGTTTATCAGCTAAAAATGGAGTACTGTGGGATATGCTCAGGCATCATGTGGTAACTTTAAAATGTATATGTGCTCAACGCATTCTAAACTTTTTTTGTTTTTAGGGGGCATATCAGGGGTAGAGAGTGGGCTTTTCTGTGCTAACCAGTTAGCACAGCTATATTACTGCACACTAACTGGTTAGGGCAGGTATACTGTGCGGGCCCTTATCGCCTACAAAATGGCTGGCAGTAAGGGCTCACACAGTAATTTTTAAAAATGGCTGTGCACTAATGGCAACATTAGTGCATAGCCAGTAATACAAAACATACAAAATAAGCCTTTTTACAGCTGCAGTAAAAAATAGCATATGGGAAGGAGCCGTGTAAGGGTGTGCTAAGGCCACTTTTTGCCACAACTTTGTAAAAGGATCCTTTTTTTAAACATTATTTGTAGTAAAAGTTATTGTATATTTAGTTGTGTATATTGAGATCAATGTTTATTTTTTTGTTTATGACATTTATACCCCACATTTTCCCACACAATTTCGAGTTCAATATGGCTGACAAGCTAAATCAAAATACATAAACCCACACTTATCAATAAGGAAAGAATCGTAAATATATAAATAATTCCATAATAGAGCATAATGGGGAGAATGGAAGGGTGGAGATTAGGCACCAGGATCAATTGACAAAAATTTTGTGAAAAGGAAAGATTTCAAAAACTTAAGAAAAACCAAGTAATCTTGTTGGGATCTTATATTTTTCGGCAAGGAATTCCACCATTCAGTACATTGATATGAAAAAGTAGCTGAATATATAGCTTTATAAATTACTTTCTCACCAAAAATTGAATTGCGAGAAGGCAAAGTAACAAGGGGCAACATATAGTGTCACGATGGGAACCGTTTCCTTGTCTGTACTCACCTTGCCCTCTGATGGCCAGAACCGATGGCGGCTATGGATTGTCACCCGTTCCAGACTTTAGCCCAGTCCAGTCCGTATCTTCCGGGCTGCCAGACTTGCTTTTCTTGTTTGTGCCTGAACAGCACCCGTAGCTGCCTTGTGATTTCTGCAGCTGTGAACTGCAGCTGCTGATGGGCTTTATTAACCACCTGGAAACTTCTGTGTTTGCCTTTGCATCATCTAAGGTCCCTGGTTTGTTGGTGCTTTGTTGCACTTCTGCCTAGTCTGGTTTCTTGTATAGTTCCTTGTCTGATTCTAGTTAGTCTGTGTATAGTTTGCTTAGGTTTATTGCTTATTTCTTAGTCTTGTCTCTGGTTTGTATTCTTGGTCTAGTTTCTGTTTGTCTGTGTCTCTTGCTTAGTGGCTGCTCTGCAGCTTTCAGTCCTGTCTCTTTTCTGTCAGTGTTTGTATCCTGTTTCAGTGGCTGCTTGTCAGCTTTCAGTTCCTGTCCTTTAGCTTGTTCTTTTCTCTGCCTTGTGTAGTATTGTCTGTCTGTGAGTCCTAGCCCAGTTTCCTGCCTTGCTGCCCATGTATAGTCCTTTCCCCTCTGACCCTCAGTCTCTGTTCAGCCTAGTTGGTATTCAGTTCCTGCCCTGTCCGGTAAGTCCTGCTGGCCGCCTGCACCCAGGGGCTCAACTCCTGGGGAAGGACGGTCAAGTGCAGGTGAGGTCTAGCTGTTTCTGCCTTGTCTCTGGTGTGGGGTGGTTTTGCCTGCCACTGCTGCTCCATAGCAGTGGCCCAAGGGCTCACAAACCCAGTTTCTGCCTTGAAAACCTGGCAATGTAGTCAGGGGCAGTACCATACAAAATCTGAAATGAGAGCACAGAGTTAGAAGTAATGTGAAAATATCAATTGAAAAAAGGGCCTAATACACTTCAGCTTCCAAAGTAATTTATAAGATTTAGTAACGACTGAGGACACTTGAGATTCAAAGGTTAAGTGCTGATCAACAACAACCTCTAAAATTTTTAGATTGGACTCCAAAGGATAAGAAATACAGTCAGTGCTAAACTTTGTGCAGGGATCATGGTCAAACAGATTAGTTATTACCAAAATGTAGTCCTGATTTAATTTTAGCCTGAATTCAGAGGCCCAGGATTCCATTAAATCAAGGCCAGTTTTAATCCTATATAGAATTCCCTTGATGTCGCATGTTTGTGACATGATTAACTTTGTTCAAATATGCTCTCACAAAATCATCCAGTACCATCCGATTGCCTTAAGCTAAGTTCAGCAGTTTAGCAACATTTTTTTCATGTTTCAAGTGAAAGTTGTTTTTGTGAGAGCATGTTTGAATAAAGTTAATCATGTCACAAACTAAATTTAACAAAAATTTCTTTCATACAAAATGAACAAAAAACGTTTTTTGTGTTTTTTTATTTTTTCAGACCGATGATATGAACTGTGGTTTGAATATCATGATACCCTGATACAGGGTCATTTGATTGATACCACAGTCAACTCTGAGGTCTTTTTTCTCCATTATTCAGTTTTTTTTTTTCAAGTGAGTTGGTTTTCCACTCTTTTTTGGTTGATTGCATGTAGATTTTGAGAGTTTTTCCCCTCCTTACACATTGGTTATTCTATCAAACAAATATTGTATTTCTTTAACTTATCTACTTAGAAAGTCTACTTTTTAAAAAGTGAATTGCAGTTTGTTTTCTAATTACAGTAACAACCTTCAAAAATAAATCTAGCTACAGAGACAGAGAGAAGTTGTAAAATTGCTGTAAAGTTGTTTAATTTTATGGCATCAGACGTGATGTTAGTTAATGATGAGAGAATTAACTTTACCCATTTTATTGGCAGATTGAGAACTGTAACTATGCGGTAGACATTGGAAAGGCAAAAGCCAATTTTTCCTTGGTTGGGATTGGAGGGCAGGACCTCAGTGAGGGCAATCCCACGCTCACTCTGGCATTGGTGTGGCAGATTATGAGAAGGTAGGAACATTTGTTGCTGTTTGGTGCTTATAAGTATGTCAGTGGTTCTGTCTGCATCAGAGCGCTTTATACAATACATGTTTGTAATTAAATTGTAAGTTCCAGTGATTAAAGAAAGATGGACCCGGAAATCAACTCCAAGTAGTATTACTGTGGAAGGTTTTACTTTGGAAAGTGTAAAGCTTTAAAATTAGTCTATGTGATTAAAGTAAAGGTTCATTGGTCCTGATTTCAGTAGCAAGCACTGTTTCACAGAACTAATTTGAAACGTGAGAATAAAACAACATCTTTTTTAGATGTCCTAAAACACATTCTCCACCCAATATTTAAAAACCATTTAACTGGCCAGGAGTGGTTCTTAGGTAGTTAAATGGCACTTAACTAGCTATCCAGCAATATTCTCCCTCTAAATATTGCCCTTTAGCACTTAACGGATAACCGATTATATCACACGCTATATCCGGCTATCCGCTAATATTCAGTGCTTCACAGGCTAAGGGGTATGTTTACTAAGGTGCGTTAGTGTTTTTAACGCACCTGTAAATGTAAGGCACGTAAACGCTAATGCGCCTATACATTTCTGTGGGTGCGTTAGCGTTTAACTCGTGTAAGCCATTTACGTGAGTTAAAAACGCTAACGCGCCCATAGCGCCACTTAGTAAACCTAGCCCTAAGTTTGGTGGTCAAATTAGACTGCCAAAAAGTGAAGTTTCTTACCTGAAGCAGGTATTCTCCGAGGACAGCAGGCTGGATATTCTCACATGTGGGTGACGTCAAGTCGGCCCCGGAGGATTTTCAAGCAAAAATCACAAAAAGTCTCTTCTAGAATGTTCCATCGCGTGAGACGATCACACCGTGCATGCATGCGCACGATTTCCCGCCCGCCGCGCAGACACGTTCCTCAGTTGAATCCAAAAGATAAAAGAAAAACAACTCCAAAGGGGAGGTGGGAGGGTTTGTGAGAATATCCAGCCTGCTGTCCTCGGAGAATACCTGCATCAGGTAAGAAACTTTGCTTTCTCTGAGGACAAGCAGGCTGATATTCTCACATGTGGGTTATCCCTAGCCCCCAGGCTCACTCAACACAACAAACAATGGTCAATTGGACCTCGCAACGGCGAAGGCATAACAAGGATTGACCTGAAACAAGAAACATCTAACTGAGAGTGCAGCCTGGAACAGAATAAAAATGAGCCTAGGAGGGTTGGAGTTGGATTGTAAACCCCAAACAGATTCTGCAGCACCGACTGCCCAAACCAACTGTCGCGTCGACTGTCTTGCTGAAGGCAGTAATGAGATGTGAATGTGTGGACTGATGACCACATCGCAGCCTTGCAGATCTCTTTAATAGTGGCTGACCTGAGATGAGCCACTGACGAAGCCATGGCTGTAACATTATGAGCCGTGACATGGCCCTCTAAAGCCAGCCCTGCTTGGGCGTAAGTGAAGGAAATGCAATCTACTAGCCCAGTGATGGCGAACCTTTCAGAGACCGAGTGCCCTAACAGCAACCCAAAATCTAATTATTTATCGCGAAGTGTCGGTACTCATTATGGGCGGGGTCACCACATATGACTCCACCCCTATGATAGCCACACCCTCTTACACCAGCCATGGCGCATATAAACAGACATCATTGAAAATATTATACTAGTATAGGAGAAAAAAATAACATGATTTTATTTCATTATAAATCATTTCTGTAATTTGTTACAGCTCCAGTATACCCAGTGCAAAATAAGACAGCAGATGTAAATTCTCAAATTGGACATATTCCAAACACTAAAATGAAAATAAAATGATTTTTTCTACCTTTGTTGTCTGGTGATTTTGTTTTTCTATCCATATTGGTCCTAGTCTCTGATTCTGCTGCTCTCTATCTGTTCTCTTAACTCCATTTCCAGGGCTTCCTTTCCATGTATTTCTTTACTTTCTTCCTTTCTTCTTCATTTCTTGCCTCCATTTCTTTCTTTACTTTCCTCATTTTTTCATTTCTTGCCCTCCATCCATGTCCAGCAACCCTCCTCTCCCCTCCAGCTACAAATGTCCAGCCACCCTCCTCTCCTCTCCAGCCACCCTCCTCTCCAGCCACCCATGTCCAACCGCCCTCCCTCCCACCCAGCACCCAGCATCAGGCCGCCAGCCCTCCCACCCAGCACCAGGCCTCCCTCCCACCCACCCACTCAGCACCCAGCATCAGGCCTCTCTCCCACCCACCCACTCAGCACCCAGCATCAGGCCTCTCTCCCAACCACGCACCCAGCAGCACCCAGTATCAAGCCTCCCTCCCTCCCTCCTACCCGGCGTGGTGCTTGGTGGGAGGGAGGGAGGCCGGCCTGGTACTCGGAGGGACGGAGGGAGAGTGGGCGGAGCAGACCAGTGACTGGCGTGCGTGCCAAGGGAGAGGGCTCTGCGTGCCCTCTCTGGCACGCATGCCATAGTTTCGCCATCACCGTGCTAGCCAACTAGATATGGTGCATTTCCCGACAGCAACTCCCCTCTTGTTGGGATTAAAAGAAATAAACAACTGGGCGAACTGTCTGTGGGGGCTTGTCCGCTCCATGTAAAAGGCTAATGCTCTTTTGCAGTCCAAAGTGTGCAGCTTGCTTTTGCCAGGGCTTGTATGAGGGTGAGGAAAAATGTTGGCAAGACAATTGACTGGTTCAGATGGAACTCCGACACCACCTTTGGCAAGAACTTAGGGTGCGTGCGGAGGACTACTCTGTTATGATGAAATTTAAGGTAAGGAGCATGAACCTCTAGAGCCTGAAGCTCACTGACCCTACGAGCTGAAGTAACAGCCACCAAGAAAATGACCTTCCAGGTCAAGTACTTCAGATGGCAGGAATTCAGTGGCTCGAAAGGGGGTTTCATCAGCTGGGTGAGAACGACGTTGAGATCCCATGACACTGGAGGAGGTTTGACAGGGAGCTTTGACAAAAGCAAACCTCTCATGAAGCGAACAACTAAAGGCTGTCCCGAGATTTAGATTGTAAGCTCTCTGAGCAGAGACTGTCCTATGTTAAATTGTACAGCGCTGCGTAACCCTAGTAGCGCTTTAGAAATGTTAAATAGTAGTAGTAGTAGATAGGCTGACCTTCTACACGTTGATGGTAAGCACTAATCGCACTAAGGTGAACTCTTACGGAGTTGGTCTTGAGACCAGACTCTGATAAATGCAGAAGGTACTCAAGCAAGGTCTGTGTAGGACAAGAAAAGGATCTAGGGCCCTGCTGTCACACCAGACTGCAAACCTCTTCCATTTAAAAGAGTAACATCTTTTAGTGGAATCTTTCCTGGAAGCAAGCAAGACTCGGGAGACACCCTCAGAAAGACCCAAGGAGGCAAATTCTAAGCTCTCAACATCCAGTCCGTGAGAGCCAGAGACTGGAGGTTGGGATGTAGAAGCGCCCCCTCGTTCTGAGTAATGAGAGTTGGAAAACACTCCAATCTCCACGGTTCTTCGGAGGACAACTCCAGAAGAAGAGGGAACCAGAACTGACGTGGCCAGAAGGGAGCAATCAAAATCATGGTTCCATGATCTTGCTTGAGTTTCAGCAAAGTCTTCCCCACCAAAGGTATAGGAGGATATGCATACAGAAGGCCTGTCGCCTGTCTCCCAATGAAGGAGGAAAGCATCCAACGCTGGCCTGCCGTGGGCCTAAAGTCTGGAACAGAACTGAGGGACCTTGTGATTGAATTGAGTGGCAAAAAGATCCACAGAGGGAGTGCCCCATACTCGGAAGATCTTTGTGGCTACAGCCATGTTCAGCGACCACTCGTGAGGTTGCATTATCCTGCTCAACCTGTCGCCAGACTGTTGTTTACGCCGGCCAGATAAACGGCTTGGAGAAACATGCCGTGTTGGCGAGCCCAAAGCCACATCTGTACGGCTTCCTGACACAGAGGGTGAGATCCGGTGCCCCCCTGCTTGTTTGTGTAGTACATCGCAACCTGATTGTCTGTTTGAATCAGAATAATTTGGTTGGAAAGCCGATCTCTGAAAACCTTTAGAGCGTTCCAGATCGCTCGTAACTCCAGGAGGTTGATCTGAAGATGCTTTTCCTGAAGGGACCAAGCTCCTTGAGTGTGAAGCCCATCTACATGCACTCCCCAACCTAGGAGGGATGCATCCGTCATCAGCACTTTTTGTGGCTGAGGAATTTGGAATGTGCGCCCCAAGACCAGATTGGATCGAATTGTCCACCACTGAAGGGAATTCTGAAAGTCGATGGACAGCTGGATCACATCCTCTAGATCCCCTGTAGCTTGATACCACTGGGAAGCTAGGGTCCACTGAGCTGATCTCATGTGAAGACGTGCCATGGGAGTTACATGAACTGTGGAGGCCATGTGCCCCAGAAGTCTCAACATCTGCCGAGCTGTGATCTACTGAGATGCTTGAACCTTGGAGACTAGAGACAGAAGGTTGTCGGCTCTTGGCTCGGGGAGATAGGCAGAAGCTCTCCTCGTGCACAACAGAGCCCCTATAAATTCCAATTTTTGAACTGGGATTAGATGGGACTTTGGGTAATTGATGACAAACCCTAGTAGCTCCAGCACTTGAATAGTCATCCGCATGGACTGTAAAGCTCCATCCTGGGAGGTGCTCTTCACCAGCCAATCGTCCAGATAAGGGAACACATGTACTCCCAGTCTGCGTAGAGACGCTGCAACAACTGCCAGGCACTTGGTAAAGACCCAGGGCGCAGACGCCAAGCCAAAAGGCAGCACACAGTACTGAAAATGCTGCATTCCCAGCTGAAACCGCAGATACTTCCTGTGAGCTGGAAGTATCGAGATGTGAGTATAAGCATCCTTTAAGTCCAGAGAGCATAGCCAGTCGTTTTCCTGAATCATGGGAAGAAGGGTGGTCAGGGAAAGCATCCTGAACTTTTCTCGACCCAGATATTTGTTCAGGCCCCTTAGGTCTAGGATGGGACGCATCCCCCCTGTCTTCTTTTCCACAAGGAAGTAGCTGGAATAGAATCTGAGCCCTTCTTGCCCTGGTGGAACGGGCTCGACCGCATTGGCGCTGAGAAGGGCGGAGAGTTCCTCTGCAAGTACCTGCTTGTGTTGGGAGCTGAAGGACTGAACTCCCGGTGGGCAATTTGGAGGCTTGGTTTCCAGATTGAGGATGTATCCTAACCGGACTATTTGAAGAACCCACTGGTCGGAGGTTATCAGAGGCCACCTTTGGTGAAAAAATTTTAACCTCCCCCCGACAGGCAGATCGCCTGGCTTGGACACATTGATGGTGGCTATGCTCAACTAGAGCCAGTCAAAAACCCGTCCCTGGTTTTTGCTGGGGAGCTGCAGGGGCCTGTTTAGGCGCACTCTGTTGACGAGAACGAGCGTGCTGTGACAGAGCCTGAACCGGCTGGTGAGAAGTAGGAGTGTACTTACGGCCCCTAGAGGCATAAGGTGCACTTCTCTTCCCTTTAAAAAACTTCCTAGATGAGGAAGTGGATGCAGAAGGTGCCCGGCGGGAGAGAGAGTCCATAGCGTTGATAGAGATGATTAATCAACTCTTCGACCTTCTCACCGATAAGATGATCCCCCCGGCAAGGGATATCCGCAATTTTCTGCTGAGTACGTTCTTCCAGGTTAGAGGCACGCAGCCATGAGAGTCTGCGCATCACTATACCCATAGCAGAAAACCTGGATGTCACATCGCAATTATCGTAAATGTCCCTGGACAGGAACTTGCGACACACCTTCTGCTGTCTGACCAATTGGCGAAAAGGCTCAGCCTGCTCCGGTGAGAGTGCATCAACCAAGCTCTCAAGCTGCCAAACTGAGTTCCGCAAATGAATACTCGTGAAGAGCTGGTACGACTGAATTTTGGAAGCGAGCATGCCAGCCTAATACGCCTTTCTCCCAAAAGAATCCAAGGTTCTATGTTCTCGTCCCGGGGGCGCTGAGGCAAAGTTCCTAGAACTCTTAGCTCTTCTGAGAGCGGAATCCACCACCGCAGGGTCATGAGGCAACTGAGGCCGGACGAAACTGGGTTCCCCGTGGATCTGATACTGGGATTCAGCCTTTTTGGGAATAGTTGGGCAAGAAAGAGGCTTCTCCCAGTTCCTCATCAGCACTTCCCTGAGTGTATCATGAAAAGGAGCTGTGGTAGAAGACTTAGGTGGAGATGGATAATCCAGGACCTTGAGCATCTTGGCCCTGGGCTCATCCACAGTCTCCACAGGGAAGGGAATGGCCTTAGACATTTTCCACACAAAAGATGAAAAAGACAAGCTCTCCGGAGGGGAAAGCTGTCTTTGAGGAGAGGGGGTCGAATCAGATGGAAGGCCTAGAGAATCCTCGGCAGAGAACACTCCATGACCCCCATCTTCATCAGATGAGCCATCATCGGATGGGGCTAACAACTCAGAAAGAGCAGCCCAAATCCGAGCCCGTCTCGACATGGAGGTGCGGTGACCTCGATGACTGTGTCGAGAAGTCAACCCCCCCCCCCCCCCCAGGAGACTCTAGTGAAGCTTCCTCCATCGAAGGCACTGGAGAGTCGACCTGGGAAGCTGCTGACCCTGATACCTGAAGCGGTACCGGAGAAGGAGACCTCACCACCGGCGAAAGGCACGATGCCGCAGAAGCCTCCGGCACCGTCGGTACCGGTACCTCCGGTGCCGGACACAAATGTTGCAGCACCGCTTCCATGAAATCAGTAAAAATAGCCTTGATGCGCTCATCTTCAGAAGCTGTTGGGAAAGGCTGCGGTGCCAGTGTGGACTCCGGAGGCAGAACCTGCAGGGGTTGGGGAGCCGGTACCGGACTGCTAGACGACCTGCGCGTTGATACCTTCATAACAGAGGGAGAGCGATACTCTCGGCATCGACGCTTCTCAGGTACTGAATGCTTCGATGACCTGGAGCTCGTGGTACCGTGTCGCGAAGGAGAACGATGACGGTGCTTCCTGGCCTTCGCCCGACACCTGTCATCGAGACTCCTCGGTACCGGAGAGGAAGACGTGGAATCCACATGCTTCCTCGGGGCTGGGTCTGATACAGGTCGGTCCCGGTGGGCCTGCAAAGCAGGAGGCGCCAGAGCGGGTGGAGACCCGCTCGATGCATCACTGCTCCCAGCATGCATCGGTCTTTTAGCGGCCTTCACCTGGTCTCCCGATGCCAGCGCTGCCCTCGACGTTGACGGTACTGATGCCTACGGTACCGCCGCCGCCGAGGTACCGGACTGAAAAAGGGTTTTTCTCTGGGCCTCCCTGGAGACTTGAGTACGTCTTTTCATTTTAAGACATAACTTACATTTCTCCGGAAGATGATCAGGCCCAAAGCACTGAAGGCACTAGGAGTGCAGATCAGTGACCGAGATAGTCCGGTTGCAGCGGGCGCATGGCTTGAAGCCACTGGGTGACTTCGATGACATGACAGGAAAAACTTCGTCCGCTAAATTAAAAGACGCGATTTTGTCAGAAAAAATTGACAAAGAAGGGAAGAAAAAACCCCGACTGAGCGACGCAACACGGTCGCGACGAAAAAGAAAGGAAACTTAGAAATGGGGAAAAAACTGAGGAAATAAAGTTCTTTTTTTTTTTTTAATAATGAAAACAATGAAGGAACCGAAACACGTTCGACAAAGAAGAGAACTTTCCTCCGAAGCGAGGTAAACCGCGAAGCACCCGAAAAGGAACTCTGTGTCACCTCAGACGCGGAAAAAAGAGAACTGAGGAGCGTGTCCGCACGACGGGCGGGAAATCGTGCACGCGCGGTGTGATCATCTCGCACGACGGAACGCTCTAGAAGAGACTTTTGGTGATTTTTGCTTGAAAATCCTCCGGGGCCGAAGTGACGTCACCCACGTGATATCAGCCTGCTTGTCCTTGGAGAATAGCATGAATATCTTTGGCCGGTTTAAACTTAACCAGCCAGCGCTGAATATCGGCTTGGCCGGTTATGTTTAAACCGGCCAAAAATAAACCATATATTCAGTGCCGGTCATCAGAATCAGTCCTGCACTGAATATCCGGGCTCAGCGCCGACCACAGGAGACAGCCCGGTTAAGTCCCGCAGCCTGAATTTCAGGCCCATTCTGTTTTCTGGTAGTACAACAATTACAGCTGTCTTCTAGAATTTTGATTCAGTTTTGTCTTAATGTGTTGCATTTTTTTTAAATGAGCCTTTTCAACTGATTGTGTGTTTACTTATTTTGATTTGTGGGTCCCACTCAGGATTTCATAGACCTCAATCATATCCCTCCTCAGCCGTCTCTTTTCCAAGCTCAAGAGCCCTAACCTCTTTAGCCTTTCCTCATATGGGAGAAGTTCCATCCCCTTTATCATTTTGGTTGCTCATCTTCTAATTCCACTATATCTTTTTTGAGACATGGCAACCAGAATTGAATGCAATAATCAAGGTAAGGTCGCATCATGGAGCGATACAAAGGCATTATAATATTCTTGGTGTTATTTTGCATCCCTTTCTTAATAATTCTTAGCGTCCTGTTTGCTTTATTGGCTGCCGCCACACACTGGACAGAGGATTTCAGCATACTGTCATAGTCACATTTCTGAAAATTAAATGCTGCTATTGTAGATTTCCTTAGTGACTTTACTCCAGATATCAGTTCAAATTTGATCATGTTATGATTACTGCTTCCCCGCAGATCCAACACTGTTACCTCTGCATTCCACTAAGAACTAGATCTAAAATAGCTCCCCCTCTTGTTGGTTCTTGGACCAGTTGCACCAAGAAGTAGCCATTTATTACATCTAAGATTTTTACCGCCCTAGTGCTCCCTGATGTAACATTTATCCAGTCAGTATTGGGATAATTGAAATCACCCATTATTATAATGTTACCCAATTTGCCAGCTTTCCTAATTTTCGTAAACGTTTTTTCATCTGTATGTTCATTCTGTCCCGGTGGACTGTAGTACAGCCCTACCAGTATGCTTTTTCCCTTTACACATGGAATTTCTATCCACTCAATTCCCCCTTTAACATATAGCGCAACCCCCCCTCCAATTTGATCCACTCTATCATTGCAATATAATTTGTACCCTGATAACACAGTGTCCCATTGATTGTGCTCCTTCTACCAGATCTCTGAGATGCCTATATCTACCTCTTTGTTTAGTGCTATTTACTTCAACTCTCCCATCTTATTTTTTAGGTTTCTAGCATTTGTATATTAATTTAAGCTTCTAAAAATATTTTCTAAAAAGAAATGTCTTCAGTCGCTTTCTGAATTGACAGTAATGCTCTGTTAGTCTAAGGGAAAGAGGTAGGAAGTTCCAGCATGATGCTGCTTGATATGGTAGAGTCCTCGAGTGGTCCGAACTAAAGGGAAACCTAACAAATGATCATTTCTAGCAGATCTAAGAAGGCCTCCGTTCAAAAAAGAAAAATGATCAATCAAATAAGCAGGAATCTCCCCATGAAAAGGCTTGAAGACCAACACAGGTACCTTAAACTGTAGTCTTGCCTCTATAGGCAACCAATGTAAGACTACAGCCCTACCCCATTATGGAGCTGGTAGTGCTACATAAGACCAAATGTGGGGGGTTTTATTATCTACTTTATTCACTCAGAGTAATAGTGCCCACTGTCAAATAATGCTGGGATATTGATATTACTACACTAAATAGTTTCTCTTGCTTTATTCTTCAATGCTTCCTTTCTCCAGAAAATGACTCAGGTAATCTGGTGCTACTTACTGATTCAGGGATGGAAAGGATGTCTTTTTGAATTCTGAGCCCTGTGGAGCCACTTTTGAGCAGGCTTCAGCAATGCCAGTCACTCTCCCCTTTTCTATCAGTGCTTGGGTACATCATCTATACCTTGTGCCCTTACTCTGTTAGCAGGGAGATTTCCAACTCAGGTCTGCTGTCATGCAGTAGGAGCCGGCTATGTGGGTACTGTGGGCTTGAGCACCCCCAATATTGAGAGAATTCCTTGTGTGTGTCCAGGGAGGGGTTATTTCCATTGGGCTTAGCACCCCCCCAATAATTCTGAAAAGTTGGCTCCACCACTGTTGTAAGCAGGACAGGGTTTTGCCTTCTACACTCATATGGATGCTGGGATAAATGGGACTTCAGAGAAAATAATTCCAGCATCAACACCTGCATACCTGGGAATACCAGAAAAGACCAAGTTGTGTTATTTCTTTCAAAAGCTACTGGCAATGCCTATAAGAAACATCTACATGCTCATTATACATTTTCCCCTTGTGTTAAATCAGTAAATTTTACTTCGTTTGTTACTCTATGAGGAGTCAGGGTGTCCGAGTTCCTCAGTTGGGTGGAGATCTCCTATTTATTTCCTCTTTTTTTGTGAGGGGGTGGTTGGACAAAGGGGATGAGGTGGGACTGAGAAGTATGTTTGTGGGGATCTGCTGTTGAGAGGAAGGCTACAAGACACAAGGTCTTTCTCCATTTTGTCTTGTTGGGCTGTATCATGTCTTGTATTATGTTTTACTTATTTCTATGATTGGAAGTGTTGTATTTTTGAGAAACTCGATAAACAAATATTTAATAAATACTTCCAATTTGTTGCTGACACATACTGTAAAGGAGTGCCCTTTATAATAGAAAGTATTATGTTATATAGCTCAGTGAAAGGGCAATCAGTTCTCAAAAGGCGAGAAGCCATGTTGTCTTCCTTTAAAAATGAGCAGACATGCGATTTGGGGGTAATTTTAGAAAACGTTTTCCAAGTCCAATGTCTGTTTTATACAGGGAAAAGGTTTTGTATAAAATTGTGCAACTGTTTAGGTGTGCATAAATACACACCCCTACAAGATCATGCTTATCTGTTCCTGGGAGCATAGTTTGGAGGTGGATTTGCAAGTTATACGCATATTGTATAAAGTATGCAAGTGCACACATTCCAGGGATGCCAAGTAACCCAGTTCCAGGCTGGAGACTTTTTGGCCAGATCTGGTTTTGATCTTACATCTCAAAGCAGTGTAGGATTTGTAATGCCTGATCCTGTCAATTGAAGTAAGTAATGTAGGTCCCAAAATGCACCGGGATGGGGTGGTCAGAAATCCAGGACTGTTTTGAAATCTCCATTCTGGAACTGGGTAACTTGGCATCTCTGACATTCACACCAAAAGTGCAGATATAAATTTGTGCATTTCAAGTTGCACCGCTATTGGGGCTGGTTTTAAAAGCATATTTTATAAAGGCACATAGGCAACCACCTTGCCTTTATAAAATATGGATTAAATAGTACCACCTTGGACTTTCCACATAGGTATCTTTTCATAAAGCAGTAGGCCTTATATGTTTTAGAAGCATCAGTGTAGTTTTCACTTGCTATTTGTGCAGGTGATTGAGTAAGGAGGGCTGCATATTCTCTTGGAAATCCCGTACACATAGATATATTTACCAATAGTCAGAGTAGGCACATGCTTATGGGCAACCACTCTTCAAATGCCTCAAGACAGTTAGGAATATAAATCCACTGTTACCTTGTACACATTCTGATTTCCTTCCTCAACACAAACCCACGATACTTGTATAACTGGTGTGCAACTTATTTTATAAAAACACGTGGAGTTTTGGAACACTTTAATGCATAGGGCTCGTAGTAGAGTGCTCAACTTTTTAACTTAAGTTCCCCCTTTTTTGTTTTCCATTTGTTTTTGTCTATTTACGGTTCCAGATAGGTAGGATGGGGGATGGGGATTTAAATATAAAAACATAAAGTGGAGCATTTTCAATATGACATCTAAGTTTGAGTTGAGATGTTTTCCTGAAAACATTAAAAAAAAACACACACATCTGTCATGGCACTCGCTATGCCCCACACCTTGACTCACCTTTCAGGGTTGGCAGGCATTGAGATTGGGCTCCTTGGCTCTCTCGCAGTCTCTAGGCTATCTCTCCAGTGCAGTGGGTGGCTGTTGCCACAACCACTGGCGCCCCGTGGTATCCACCGCTCATGCAGGCCTCCTTGCTACGGCAGCTTCTGACACCGGTTGACATTGGTCCTTCCTCTAGGCACGCAAGCTCCCGCCTTGGTTCCTTTTTTAAAGAGACAGTGTTAGAAATTCCTGGGACGCCCGGATATGACATCACTTGCAGGCACTTTTAAAAGGAATCCTGGAACTCTTCTGCTTGCCTTTGCAACGGGTCTTCTAGCTGTGTCTTTGGTCCTTTCCCAGCCTTGTTCCAGTAGACTCCCGCCTTGTTTCAGTTGTCTTCTGCTTCTCCCTGGCCCAGACTTTGTCTGACCAGCCCCCAGTGGTCTTATTGTGGAATTTTGTAGGTCTAAGTGCTTTGAAAATATGCCTCAAAGTGGATAGTGTAAAGGTAATAGAGGAGCAAACCAAGACCTAGATAGAGTAGAAAGCCTGATGAAAGAGCCACTCTTCAAGGCAACTTTAAATTTCTGAAGAGAGATCAGCTTGGATAGAAAGGGGCTTGGAGTTCCAGTGAAAAGGGGCAGCATATATAGGCAGTTAAATATGACACAGACTTAGAACTACATATGAAAACTGTAATATTGTTAACAGCATTTAAGTAGCTAATATCAACATTAAGATGTCTTCCCTTCCCCCACTGAAATGCACAACATATGATATTGATGTGAATAAGAGGCATTACACATGCAAATATTGGCATATATGTATAAAATTGTTTTATGAAATTACTCCCAACGTGGCTAATAAATACAAAAAAAAGATACAGTTTTTAATGGATAGACGTAATACATTTTTGACAATTAATTACTTGATTAGGATTTATTTACCGCCTTTTTGAAGGAATTTAAACTAATCCAAGAACACAAGACCGTTGAAGATAAAATGATAAAATACTTTGGCACCAACAAGAACTTTAAAGTAGATCTGGGTTTTCTATCACATTATAAACCATAACAACATACTGCTTTTTCCACCTTTTGATCACTCAATCCACCTCTCCCTGTTACTCACTCCCTAGTATTGAAGGCCAGATCCTTCTTACTCAGGCGAGGGCAATATGGGCAAAAAATGGAAATATAAAAATATGTAAATGAACTATAAATGCACTTGAATGACAGTCTCAATAGGAAAGTAGGCAGTGGTGTGCTGGAGCCGGCTTGCACCGGCTCGCAAGAGCCGGTTGTTACATTTTGTACCGACTTGCGAGCCGGTTGTTTCCCACTGCGAGCCGGCTCTCCTCCCTCTCGCCTGCCCGATCAGGTCCCTCACCTGACTCTTCTAATTCTTCGGCAGGGCAGGCAGTCTTGCCTGCCCGCTACCAGCGCTGACTCTCCCCTGCCGGTTTGCACTTTAAAAATGGCTGCCGAGACTTCCAGAGGCGGCCTCACGAGACTTCTACTGAAGTCTCAGCGGCCATTTTGAAGCGTGAACCGGCAGGGGAGAGTCAGCGCTGGTAGCGGGCAGGCAAGACTGCCTGCCCCGCCGAAGAATTAGGTCGGTGAGGGACGGATCTGGAGGGAGGGAGGAGAAGTCGCCGGTGAACAATGCGGGAGGGGTGGCAGGGGAGAGAAGGGAGTCCCTGGGCATGGGTGGATGGAGGGGAGAGGAGAGTCACTGCTGGGCATGGGTGGATAGAGGGCAGGGGAGAGGAGGGTCACTGCTGGGCATGGGTGGATGGAGGACAGGGGAAAGAAGGGCCACTGCTGGGCATGGGTGGATGGAGGGCAGGGGAGAGGAGGGTCACTGCTGGGCATGTGTGGATGGAGGGCAGGGGAGATTAGGGTCACTGCTGGACATGGGTGGATGAAGGGCAGGGGAGAGAAGGGTCACTGCTGGGCATGGGTGGATGGAGGGCAGGGGAGAGGAGGGTCACTGCTGGGCATGGGTGGATGGAGGACAGGGGAAAGGAGGGTCACTGCTGGGCATGGGTGGATGGAGGGTAGGGGAGAGGAGGGTCACTGCTGGGCATGGGTAGATGGAGGGCAGGGAAGAGGAGGGTCACTGCTGGACATGGGTGCATTCAGGGCAGGAGAGAGGAGGGGAAAGAGAAGAAATGCTGGACATGGATGGAGGGAAGAGAAGAGTGAGGAAGATGAGATGAGGGAAAAGGAAGAGAGAGGAGAAAAACTGCACATGGATGAAGAAAATAGGCAGAAGCTGAGGACCCGAAATGAAGAAGAAAGGAGAAATGGAAAGGAAGCCCTGGAAACGGAGTTAAGAGGACAGATAGCAGCAGAATCGGATACTGGGCCAGCATGATCAGAAAAACAGTCATCAGACAACAAAAGTAGAAAAAAAATAATTTTATTTTCATTATAGTGTTTGGAATATGTTCACTTTGAGAATCAGGTGCTCAACATTAAAAGTTTATATTTATTTACTTACTTATGGCATTTTATCCCACATTAAACAAGAATTAGATTGGAACCTGGGATCATTTAATTTTTTTTTTCCTGGATAATGCATTGCCACCCCCCCCCCCCCCCACACACCAGGCTCTCTCCCCAGCTATAATCAGCTCTGCAATTTGGGGGGGGCACAGAGGGGGACGGGGGGCGCAGAGGGGGACCGGGGAGAGAGCCTGTTGTTAAACATTTACCAGCACACCACTGAAAGTAGGGGTTGGGAGTGAAAGACAGGGAGAGGTGGATGGGTGATCAAAAGGTGACAAAGCAGCATGTTGTTATGGTTTATGATGTGAAAGAAAACCCAGATCTAGTGAAAAGTTCTTGTTGGTGCCAAAGTATTTTATCATGTTATCTTCAACGGTCTTGAGTTCTCGGGTTGTTTTAAAATTTCCTCTTAATATTTTGGAAACCCAAAAGAGAGGGTAAAACAGCATACAAACCAATCCAACAACAAAAAGAAGCAACACTGGGCCTTCAAGATTGAGATAATCAATATTCTCCTTTATTGTGAAATTGACCTGACACGGGCCGTGTTTTGGCGCACAAGCGCCTGCTTCAGGGGTCAGAGAATCTTGATTTTTGACTTTCCAAGAAATGTATAACCAGACACAGTCGAGATACAATGCCTCTAGTGTCAGTGGTGTTTACTTGTGCTGAAACATGGCCCGGGTCGGGTCAAGTTCGCAATAAAGGAGAATATTGATTATCTCAATCTTGAAGGCCCAGTGTTGCTTCTTTTTGCTCTTAATATTTTGACCATTGTCATTGACACACAAAAGCAGGGTTGTTTTGCTTTGTGATGTTTGACATGGTGCCTGTATGAGTACATTCTTATCTTTAGCACCTGGCCCATCTCCCCAACATAGCACTCTTCAGATTTCCTGCATCGAATAATATATGGCACGTTTGAGGACAAGCATGGTTGTGTATGTTTATTGAAAACTTGATATACTGCCCATCGTCATGCATCAAGACAGTTTACAAACAAATACAAACTATATCAAAGAAAAAAGTAGGAGTGAAAGAAAGAAAGAGAGAGAAAAACTCCCAAAATGAGAAGTTCTCCTACAGCATCTATAGACCCTATCCCCAAATCTACCAACTTTATTGGCTTGCTCCAGTCATAAAAGATACCACTGATGGGGAAAATGTTCCACAACAGAGGAACCAAATAATAAAAAGCTGAGTAGCAAGTACTCCCCCATTGTGCTCTAGCAGGCAGGGTACCACTACAAGATTAGATAAACTTAGAATCATAGAAAATGGCAGCAGATAAAGGCCAAAGTCGTTAAATCGTGGGAGGATTGTGAAAAATTACAAGAGGACCTTACGAGACTGGGAGACTGTGCATCTAAATGGTAGATGATGTTTAATGTGAGCAAGTGCAAAGTGATGCATGGGGGAAAGAGGAACCCGAATTATAGGTACGTCATGTAAGGTTCCACGTTAGGAGTCACGGACCAAGAAAGGGATCTAGGTGTCGTCGTTGATGATACGTTGAAACCTTCTGCTCAGTGTGCTGCTGCGGCTAAGAAAGCAAATAGAATGTTAGGTATTATTAGGAAAGGAAGGGAAAACAAAAATGAGGATGTTATAATGCCTTTGTATCACTCCATGGTGTGACTGCACCTCGAATATTGTGTTCAATTCTGGTCGCCGCATCTCAAAAAAGATATAGTGGAATTAGAAAAGGTGCAGAGAGGGGCGACGAAAATGATAAAGGGGATGGGACGACTTCCCTATGAGGAAAGGCTAAAGTGGCTAGGGCTCTTCAGCTTGGAGAAAAGGCGGCTGAGGGGAGATATGATAGAGGTCTATAAAATAATGAGTGGAATTGAACGGGTAGATGTGAAGTGTCTGTTTACGTTTTCCAAAAATACTAGGACTAGGGGGCATGCGATGAAGCTACAATGTAGTAAATTTAAAACGAATCGGAGAAAATGTTTCTTCACTCAATGTGTAATTAAACTCTGGAATTCGTTGCCAGAGAATGTGGTAAAGGCGGTTAGCTCTACGGAGTTTTAAAAAGTTTGGACGGCTTCCTAAAGGAAAAGTCCATAGACTGTTATTAAATGGAAAATCCACTATTTCTGGGATAAGCAGTATAAAATGTTTTGTACTTTTTTTGGGATCTTGCCAGGTATTTGCGACTTGGATTGGCCACTGTTGGAAACAGGATGCTGGGCTTGATGGACCTTTGGTCTTTTCCAGTATGGCAGTACTTATGTACTTATGCCATATGGCCTGCTTGAGAATGGTAAAGATCTCATTGGAACATAAGGCAATGTCATAGATGACAAACAAACAGGAAGACCCGACTCAAATGCCTTATAGGTCATGAGGAGAAACTTAAATTTAATCTGATAGGCTACTGGAAACCAATGAACCTCTTTCAATAATGGAGTAACATGATCAAAGCATTTGGTATGGGTTAAGATCTTAACTGCAGTTTTTTTTTATATCAGCTGAAGGTGTTTCAAATTGAAATAAGATAGCCCATTATATAACACATTGCAATAGTCCTACATACTTATTACTTTATATAACACATTGCAATAATCCAAATTACAAGGGTATGTATGATCACAGGAAGTACAACGTGGTGCAGGAACTGTTTAACAAACCTAATATGTCTCATAACCACAAAACAGGCCCTGGAAACAGAGGAGATTTGATTATCAAATGTTAAATAGGAATCAAAATGAATGCCCAAAATCTGCAAGGATGTTGTGTAACTGATGGGTTGCCCATGATCTAACAAAGAGTTTTACTAAGAGGTGCCAACTCCCTCCTGGCCTGAGCCCTGTCCCTCTGATTCAGCCTCAGATTTGACAGGCTAGTGCCACCTGCTGTAAGGTGACTGAACTGCACCATCAGTGAGGGAGTGCTCTTCACTATACAATCCACTTCCTTCCAGAGGGCATTCTATAATAGGGCACTTGGTAGGAACCTATTCTATAAAGGAATGTAGGCGCCTGCTTTCTTTTTTATACTATTATATATATATATATATATATATATATATATATATATATATATATATATATATATATATGCTTAACATTTAGATGTGAGCAATTAAGCCAGTCATAGAGTTTGGTACATGAGTCCCGCCCATTCTCTGCCCAGGCTGCACCCATGTGTATACACTAAAGGGCCCTTTTACTAAGCAGCGCTAAAAGGTGGCCTGAGCAATCCCTATTGTGCTTGAGCACTTACTACCATCTGGTTTGTAGGTGGAGGAGTAGCCTAGTGGTTACTGCAGTGGACTTTGATCCTGGGGAACTGGGTTCAATTTCCACTGCAACTCCTTGTGATTGTGGGCAAGTCACTTAACCCTCCATTACCCCACGTACAAAAAATAAGTACCTGTGTATATGTAAACCACTTTGAATGTAGTTGCAAATTACCACAGAAAGGCGGTATATCAAGTCCCATTTCCCTTTCCCTTACATGATAACTATGTGGTAATCAGGTGGCAGTGTAGCTGCACTATCCGATTAGTGCAGACCTGCTCCCAGCACTAACCCCCCCCCCCAACCTACTTTTTAGCACATGCATATGCAAAACCTACTGTGGGCCACCTGAGCGTGCCTTGCGGTAGTGCATTTTAATCTGTGGTATGCATACATTAGTGTTTACCGCAGCTTAGTAAAAGGACCCCTAAGTTAAGCTGGTATTTGCAGAATAGCAGCTAGGTGGAATTTTGGCATTTATGTTAAACAATTTTTGATGTAATGAGTGCATAAATGTTAACACCTGTTTTATAGAATTCCCTCCCCCAATATTTCCAGATGTTTCTTCTGTGAGTGTGATATGATTGGTCTGCCAGGGCTTCCAGTTTGTGAATTATAGGTAGCATGTAGAACATGCCCACATAAGTATGGCTTGGTATGATTTTTTTTTTATTTTTATGTGACTGGTTTTAGAAATGTCTTGATAAGATTTTTCAGTTTTGTATATTCCTGTATGGGTTCCCAATGTGGCTAAAAGCACACACACAGCTTCAGTCACCTTTGAAGAGGGTGATTACCTCATTACCTATATAAATGGCTTTGAATATTGCTCCCTGCCCCATGAGTTACCATTTGCATAAGCTGTCTTACTATTTTACTATAGATGATTAGCGTACTAGTAATATCAAATGTTTAAAATATGCGTTTTTCTGCTGTCTCATATTTATTCAAGATACACTTTAAATGTGCTGTCAGACCTTGGAGAAGGAGAAAAAGTTAATGATGATATTATTATAAAGTGGGTAAATCAAACTCTCGCAAGTGCAAAAAAGACAACTTCTATCACCAGCTTTAAGGTAATTTGGATAATATTATATGGAAAAAGTCAAGAAAATGAGAACTCAACTAAAATGATGGCATGTAATTATTTTATTAGTTTATTTTGTTGCCACTAAGATAATAAAAAGTGCAGAAATTTCATATACTGTTTTGAGAAAATAAAAATTTCCTGTGTCACTGGGTACAATTACCTCTATGCTTTTCTCCCATAGAGAGTATTGGTTAATACTATTTTGTAGATAGTATTAACCAGTACATCATAATAAGAGAAACCTTTTGGTCTGAACCCTTGTGCTCAAGAGCAGGATAGACTTGAAAAGGCAGGGAAAATAGAAATGTTGTCTTATGGTGAGATTTGGAGCATCTGTTCTTCAAAATTCAGTTATATAAATGGCTGTAAGAGATTAAAACAACAAAAAACAAAACTCAGATAACATGGTACAAACAGTGATGTGCAGGAAGAGGGCTCCTGGATGGAAGCCATAGGCAGCAGAATGGGTGGGCCACTGGGGCCATAGTCCTATCAAATATTTTGCCCAACACAGCATGAGAAACCAGAGAATTGGAGGCATGGCCAGAGATTGGTTTATTTGGCTACTCCAACCAAAAAGGACTTCTGCAGGCAGCAGTGATGTAGCCAGGACTGATTTTTAGTGGTGGTCTAAGATTGACATGGGTGGAACTAGGCCATGCAGATGTTGACACTGCCTCCAGTTCTCTCATTGATCTCTGCAACATAAGGAACTGGAAACATTCTTGGAGTAAGGAAGTCAGTTTGCTTTATCAGGAAGATATATTCATATGTGTTCAATGAATATTGAAATGCTGCTTTCCTTTTAGGATGCATCCATTAGCACTAGTTTGCCAGTACTAGACCTAATAGATGCTATTGCACCAAATGCCATTCAGCCAGAAATGGTCAAGAGAGAAAACCTTTCTTACACAGACAAACTGAACAATGCCAAGTAAGTCTATAATGAATAAATGCAGGCAATTACAGGATGAAATGTTGCTCACCTTACACAACCCGCTACTTTCCTTCTAGATCTTTCAGGCTTAGATGTGAAATTTTAGTCATGTGCAGAGATGTTTTACTAGATATGCAGCAGCACAGGCTGGATGTACCTCTTAGGCGAACCTAGGCACAGGAGTAGGGGATCGTCCTGCAATGATGGGAGGGCAGAGGTAAAGAGAAAGAGGCCCCCCTTCATGCAGGAATGCAGGGGAGGCTTAGGGGAGGGGGTCTTTTTTAGAAGGGGTACCTTCATGCCGAAAGGGGTGCCTTCTCTGTCTTGGCAGCACTTCTGACAAGCACTACTAAGAGTGACAGTATTCCACTAGACCCAACCCTCAAAGATGTGGGGCAAACTGGTAGAGATTCTGTTTTACAGTGATAAAATGTCACTGGCCTTCCTCTACACCTCTAAAGGGGGAGGTCTGTGGAATTCTGCTGCTCAGGCTGGGTGGGGCTAGTGACAATGCTTCAGAATGGAGAAGGAAGTGTCCCTCTTACAGCAGTACCCTTAGGAAGCTGCCTGCTCTGCCTAGTGTATAATTTGGGCCTGCATACCACAGATGATCTTAAGAAAAAACCCCCAGAACATTAGTTTCCAGTGTCATCTTTTATACAGTTTAAGGGGGGAATTTATCAAGGTGCGGTAAAAGATCACCTTTTACCACATCTTGATTCCCTGCAGGATTCAGGAGCCTGCGGGATCTCGACAAGTTTCCGAATCCTGTGATAAAAGAATAACACTACTTCCAAGTAGGGAGTTGTACGGGGACAGAAATCTAACCTGTCCCTGCCGAAATCTAACCCGTCCCTGCCCATCTCCTTGGGAACTAACTTTTCCCCACCCATCCCCACCACAAGTTTATTGTATGTGTTTGTATTTTATGTGACTTTATGAATGGTTATGCTGTAATTCACCTAGAAATTATGTGAAAAGCAAAATGTAAATATTTTATTAATAATAATAATCATCATCATAAACATAATAGCAGTAGTAGTAACAATTGTATTTTCTTATTTTTGTTTGAAGGTATGCCATTTCAATTGCCCGTAAGATTGGTGCCCAAATATATGCCTTACCTGATGATCTGGTGGACGTAAAGCCAAAGATGGTTATGACAGTATTTGCATGTTTGATGGGAAAAGGCCTGAACAAATTAAAATAATTAAGATATTTCTCTTTGTTTTCTGCCATGTTAAAGTAGTAGCATTATCAAAATTTCTTATATAATTTGGTTAGCAATTAATTGCAAAAATCAGAACAGAAAAAAAGAGAATCTTAATGATATGACACAATTTGTTTTCTATTTTATCTCTATGGGGGGGAAAAAAAGCATAGTACATCTGGGCCATATCACTAAGATTCTCCTTGTTTCTGTTCTGATTTTTGTAAGCTTCAATTTAGGTACTCATGAATTAGGTACATTATTAATCTAAGTGAATTGTGAGGCTGCTGTAGTGGTCGTTAACAGAATCATGTATGAGAATTTCACAGAGAAGACTATAGGGAGGGCTGAAATTTAGGTCCGCCAGAGTCCTAAAAGCAGGGGGCATGGCTATATAATTTAAAGTTCATACCTTTTATTGCAAAAATATGTGAAACTCTAAGACATGAAACAGATGATGATAAATTTCAAAAGAAGATCTTTTAAAATTATCTGAAATACACAACAGAATCACAAACTATGCAAACTGAAGCTCTGGAATCTGAATTATCTGGCCTGCAGGAGGCTTCCATCGAGCCTGTGTTGGCGATAAAGAATCTCTTCTGGCTGGACATTGATGTTCTGGAACTGATGCTGCAATTAGTCTTTTAGGGGATCTTCATGTGTGCCTCTCTTTTCAAAGGGATCCTTCCCTGCTGCTCAGACCTCTGAAAGGACTTGCCCTGGACACTCATTGGGCCTTTCTAAGGCTGGGCCCTAATCTAGCCTTTGGGCCCAAAGGTTTGACCACTCCTGATCCAGGTGCTGCTTCACACATAGTGTCTTATATTTAGTTAATGTAGAACTACAGATGGTTTAGCACATGTCTGATCCTATATAATAATTCTCACCTCCAACGTTCTGACAGTGCCTGGAACCGTGGCTCTGTGGTCTGCTTCTGTCGGTAGATCAGTGATGTCATCAGCTTCACACTGCCTCTTCTTTGGCTTCTGTTTCTACTGTTCCTGTGGTCCCGCCCTTGAGGGCGGGACCACAGGAACAGCTGAAACAGGAGCCAAAGAACAGGCTGTGTGCAGCGTCCCTGCGTGCAGGAGGTAAAACCTTTAAAACAAAAGACGGCTCTTAGGGACAGAGAGGTGGGGAGGGGGGTCCTGAAATGACAGAGGGGGGAAGGGGCGCTTCTGTTTCTGCTGTTCCTGTGGTTCCGCCCTCACAGGAACAGCTGAAACAGAAACGAAAGAAGAGGCTTTGTGAAGCGGATGACGTCCCTGCGTGCAGGAGATAAAAACGAGGGGGGTCATGAAACGACAGAGGGGAGTGGGGAACGGTGGCGGGGGAGGGTTTTCGACGGGAAGGGGAGGGCGAGAGGGTCCCGGCAGGGGGGACCAGGGGTCAGTAACGCGGAGGGGAGGGTGTTGAAATCGGAGGAAGGGGGAGTCTGGAACTCAATGAGGGAGCCTGGCACTGGAAGGAAGGGGGGGCCGGAACACAGAAGGAAGGGAGGGAGGGGGCGTGGCTCTCGGAGGGGACAGAGCGACACAGTGAGGGAGAGTGGGGGATTGCCTTGCTAGCGCCCATTTCATTGCCTACCAAAACGGGCCTTTTTTTACTAGTCATTAATAAAACAGTAATGTTCTGTTTCTACTAGTTAATATTTTTCTTCCAACCATCTCAGACTACAAGAACTGTTCATGGGTTTACACATGTGAAGGGCAATTCTTCAAAGGGGCATCTACATTTAGGCACTTATTTGAAATGTCTTCTATAAAAGAAAGTAGGTACCTACTTTCTTTTATAGAATCTTAGAATAACTGGGTATGTATGCGTGTGTCTCCTTAAATGCCACCACTTACGTTACAGAGCTGGTGTAAATGTTTGTGCTTAGATTCAGAAGGTGTGTGCATAACGTACAGTATCTGTAAACTACACTAGTAAGTGTGTGCCCTGTCCAGACTCTGCCCATGTGAAGTACATGCTATAGAAGATATGTGCATACTTACGCAATTCAATGTAGCTAGATTGTCATGTAAATGTGTATCATATGTGACTAGAATTACCAGCATTTACGTGTGTACATGCTGCCTACATTTAGGTGGTTCCTTATAGAATGATAGTCATTCACTCAATCTTACGACATCTGTACCTCTGAAACTTGAATTTTATTTGGGAAGCAGTTGTTCAACTTAACTGATAGTGCAGCAATAAATTATCCAGCTGTTGAAATGCAGAACTACGTACTCCTTTTGACATAAAATGTGTACCACCATATTTTTCACTTCACACTGTGCATTTGTACTTTTGTGAACCCATCTGAATTCAATTAAACCACTATTAATTGGTGTGCTTCCCACTATAAGGGACAGAGGCTAGTGGATAGCAAATAAACCAGAACTTCTCCAAAGAAGTACAAAGACAAGAGCTTTATTTTACAGCATTAGCGCTGGTGTTATCTCCACCATGACGTAGAATGTCATTCTACAAAGGCAGTTGAGGAGTTCACCATAAATAACTTATTTGTGTAACCTGTAGTTTTCCTGTACCAGGGTTTTTTTTTAAAGCTAAGTAAAGATATTGTAAAACATTCTAAGTTATTTCAGTGGTTGCTATAAAAATGAGTGGTGTTTTTGCTATTCACATAAATTGTTAAAAATTTGTACAAAAATTCTGATATGAATCTTTTTACAAATCATGGAAACCATGTAGCATTCTTACTTTATGAGGCAATTCTGTAAATGTGCTTACTGCTGTTCACTTGTCTTTTAGATTGTAAGCTCTTTGAGCAGGGACTGTCCCTCTATGTTAAATTGTACAGCGCTGTGTAACCCTAGTAGCGCTTTAGAAATGTTAAGTAGTAGTAGTAGATCACCCAAAGTTGTGTGGGGATAACATGTAAACTAATTGACTAAATAGATGCTAACAATCAATTATGGGCGTTAAGCACTGATTGGCAGTCATTAGTAGTTACACACAGATCTGCCCTGTGCCCCTATTCTATAACCTGCTCACCTAACTTATCTTATATGCAACTCCAAAGGGGGTGTGGCCAGAGGAGGGGCATACGTGGGTCAAGGGAGTTCCCAGGATTTAGGCATGCAGTTATAGAATACTTGTATTTCTGTTCCTGACAGTAGTTGTGCGTGATCATTTACACCAGCCTTTGGCTGGCTTAAGTGCTCGTGCTCAAACTTAGGTGTAAACTTAGGAAATATAGTATGCTATAAAGATAGCTCCACATGGAACTACCTTTATAGAATTTGCGCTTAATGTGCATCAACCTGGTGCCTAACTTTGGGTGACCGTTACTGAATACCCTCTTTATGCCAATTCTATAACAGCATCTTTATGCCAAGATTCTGCTATAGAATACTAGTATAAGTCGGCATTGGTGTACCTATGTTTAGACACGCCCTCGTACGCCATGTCAATTGCAGGCATAATTTGGTGCCCCTAGGTGCACCAAGAGGTATGTCTACTAAAAGGTATTAAGCCTTAATGGGTGCTTAGCATGCGTTAAAACACCATACAGCATGTTAAAACATATTGCGGTAAGTAACCTGTTTGTGTGCGCTAAGTGCGTGGTATTTATTTTCTGGAGGGGACATGTCAGGGGCAGAGAATGGGTGTGGACACGCTATCCAGCTAGCATGTTCTGATTACTGCTTGCTAATTGGTTAGCACATTCATAATGCAGGAGCCTTTAGCACCTCCTAAATAGGAGGTGGTAAGTGCTCCATTAATTTTTTTCAGGTTAAGCGTTAGCAAACGACTTGAAAAAGAAATACTGGAAATTTCTCTATTTCCTAAGCACACTAGAAATGGGCTTAACGTGTGGTAAAGTCTGATGTTAGCACGTGTTAAGTCCATTTACTAGTGAATTTTAGTAGACAAACTCCCAAGTGCTGTGCATAATTTTTACTATGCTATAAACTACGCATGTGTCTGGGAGACATTTCCATGGCTTGCCTATGCTCTGGCCACATGTTTGATTTGATTTAATAATTTGATATACCACTTATTGCAACTGTTTAAAAGCAGTTTACAATAAAATAAGATAAAACATTTGCAAAGTAACATAATATACATCAAGCAATAATTAAATATCATTCAAATATGAAATCATAAATGAAAACAGAAATCCTAAGAACTGCCAAAAGTATTCTACAAAATCCAAGTATTCAAAGCTTTATGAAAGCCAAAGTAACTGGACACACCACTTACATTAACTGGCAAAGAATTCCACATATGTGGTCCTACCTTCACCCTCCCCCCTTGCAGTTAGGCACTATGGCACTTAGGTGTACCTTATAGAATAACGCCTAGTACATATAGGTGCCTGTCAATTCATGGCACCTTAGATACATGTAAGTGGCATGTACCTCAAGGCTCCAGTTTATAGAATTGCCCTGTTAGTAAAATAGTGTGGAACTGTCTGATATCTAAGTTTTGAAATATTAAATCTTGTGTTTGGGAACATGTATTTTAAATTAATATTTTACTAATTTCTGCAGAGCTCAAAGATTATATTTTATACATTTGTCGTGAGAACCTGCCAGCCTAGAACATTAGTGTGTTTATGTTTTAAGGCAACCAAGTACAAAATGAATTCCAAACCATTTTTAAATTTAGACTTATGAAGGCGATTCAGGAATTGGTCCTTGTGTGCACTTTATGTATCGGGTTTGTGTACACTTTTCATATTTGTTTAGATATATGCATTCTGTGATATCATGCAATGCATTGCTTTGGCATCAAAATAATGCTGTAATATATGTATCGTATGAGAAAATTAATAAATTCACTTTTCATGATCCATTAGCTGTTTATGTTTCCTGCTTATTTTTTTCTTTTCACCCAGCATTTCTCTCCTGCTCTTTTTTTTTTTTTTTTTTTTCAACTCAGTTGTGGCCAGGCTGGGAACTGGAATGAGCCTTCTTTAGCATTGCCTGAGGATTTTTTTCACCCCACCCCCACATAGACAGAAATGCTGAAAGGCAATCATGTCAATAGTCCTGCATTATGGGCATGTGGTCTGGCTCTTTTTGAAGCCTGAAAGCTATGATCCTCTACTTGGATGTTAAGTGTCTTAGGTAAAACTTTTGAAAATATAGCTTGCCCTAGATTCTCTGTCTATACCAGTCTAAAGGATAGCCATAATACAAGTTTCAGACCCGACCATATCTTTGCTGGAAAAAACTAAGAAAATCACCTTGTTCATCAGTTGGGAAATGGGTTGGAATATCTAAATTTACAACTTATGGTGCAATGGTAGATCTAATACCATTCTGAGAAATCTGAAGGTTCTGTATGAAATACTAACAAACAGGGGCGTAGCCAAGGGTGGGCCTACGCGGGCGCTCGGCATAGGAGACGCTTCCGGGTTAGAACGAAGCAGCAGCAGCATGAATCGCTACCACTGCTGCTGAAACGGGATGTACATGCTGGATCGTGGTGGTGGTAGGTAGGCAGCGTCTGGGAAGCGCTGCAGTGGGACAGAGGGAGGGAGATGCAGCATCGGAGCTCAGCCTTTTAAGGGTGGTGCCCCATTGAAGAGAGGGAGAGTTGGGGGGGAGGTCTCCATAAGATAGATGCTGCATGGGGGGGGCATGAGGTGGAGAGGGGTAAGAGAGAGAATTGTGGGACATAGGGTAGAGAGGGTAAGAAAGTTAAAAATCTTGCATGGGGAGGGGAGAGGGACAAGAGAGGGAGAAATGTTGGACATAGGGGGGTAGTGGGGAGGGAGAGATGTTGGACGGGGTGGTGAGGAGGAGAAGATAGATGGTGAAAAATTGGACATGATGGTGGAGGGCAGGAAGAGATATTGAAGGGGAAGCGAGAGATGTTGGATGGGGCACAAGGGAGGGGGAGAGGCAGAAATGTTGGACATGGCACGGCAGTGGAAGGGAGGAAGAGAGAAAATGCTGCATGGGGGGAGGGGGAAAGAGAAGTGTTGGACCCATGGCACAAGAGAGGGAGAAATGGTAGAACGTGGGAGAGAGGGAGATATATTGGACCTGGGGCTGAATGAGAGGGAGAGAAAAACACAGGAGGTGGAGAGGGAAGAAAGGAGGAGATGTTGGATTCAGGAGCAGAAGGGTGATGGAGACATGCTGGACAGTGGGAGTGAGGGAAGAGAGAGGGAGAAATGTTGGAACATGGGGGAGAGGGCAGGAGGGAAGAGAGATGTAAGGCTACAAGAGTGGGGTGGGGAGAAAGAGGGAGCAGATGCTGGGCTACAAGGGTGGAGGGAAGGAAGATGGTGGAACCATGTGGGAGAGGCCAGGAAGGAGAGGAAGAGGGTGGCAAGGAAATAAATAAAAAGATAGTGATTATTTTTGAGGTCACGTGACGCCATGCACGCGAGCGGTCGCTAAAAGATCAGCTCCGTGCTCCTTCTAGATAACCCCGGTTTGGAATCCCGCAAACCTAAGCCAAATCACCTCAGCAAGGATCGAGATACCATCTTAACGATATACCTACTCTAGTTGGTGGTCAAAAGCGGCGATGGCGGCCAAATCGATCCGACGAGACAAGGAAAAGAGCAAACTCGGAGAAGACAAGATGGCGGCCCCGGCAAGTCCGTCGAACATAACAGTTAGCTCCGCATGGACAGCGGAAATCGTGGGAGAAGTCACTACAGCACTGGAAGCCATCTTAGACAAGAAACTACAGGGGCTGGAAGCCAAACTCGAGGGTCTCCAAACGCACATGACTCAACTAAGTCAGGAAGTGGCTAGTTTTCAACAGCGCACGGGGGCCCTCGAAGATCAGGTCACTGCGGTGGAATGCCAGTATGCCAAGCTCCTGAAAACGGTTGAAACTCAAGCGGAAAAGCTTGAAGATCTCGAAAATCGATCGAGAAGAAACAACCTTCGTTTTGTAGGCTTACCGGAGGAGTTGGGAGACAAAGAGCTACGAGGATTTTTAGAGACGTGGCTTACAAAAGAACTCCGATTACCTACAGATATGGGCCCACTGGTCATAGAACGGGCCCATCGGGTAGGACCGGTGAGACAGAATAATAACAGACCAAGGGTGGTTATCTGCAGAGTATTAAATTTTCATCACAAAACTGTCATCATGCAGAAATTGCGAGCGGGAGCCGGCTTGAACTACAACAATTACAAAATCCTATGTTTCCAAGATTATTCCATGGCGGTGGCCGCCCAAAGAAAGAACTTCTCACCAATTTGCTCCCAGCTGGTGCAGCATAAAATCAAGTTTGCTTTATTGTATCCTGCCAAATTAAAGATATTTTACCAGTCCAATACGCACATGTGCAACACGCTACCGGAAGCTCAAGAATATGTTAAAAGCATTTTAACAGCTAGAGATGAATGAATATTGCGGAAGAAGTAATCAAACTGACATGAGAGATTGAAACTCGTATACCAAAGACACAGCAAACATGGTGACAGAATTCTGGTACCAACCATAAACACAATTGGATTATAATTCTAACTAAGAACCTAGGATTACAATGAGAAGCTGGAATAGTTTGAAAGCTGCGAAAATGATAATGACAATATCTGACAGGAGACGCCGCGAAAGGACCTTCTTATATCGGATGAGGAATCAGCCCTGACTTGCAGTGGGATATTAAAATCAACACCAGTGAAGGACCAAAATCACTCCTCTGGGATACCAGAATTGGCAGGGGTGACGGCGCATACTGATAATGACTTGATGAAAGATGGCTGGCTGTGGCTGAAGAGTGCATGGCCATAGAGAAACCTGACAATCACAGTCGGGAACGGGAAAAAGAAAAAAAAAAAAAAAAAAAAAACAGGAGAGAAGAACAGAAGAGACGACAAATAAAGGAGAACCCTCCTAATAACTACATATGGTGTCTCTGAGGCTGGTGAATGCGCAGCAAACTATAATATCCAGGTTTAAGAGTAAAATGTTTAAATACACTAAAGTTCTGTTTGTTAGAAGAATTTAATGATAAGATAATAAGGAGATTTTGGGTTAAAGTAATCTCATGTTGAATAGACATTATACTGTCATTAGGACAAAATACAACTGCTTGGATTTGACACAGCTGACTAGGGTGCTGTAACCCTGGCGGGGCATGTCAAAAATGTGAATTGATGATGAAAATTCTGAGGGACAGTTATATGTTAAAAGTATATGACCTTGTTACTGGGACACTGATACTAGAGTATAAAAGGTATTACGGGAGATTGAAATGCATGAGAAGATAAAATGCACTACGGGGGAGACTGGAAGGAGGGGGTTAACACGTGACAAGTCCAATAGGGACTGGGAACTCAAAAGGGGAACAGGGAGGGGAAGAGGAAGGTAGACTTCAGGGAGGGGATAAGAATGGGAAGGGAAGGATAGTGAATAGAACACAAGTAGATAGAGATAGTATTGGGAAAGAGGGATGGGAGGGGAAGAGAGTAACCCATTATAAAGCCAAAATCCAAACACAACTAATAGAAAGAACATGGCATCATAGAAGGGGTGGCTGGAGGCTGGGCCGGCGACTCCTAGAAGTAAAGTGTTATCAGAAGACAGTACAATGGATACAAAAAGGTAACAGATTAAGGTAGTATCTTGGAATGTAGGGGGCATACATTCCCCAATCAAAAGGTCAAAAATCTTGAGGCATCTTAAACGCATAGGGGCAGATATTGCGATGCTCCAAGAAACACATTTGTCCAAAACTGAGCATGCCAAACTAGCTAAATGGTGGGTAGCTGATTGTGTGGCATCTGCGGCCGTGGGAAAGAAAGGAGGGGTGGCAATACTCATACGAAAGGGGTTAGCAACTAAAGTGCATAGGATAATTACAGACCCAGAGGGTAGATATGTTTTGGGTATAGCTACGATAAATGGAAAAAACATGCTTCTGGGAAGCATTTATGCTCCTAATGTACTAGACCAAAAATTCTATAAGAATGTACTCAAACAGATCACACGGTTGGAATCGCTACCCACAATGTTGGGAGGCGATTTCAATATGACATGGGATCCAATCCTAGACAGGTCACACCCCCCAACTAAAATAAGAAAAATAGATACCAGAGGACTACCAGATTTTTGTACAACACTTGATTTAATTGACGTCTGGCGGACACTACACCCACTTGACAAAGAATACACACACCAATCCAGAGCACACGGAACATCATCTAGAATAGATTACTTACTAGCATCCCGCAACTTATTAACAGATATCATGGCGGCCCATATAGACCCTTGTGTAATATCGGACCACTCGGTGATAGGAATGAAATGGAACGAAGGAGGGAAAGATGAGAGGATGCACAACTGGACGTTTCCCGCATACTTGATAAGAGAAGCAAAATTTAGGGAATATTTGCTCGCAAAATGGGCTGACTATAAACACTTTAATGAAGGCTCAGTGAACGAAACGACTAATTTTTGGGAAGCGGCAAAGGCAGTATTGAGGGGCGAAATTATAAGTTATGTTGCGCAATATAAAAGAGCAAGAGATAGAGAAATTATGAGGCTTGAAAAACAACTACACCACTTGAATAGGCAATACGGCACGAATCCCTGTAACAAGACTAGACAGGAAATATTGGCCCTACAAACAACTCTGAATTCACTCCTGCACGAGAGAGAAATAAAGTCTCAGGCCTATTATAGATTCCAACTATATAGACATGGGAACAAAGGGGGCAAATATCTAGCTCGCCTTATAGCACCTAGGTATGCATCTAGGAACATAACAGCTATGAAAACCAAGGAGGGGAACCTCATACACACTAATCATGAGATCAGGCTAGCTTTCCAAACATACTATCAGCAACTTTATAAGGCTTCAGACCAGGAGGGATTATCAGGGGAATTATATTTAGAGGGCCTACAAATTCCGAAGCTGCAATGCAGTGACCAGAATCGCCTGAATGCTAGGATTAGCGATGAGGAGGTGGCCTGGGCCATTACTCAGAGCAAAACAGGCAAAGCCCCAGGTCCAGATGGATATAAAGCGGAATTTTATAAGCTGATGGGAGACTCGGTGATTCCTACCTTGGCTAGGGTATTTAATGAATGGATAGAAAAAGGTAAGATGCCTGAACATTTAAATTTAGCCCGAATAGTGGTGTTTCCCAAGCCTAAAAGAGATGAAAAATTAGTTACATCTTACAGACCTATCTCCCTACTCAATCAGGAAGCAAAGCTATTTGCCAAAATACTGGCAAACAGACTAGGCAGAATACTACCTGAGCTCATACATCCAGCACAAGTAGGATTCGTACAAGGTAGATCAGTTACGAAAAACATGAGGAACATTCTGGCGGCCTTGGAAGGATTGGGTCACTCCAAGGAACAAGCTTTAATGATAAGCTTTGATGCAGAAAAAGCATTTGATAGAGTGGAGTGGCCCTTTCTGTACTCGGTGCTAGAGAAATATGGATTCAATGGCAACTTTATGCAGGCAATCAGAGCACTGTATTATTTACCGAGAGCACAAGTACTGATAAACGGTAACGTATCAGGAGAAATACAGATTGGTAGAGGAACAAGACAGGGGTGCCCTCTGTCACCCCTGTTATTTGCGCTCCAATTGGACCCTCTCATTAGGGATATATATGATTGTAAAGCGGTACCTGGGGTGCAATTTAGGAAACAGGAGTTCAAACTGGCTGCATTTGCAGACGACTTGTTAATGATAATTACAAAACCGAAGAAGACACTTGAAAATCTTTTAGAGATTTTCCATGAATATGGAGACTATTCGGGTTTTAAATTGAACATGGACAAGTCGGAAGCACTTGCGATTAATGCGGATATCCAATGCTTATGGCTGGATGGATTCCCTTTGAAACAGACACATAACTTCTTTACATATTTGGGAATATTGCTACCGGCTAGGCCGAGAGAGATATATCAATTAAATGTAGCAAAACTGTTAGAGCAGACAACCCAACAATTGGACTCCTGGACCACTTTGACGCTGTCTTTGTCGGGGAGGATAAGTCTTATAAAAATGGTCATTTTGCCAAGGTGGCTCTATGCACTACAGATCTTGCCCATAGCATTGTTACAGAAAGATATAAAACACCTATATAGACTAATGTTTAGGTTTTGCTGGGCCAGGAAAAGAGCTAGGATGCAGCAGAAATATATGTTGGGAGGATGGAAACAGGGGGGCTTAGGAATTCCCAACATTAAACTTTATAATATGGCCTGCCTCCTACGGCATGTGAGGGATAGGATTTACCAAACTCAAGAACATACACCCCTTGAGATGGAAAACGCGCTCTTTAGTCCTTATCGTTATATTACACTATTGCACTTGCGGAATACAGAGATTCCACATATACATAGAAATAATGTTCTACTCAAACCAATAAGAGAAGCATGGAGATTTTTAGGGACATTACTAGGAGGGGACCCGAACATAACTGAACTTATCAATATTAAAGGGAACCCGGCCTTTGTACCTGGGATGGAAAATAAAACTTTTGACAGATGGGAACAACTAGGGGTAATAGCATTGGCAGATGCTTTAGATGCAACTGGCGAAATTAAATCACTGACACAGTTGATAGGCCAAACTGAACAGGGCTGGGGTGACAAATATGCTTACTGCCAACTGAAACACTACATACAATCACTTAGTAAAGAAGTATTGAATAACAAACTGGGTAATAAGATTCAGACTTTCTTTGAAGAGATCTCTGAACAAGCCCCCTCCATATCACAAATACATCAGAAGTTGTGGAGTCTAGCCCCGGGGAAAGAATTGACTCAGGTCCGGCAGAAATGGGAGAAAGATATGGGAAGGGCTTTGGACTCTTGGGATATGATGAAGCAGATCAAAGATATTCCACACATAATAGGAGGAGCTGATTATAGAGAATGTGCGTATAGAATAATGCACAGAGCATACTTTACCCAAGTCCAACTGTTTAAATCGGGGGGAATTGAAACAGCTATGTGTTTGAAATGTAATAATTCTGAGAACTCATTGTATCATGCACTGTGGGATTGCGTACCAATACAACGCTATTGGAGGCAAATAGTTACTTATCTTACAGGAGTGGTGGGTAGTAGAAGAGACATGAATCCATTACAGCTAGTGTTAGATATGAAGGAGCCACAAAGGAGATTGAATGCTGATAAAACACTGTTGTGTCGAAAACTCTATCTGGTAGCAAGAAAATGTATCATGCAACATTGGACTGTAGCCAACCCACCGACTTTCTGGCATTGGCGCAATAAGGTGCATCAACTGTTGGTTTGGGAGGCAAAGGAGGCCAAAGGACATTGTAAAAGGAAAACTCGATTCTTTAAAATATGGGGATGCTACTTGGATAAGATGACACAGAAAGGACGAAGTCTTATTGTTAATACTTTATAAATATATACTATAAGCTGGCAATTGAGGGAGTTTTGGCATATTGGAGTTACTGGGAGGGCTGACGGGAGGGGGGAGGGAGATGAGGAGGAGGGGATCAGGGGAGAGGAGGATAACGACTAAGGAAAGGAATTATGTAGATTGAATAGAAGGGGGGAACCACATCACTTTAAGGGATCTTAGCCGGATAATTTGAAATAAGAGCAAATGTGGTGGAACTCAATTGTCTGTAATCTGTGAAAGTAAATGTTTGTTAATATGCAGCTATATTTTAAAATAAAAATTGTTGAAACATAAAAAGATAGTGATTACAGAGGATAGAAATATGGTAATGAAAGGGAATGGAGGGCTGAGGAAGGAGTGAGATGGGGAAATGGAAAAGCTAGTAGGTGAGAGAAAAAGATGAAAACTAAAAAGGAGAACAGTGAGAGGGTGAAATTTGAGTTGACAGCAAGGCAGAAAGAAGAAAAAAAGAGAGGAAAGAGCTAAAAATAAGAAGTCAATATGTCAGAAGCATGTGTAGTGAAGGTAAAAGAAGACAAATGGACAGCAGCCGCTTGAAAGAGAATTAGAAGACGACAGACAGGAAAGCAGAAAAGAAGCTGCAACCAACATGATGGAAAAATACAATGTCCAGACTACAAAGGTAGAAAACAATGTATTTTGAATGTTTTAAATGGAATATGTTGGCTTTGGGAAATCTACATAGCAAATGTGTTTGTATCGTGTTCAGTAGAAAGGAAATGCATTTCTGTTTTTATTTCTCCAGTGTTGAAGTACATGCTAAGTTTAACTTTTTGGGGGTTCCGAGTTCAATTTTTGTCTAAATATTTTTATCTCTGATACACGATCCCATGTTCTGTATTTGGTGAAGGTCTGTTGGTGTGACAGTAATGGCAGGTTGGGAAATTGGAGGGAAGGCAGGGAGGAGAGGGGATCAGGGAGGGGGCCCTAGCATGTCTAACACCAGTTCTGACCCTTGCTGTATAGCTGGTAGGGATCCCAAGCCTCCCCAGCTGAGGACTTCCTCCAAAGACGGCCATAACTTCCTTCTACCAAGCTCTGCAGTCAGTGACAGCATGCTTGAGTCACCGACAGCTAAGCACGCATAGGGTGCTGGAATCAGTGGCTTACGGATGTTGCTACTGCCTGTCAAGTTTGGTAAAAGGGAGTTCTGGCCACCTTCAGAGAAAGTATTCAGCTGACAGAGTTTGAGGATCCTTATTAGCTAATGTATTTATATTTTGCGGTAGGGCAGGGCAGAGAAAATATTGTGCCCGCCCATCCAAAATTGGCTGTCTGGCTATGCCACTGCTAACAAAATTAAAAAGAATTATGGGAAAATCAAAATGCAGGGAAAAAATACAATTCACTGATCTGTAGCTTGAACTAGTTAAAATGTGAAGTAGCTTTCTTTGTCAATCTGAGCCAAATGGCACATTTAGCAGCACCATATTTGTATATGGACAAAAGAGCTACAGACACCAACCAAGTTTTAAAAGATTGCTTGTTTAACTTTTAGTTAGCAAGGTTTCTCAAAAGACTTTTATTATTTGTTTTTATTCTTTTCAATCCAACAGAAGGAAAGAATTATACAAAATGGATCAAAAATATCTCTGGGGCAAAATAATACTCCAAAAAGGCATGAAACATGGTATAGAGGAGAAACAGTAAAAAGACAGATTTTTGGAAATGGGCCAGATCAGATTGGGGGTTCCAGAGAAATACCCCTCTGCCCCTCCCCCCCCAAAAAATTGCCCAAAACATTTCTATGGGAGAAGCAAATCCAGCTTCTGCAGCATCCAAACTTATATACAATGAAAATAGCAGTTAGGGAATTACTCCTTTCAACCTGGTACATGATAGGGTGGGAGATGGTCTGATGGGAGATGGGAGAAGGGGACTGACTTGTAGATGTTACAGATGAGAGATGGGGGAAGGGGTGGCGAGGTGGTATAAAGGATCAGAAGAGTAGGGGGCCAAGGAAGCAGTGTAAAGAAATGGGAAATGGAGAGTTCAGCAGGAATAAGAAGCTAGGTGGGGGTAAAAGCTTGGGGACCATGGGCCAATTTTAGCAGACAATGGAAAAGGTGCCAGTACTCAGTACCCCCCAAGTAGCTCCACAGAAAAAGCCCTGGGTAAAAGAAAGAGGAAATGGCCTAGATGTCAGAAAGGGTTGAGTTACAGGGAAAGAGCTGGGGCTGGTGAGGGAAGGAGAGTCAGAAAAAAGTAGATGATGGCTTGGGAGAGGGATTGAGGGAAAGAAAGTAAGAACAGATTGGGAAAGGAAAGAGACAGATGAGGGACAAGGGCTGGGGAGGATGTAAAAGTGAGAGATGGAAAATATGATAATTAGGAGAGGTGAAAAGAGGGAGAGGTAAGAGAAGGGGAAAATGAGCTTACACTATTAAGAGTGGACTTGAACTGAATAATTTTCTGGTTATTTTAATTGCTTAATACTAGGTTTCCTATGATAGCATTGTGCTTATTAAATCGGTGTTTCTGTATAGGTTTTGCTTAATTTGACTTTATTTGAAATTTCATAAATAATTTTTTTTTTTAATAATTTGTAAAAAAAAAAAAAACCTTGTCAATGGGGGCAGGGCTAGGTGGGGGAAGGCGAGGGCTGGGGGGGCCGTACCGAGCGGTCTGCACAGGGCCCCCGCAATTGCTAAGAAGACCGACCTTTTCACAGCATAATCTCTATCTACCTCACGGAAGTAGGTCACCAAGAGCTCAGCCATTTCCATGTTTAATGCAAATTCATTGTTAAACTATGGCTGGGAGACATATCAGCCCATTCAGTAATATATACTGCAATTGCATAGCACTGAAACAAGTCCCACAGCAGGTAGTTTCAGTACTATAATTAGTCCTCTGGATCTGACTGACCAAAGAGAGGCATATAGAACAAACACCAAGCAAAGGAAAAGGAGAAACCATTTTCCGCTTTTTCGACAGGGAATTTCACACATGAGGCACCAGGAGCCTGCCTGGCAGCTGAATAGGCGGGAAGAAAAACTGCGCTGCCTCCCAAACCAACCACAGGAGAGCCTAGGACAGACAGTGACCAATCAGAGAGTAGTTTACTTACGAGCAGCGTGCTGAGAGAATTGGAGAAGGCAGAGTTGATGCAGTAGCGCCGGGTGCCTCGCGCAGACACAGTGGCAGGCACTGGTCTTGGAGCGTGAGAGGCAGAGAGCGGTGGTCGCGCCAGCCCACGGGACGGCGGCCGCCATGGCGTCTCTTTACCAGAGCACAGATTCTTCTTCTCCCAATAAATTTTTGGCTCTTAAAGACGTGAGGGAAGTGAAGGAAGAAACCACTCTAGACGAGAAGCTCTTCTTACTGGCCTGCGAAAAAGGTAGGTGGAGAGGCTGCCGATCTCCGGGAATGGAGCTAACGGTGCTTGTTTACTTCCTTCCGAAACCTGATTTAGAAGCATCTCGAGGGGTTTGCTTGCCTGATTTTCGTCGGACAAGGTTCCTGGTTGACAGTTTTATAGGCCAGATGGACGTGGATGCGCTTTTCGATTTGAAAGAGTAGCTGTAGGGATGCTAGGGATAGTTCTGCATTTAAATAGATGATAGGGTTCAAATATGCCTACACGATGGCGCCTTATGCACTCTGCTGCAGACTGTTTTTTTTTTTTTTTTAATTTTGAATGCAATGGTTAAAAAAATGGGTACCTGCTTGCGCAAGTGATGTTATATTGTCATACGTGACTATATACACTTTAATTGTGCAACGGAAATCTTATGTTCTTTTTTGCCTGTATAAGCAAAAAATGTGTGTGTGCTATGAGCATGCTCTTTTCTTAGCCGTTTTGATAGATTAAGAAAATGCCCAATATTTGGGGTTAAAACCCTGCTAAATAACCCTACTGGGGGCATACAGAGCAATAAGGTGATGGAAGTGTCTGGGTTATTAGGCAGCTATGCCATTAATTTATTTGTTACATTTGTATCCCACATATTCCCACCTATTTGCAGGCTCAATGTGGCTTACATAGTACTGTAGAGGCATTTGCCAGTCCGGTAAAGAAACAAATACAGGTGGTATGGTTGAGTAAGGAACATGTGTTTCAGTTACAATGGGAATTAAGGAGAGGAAAGATCCCGTACAAGCTTTGGTTATGTTGTGTTACAGAGTGCAGGCATTTATGTTGGGTCTGCGGGGTTTGCCTTTTTGAACAGGTAGGTCTTTAATGATTTCCTGAAGTTTAGGTGGTCATAGGTTGTCTTCACAACTTTTGGCAGTGCGTTCCATAATTGTGTGCTTGTATAAGGAGAAGCTGGGCGCATAGGTTGTTTTGTATTTAATTTTTTTGCAGTTTGGATACTGGAGGTTTAGGTATGTTCGGGATGATCTAGTTATGTTTCTGCGTGGTAGGTCTATAAGTTTTGTCATATAACCTGGGACTTGGCCATAGATAATTTTGTGGACCAGGGTGCAGATTTTGAAAGTAATACGTTCTTTGATTGGCAGCCAATGCAGTTTTTCACGGAGGGGCTTGGCACTGTCGAATTGCGATTTGCCAAATATTAGTCTGGCTGCTGTATTCTGAGCGGTCTGGAGTTTCTTTGTAAGTTGTTCTTTGCATCCAGCGTAAATTCCGTTGCAATAGTCTACGTGACTTAGTTACGAAATATTTCCCTCGAGAAGAAAGGTTTTAAGCGTTTAAGTTTCCACATCGAGTGCAACATTTTCTTTGTTGTAGAGTTCACTTGGCTCTTGAGAGTAAGGTTGCGGTCGATTGTCACGCCGAGTATTTTTAGGCTGTTTGAAATAGGGAGGGTGTGTTCTAGGGTGATTAAGGTTGTTGGTTTGTATGTGTTGTGTTGAGATGAGAGGATGAGACAATGTGTTTTTTTCAGTATTCAGTTTCAATTGAAAGGAGTTTGCCCATGAATCCTTGATATTCAAGCCAAGTTTAATTTTGTTGTTGATTTCTGTTAGATCATGTCTGAAGGGAATGTAAATTGTGACATCATCTGTGTAGATGAACGGGTTGAGGCCTTGCTTTAGGTTGCCATGCCAACCTAATGCCAAATTGATTTGTGCTATTTAAACCTTGTGTGGTTTCTATTCAGTCAGTGCTCACTGAAGTTTCTCAGGCTAATGTTATCCGAATATTCTTGAGTAGAGATGTGGCTGAAGGCATCTGAATGTCTATACTTGCCACCCAGATCTCTCTGTACTATTTGTGTGGATTAATTTGTCTGCCCTGATTTTGCGGGACTGTACTTAATATGGTGATATCCAGCTATTTTATTTGTAAAATTTTATGGTTATTATATGTGTATTGTACTGTTCCCCTTTGCTGCCACTCCCACCTCTGCATCATATGATATCTCAGTCCAGATCTCTTATCCAGCTGAATTTCACACTTTGCCATTTGCTACTTTTCTAACTCGGCCCTATTGTGTTTGGGTAACTTTGTACGCGCAGCATTTTGGGGGGGGGGGGGGGGGGTAACTTTGTACTCGTTGCATTTTTTTGTAATGAACTGAGTTATCTGAGCAAGGTGTGGGTGTGTCTGTGTGTAGAATCTTTGAAGGAAAATATGTATTCAGGCAAAAACTTTAGCTCCAGAAATTTTCTGAATATGAACAGAATAACTGCATTTGCTTAGTGTGGAAAAAACAGGCTGCCGCAAAATGTGTTAAGGGCACTGTTTACTAAGCTGCACTGTTGGCGCGCTAACATTTTTAGCGTGCTAACACTAGAGACACCCATAGGAATATATGGGTGTCTCTAGCATTAGCACATGCTAAATTTTAGCGTGCGCTAAAAATGCTAGCGTGCCTTAGTAAACAGGGCCCTTAGAGTTTTGCAGTATTATGTTAACTGTTTTCTAAAACTGTTTTGTTACAGGGGTTGTTTTAGGTGGAGATTGGGTGTTCCTGCATTGTTCACATTAGCGCATGCTAACTTGATAATGCGGGGTTAATGTGGGAGAATTTAGTACCTCCTAAATAGGAGGTGGAAGGGGTTCCTGTGCTTTTTTTTTTTTGCAGCTGCCATGGGAACATCAGCACGTGATCTGTTAGTTAAAAAATAAATAAATAAAAAATTCCTTAATACTATGGCAAATCTGGGTTTAGTTTGTGGGAAAGTCTCGTATTAGAACACACTAAGCGCAGATTTAATTGCACCTTAGTAGAAGGACCCCTAAAGCTAGTCATGTATTTGTTTGTTACATTTGTATCCCATATTTTCCCACAAAAGATTATCACCTACAACTTGTTAGTTGATCCTTATAGTCAACTACCTGCATATAATATATGCAGACCACTTTGGTTGTACCACAGAAAAGGGCTATATCAATCCATGACCCCCCCCCTTGGATATTGAAATACATTATTAATGCAGGCAGCACTCTGATCAAAATAAAATGAACATGATGATAACTGTTGCCATTCTTATTACATTTTAAGGTTTATCAGTGTACAGAACTTACTTGGCTTCAGCCAGAATGTACGAAGCCCAGTATGCTGCTAGGAAGAAGAAATTAAAATTCTGACAAATCTTATAGACTGGAGAGAATGTGCCAGTCCACAGGACTTGGTCATATTGCCCTTCCTTTTCCACTGTCTTTATTAGCAACTACACTTTTCTTCCAGGTTCTGTAAATTAATATCAGGGCAGCAAGTAGAAAAACATACTGTAAAATGGGCATATTCTATTTTTAGGTATGTGGCTGCTTTCTGTGGAAAGCAAAATTACAGTTCCTTTTTATTGGAATTTATTAACCACCTAACATAACAGTAGTAAAAACAGCAACTGCACCATTCTTCTAGGGCTGTCCACAGAGGTCAGTCATTTAAATTTGCAGGAAACTAGGGTTTAATGCAGTGGTTCCCAAACCCGCCCTGGGAAAACCCCAGCCAGTTAGGTTTTCTGGAAATCCACAACAAATATGCATGAGAGAAATCTGCATATGATTTCACTCTTGTGAATCTTATGTATCTATATGTTCCATCATTGCTTACACCTGTGCTGTCTATTAAAATGTTTTGTGTATATTGTTGACATTGTATTGTAGTATACTATGTCATACTTTATATTGTTTCAATATTTTTACTGCTGTAATTGTCTACTGCTTATGTTTGAGTTATTCTTTCAGTACACCGCCTTGAGTGAATTCTTTCAAAAAGGTGGTAAATAAATCCTAATAAATAAAAATAAATTGCAGATATCTTGAGAACATGACTAGCTGGGGTTCCCTCTAGGACAGATTTGGGAACCACTAGGTTAAAAGCTTCCCAATCCTCTCCTGGAGGCCCACCTAGCCAGTCAAGTTTCGGGATTACCCCAATAAATATGCATGAGATAAATTTGCATGTATTAGATGTGTATAAACGCCTAAATTCTATAAAAAGCACTAAAAATTGCGTGCACAAATTTGGGCATATGTTTAATTTAATTGACTAACGAGCTAATTAGTGATGATAATTAGCTTAACCAATTATTGGAACTAATTAGATTTACTTGACATGTACATGCTATGCACCAGTTCCACGCCTAAATTTTATGCGTGAGACCAAAAAGAGGGTGTGGAAATAGGAAGGCCATGGGCAGCTCGGGGGCATTCCTAGAATTTATGCACATAATTGTAGAATAAGGGGGGTCTGCGCCATATTTCAGTTGGTGCAAATGGCCATGCCTAAAGTTAGGCGTGATTCCTGGGCTTAAGTGCTATTCTGTAAACCGTGCCTAACTTTAAGCATGTAGTGGGTTTATTTTTTTTTTAGGTGACATATATAGAATCTAGCCCAAAGTGGGTCTCTATTTTATGCATATTCATTGTGGTAACCCTGAAAACCCAACTGGCTACATGGGCCTCTAGAAACAGGTTGAGAAGCACTACAAAAGAGGCCAAGGAATGCTAAACTTTATAGATGATATTATAAACACCTGTTGTCCACAAACTTCTTAAATAGTAAAAAAGAAAGTTTTTTTTTTTAAAGGAAATCCTCTTCAAAATGTATCATTTCTTTTGACATCCTGATTATCCAGAAAAGTTCTTAACCCATCATCACTTGGGACAAAGTTGCAGGGTAGGACTAACCCATTGGAGAGCCCCCATTGTTGTATAAATATAGTTTAAAACTCTTACAAATGGGGCCTTCTGTGGTTCTAATTGTAGAGAAAGAAGGACCAGGGAAGTGCTGCCTCACAACACCTCCTTCTGACTGGAGGACAGTGCAATAGGGTGGGGAGTAAAGAATGACACAGAGTTTGTTCCCGCCCCACCCCCTGTGTGCTCTGTGGATGATTAATTAATCAATCTCAGGATTCACTCACGCTCTCCTATCTTTCAGATGTGTTGGTAGCAGGAATGCACAGGATTCCCTATGCAAATTTTGCCAGTTTTGGCCAGCACTTTTGCTTGTTTTTCCAAAAAATGACAATGTTGTCAGCATCACTTTGAACATAAATAACTATTAAGAATAGCCTTCAGAGGAGGCATTGTTCCATAAAAGTTACTCAGAAAACTGCTGGCATTCATTTTAATTCTTTTGGAGGGGGGCTCTTCCACAGATGTGACGCATTCTGGGAATGTAGATTGTGGAGGATGCTGAGTTGATGTCAATGGACTCAAGCCTTCTGTTTTGATACAACCTTCTCAAAGATATTTGCCTGCATTTGCATGCAGTGGATGTAGTGAATGTAAATATCTTTCATAAGTATTCATTGTAGATATCCTGAAAACCTGACTCGCTGGGGTGCCTCCAGGACCAGCTTTGGGAATCACTGATTTAGACCCTAGTCACATGCCTAGTTTACCTATTCCTTAATCTTGCTTTGATTCTGTGTAGATTTTTACTGAACTTGGTGATAAATATTTTTAATGAAAAATGATAATAACTGAGTTATAAATAGAAAAATATGAAAACTGAGTACACCATTGGTAATCAACAATTTTTTTTAAGTTAGCATGGAAGCCACAATACTTCATTTTAGATATGGGAAATATTACCAGTGAAAAGAGCTCTGTATTCCTAAAACAAAATATAGAGAAGCAATTGATTACACTAAGCAGTTTTGCCACCAGTGAGAGGATTTTGAATGCTCATAAGTAAATGGAAGGAGGTAAAAACCTTCTTCCCAGCTTAGGAAAGGAAGCAGCATTGGGGCTGGCCATGGGGATCACCCAGAGCTAGAGGTAGACCCTGTGGCTGGCACTGCTGTACTGTCACCCCTCTGCTGCAGAGTGGAAAGAAATGGTGTGGCAGTGGGAGGCAGTGCAGGTGTCTTTGGTCCTGACTAAGGCACTGAGTGGTCCCAAAGGACTGGAAAAAGGCAGATGTGACACTGGAGGGGGAAGTGGAAGTGGTCTCGGGGAACTGGAGGACAGATGTTGTCCTACTCCACAAAAGTGGAAGTAAGGAAGAAGTTGGGAACTACAGACCAGCAAGTCTGACTTCTGGGGTAAGTAAATTAACGGAAAGCCCAAAAATAGTAAAGTTCTTGGAATCCAATGGATTACAAGATCCGAGGCAACTTGGTTTCACTAGAGGCAGATTGTGTCAGACAGATGTGCTTGGGTGCATAGGGAGAGGAGTGACCAGTAGGAAAAAGGAGGTGATGAAGCCTCTATATAATACTCTGGTGAGATCCCATTCAGGATATTATGTATAATTCTGGAGACCACACCTTCAAAAATATATAAACAGGATGGAATTGGTCTATAGGGCAGTTACTAAAATTGTCAATGTTCTTCATCATAAAGTGTATGGGGACAGACATAAAGATTTCAGTATGTATACTTTGGAAGAAAGGCAGGAGAGGGAGATATGATAAGACACGTTTAATACCTACATGGCATAAATGTACAGGAGGCCAATCTCTTTGAATTGAAAGGAAGCTCTGGAACGAAGGGGCATAGGATAAAGGTGAAAGGAGACAGACTCAGAAGTAACCTGAGGAAAAACTTAATGTAAAGGATGGTGAATTCGTGGAACAGCTTCCCGATGAAAGTATTGGAGTTGAAAACTGTATCTGAATTTAAAAAAGCTTGGGACAAGTACATAGGATCTCTAAGGGAGTGAAAGGGAGAGTAGATAGCATAGATGGGCAGTCTGGATAAGCCATATGGTCTTTATCTGTCTTCATGTTTTTCTGTTTCTATCTTCAGCCCTAATTATCTTTCAAACTATTTACAAATGCATCATTCTCAAAGACTTTCAAGGTCTACCCAGGAGCTTAGATTGTCTCTTCCTTCAACAAAACAGTGTTCTTTATCCACTATCAGGAAAAGAACTATCCTAGGTCATGGCCCAATGTTATGGAATAAGTTAGGGGAAGCAAAATACCCTATGTAAGGATATCAGCACTATTTACTACAGTAGAGATGGCCCATGGGTTTCCACAAAAAAAGAAGATGCACTAGAGGTCAGAGCTCCAATTGTGTTTAATAAAAAAAAACATAGACAGTTTTGCTGAATGGTAGACAGAAAATATCAGTCTGAGTGCTGTGAAGATCCACCAGAGAATAGTACATTCAAACACAAAGCATCTGACACAGATCTGTGTTTTGGCACAAATGCCTGCTTCAGGAGTCACTGTATCTAAACATAAAGGGCCCGATATTCAGACCACAGGAGGCAGCCTGCACAACTGCTGCGATTGGCACTGACCCCAGATATTCAGTGCCGGGCCATTTCTGGTGACTGGCATTGAATATCCAGGGGGGGGGGGGGTTTGGCTGGCTCAAACTTAACCGGCTAAGAGGTCCTTTTACTAAGATGTGCTAACAGATTTAGCGCATGCTAACGATTGCTGCATGAGAAATAAGACACCCATAGGAATATAATGGGTGCCTTATCATTTAGCACACCTTAGTAAAAGGACTTGTAAGTGAATATTCAGTGCTGACCGGCTAAGTTTATAGCGGTCAAAGATAGGACTGCTATTTAGGCAGTCTGATTTGGCTGATTAAACTTAGCTGGCCAGCACTTGAATATTTGCGGATAGCTAGCTCTATTGCGCAGTATAGCTGGTTAGGTGCTATGCGCTAATTGAGAATATTCAGCGGAGATAACAGGCTATCTTCTGCTGAATATTAGCGGTTATCTGGCTAAATGCTATTTAAATGGCGAGGAGCTGTTCCTGGCCAGTTAAATAGCACTGAATATCGGCTGGAAAATATAAATAATGAAAATATAAAATGCAAACATTAAAGTGAACAAATATAAAAAAAATATGTTTAACTATAACAAATACAGAAGCCATAAAAAACAAGAGAAATCCCAGACACAATTAATAGTGTCCATAAAATGTATGAATATAATATACTATGAATGTTATCTGGTTTGGCCTTGCATAGTATTTATTATTTACCCCTGTACTTTACTATTTCTCATGCATTATTTCTAAAGTATGTACTTGATTTATTATTACTTTTCTATATACACAGATTCTACATACAGTGGGATGTCCCTTGTTTTTTTATGGCTTCTGTATTTGTTATTGTTAGATATGTTTTTATCATTTATATACTTTTTATATTAATTTTAATTTATTTATGTATGTATTTTATGTACAGCTATAGTGACCATTAAGCAGGCATTCATGCCAAAACATGGATCTGGATTGGGTCCTTTTTATTTTTTGTTTGAATGCACATTGGAAAGAGTAATCCGAATCATAGTTACCTGATCCTAGGGTCCACTTTTGGAGGTCAGCACTCAAGAAAAAGATCTAGGTTTCGTTGTAGATAATATGCTGACATCTGCTCAGTGTGTGGTGGCGGCCAAAAAAGCAAACAGGATGCTGGGAATTATTAGGAAAGAGATGGTGAATAAGACTGAAAATAATATAATGCCTTTGTGTCACTCCATGGTGTGACCACACCTTGAGGATTGCATTCATTTCTGATCGCCGTATCTCAAAAAAGATATAGCAGAATTAGAAAAGATTCAAAGAAGAGCGACCAAAACGATAGAGGGGATGAAACTCCTCTTGTATGAGGAAAGGCTAAAGAGGTTAAGACTCTTCAGCTTGGAAAAGAGACACTGATAGAGGTGTACAAAATCCTGAATGGTGTAAAACGAGTAGAAGTAAATGGACTTTTTTTACTCGTTCCAAAAGTACAAAGACTAGGGGACACTCGAGGAAGTTACATGGAAATATATTTAAAACAAATAGGAATTATTTTTTCACTCAACGGTTAAGCTCTGGAACTCTTTGCTGGAGGATGTGGTAACTGTGGTTCCATATCATCAAGCAGATCAATCCATAGACTGGTGGGTTGTGTCCATCTACCAATAGGTAGAGATAGAGAGCAATCTTTTGCCTCTCTATATGTGGTCATGTGCTACCAGGAAATCCTCAGTATTCTCTCTATCTAGCAGGTGTGTGGTCACACGCAGCAGCTCTGGCTTGGTCTCCACGCCTATTTACTTAGGCTTTGTTGAGTACCTGGGGTTGAGGGCTCTTCGTGAGCAAGTGCAAACCTGGTGGTGCCAGGTCCTTCCTTTTCTGCCCCCTCCCGCTGGCTCCGTAAAAAAAAAAAAAAGAAAAGATTTTACTTGCAGCTGCTCACTGGGACACAATTCGTTGCAGCTCGGAGCAAGAAGCAGGTAATTTTACCTTTTCCTAGCAGGCAGGGGGTTCCCCGAACGTTTCCCTCATGGTGTCGGATGGTAAGGGTGTGAAAAAGCGCTCCCCGGACCGCGATCACGCGGCTAGTGGGGAGGTGCGGGGATCGGAGGCAGAGAAGCCCTTCTGACGTCGGCCGCCCATGCAGCTCGGATGGCCTCTGGTATGGCCGCCTTTGAGTTGGGCGGCGGTAAGAAGATGGCGAAGTTTAAGCGCAATGCTTCCCGCGCGGCTCCTTTGCAGAGTGACGCGCCGGACGCCATTTTGGATGCGCAGTGCGCCTCTCCCCCACTCTATGGAGTGGAGGTTGAGAGTTCCTCTAGGGCTGTGGCCCAGGTTGCAGAGGTGCACAAATGGGGGTTTCTCTCCCGAGTTTATTTTGTTGCTGCATCAGGCCTTTCAACTGCAAAATGCTGCCCCTGCTCCCCTGTCAGATATGGGGGAAGAGGCTTCCCTGATCAAGTGCCCTCGGGTGGATCTTCAGGTCCTGGGGGACTCTGTCTCCTCTGATGTAGATGAGGGCAGCGTTTCTGAGTTCTCCCAAAGGTCCCTTGGGGATTCTTTGGAGGAGGCTGATCCTTGACCTGATGGGGGAGATGATCCCTCTGCAGCGCGGCTTTTTCGCTCAGAGGAATTGCCTAACCTGTTAGTTCAGGCTATGAGCATCTTGAGTATTTCCTCTCCGGAGGAAGGCCCTCCTTCAGCCTCGGCGGGTTCCGCTATTATGTTGGGAACCAAGCACCCTTCCAGGACCTTCCACATCCATGAAGCCATGAAAACTCTAATTTCGGCTCAATGGGATTCTTCTGAGGCGAGCCTTAAGGTAGCCAGGGCCATGACTCGTCTGTACCCTCTGCCAGAGGGTGAACAGGAGGCCTTGCGCTGGTCGGCAGTGGACTCTCTAATCACTGCTGTGACAAAAAAGATGGCTTTGCCGGTGGAAGGTGGCTCTGCCCTTAAGGATTCACAGGACAAGAGATTGGAAGCGTCCTTAAAGTTAGCCTTTGAAGCGACCGCCTTGAGTTTGTAGGCCTCAGTTTGCGGCTCCTATGTGGACAGGGCATGCCTGACGGTGGTGCAGTGGGCCTCTCCTTTGGATCCTTCCTTGAGGGCGGATTGGCCGGTCCTGGAGTCGGGCTTGGCTTACTTGGCAGACTTGCTATATGATGTTTTGAGAGCCTCGGCTAAAGGTATGTCTCGGACAGTCTCTGCCCGTCGATGGCTATGGCTTAAGCATTGGTCAGCTGACCATGCCTCCAAATCCCGCTTAGCCAAGTTTGCCTATGTCTCAGACAGTCTCTGCCCGTCGATGGCTAAGGCTTAAGCATTGGTCAGCTGACCATGCCTCCAAATCCTGCTTAGCCAAGTTTTCCAAGGGCAAGCTGCTCTTTGGGGATGAGCTGGACAAGATCGTGACGGATCTCGGCAGTTCTAAAGGCAAGAGGTTGCCAGAGGTCAAGGCAAGGGCCAGCAGTGCTCGCCCTGGTTCCTCTAAGGGCCGTTTTCAAGAAGCCCGTCGGTATCGCCCGGACAAGTTGGGCTCCTCCTCCTCCTTCAAGCAGAGGTTCTCCCACCGAAGTAGCATTCCTTTTGCAGACACCGCTGCTCAGGAGGTTCTTCCTCCGGTCCTCCCCCAGGGTCTCGTACCCAATGACGGGGCCTGGTCCGTGGCCCAGAGCAGATAGGAGGAAGGCTGTCCTCTTTGCTGGGCGAGTGGACCAGGGTAACTTCAGATGCTTGGGTTCTAGAAGTCATCAGAAACGGCTACAAGTTGGAGTTCTGCCGGCCCCTGAGAGATGGGTTCATGAACTCTCCCTGCAAGTCTCCCCTCAAAGTGGCAGCAGTTCAGCAGACTCTGGACAACTTGCTCCGCCTTGGGGCGGTGGTCCCAGTGCCCGTAGAGCAGCGTGGCACAGGACGTTACTCCATTTACTTTGTGGTGCCAAAGAAAGGAGGCTCTTCTCAGCCTATTCTCGACCTCAAGGGAGTCAATCGGGCCTTGTGAATACGGCATTTCCGTATGGAGACTCTCCGCTCCGTGATTGCTGCGGTACAAGAAGGAGAATTCCTGGCATCCTTGGACATCAAGGAAGCTTATCTGCACATTCCCATCTGGCCGCCTCATCACCGCTTTGACGGTGGTTGGGTGGCGGAGTGTCCCTTTGTGGGTGTAATTCTCTATGTTTGGTGATTCCTGCAGATGGAGCTTTGATATCGACTTTACTGAGGATTTCCTGGTAGCACATGACCACATATAGAGAGGCAAAAGATTGCTCTCTATCTCCACCTGCTGGTTGATGGACACAACCCACCAGTCTATGGATTGATCTGCTATGATTAATGCAAAGAAAATTATCAGGTATGATACATAATTTTACCTTAGCGTCTCTGGGTTTAAAGAAGGTTTGGACAAATTCTTGGAGTAAAAGTCCATAGTCTTCTATTGAGACAGACATGGGGAAGCAACTGCTTGCCCAGGGATTGATAGTATGGAATGTTGGTTCTAATTGGGTTTCTGCCAGGTACTTGTGACCTGGCATGGCCACTGTTTGGAAAACAGGATACTGGGCTATATGGACCATTGGTCTGACCCAGTATGGCTACTCTTATGTTCTTATGAATGTACTGTTCTCTGGTGGATCTTCATAGCAATCAGACATATTGGTTTTTTCCCATTAAGCAGAATTGTCTTTCTTTATGGTTTATTTTGTTAAAACACTATTTGAGCTTTTACCTCTAGTGCCTCTTCATTTTTGTGGAAACCCATGGACCATCCCTAATCTAGTAGACTGCGTCCATGTGTTATCGAATGAAATTAGTTCTGTTCCTAATTATTTTAGCTCTAGAAGGACTTATTTTAAAAACAGTGTCAAACAACCAACTTTTTCTTTCTTTTGCTATTGTTCATTGTAAGCTAATTTGATTAGCATTATGATTTTATTGTTGTATAGAATTTCAAGGTACTACTATTGTATTGGTTTATTATAATCAGCCTTGAACTTTGTGGTTAGGTGGATTATAAATACATGAATTAAAGTAAATTAATTGGCATTTGAGAGGCAACAGCAGAGAGGAGAGAGGGTTGCAGCCAGGTTGAGGGACTAGAGGAGACAGAGGGCCAAGGGGAGAGATAGGAGACAGAGAGGGCTAGGAGGAAGACGAAAGTGAAGGGGTTGAGGGAATGAAGAGAGAGAAAGCTGGTGGAAGGAAGGTGTTGTGTTGGAGGAGGGCAAGGACTGCACTTGGATGAGGTGGAGAGTGAAAGGGCTGCTTGGGTGGGGGGTATGCACTCATTTGGCAAGAAATGCACTCACCACATACTCCTACCACTTCCCTTCCCTTCCCAGACAAACATTTGGAGGGGAGAGGTGGAAGCAGGAATACAGTGCATTTTAAGTAAGTCCTGGAGCAATTTTTGAATGATTGTCTCAAAGGGTCTATATTTCCTTCTTCACTTTCTGTTCTTTAGCCTGAAATATTCAGATTTGGGGGCAGGCTGTTTGATTTGCTTTTAGTGTGACCTTCAGTGTGGATCAGGGAAGGGAAAGATAATGCACTCAACCTTTATTTGCACAATTTTTTCCATAAAAGGTATAGTGTTATCCCCTTGACTCAGAGTTTCTCATAAGAGAATCATTTACCATAGTTAGAAAACGTTTCAACACAGCTGACCAAAGAGTTGTCTGTGTTAAAGTACTCATGCATGAAAATATAGCTTTACAGTATATGTGTTGGTAAATTTTGCTGGCCTGAACAAAAGGTTTTAAACAGTATTGCTGACTGTAGGCAAAGATCTTCCTATCTTTTGAGGTGAATGCAAGCAATGTATTCATGTGTGAGCAAAAAAGAGGATGTAATTGACTGTACATGAGTGTACATATAGATGAGGAACTGGCTATGGCGTGTGTATATAATTGAGGATTGGCTAGGGTAAATATGTATGTGCAATGCATATGAAGAGAGTTGTGGCTAGTATATGTTTGGAGAGATAGTTAATTATTGTGTAGGCCAGCACATTGTTTTCACTTAACTGTTCTAATAGCAAACTTGATTCATGATACGAATTGGAAAAGATGCATGTGTCTGCATCCATCTACATGATATCAGAGTATACAAAAATAAATATAATAACCAATACCAAATAAATAATGCTTTGTTTTTTCATTGCTTGTTTAGGTGACTATTATATGGTTAAGAAGCTGTTGGAAGAGAATGGTGCTGGTGAAATGAACATAAACTGTGTGGATGTGCTTGGTAGAAATGCTATAACTATTGCCATTGAGAATGAAAATTTAGACATACTACAGCTTTTACTGGACTATGGATGCCAGGTACTGTTAATAAATTGTCTTACTGGTACCAGTATTTCATAGTATATTGCACAAATTAAGCCTAAAATTGTATAATAGTCTTCATTGTCAGTGTATTAAGGGGGGGTCTTTTACTAAGGTTCGTTAGCATTTTTAGTTTGCTCTAAATGCTGAGACACCTGTAATATTCCTATGGGTGTCTCAGTGTTTAGCACCAGCTAAAAATGCTAGTGTAGCTTAGTAAAAGACCCCCCTAGTGATCTAAGGGGTAAACACTATGGACTAAACTTAGTAAGTGGCACCAAAATTTGGATGCTGGAAAAAATGTGTGCTAAGTGCTACTCTATAAACAGTGCTCCAAGTTGGGAGCCATTACACACAGCACCAGGATCCGTGCCCAACTTTTAGATAAGCGGATTTACATCAGCTGAATAATCCTGGTGTAAATCCCCATGCCTAAATTAGATGTGGATCCCCCGAATTCTGTATTGGTGTGTGTATCTTTAGTGAACACCCCTGACCCGCCCATTCCTCTCCCATGGCTCCTTTTTGCAGTTGCACGCTAAAGGATTTATGTATTCATCTTTATAGAATAGCGCTTAGCAAGATGTGTGCGTAAATCCAAATTTTAGGCTCATTACTTAGTTAAATTGCATGTGCAAATTGGACATGCACCCAAATATGCATGCACTTGTAAACAGAGGGGTTACATAGAAGGCCTTCTGGGGACAGGGAAATACATTCAGGTACAGTATGTATTAGTATGTAACTTGGCGTGAGCTAAATCCAAATAAATAAAATAATCATGCTCTAAACCACAGTATCCTGTATTGGTAACTAGTATATCTATGATCTCCTAAAATTATTTTAGCCACATTATTTGTATTCTTTTCATAATTTTTTGTGAGTTCCAAATGAATAGCAGTACTCATAATGTGAAAGGGCACAGCACCTTCATTCTCTCACTCAGTCATGCACCCCAACTAATGCAACTCAATCATATACATATGTACCATTTCACGGAGAGAGTAGTGGATGCTTGGAATGCCCTCTCACAGGAGGTGGTGGAAATGAAAACGGTAACGGAATTCAAACATGCGTGGGATAAGCATAAAGGAATCCTGTGCAGAAGGAATGGATCCTCAAGAGCTTAGTCGAGATCGGGTGGCAGAGCCGTTGGTGGGAGACGGGACTGGTGGTTGGGAGGCGGGGATAGTGCTGGGCAGACTTATACGGTCTGTGCCCTGAAGAGCACAGGCACAAATCAAAGTAGGGTATACACAAAAAGTAGCACATATGAGTTGTCTTGTTGGGCAGACTGGATGGACCGTGCAGGTCTTTTTCTGCCGTCATCTACTATGTTACTATGATGCAGAAAGCTAGCACAGGTGGAAGTGCGCAGTTAGCGAGATATTTGTACACATTGTTATAGCCACATGATGCAGTGAAGTGTTTCAAGCAGAAGATAATGCTGTGCAAATCCATGTATAGAATATTGGCACACAGCACATTAAAATGAATGGTAGTAATGAGGCTGTTCAGCCACAATGCAGAGAAGTAATCAGAAGACTTTTTAAGACTAGCACAATGCTTGAATTCAACCGCCAGGTCAGAAGAGACACAGAAGGGTTAGTGCATTCTTTTGCAGTAGAGCCTGTGAGGATTTAATGCTAATTTGTTTTTTCTTTTTCAAGCATAACAGTACCTGCAACTTGTAAGACAGAGCAGAAGGTGACTCTTCTGTGAGAAGATATGATGGAGAGGGACAAAGTACACAGCAGCAAAAACAAACAAACAAACAAAAAAAACACCCAACATAAATGGCTCTCAAGAATGAAACAAAGAAATGTGCTTTATTCTAGGACCCGACACGGACCATGTTTTGGTGTTGCTGCGCCTGTGTCAGGGGTCAGTCTACAACACAGAAATCAAAACATTGTGTGGTACAGTCCAAAACTGTACATAATGTTTTTTGTTAAAAAGAAGGAACTTAAAAACAAAAACAGAATAACTGAGAATAAAATAAAATTGAACCATGCAAAGGTGACCCAGGAATAAGGATATGTGGCACTGTAATGATGATGCATAGAGGTGACCAAAATATGTGTGATGCATTTAAAAGATAATAAAACAACATCAACTAGAAGCTATTGCAACATGCAGAGGTGACCAAGATACATGTATATGTAATAAATAGGCTAAATTAGGTAGCTAATCTTGAACAAATTGTGTAATTGTGTGAACGTGACACAAAAATCATAAAGTGGCATATTGAAAACGAATTGAGAAACTACATGTGGCTAAACAAATGAATAGTGGCATAAAATGGCTTACTTCAATACAGCACATAAACAGTGTATTGAGACTCAACAATTTTCTTCCGCGGGGCACCTACATGGTGATAAATGTCAGTTGGCGTGCGCTGCATGCTTACTGCCCGGGTAGCGTGTGAGACCTTACCGCTAAGTGAATGGGCGGTGGTAAGGTCTCAGGCCAAAAAAGGATGCACTCAGGTTTTAATTTTGTTGCACGTCCATTTTCTGGCCCATTAAAAAAAAATCCATTTTTTCCAGACACGGTACAATAAAGGTCCAGCGCGCACCAAAAACACGTGCCCACACTGCCACAGTCCAATTTTTGGTGCACCTTTGTAAAAGGGCCCCTCAAACCTTAAAAGTGTTGAGACAGTCTACCCGGGAACATCTGAAGGCAAGAGCTACGACAGTCTACCCGGGAACATCTGAAGGCAAGAGCTACGTCATGTGTATATATAGTAAATAATGGGGCTCATTTTCAAAGCACTTAGCCTTACAAAGTTCCATAGATTACAATGTAACTTTGTAAGTCTAAGTGCTTTGAAAATACGCCTCAAAGTGATTAAATTGAGTAACTAATCTTGAACAAAATGTGTAGTTTTATGAAGTGTAAATAATAACTCAATAGAAAACAGAATGTGGTATATAAAAATGAAGTGGGGAAACTGCATGTGGTTAAACAAATGAACAGTGATACAAAATGGTAACATAAAAAAGTATCATGGCATAAAATGGTAACATAAAAAAGTAACATGAAGAGATAGAATGTCCAGCTTACCTTAAAACAGCACATAAACAGTGTGTTGAGACTGCGCAATTAAATTGAACTGAGTATCTGCTCTTAAAAAAAGAAGAATGAAAAACAGGAAACTGAATTTAAAAATCAAAAACTGTGGGAAGCCACAGTATAATACTGCATAATGCTTTTCTGATAAGTATTGACCAAATGTGTAAACTGATGGTATGTCATTTTTAAAAACCAAAGGTGTATATACCAATTATAGGGCTGAAAGAATCGCGGGAGACCGGCAGGAGATAGACACAACATGAACAGTGCTGGCCTGATATAAAAACAAGTTAAAGATTCTACACACCCTTGATCCCATATGATTTCATCGAACTTTAAAAATGTTTCCATAGCGTCCCCAGATCAATCCAGAGACTTGTGGGTTATGTCCCTCCACTAGCAGGTTAGATAGAGAGAACACCGAAGTTCGCCCACAAGAGGGCATGTGTAGTCAGCTTACCTTCAGTATTCTCTCTATCTAGCAGGTGAAGAGACATGCTGTGCAGCTCTGAAGTGATTTGGCTCCTATCCCGTTCCCTCGGGGGTTGTTGAGCTTGATTTGGAGTTGAGGTGCTTTGCGCACGTTGGGGTTACACCTGGTGGTGCCAGGTCCCTACCTGTCTCCCCCCACCCAGCCTACTGCTGCTTAGAGATTCGTCTGTCGGTGTTTCTCTCCTGCCTCTTTAAAAAAAAAAAAAAAAAAGTCATAGAGACACAAACACAGATCCCTACAGGTTAAGCAGTGTTTTCTCAATCCTCAGAGTTCCAGGCTTCAGAGGTATGTGAGCGCTAGGCTGGGAGCTGGTCTCAGGGCCGATGTCGGCGTCAGAGTCCGTCAAAAGGTGTTCGCGCTGCGGGGCGCGTTGGATGGTCATATCTGTGCAGCTCGGGATTGATTGGCTCCTGGCCTGGTCCCCTGGGTCTAGTTGAGTGGCTGGGGTCTGAGGTGTCCCGGTCATGGGACTTGGGTGCACACCTGGTGGTGCCAGGTCCCTCCCTTCCTCCCCCTTCAACCCCTGTGCTCTGCCTGACTGGGGTTTGTGGTTCTCACTCTCCTGACTTTAAAATGAGTCTGAGGTTTCTTTTGCTCCGGCGTCCTCTCCTGCCTTAAAAAAAAAAAAAAAATCTCCTCAGTCTGAGATTTGTCCAGCACGGCAAGCTCATGCCAGCTTGCAGTACTGGCTGAATGGTGTGAGGACCCGGCTTGGCATGTGTCAGCGATTCCCGAGGGGGTGAGTACTCACTATCCTATCTGCGCCAGTGGGCAGAGCAAAAGCAGCTCCCAGTGTGGGAGCCACTGGGCTGCTGCAGTTTCCCGTGCTGGAGTTCCACTGTACAGCCCAATTCCGTGGAGCGGTGTGCTCCTTCCCTCCCAGCTCATTTTTGGGGGGGGGGGCGCAGGGCAGTTGTTTTCTTGGGTGTGTGTGCGTATGTGATGGCGCCATCTTTCTTGCCACTCCACATGGCAGTGCTGAAGCCCCAGTGCTCCCCTGGGCCCTGATGTGCTTGCAATTCAGGCAGTTTTATATGTATTCAGAAATGTGACTGGGGAACTGGTGTGGATCACTCCCAGTTTCTTCAGATTGGTTATTTAAGGGCTTCTAAGAAAGGAGGCCTGGGGAGGTTTGCAGACTCCAGTGGGAGTACTCTGGTCTCCCACAGCTTTGAGTGTTCCACAGCTTTTCCATTAGGCCCCTGCAGCTGTGCTGTGGCAGTGAGAGCCTTAAGCTGCAGCTTGGAAAGTACTGACTATCTGAAAGTCTTCTAGTAGAGATGCCTGTGCTTCACTTGGTGATTTTCACTAAGAATATTTCTGGACCCTCCTTAATGAGGTTCAGGGTGTGCGTACATCATTAATGGAAGGGAGAAAGGGATCAGGATTAGGGATCCTACTCTAGGTTTTTCACTTTTTCCCTCTTCCCCTGTCTCAGAGCATGGCAGTACAGTTTGTTTAGTTAGTCAGGCTTAGGGCTGTTGACTCCATGTTTCTGTGAGAAATGTTACATTTTGAGGCTAGTGCAGGCCTCTCAGGTTTCTCTGTTTCCATGGTAATCCAGCACCCTCTGTGCTCCCCTGGTGGCATTTGGTGTGTGTGTATTGTTTACATCAAACTAGTTTTATTGAGGAGGGTGGCAGGCCTTTCAGCCTGAAGGTTACAGGTTCAAGGCTGTTTTTATCCAGCCTATTAGAAACTGTGGGCTCAGCTAGATTTCCAGTGGGGCATATTTTATTTCATTTTCTCTTATTGCTTGCCTGGCCAAGTAGTTCTTACAGGACTGGAACAGTTTTCAGAACTCTTAAGTACTAAAGATTGCCCTTCTCTCTCTCTCTCTCTCTCTTTGCACACTGATACTGGCCACACTTTTGCATATTAGCCTCAGCTACCTGGTATCTGCAGTGTACCCGGTACCTCTAATTGCTTCTATGGTATTTTTGGCATCTTTTCATGGTATGGGGTACCTAAATTTCATGGGGAGTGGTCCAGGAGCTACTTCAGTGTAGAGGTAGCTTAATAGTTGTTGCAGTCAGCTGAGAGTAAGCACAGAGCTGTAGGGGTGCTGTTTCACGACCCACTGCAGCTTGCTTTTTGTAGCATGCAATGGTGCAACAGCCATATTCTGCTACACCATCTGTCTCTGGTTCTCAGCCATACTTAGCTCCAATGCACAGCAGTTCCAGGGCACAGTCACACCAGCCAATTCTTGCCTATCTGTAAGAAGTTAGTTCTGGCTTAGTCATCAGACCACTGATGTGACTTCCACGTCACGTTTGGCAACCTGCCTTTTGGAAGTAATCTTGGGACAGGAGAAGATCTAGGGCAGTTGGGTAAAGACCTGAGGGACTTCCAAGTCTCGGAGATTGCCAGGGGATGTTTAAGGCTGATTTTTAATCCGCTTGGTTTTGTGGGGCCAGGAAAACCACTTTCAGGGTTTCCACTTCCACTACGACAAGCCACCTGGCTGCTGGTAGAATGAGCTCTGTTTCAACTCCAGGTCAGCCTATGCCTACTGCATCTTCCAATGCTGGAGTCTCAGTTCACTCCTCAGGCAGGACTCCTGTACTGGTTTCAGGAGGAGTGGACCAAGATTACCTAGCTCAGATGTGTCTTAGTTTTTCTATTGCACAGTTACAACCTGGACTTCACTACAGATTTTTCTTGGAGTCTACATGCAAGCTCAAACGCTGTCAGGCAGTTTTTGCCACCTTGCCAACGTTTCTTCCTTTAGGCACAGTCGAGTCTGTCCCCAGTTGCAATTGGGGAATGGGAATTTGTTCCCTTTGCTTTGTAGTTCCAACCTGCTTCATCAGAGTCCGTTGGAGGCTCTGTTGTCAATCAGTCTTCTGGAATTGCGGGCGATTCGGCTGGCACTGCAAGCCTTTGAGACTTTGGTGCTGAACCAGTCGGTACGAGTCCTTTGCGACAATGCGACAGCAGTAGCTTATGTCAATCACCAAGGGGGCACTCGGAGCGCTCAATTGTAAACGGAGGCACTTGCCCTTTGCCGCTGGGTGGGAACGCGGCTATTTCTTTTGTCAGCGGCTCTCATCGTGGGAGTCCTGAATGTGCAGGTGGTTTTCCTCAGCCGGAACCGGTTGAATGCGGGGGAGTGGGAGCTCTCTCCAGTAGCGTTCGACCGGATCACGTCTCGTTGGGGGATGCCAGTACTGGATCTAATGGCCCGTTATTCCAATGCCAAAGTGCCTCGCTTTTTCATCAGGGGCAGGTATTCCAATGCCAAAGTGCCTCGCTTTTTCATCAGGGGCAGGGAATTCGGGTCCGAAGGAATAGATGCGCTGTTGCAAAGGTGGCCGCAGTATCTCCTGTATGTCTTTCCTCCATGGCCCATGCTCGGTCGGGTGATCGTCAGGATCGCACAGCATTCAGGAGTGGTCATTCTGGTGGCTCTGGATTGGCCCAGGCATCCTTGGTATGCGGATTTGGTGCGTCTGTTGATAGACCCATTGCGGTTGTCGGACGTTCTCGATCTTCTGATTCAGGGGCCAGTGATCATGCAGGATTCCATTCCGTTTGGTCTTACGGATTGGCTATTTGTCGCAGCTCAGACACAGAGGGTTTTCGGAGTCAGTAATTGGGACGATGCTGCAAGCGCGCAAGCGATCTACTTCGGTGTACGCTAGAGTCTGGCAAGCTTTTGTTGCTTGGTGCTCGTCCTCAGCCATTTCGCCAGAGTCGGCTCCTCTCGCGTCCATCTTAGCCTTCTTGCAAGAGAGGCTTGAGAAGGCCCTCTCTCTGAGCTCCCGTAAGGTACAGGTGGCAGCATAGGCCTGTTTTCCGAGGCCAGTTAGGTGGTCGATCGTTGGCCGCTCATCCGGATGTGGTTCGTTTTCTCCGGGGCGTTAGTCATGTTCGACCCCCTCGGGTGCCGGTGGTACCGGAATGGAGTTTGAACCTAGTGCTGAGGGCGTTACAGCAGGCCCCATTTGAGCCTCTGAGTAAGACGTCTTTGAAGGATCTCACGTTGAAGACGGTGGTTTTGGTGGCCATGGCTTCGGCCAGAAGGGTATCGGAGCTGCAGGCTCTGTCGTGCAGGGATCCCTTTCTGTGTTTTTCAGAAGCTGAGGTCTCGGTCCGTATGGTTCTGTCGTTTCTGCCGAAGGTGATTTCGCGTTTTCACCTTAATCAGGAAGTGCATTTACCAACCTTCAAGCGGGAAGATTACCCGGAGGATTTTCGCCAGTTGCGTTCTTTGGATGTCAAGGACTCTTCTCGAATATTTAGAGGTTACTAATTCCTTCCAGAAGTCAGATCATCTCTCTGTCCTATTTGTGGGACACAAAAAGGGACAGATAGCTTCTAAGGCTATGATCGCTCGATGGCTACGGGAAGCAATCAGCTCTGCGTATCTTCCATGGGGAAGCCGATTCCTCTTCAGATTTGCGCGCATTCGACTAGAGCTCAGGCCACGTCCGTTGCGGAGTACCGGCTGGTGCCGTTGGACGAGATTTGTAGAGCGGCTACTTGGGCGTCGGTACACATTTTTGCTAGACATTACCGACTTGATGTCGCGGCGCATAGGGATGCGTTTTTCGGCACTTCGGTGCTGTCTTCAGGGAGTATGCAGTCCCACCCTTCTTGAGGACTGCTTTGGTACATCCCACAAGTCTCTGGATTGATCTGGGGACGCTATGGAAGGTAAAATTGTCTTACCTGATAATTTTCTTTCCATTAGTCCCTCAGATCAATCCAGAGGCCCTCCCTGGGGTGTGCATTAGCTGATTCTGTATGAGGTATATATGGCAGAGTTTGGTATAGTTTATGTGGTTTAGGTTCGCGTTCTGTTGGTCTGGAAGTTTCGATTCAACAAGTTCTTGGAAAACAGTTGTTACTGTGAAGCAGCTGGAGGGTTTTCCTTCAGATTATTTGCTGTTTTTGAGAGGCAGGAGAGTGAACTATGGTTCAAATGATTTCTTACTGCTTTGGTATCGTATACTGAAGGTAAGCTGGCTGCACATGCCCTCTTGTGAGCGAACTTCGGTGTTCTCTCTATCTAACCTGCTAGTGGAGTGACATAACCCACAAGTCTCTGGATTGATCTGAGGGACTAATGGAAAGAAAATTATCAGGTAAGACATAATTTTACCTTAGAAAAACTTACCAAGGTAATCTACCCAGGAACATCTGAAGCTAAGAACTATGCCACATTGGCAACAGAAACTGGACATGAGTGAAAAGGAGGCAGCAGCTTGAAAGGGTAAACCGCACCAATGGGTGAAAAACTGTGTAAGGAGGTACGATGTGTCTCAATGTGTGCTGAGCTAATGAAGTGGTATCCTGCTATGAATAAACGGACTGTCTATGATATATATATAAAAATAATAATGAATCCAATTCCAAAATGTAAAAAAAAAAAAAAAACCCAAGAAAAACTGCAATATTCTAGTGAAAAACAGTATAAAGCTCAAATAGCTATGATGTGAAATATGAAAAAATGAATGTGTAAAATGAAGTGCAAACTATTTCTATGATGAATTTCTTATATAAAATGTTCAGTGAACGAAATTAAAATGTGAATAAGGGGATCTTTTACTAAAGATTAGGTCATGTTATCTGCTACAGGACCCATTTTATTCATATGGGCCCTGTTGTAGAGAACATGCTCTAATCTTTAGTAAAAGACCCCCTAAGAGAACTACTGAGGAAATTTTCACCCATACATGTAAAAGATAAGTGGTAACAGGTAAACATCGCCAGATGGGTTGTGAAAAGGGGTTCAAAATTGGGGACCAAATCAAAAACGGGCAGATATTATATATTGACATCAAAATTGTACATAATAAAGTACTTGTGAAAAATATCTCTGAATAATCCTAGGATCACATTAGCAGTCTTTTGCATACAATGAATACCATACATCTCCACATAAATATGACATTAATTTACATACAATTATGCAGCATAAAATTTATATGGTTTCAACATAAAAACAATGAGATGAATCAGATACATGCATTTTTATAATAAAAACAGCATAATTAAAAAAAACTGCAAGTACTATACTTTGCAATATCAGCAATGCAGAAATTTTATGAGCAAGAAATTTTTGCGATGCTGATATTTATCCACAGAATAATGTTCCAGCACACGCACTGATGTATGTTGTGTTTATCTTTCTGCCCTCTCCCAGGTATAAAGGTACTAGTTATCTGTAACCTGGAATGTCCAGGACTCCAGGGATTATGTTCCTAACGCCACTAGGTGGAGAGACAGAAAGACACAGAATGCTTTAGTAATATGAGAATAATCAGTAATTGTTTATTACACTTACCAATCAGGACTACAATTAGAATACGTAATATAATTAATTAATTCTCATATGAGACAGCAACCGTGACACAAACGTGACCTCTGACATTAACTCTCTGATTGCCTCTGTCCATGATTCTCCTTTTTATACCCTTTTCTCCCATAGACTAGTATTGGAAGTACAAAGCCAGCATTTTCCAACATATTCCAGCATATTTTGGTAAATTCTATCTTACAGAAGCAAAGTTCTTCATAACATATTTGCTTGCAAAAACCATCTTCCCAGCAACCAAAGTGTCTCTGCTTTCATGGTCAGCAGCAAATTTACCCTTACATTACTATATTCATGTACAGTATTCTCCTGCTACACATATCTCTGTTATGACTCCATATCTGCCTGTCTCGCCAACAGAAGGGCAAGCTGACATGAGATTCACATTCTGTGTAATTCTTATTTATCTTCTCAGTGACTCAACCTGTTCATAGCCTGTTCACAGAGGCCTAGCTTTGCTTATAATTCTCAGTTACTGTTGTAAAGTTATTTTATGGTTCATGACCTACATGTCCCATATAAACAGTTGACACTTTGCTCGGACATGCACACAGTACTAGATGTTCTTGGTGCAGATCTTTGTGCGCATGCATCTGGTATGCTTTTCCTAATAATTACACAAGTTCTGCAAAGATTTGCATATGATTAGCTTATTTTATTTATTTAGATTTTGTTAACACCTTTTTCAGTAGTAGCTCAAGGTGAGTTACATTCAGGTACACTGGATATTTCTCTGTCCCAGGAGGGCTCACAATCTAAGTTTGTACCTGAGGCAATGGAGGGTTAAGTGACTTGCCCAAGATCACAAGGAGCAGCAGTGGGATTTGAACTGTTCCATCTCTGGATTGCAAGACCGGTGCTCTAACCACTAGGCCAGTCCTCCACTTATTGAATCAGTGGGCAAAACTTTTTTTATGTTGGCATTTATAAGCTGTGCACTTAGCCATTGGCCCACAGCACTATTGCACAGCTTTCGGCATCAGCCCCTAAGTTACTACCTGTGCAGTCCTACATTTACATAGATATACTCCACCCATCTGCACAGCAAAATGCCCCCCATTCACAATTTATATATAGTATTTCTTACCATAGGAGAAATTGAGAACAGGATTTTTTTTTTTTAACTGAAGGCAGTGTTTTTCTAAGCCTTGAGAATCAATAAACTTACCAACACCTTTTTATGTATTGGTTCCAGGATAAATCCTAAAGTGGACTACTCTAAGTAGATCGGAGTGTTGTGAATTCTGAGAGGTGTAGTGTTTGTTACATTATCTTGCCCCTGCCCCCACAAACACCTGCCATCTGCTTCTGTTCCTTAGGAGAGTCTTTTACTGTAGCTTAGTTTGAGTTATCTTCAGCAGAGCCCATAGGAATAAAATGGGCCCTGCTGCAAATAACTCGGGTTAAGCTTTAGTAAGAGACCCCCTTAGTCTTCACTCATTGTCCGTATTTACCGCCTTTAATCTAATCTTCTCGTCTGCCACACCAGACTCTACAAAAGGACATACCACTCAGAGCTCTCTTCAATTACTTCTGAATCTTTCACATGATCTGGCCACTGCCACCTGTTCTCTGCTGCCTCTGGCTCTTGTAACTGGCCCAAGCTGATCTTTGTTCTCTGTCTTATGTGTACTCTGATCCCTTTCTCCAGTAGAGAAAAACACACTGGTAGGAACTCCCCCTAGTACTATGGAATAATTTTTACCCAGCAACATTGCCCATAGAAAACAAACTAAAATGGCAATTCACAGTGAGCAGGCAGTGATTCCAAAAGCACTTTACTAGAGAGAGATCCAGATAAGTAAACCACACCCCACTTAAATCTTGGTTTAAAAAATAAGTTGATGGTTCTTCCACTTTAAGAGTAGCATTCATGGAGATTAATGGAAATGTTTTGCTTAAATTAAAAATGTAACAGACTGAAGTGGAAAGATTTACACTATACAATACTTCATTAGAACCTTTCTCAGCACAAGAACTGGGATCCTTTATCAGGATTAGTCCACAAGCAGCAACATTAGTTTGTCCCTCTTAGCCAAAGCGTAACAGGAATTTAGCAGGGAGGGTATTGTGCACACCTGTTCTGAAATTTCTTTCGTCAGCTGGCATACCTTCATATCTCACAAAATCCACTATGGAGTAACACAGAACCTTTGATATCATGGCTGAGTGGAGAGAAGAATGGAAGTTGGCCCCTGTGGTCGGTTCAGCTCTTGTGGATGATGCTAATATTCAACAGCCAGGATTTAGTCTCCCCTGTTGCCAATGGTCTTTCCTCAACCGCTTCCTCCTAGCACAAGGCCACTGCAGAGCCTGTCTGAAGAGATGGGGGAAGGGAAATAGCAATGAATAACAACGACCTGTGCAGTTGCAGAGAGCTACAAATCGTGTCTATTATTGTTGACTCTTCTCCACTGACCCGGCTAGTTGAGCTGATGAGCCTGCTGTTGGCTGGCTGACTACACACGGCACCATTTGCACACAATAATAATAATAATAAAACTAGAAACAGTAGGTTTGTAGTTTCCATAATAAAAAAATGGAAGTCCATTCAGCAGTCCTATAAAAAGGACACACTTATTTAAGCAGCATTTTCCAGGACATGTTTCTAGGATCAAATCCTTTCAATATTGTTTATTGATACTACTCAGGAAGCTGAAGGGACGGTATATTTTTTTGCAGATTATACAGAAATTTACAATAGACACATGGGAAGAGGTGAAAAATGAAAGAAGCATTTGTGGTGCAAAAATTAATCAGAAGAAAAAGAACTAGAAATGGTTAAACAAGAAAGAGATCTAATGCTTGAATAAATGGTGACTTTGTATAGTTTGACCTGCACATTTCACTCATGCTTGATTGGGAGGGGGGTATGACTTGGAATTGGGGGAGCACTTGACTAGGTGGGGGTGTTAGAAAAGGCAGTATGCAAGTTTGGTTGATTTGAGGGATAAGGAGGATGTCCAGGACAGTACCCAACCCTACAAGTTAACATTGTATTATTCCAAAGCTTAGTGGTTAGAAGTGGAGAGGGGGGTCTGGGTGCTGGATTAAGTATTGAACTTCCAAAGAACCAAAGGGGAAAATGCCTACAAGGGTTTAGTAGCAGAGGTTGTGAAGACTGGCACTATGACAGAATTTAAACATACTTGGGACAGATATACAGAACACTTTTCAAAGACATATAAATATGTTTGAAAATTACCATTGCAGAATGTGTATTTTTAACTGCTTTTAGAGGAAGTGCGCCCAAGAGTGTGTTAAGATGGCTGGAAGAGAATAATGCATGTGGGCTTCATCGTTTTTTCCATGGAGAAAGTAATCACACAAAAGACAGATACAGTGGTACCTGCAGCAAGTTTCAAAGTGAAAGTATGCACATACTTCCTTTTTGAAACTTGGTGTAAAGTCTGTGAGTAGAAACATTTCTCCAGAGATGGGCAGTGTAAGAAATAGGGTTAAAGATTTGTGGCTAGACTGGTGTTGGTTGAAATATGAGGACTATAAAATTAATTCTATAACTAGTTGTGCAAGCTAATGTGCTCCTTTATGCGCATATATGCAGTAAAAAGAGCATGTACCTAAGCACCCTAAGTACTAAGGGCGTATTTAAGTATTGTAGCATGCAACTTCAAGGAGGTCATGCATGTGGGCGGAGCTCCCAATTACACACGTAACTTACAGAATTTTGGGAGAGAGACTTGAATCCATAGTCAATACTTCTAGCATCCTCACAGCCTTCTGGGTGCTCCCAGGCCCACCCCGATCCACTCAGGGCATTCGCTCCAAGTGCCTAGCGCTTCCATCAGCTGCCTTCCAGGTGCTGTGGAGGATTTGTAGCCCATCTGCATATCCTCACAGCCTTGTCCGGGTTGCTCCCAGGTCCACCCCGATCCACTCGGTGCCTTCGCTCCAGGTGCCTAGTGCTTTCACTAGCTGCCTTCCAGGTGCTGTGGAGGACTTGCGGCCCATCTGCATATCCTCATAGTTTTCTCTGGGGTGCTTCCAGGTTCACCCCGATTCACTCAGGGCCTTCGCTCCAAGTGCTTACCGCTTCCACTAGCTGCCTTCCAGGTGCTGTGGAGGACTTACAGCCTTCTCCAGGGTGCTCCCAGGTCCCCCTGATCCACTTGGGGCCTTATCTCCAGGTGCCTAGTGTTTTCAATAGCTGTAGCTGCCTTCCAGGTGCTGTGGATAACTTGCAGCTCATCTCCATATCCTCACAGCTTTCTCTGGGGTGCTTCCAGGTCAACCCAGATCCACCCAGGGCCTTTGCTCCAGGTGCCTATCACTTCCACCAGCTGCCTTCCAGGTGCTGTGGAGGACTTGCAGCTCATCTGCATATCCTCACTTCCTTCTCCGGGGTGACTCCCAGGTCCACCCCGATCCACTCAGGGCCTTCGCTCCAGGTCCCGTGCGCTGCAACATTTTCTCTATACACTTTCTTATTGCTCCAGTACAGTTTCTCTTCCCAATCTCTCTCTTCATCTGAAACAACTGTATATCTCAGGAACACATTTCCCACCTTCTGCTTTCATCATCTCACCATCTCTTTTGACTTTTCCCTTCTCAGCTTTCAACATTTCCTTCCTTTCATTCAACCATCTCCATTCTGTCTGAGTACATCTTGCCTTCGTGGCTGTCACATGCCTCTCCTACTCTTCTCTGTACTCTCTTGCTCCTTTTCCTGCTCTCCGCTGGGGATATCAATCCCAATCGTGGTCCTCCACATCAGCTCGCGTCCTGTTCATGCAGGCCAGACCGTGATGTCTCCAATTTAATTTCTGTTCCTCTCCTTTCCCCTTCTCTGCCTTTCTCACTTGCTCTGTGGAATGCTTGCTTTAGCTGCAGCAAACTTTCCTACATGCACAACTTCTTTATCTCTTGTACTCTCCATCTGCTTGCCCTAACTGAGACTTGACTTTGCCCTGAAGTAGAGGATGACAGGAGAACAAAGTTTGTCTCCATCCCCACCCTATCCCTAGGTTCTGTCTTCCTACCTATCCCCTCCATCTCCGTAGGTTCTGCCCCTGTCCCCGCCATATCCCCGCGAGCTCTGTCCTCATCTGCAGAAGCCTTATGATTTTATACCCCAACAATAGCTGACTTCTATTACCCCAAGGAATCCTAATCCACCCTGATAAAATGTGCAGGGGTACAAAATACAACCTGTTCTTTATGCCTTAGTGGGGGAGAAATATGCTTTATAAAGTATTGTTATGGTTTTTTTTTTAACTCTGTGGATGAATAATCAACAATCTCAGGATTCAGTCTAGCTCTCCTGTCTTCCATAGTCTTTCTTGCAATAGAAGATGTCTTCTCAGAAGATGTACTGGTTGAAGGAATGTACAAGATCCCCCAAACAAATTTTGCCAATTGCGGCCAGCGTGTTTGCTTGTTTTTCAAACAAATCAAAATACCGCTGTCTGCGTCACTCAAACATAAATAATGGTCCAGTTTCTTAACAGGCTTCAAAGTAGGAAATGACACGGGGACAAATTTTGTCCCCTTCCCTATGGACTCTGTCCCTGTTACCGCGGGTCCCCATCCCCGTGTCATTCTCTGCTTTGAAGACTGCTTCAGCTGCGGCCCTGTGTCATGGAGGTTATCTTTTCTCCCATACTCCTCTCCCGGTTAGTCATGGAGGTGGTGTCAGGCTACTACTCTCACCCTCTTCTAGATTTCAACCTCTTCCACCTCAGTCTTGCTGCTTTTCTTCATAAGTACATAAGTATTGCCATACTGGGAAAGACCAAAGGTCCATCAAGCCCAGCATCCTGTTTCCAACAGTGGCCAATCCAGATCACAAATACCTGGCAAGATCCCAAAAAAGTACAAAACATTTTATACTGCTTATCCCAGAAATAGTGGGTTTTCCCTAAGTCCATTTAATAACGGTCTATGGACTTTTCCTTTAGGAAGCTGGCCAAACCTTTTTTAAACTCCGCTAAGCTAACTGCCTTTACCACATTCTCTGGCAACGAATTCCAGAGTTTAATTACATGTTGAGTGAAGAAATCTTTTCTCCGATTCATTTTAAATTTACTACATTGTAGCTTCATCGCATGCCCCCTAGTTCTAGTATTTTTGGAAAGCGTGAAAAGACCCTTCACATCTACCCGTTCAACTCTTACTCATTATTTTATAGACCTCTATCATATCTTCCTTAAGCCGCCTTTTTCTCCAAGCTGAAGAGCCCTAGCCGCTTTAGCCTTTCCTCATAGGGAAGTCGTCCCATCTCCTTTATCATTTTCGTCGCGCTTCTCTGCACCTTTTCTAATTCCACTATATCTTTTTTGAGATACGGCGACCAGAATTGAACACAATATTTGAGGTGCGGTCGCACCATGGAGCAATACAAAGGCATTATAACATCCTTATTTTTGTTTTCCATTCCTTTCCTAATTAGTTAGTTGTAACACATCACCACTGTACCTTATATTTTGAACGTTTCATTTCATATCTGTATGCTTAATTCTATGATGTCAATCATTCTCTCTATAACACCAATTGTATTTTCTACTCTGGAATGGCGAAAGCCATAACAGAACATTGTAAGCCACATTGAGCCTGCAAATAGGTGGGAAAATGTGGGATACAAATGCAACAAATAAATAAATAATACCTAACATTCTATTTGCTTTCTTAGCCGCAGCAGCACACAAAGTCCACTCCATCCGTCTATCTACTCCTCTACCTCTTTGAGTAGTAGTCATTTATTGACCTCCTGATAAGTTCCTTTCTTCCTTTCTCACTGACTTTGACTCCTGGCTTTCCTTCTTTCTTGAACCTTTATCTCCTTCTCGCATTCTTGGGGATTTTAACATTCATGCTTATGATCCCTCTGACTCAATGATTCTCGGGTTCTTGCTTTAACATCCTCTTTCAGTCAACAGTGCTCCACTACCTGTACTCACCAGAATGGCCACTGTCTTGTTCTGATCTTATCTTCTTCTCCAACTGCTCACTCCAGTTTCTGCGCCTCAGCTCTTCCCCTCTCTGACCATCATCTGATAACTTTCACGCTTAAACACCCTCCCCTCCCAGTCCCGTCCAATCTCCAACAATACATTTAGGAATCTTCAGACTATTGACTCTACTCTGTCCTCCAGTGTTTCGCACTTCTTGTCAACCACTATGTTATCCGTCAATGAGGCTGTCTATTCCTATAATGCTATTCTCTCCTCTGCTCTGGATACTCTCGCGCCTCCCATTCTCTGTTCTGTAAGGTGTACCAAACCCCAGCCTTGGCTGATCTCTAGAATCTGCTACCTACATTCCTGTGCCCGATGTGCCGAACGCCTTTGGCTGGAATCCTATGCCCATGCTGACTCAATACATTTCAAATCCTTTCTGACCTCCTTCCAGTCTGCTCTTTCACTTGGCAAACAGGACTACTTCATCCAGTTGACTAAGTATCTTGGCTCAAACCCTCAACGTCTCCTTGCCACACTGAACTCTCTCCTCAAAGTACCTTCACTTCCATCTCCCCCTTCTCCCCAGATTCTGGCTGAGTACTTTCATGATAAGGTTTACAAGACTAACCTTGAATTCTCAACCAAGTCACCTCCACCTCTCCTTCCCTCAGTCCATTCTCTCAACCCTCCTTCAACCCCTGCCTCCTTTTCTTCCTTTTCTGAAATCACTGAAGAGGAAACTACATGTTTTCTTTCCTCCTTGAAACTAACTACCTATTCCTCTGATCCTATTCCCACCCATCTACTTAGCACTTTCTCTCCTGCTGTCATCCCTTCTATCTGAAACTAAACATGACTAAGACTGAGCTTCTTATCTTTCCCCTAAACCAACTTCTCCTCTTCCCCCATTCTCTATCTCTGTGGATAACTCTCTCATTCTCCTTGTCTCATCAGCTTGTAACCTTGGGGTCATCTTTGACGCCTCTCTGTTTCTGCACATAATCAACAGACTGCTAAAACCTGTCGTTTCTTTCTCTATAATATCACCAAAATTCATCCTTTCCTTTCTGAGCACACTACCAAAACCCTCATCCGCACTCACCTCTTGCTTAAACTATTACAACTTGCTTCTCACAGGTCTCCCACTAAGCCATCTCTCTCCCCTTCAATCTGTTCAAAATTCTGCTGCACAACTTATATTCCGCCAGTATCGCTATGCTCATATTAGCCCTCTCCTCAAGTCACTTCATTGGCTCCCTATCTGTTTCCACAAACTCCTCTTATTGATTTACAAGTGCTTTAACTCTGCTGCTCCTCAGTACCTTTTCACTCTTATCTCTCCCTACACTTCTCCCCAGGATCTCTATTAATTAGATAAATCTCTCTTATCTGTACCCTTCTCCTCCACTGCTAACTCCAGATTCCTTTCCTTTTATTTTGCTGCACCATACGCCTGGAATAGTCTTTCTGAGCCAGTACGTCAAGCTCCATCTCTGGCCATCTTCAAATCTAGGCTAAAAGCCCACTTTTTTGATGCTGCTTTTAATTCCTAGGCTCTATTCACTTGTTCAGGGCCGGTCTTAGCAAGTGCGGGGCCCTATGCAGACCAATTTGAAGGGGCCCCACCCTAGCCCTGCCCCCACCTAACTCCGCCCCACCTAGCTCCAACCCCACCCTAGCTCCAGGGCCGGCTACCCCTCCCTCCGAGCTCCCGGGCTGCTCCCTCTGAGCTCCAAGGCCCCCAGCTCCAGGGCTTCCCCCCCCTAGGGCTCCCAGCTACAAGGCCCCCCTCCCTCCCGGTCATTTTTTAACACCCCCTCCAAAATCCAGTACTAGGTATGCCGAGAATACAAAACACTCAGGACCTATTGAGCAATTCTACCATACCATAAGCAGTCATTTCTACTAGTCACACAAGGAAAAGGAAAGCATCTTAAACACTACAGTGAGCACTAGAACATCAATTCACCTATTGTAAAATAAAACCAGACAGAATAGTACAGATCGTCGATCCTGCATAGTCAATACCAACTGAAAGCCATGTCTTTTTCACAAACACAGATAAACCCTAATCCACTATAGAATAAGTAGTAATATTTAAACTTTCTATTTAGACAAAAATTAAACTGAACCCCCAAGATGCCAGACTCTGCAGACAATTCAACACCACAGAAACAGAAAAGGACCCCTAGTACTGTGCAAAATATAAAGACAGCAGATGTAAATTTGAAAAAACTAACAAATACCAATCACCACTTTACAAATTAACAAATAGAAATAAAACAAATACAGAAAATAAAATAATACCATTTTATTGGACTAATACATTTGGCTTCCAGAGGCCAAAATCTCCTTCCTCAGGTCAATACAGTATAGTACTGTTACAGTATCCTATCCTGACCTGAGGAAGGGGGCTTTCTTCTCTGAAAGTTAAGTCGAAATGTATTAAAATTAGTCCAATAAAAAGATTACCTTATTTACATGTTCTATTTATAAACATTTATTAACCCAGCTACAATACTATATCCCAAAGCAAAAAAATAAAAATATATATTTTATTTACAGTTTGTTGTCTCTGGTTTCTGCTTTCCTCATCTTCTTTTCACTGTCTTCCTTCCATCCAGCATCTGTCATCCAGTGTCTGCCCTCTCTGCTGTCCCCTCCATCCAATGTCTGCCCTCTCTCCCTGCTCCTTCCATCCACATCTGCCCTCTATCTCTGCCCCTTCCGTGATCCATCCACCATCTGCCCCTGTCTGCCCTCTCTCTCTCTCCCCCATCCATTCACTGTCTGCCCTTTCTATCCCTGCCATCCACTGTCTGCCCTTTCTCTCTGCCCCTTCAATCCACAATTTGACCTCCCTCTCGCTACCCCATCCAGGATCTGCCCCCTCTCTGCCCCTTTTTCAGTCCCCAGTTCCAGCCCCACTATCCCACCAGTCCCCCATTTTTAGCCCCAGCCCTTTTCTCCCACCAGTCCCAAGCTTCAGCCCCCCAGCCACTTCTCCCTATCCCGTTTTCAGCCTCCAGTCCCAGTACTAGCCCCCTTATCCCACCTACCCTCCTTTTCAGCCCCCAGTTCCAGCCCCCTTCATCCACATGCCTTGTATTAGGGCCCCCTTTTCAGAACCATTCTCCCACCTGACCCACGCATGCCCCATTTTCCCACCAGCCCCAGGCATGGCCCCCATTTACCCATATGGCCCCTTCTCAGACCCCAGTGCCTGCCCCCTTCTCCCATCCGAGAACCCCCTCCCCAGTCCCCTTCTCCCATCCAAGAACACCAGTCCCCTCCCCACCCGTCCCCTTTAACCATCCAAGAACCCCCTTCCCACCCCCTTCTCCCATCCGTGAACCCCCTCCCCACCTCGGTCCCCTTCTCCCATCCAAGAACCCCAGTCCCCTCCCAACCCGTCCCCTTCTCACATCCGAGAACTCCCTCCTCAGTCCCCTTCTCCCATCCAAGAACCCCAGTCCCCTCCCCACCCGTCCCCTTCTCACATCCGAGAACTCCCTCAGTCCCCTTCTCCCATCCATGAACCCCAGTCCACTCCCCACCCATCCCCTTTAACCATCCAAGAACCCCCTCCCCACCTCGGTCCCCTTCTCCCATCCAAGAACCCCAGTCCCCTCCCCACCCGTCCCCTTCTCACATCCGAGAACTCCCTCCTCAGTCCCCTTCTCCCATCCAAGAACTCCAGTCCCCTCCCCACCCGTCCCCTTCAACCATCCAAGAACCCCCTCCCCACCCCCTTCTCCCATCCGTGAACCCCCTCCCCACCTCAGCTTTAGAAATGTTAAGTAGTAGTCTCCTTCCCATTTGAGAACCTCCTCCCCACCCTTCCCCCACCTGAGAACCCCCACCCCACACACCCTTCTCCCATCTGAGTCCCCCCCCCCAACCTACCTACTAGCTTTGTTCTCCTGCCGCCCACCACCCTCACTGGCTTTAAAAAAAGAATTTGGAAGCGCCAGAGGGACAGGCAGCGCCTCGTGTCTGCCCTCCCTGCTACTAAAAATGTCTTCGACGTCGTCATTGGGCCTTCTCACATTGAGTCCCGCCAACCCTCGCGGTAATTGGAAGTTATCTCAGAGAAGGGTGGGACTCAATGTGAGAAGGCCCAACAATGACATCGAAGACATTTTTAGTAGCAGGGCAGACGGGAGGCGCTGCCTGTCACTCTGGCGCTACCAAATTCTTTTTTTTAAAGGTAGGACAGGGTGGGAGCAGCGGGTGCAGGGCACCCCCCACCCGCTGACAGCCGGGGCGGACCGCCCCCACCACTCCGCCGTCGCGCGCCATCCGAGGGAGGGAGGGAGGACTGGAACTCGGGCGGTCGGGGCGGGGCCCCCCTGAGCGCGGGGCCCTATGCGGACGCCTCGCCTTAAGACCGGCCCTGCACTTGTTCAGTATCCATGTCTGTTTTATTATTCCCACCTCAGCAATTCCCTTATTTGTCCTGTTTGTCCTGATTAGATTGTAAGCTCTGTCGAGCAGGGACCATGTCTTCATGTTCAAGTGTACAGCTCTGCGTACATCTAGTAGCATTATAGAAATGGTAAGTAGTAGTAGTAGTAGCATTTTCAGAAGTTTGATCAGTTAATGGTAAGGGAGAAGAGAGGCTGGGTTGTGTGTATTCGCTGCCACTATCCATATAGGTAATGGCACTAAATATACTTAGTGTATTCATCATGCCGATACTATTCGTATGATTTAGGCCTGTATTTAGCAGGCCTAAACTACAAAATATATATTATCCATTGAGTAGTTGAGTATTGTCATTAAACCGAATAGTTTAAAGCCCTCTCTTTCTGCCCCAAACCTGGACCCATATTGTATGAATAGTAGTGGGCTGTTCAGTCATAGTATTGAAATGAAAATATTTATAAAAGTTTTTAAAATATACAAATAGCTAAGTTAAACATTGACACCACAGGTAACTGTATAACTTCATTTGAATGTAGCTAACAGCAGGCTGGAAAGATGCATCCTGATGTGATAACTATTAGAGTATTTATAATATTATAGACTCTCCATAAATGTGGTTAATTCTTTTAGTCCACAGATGCACTTCTTGTAGCAATCGACTCGGAAGTGGTGGGAGCTGTTGACATACTTCTTAACCATCGTCCAAAGCGATCAACCAGGCCAACTATTGTAGTGAGTACCTATTAAGTTACTTTCTCTTTGTTGTGGTTACCAAGTGTACCAGAATCATATCTGAAGTGTTAACTGTAGAGTAATGAAAGGAATATTCAGAGCTATTTCTTTCCTATGGGAAGTACATAAGTATTGCCGTACTGGGAAAGACCAAAGGTCCATCAAGCCCAGCATCCTGTTTCCAACAGTGGCCAATCCAGGCCACAAATACCTGGCAAGATCCCAAAAAAGTACAAAACATTTTATACTGCTTATCCCAGAAGTAGTGGGTTTTCCCCAAGTCCATTTAATAATGGTGTATGGACTTTTCCTTTAGGAAGCCGTCCAAACCTTTTTAAAACTCCTCTAAGCTAACTGCCTTTACCACATTCTCTGGCAATGAATTTTTAATTACATGTTGCGTGAAGAAAACTTTTCTCCGATTCGTTTTAAATTTACTACATTGTAGCTTCATCGAATGCCCCCTAGTCCTAGTATTTTTGGAAAGCGTAAACAGACGCTTCACATCTACCCATTCAATTCCACTCATTATTTTATAGACCGCTATCATAAATCCCCTCAGCCGCCTTTTCTCCAAGCTGAAGAGCACTAGCCGCTTTAGCCTTTCCTCATAGGGAAGTCGTCCCATCTCCTTTATCATTTTCGTTGCCCTTCTCTGCACCTTTTCTAATTCCACTATATCTTTTTTGAGATACGGCGACCAGAATTGAACACAATATTCAAGGTGCGGCCGCACCATGGAGCGATACAAAGGCATTATAATATCCTCATTTTTGTTTTCCATTCCTTTCCTAATACTTAGCATTCTATTTGCTTTCTTAGCCACAGCAGCACGCTGAGCAGAAGGTTTCAACGTATCATCGACGACACCTAGATCCCTTTCTTGGTCCGTGACTCCTAACGTGGAACCTTGCATGATGTAGCTATAATTCGGGTTCCTCTTTCCCACTTGCATCACTTTGCACTTGCACACATTAAACGTCATCTGCCATTTAGACACCCAGTCTCCCAGTCTCGTAAGGTCCTCTTGTAATTTTTCACAATCCTCTCGCGATTTAATGACCTTGAATAACTTTGTGTCATCAGCAAATGTAATTACCTCACTAGTTACTCCCATCTCTAGGTCATTTATAAATATGTTAAAAAGCAGCGGACCCAGCACAGACCCTGGGGGAACCCCACTAACTACCCTTCTCCATTGAGAATACTGACCATTACCTTAAAACCTCTCTGTTTAAGCAGTTGTCCGTGGATTATCATAATTTAAACCCCTAATTGTACAATTATTCCAACTTCTCAGTTCCATTCTAATTGTTTTTATACATAGATGCAGTGGTGTGCTGGATCCGGCTTGCACCGACTCACAAGAGTCGGTTGTTAAATTTTTTGGCATCTTGCGAGCCAGTTCTGGGAGTGTGAACCGGCTTGCCTCTCTTTCCCCCCCCCCCCCCCCCCCCCCCCCAGCTGCAGGATCACAGACTCCCAGTGCTAGTGCTTTTTACCTTTTTTCCCCAAAGACCAGCTCACCTGCCCGCTCTCAGCTCCCCAGTATCCCTCCTTTCCTTCCTGCCGCCGCCCTGTGTTTAAATCTTTTATTTTACCTCAAGTCGCGGCGGCGGCAGACTGGCATTGAAAGCAACAGGCTCGCCTCCAGCCTTTCCTTCCCTCTCAGTGTACCGCCTTCTTCTGATGTACTTCCTGTTGTGCAGACCTGTGTTGCGGCTCCCTACCTCCCTGCTGCTGGGAAAAAGTGGGAAAAGCCTCTCTGTTGCCCTCGGCTCTCATTTTCTGTGAGGAATCAGCATCAGGGATTGGTTCCACCCCCAACTGTTCCTGCTGCTTCCTTCTATTGGCTGACTGACATCCTAGAATGCCCATCTCCCTGAAGATGGACTCTCGGCTGGCTGCTGTCCCAACTCCTCCTGCCTGCAGGGCTTCCCTGATGACATCACTCTAGAGCTGTGAACTGATTGGATACGAACTTCCTGGTGTCCCCCTCCAGTAGTGAGTGGGTGGGACATCCCAGGCTGACACTGCCCAATTGGTTTAGCCCTTCTTTGTTGTGCTTCTAGCATGGGGGATGCTGTTTCCCACAGACGCTGTTTGATGGACCCTTGTCTTCCTTGCATTTTTGGTAAGTCACCATTACTTTTATGCTTTACATTTCAGTACTTCACCCCCATCCCCCCCCAATTCCTTGGCAGTAAAATGTCATTTGAAAAAGCAGCATGGCACGGCTTTTATACTCTGCTTTCATACACGCAAAGAAGCTGCGTGTAAGCCGGTGTACTTTTCTTTTTTTTGTGTGTGTGCTCCATCTTCCCTGCTTTGTTTCTCCCATTCTCCTACTTGCGACAATGAAGACCGACAGCTCCAGACCTCCCGTTAAAATTTCAACGGTAAAGGTAAGGACTGCTTTTGTGCATGGGGTCGGAAACGCTGTGCATCGCCTTGTATGCACATTATAATAGTAATTCCATATCATCAAGCTGATCAATCCATAGACTGGTGGGTTGTGTCCATCTACCAGCAGGTGGAGATAGAGAGCAAACTTTTGCCTCCCTATATGTGGTCATGTGCTGCCGGAAACTCCCCAGTATGTTCTCTATCTCAGCAGGTGGTGGTCACACACAGCAGCAGCTCTGGCTAGGCCTCCAAGCCTAATCCTTAGGTTTTGTTGAGGCCTGGGGTTGAGGGCTCTTTTGAGCAAGTGCAAACCTGGTGGTGCCAGGTCCCTCCTTTTCTCCCCCCTCCCGCTGGCTCCGTTTAAAAAAAAAAAAAAAAAAATATTTTTAAACGTCTTTAAAGGCGTTTAATTCAACGTTTCTTTAAACGTTCATTGCAGCTACTCACTGGGACACCAGTTCGTTACAGCTCGGAGCGGCAAGCAGGTATTTTTACCTTTTTATAGCGGGCAGGGGGTTCCCCGATTCTTCTCCTCGTGGCAATGGCGTCGGAGGGCGAGGGCGCAAAGGGTCGCTCCCCGGATCGCTGGAGCGCTTCTAGAGGGGATGCGGGGGTTTTACAACCTGATTCGCCCTTGATGGGTGATAGTTTAGTGACCGATGAATGTCCCGGTCGTTCCTCCGGCGTGGCGGTTTTTTCCCGCCATAAACGCCCATCCCCCGCTCCTCGCCTCCGCCATCTTGGCCGGCCACGCGGCTCGGACGGCTTCTTCGGGGCCGCCCTTGAGGTTGGAGACATTAATGCCATGAACGCCCTTAATTTGGGCGACGGCACAAAAGCGGCTAAAGTTAAGCGCCGTTCTTCCCGCGCGGCTCCTTCACGGAGTTTCGCGCCGGACGCCATTTTGGATGCGCAGCATGTCTCTCCCCCGCTATTGCGAGCGCCGGTTGAGAGTGCGTCTAGGGCTGTTGCCCAGGCTGCGGAAGTGCACAGTCTGGGGGGTTTCTCCCCCGAGTTTGTTTTGCTGCTGCATCAGGCTTTCCTCATGCTAAACGCTGCCCCTGCTCCCTCTTCTGATAAAGAGGTTGAGGTTCCCAGAGGTAAACGCCCTCGGGTTGATTTCCAGGCCTTGGAGGACTTTTGTCTCCTCCGATGTAGATGAGGGCAGCGTGTCTGAGGTCTCCCAACGATCCTTTGCGGATTCCTTGGAGGAGATAGATCCCCGCTCGGATGGAGCGGATGACCCCTCTGCAGCGCGGCTTTTTAGCCCAGAGGATTTGCCCAACCTGTTGTTACAGGCCATGGACACTTTGAAGATTTCCTCTCCGGAGGACGTCTCTCCCTCAGCCCCTGTTGGCTCTGCCATTATGCTGGGGACGAAGCGCCCGCCTAGAACCTTCCACGTGCATGATGCCATGCACACCTTAATTGCGGCTCAATGGGATGTCCCGGAAACGAGCCTTAAAGTGGCTAGGGCTATGTCCCGCCTCTATCCTTTGGCTGTGAGTGAACGTGAGGCCTATCTGTGGCCTACCGTGGATTCTTTAATCACTGCGGTGACTAAGAAAACGGCGTTGCCGGTGGAAGGTGGCACGGCCCTAAAGGACGCCCAAGACAGAAGATTGGAGGCGGCCTTAAGGTCGTCCTTGGAGGCAGCTGCTTTAAGTTTGCAGGCCTCAGTTTGCGGCTCCTATGTGGCCAGGGCGTGCCGGACTATGGTGCAGCGGGCTTCCCCCTCGGATCATTCCTTGAGGGCTGATTGGCCGGCCCTGGAATCGGGCTTAGCCTATTTGGCAGACTTGCTGTATGATGTCTGGAGAGCCTCAGCTAAAGGCATGGCTCAGACAGTCTCTGCGCGGCGGTGGCTTTGGCTGAAACATTGGTCTGCTGACCACGCCTCTAAATCCCGCCTGGCTAGATTGCCTTTTAAAGGCAAGCTGCTCTTTGGGGTCGAGCTGGACAAAATCGTGACCGATCTCGGCACGTCTAAGGGCAAGAAATTACCAGAGGTCAGGGCTCGGGTTAGTACTCGTCCCGATACCTCCATACCGCCCGGGCAAGTCGGGTTCCTCTGCCCCCTCTTCCTTCAAGAGGAATTTCTCCCCCAAGCAGCATTCCTTTCGCAGAGACCGCCGTCCCGGAGGTGCTCCCTCCGGTCCTCCCCCAGGGTCTTGTACCCAATGACGGGGCCTTGGTCCACGCCCCAGTGCAGATTGGAGGACGGCTGTCCTCGTTTCTGGGCGAGTGGACCACTATAACTTCAGACGCGTGGGTGCTGGAAGTCATCAGAGACGGCTACAAGCTAGAGTTCTGCCAACCCTTAAGAGACGGGTTTGTACTCTCTCCCTGCAAGTCTCCGGTCAAGCTGTGGTAGTGCAGCAGACCTTGGACAACCTGATCCGCCTGGGTGCGGTCGTTCCGGTGCCAAAAAATCAGATTGGCAAGGGACGTTACTCCATTTACTTTGTGGTTCCAAAGAAAGGAGGTTCTGTCCGGCCTATCCTCGACCTCAAAGGGGTCAATCGGGCCTGGAAAGTGAGGCACTTTCGCATGGAGACTCTCCGCTCTGTTATAGCGGCAGTGAAGGCAGGAGAGTTCTTGGCTTCCTTGGACATCAAGGAAGCGTACCTGCGTATTCCCATCTGGCCTCCTCTCCAACGCCTTCTGCGTTTTACAGTCCTGAGACGACACTTCCAGTTCAGAGCCCTCCCTTTCGGGTTGGCTACTGCTCCGCGGACCTTTTCCAAAGTAATGGGGGTCATAGCGGCCTTCCTGCTAAAGGAAGGAGTACAAGTCCATCCTTATCTGGACGACTGGTTGATCCGAGCCCCCTCTTATGCAGAGTGCGGCAAAGCTATGGACCGGGTAGTTGCTCTTTTGAGCTCCCTGGGATGGATCATCAACTGGAAGAAGAGCCAGCTGCGCCCGACTCAGTCCCTGGTGTATCTGGGAGTTCGATTCGACACCCAAGTGGGCAGAGTGTTCCTGCCAGACAATCGGATTGTCAAGCTTCAGGCTCAGGTGGACTAGTTCCTAGTAGCCTCTCCTATTCGGGCGTGGGACTACGTGCAGCTGTTGGGCTCTATGACGGCCACGATGGAAGTAGTGCCCTGGGCCAGGGCTCATATGAGACCACTACAGCTTTCTCTGCTGCTGCGCTGGACTCCGATGTCGGAGGATTATGCTGTGCGCCTTCCCGTGGACCCAGCAGTGCGCAAGGCGCTGAGCTGGTGGACGCAGACAGACAAGTTGTCTGCAGGATTGCCTCTGGTGACCCCGGAGTGGATTGTCGTCACGACAGACGCCTCTTTGATGGGCTGGGGAGCCCACTGCTTGGGAAGGACAGCACAGGGGCTCTAGTCTCCTGCAGAGGCAAGTGGTCTATCAACCTCCTGGAACTCAGAGCCATTCGCTTGGTGTTATTGGAGTTCATCCCGGTACTCGTGTTGAAGCCTGTACGGGTCCTGTCGGACAATGCCACGGCTGTGGCCTATATCAACCGCCAGGGAGGTACCAGAGCGCCCCTCTAGCCAAGGAGGCTATGAGTCTTTGCCAGTGGGCGGAAGCGAACCTGGAGCAGCTTTCAGCGGCCCACATTGCCGGAGTCATGAATGTCAAGGTGGACTTTCTCAGTCGCCATACCTTGGAGCCCGGAGAGTGGCAACTATCTGCTCAGGCGTTCTTGGACATCACGAAGCGCTGGGGCCAGCCGAGCCTAGATCTGATGGCGTCATCGGCCAATGGCCAAGTGCCGCGCTTTTTCAGCAGAGGACGGGACCCTCGATCCCTGGGAGTAGATGCTCTTCTCCAACAGTGGCCGACACAAGAGCTCCTCTATGTGTTCCCGCCCTGGCCCATGTTGGGCAGGGTGCTAGACCGGGTGGCAAAGCATCCCGGCAGGGTAATCCTGGTGGGTCCGGATTGGCCCAGACGTCCCTGGTATGCGGTCTTGTTCAGGCTCTCAGTCGACGATCCTCTGCGGCTGTCAGTGGAGCAGGGCCTGTTACATCAGGGTCCCGTGGTGATGGAGGATCCCTCTCCCTTTGGTCTTACGGCCTGGCTATTGAGCGGCAGCGTCTGAGGAAGAAGGGCTTCTCAGACAAGGTCATCGCCACTATGCTGAGAGCGAGGAAGCGCTCTACTTCTACTGCTTACGCCAGGGTTTGGCGTATCTTTGCAGCATGGTGTGAAGCAGGCTCACTTTCTCCCTTCACTGCTCCAATTTCTTCAGTGTTGGCGTTCCTGCAAGAAGGTCTGGAGAAAGGCCTGTCGCTCAGTTCCCTTAAAGTCCAGGTAGCGGCTCTGGCTTGCTTCAGGGGCCGCCTGAAGGGTGCTTCCCTGGCTTCGCAGCCAGATGTGGTGCGCTTTCTCAAGGGAGTTAATCACCTGCGCCCTCCTCTGCACTCAGTGGTGCCTGCGTGGAATCTCAACCTGGTGCTAAGAGCATTGCAGAAGCCGCCTTTGGAACCCTTGTCGAGGGCATCTCTGAAAGACCTGACGTTGAAAGCAGTCTTTTTGGTGGCTATCACTTCAGACAGAAGAGTTTCCGAGCTCCAGGCGCTCTCATGTCGAGAGCCTTTTCTGCAGTGCACTGAGGCAGGAGTGACTATTCGCACAGTGCCTTCCTTCCTGCCCAAGATTGGTTCTCGCTTCCATGTGAATCAGCAGCTCTGTCTCCCTTCCTTTCGTAGGGAGGACTACCCAGAGGAGTACTCCGCTCTTGAATATCTGGATGTGAGACGAGTCATCATCAGATACTTGGAAGTGACCAATGATTTCCGGAAATCGGATCATCTGTTTGTCCTGTTTGCAGGTCCTCCTAAGGGTCTGCAGGCTGCTAAGCCTACAGTGGCAAGATGGGTCCAGGAAGCCATTGCAGCGGCTTATGTGGCCGCGGGGAAGGTGCCGCCTATCCAGCTGAAGGCTCACTCCACGAGAGCTCAGGCGGCCTCGATGGCAGAGGCTGGATCCGTCTCCTTGGAAGAGATATGCAAGGCGGCAACGTGGGCTTCGGCTCATACATTCTCCAAGCATTACCGTTTGACTGTGGCTGCACGGGCGGAGGCCCGGTTTGGAGCTTCAGTGTTGAGGTCAGGGATTTCTATGTCCCGCCCTGGGTGAGTACTGCTTCGGTACATCCCACCAGTCTATGGATTGATCAGCTTGATGATATGGAAGGTAAAATTATGTATAATCATACCTGATAATTTCTTTCCATTAATCATAGCTGATCAATCCATAGCCCCTCCCAGATATCTGTACTGTTTATATTCTGGTTGAATTTTAGGTTCAAGTTTAGCCTTCAGTTACTTCAGGAGGACTTCGTGTTCAAGTTCTTCTTTCACTTGGATTCTTCAAGAGTTGAGACGACTTTGTGTTACAGTGAGCTGCTGCATTCCTCTCCCCTCCGTTTTACGGGGCTGGATTGAGACATAAATTCTGCCGGCACTCCCTCCCGCTTCGTGCGGCTGTAGGGCAGCTTTGTACCCCTCCCGCTTCGGCGGTGTTAGGGTCAGTCAGCTCCTCCCGCGGTTGCGGTTGCAGGATAAGCCAGATCCCCCCGCATCGGCGGGTGTGGTGTCCCTCCCCCGCTCCGCGGGGATGAGCTGGACGGATTCCCCTCCCCCACTTGTGTGGGGATGAGCTGGGTTAATTCCCCTCCCCCGTTTCGGCGGTGGTGAGCTGGGCAGAGTGTCCCTTCGTGGGTGTAATTCTCTAAGTGCTGAGTCCTGCGGATGGAGCTTTGATATCGACATACTGAGGAGTTTCCGGCAGCACATGACCACATATAGGGAGGCAAAAGTTTGCTCTCTATCTCCACCTGCTGGTAGATGGACACAACCCACCAGTCTATGGATTGATCAGCTATGATTAATGGAAAGAAAATTATCAGGTATGATTATACATAATTTTACCTTAGCTCATTATAATAGCTTTGCATTCTGTTTTCGTTAGCTGCTACCGTGACAGAAAAATGGCTCGGAGAACCCTTTTGTGCATGTCTCGTTTTACTACTAGCTCGCTAAACCGGCTAGAACTAGTTTAAAAACCACGTTGCTGGCTCGTTAGGTTTAGTGCATCTGGCCCTGAGAGAGAAGGGAAGGCTGGAGGCAAGCCTGCTGCTTTTACTGCCGGTCTGCCGCCACTGTGACTTGAGGTAAAATAAAAGATTTAAACACAGGGCGGAGGCAGGAAGGAAAGGAGGGCTGGGGTTGGAACTGGAACTCGGGGGCTGAAAAGGGGCAGGTGGAGGCTATGGCGAGTCACTGCACATGGATGGGAGGGGAGGATAGGGGCAAAGGAGAATTGCTGGACGGAAGGGAGGGCAGAGGAGAATCACTGGACATGGATGGGAGGGAGGGCAAAGGAAAATCACTGGACATGGATGGGAGGGGTGGACAGGGGAGAGAGGAGAGTTGCTGGACACGGATGGAGGGGAGGGCAGGAGAAATGCTGGTAATGGATGGAGGAGAGGGAAGACAGGAAGGAGATGCACATGGATGGAGGGGAGAGAGGAGAAATGCTGGACATGGATGGAATGGAGGGGCAGGGAAGAGAGGAGAAATGTTGGAGGGAAGGAAAGACAGAGGAAGGAGATGCACACGGATGGAGGGGAGGGAGGGAAGACAGAGTAAGTAGAAAGGCTGGACATGAATGGAGGAGAGGGAAGACAGAAGAGGAGATCCACATGGATTTAGGGGGGAGAGGAGAAATTCTGGACACGGATGGAGGGAAGGGAAGACAGAGGAAGGAGATGCACATGAAGGGGAGGGGAGAGAGTTGAAATGCTGGACATGGATGGATGGAGGGGAGGGAAGACAGAGGAGAAGATGCAAATAAATTTAGGGGAGAGGAGAAATTCTGGACATGGATGGAGGGGAGAGAGTTGAAATGCTGGACGTGGATGGAAGGGAGGGAAAAGAGAGGAAGTGAGATGCACATGGATGAAGGGGAGGAGAGGAGAAATGCTGGACATGGATCATGGAGGAGGGAGAGGAAAAAAGCTGGACATGGAGGGATGAGAGGGAAGAGAGAGAAAGGAGATGCATATGGATGGAGGGAAGAAAAAGGAAGGCGATGCCTTTTGAGGCTGCCCTTGTAAGTCTCGGCAACCATTTTAAAGAAGATATGGCAGGAGGAGGGTCAGCGCCGGCAGTGGGCAGGAAAGACTGGCAGGGATGCTGTCTTCAGGTATGTGCTGGGAGTGGGACCCTTCGACTTGGGGCAGCAGGGAGGAGGTCTGTAATAGGTAGGTGAGGTGTGGTGGGGAGGATACTTTTTAAAAAAAAAAAAAGTTAATTTTATAAAAGTGCTGCCAGCTTGTGCATAGGGATGTATACAGAGGAAGTATAATAAGGGAATAACTTTTCATAGGTAGAGTAATAAATTGTTATAAATCGTAATCAGTGTGTCATTTGGAAGGGCTGGTTATAGGGACGCCTAACCCTGGTATTGGGGCAGAGATTTTTTTTTTCTCCTGGTAAAGGGCTTCTAAAACAGACATCATGTTATGGGAATCAGGTGCTCAACCTTCAGAGTTTCTGTCTATTTATTTATGGAATTAGATTGGAACCTGTGAGCATTTAAATTTTTTTTTCCCCGGAGAGAGTAATGCATTGCTCCCACAGACTCAGAGGTGGGGGGGTTGTGCAGAGGTGGACCGGGTATTGAGCCTGTTAAAAATTTACCAGCACACCACTGCATAGATGACTATAAATTGTTACCTTTTTCCATCTAGCATTTGTTTCCATATTAAATATTGTAATACTCAGTTCTCGTTTACTTTATAATTACTACTTAATATATGCTATCCTGCATCACTTTTTGTACTGTTAATTAGTTTGTCTTCTCTACTCAAATTCCAATTATTTTGTTCTATTACAGTTAACTAGTTATGTTTAAATCATTTTTATTGACGGGTGATTACAGGAAGCATAAAAGAGGTAAAAACATTCAGATGAACATCTCCACATTACTATACAACAAGCAACTAGCTGTTATCATACCCATCATTAAATTTCCTTATACCCCCCCCCCCCCCTGAGCAGTTAACTAGTTATAAGATTATCTCTCTATATAAAAGGCAACACCAACGTTCTATGAAGCCTCCAGCCGGAAGTGTGAAGGGGGCGAGATATCCGGTTTCCCTATGAGTGTCTGCCCCGCCCTCTCTGTAACACAGTCAGTGAAGGAAAACAGCAGAGCACGAAATCAAATCGCTGGCTCTGTAACAGTGAAGGACTCAGAGGCGGGAGGGGAGAGAGGCCAGAGGGCAGGGACACACACACTCCCACATGCACACAGAAGAAAACATTGCTAGCCCCCGTTTCATTTGCATCAGAAACGGGGCTTTTTTTACTAGTTATTTAATATATCACCACTTCTTCATGCATCCATAAATATTTGTTTTAAAATATTGAACTACTGGAGCTGCACAGTGTCCTTATAGGGCAGACCACATGGTTCTGTACTCTCTGTGTTTGCCTGCTGGTTGATGGGCATAACCCATGAGTGCTAGAGTGGTTGGGGGGGGGGTGCTAAAGGAAAGAAAATTAGTAGGTAAAACTTAATTTCTCCATTTATTGCTGTATCTTTTTCAGAAACTAATGGAACGGATTCAGAACCCAGAATATTCAACAACCATGGATGTAGCTCCTGTTATCCTAGCTGCTCACCGTAATAACTATGAGATTCTTACTATGCTTTTAAAGCAGGATATATCGCTCCCTAAACCACATGCAGTGGGTTGTGAATGTACGCTTTGCACAGCAAAAAACAAAAAAGACAGCTTACGACATTCCAGGTTTGAAATACCAGAGCTGTTTATTGTAGCTGTGTATAATATCAGGAGTGAAAAATTTGCACCTGGTTAATTTGAATTTGTGGATCTTGCTGTATGTTCTTGAAACCTTTCATACTTCCTGGTCAGACTTTATAAATGTTATTTTAGACATATGCATTAATAGTCATACACAGTGCTCTTCTATAACATTGTGCTTAAATGCAATAATGTGTAGTTCGCTGGTGGGTCTATATATATATATATATATATATATATATATATATATATATATATATATATATATATATATATATATATATATATATATATATATATATATATATATATATATAGGCATGTAATTGATAAAATACTGTAATTTACACGTGTTTTAGCAGTTGAGGCGGGAGCATTTACACCAGCTCAAAGGTTTGTATAAGTGGTTATAGCAAGGAAAGTAGGTGCCTTCTTTCCTATATAAACTAGACTCCAAGTAGGCACCTTCTAGATGCCCTTTTATAGAATTGCTTTCTATCCCTCTCTTTCTGTAACAGAATGCCCAAAGTTAGGTGCCATTAGTGTGTCAACCTTCTCTGTATTTCCTCTTCTTTCTTTCTGTTACTGTTTGATGCTTTGCCTTTTCTATGTTTTTGTAGTGCAAGTGACCACCCTTATTATATTATCTTAGTGTAAACCACCATTCTCCGAGGACAAGCAGGCTGCTTGTTCTCACTGATGGGTGACGTCCACGGCAGCCCCAGGTCCGGAAAATCTTCCTAGCAACAAAGCTTGCGGGCACGCGCACCGTGCATGTGCGGCCATCTTCCCGCCCCAGTCTTCTTTTTTCAGCGTCAGAGCGGCTGTTTTCCGGTTGCTCTGTTGCCCCAGAGAAGATGAGCTTTCACTTCGGCGGCTGTTTTTCGCTGAGTTTCTTTGTTTTCGTTCTTGTCAGCTCGCGTTTGAGCTGTTTTTCCTTGAAAAAAAAAACAAACTTCCCTTTATTTCTTAGTTTGTCCCTGTAAGTTTCCTTTCGTTTGCGTGTGCGGCCTTTTTGGCCGCCCGTATGGGTTTTCTCCTTTTTTGTGCCCTTCTTTTGGCACCATCGCGAGTTTTGATTTTGCCGCGGCTATTTTTCCGTCGATGACATCGAGGATCGCCAGCAGCTTCAAGAAGTGCACTCGGTGCAACCAGGCAATCTCAGACACCGACCCACACGCGTGGTGTATTTAGTGCCTTGGGGCCGAGCATCGCCCTAACGCATGTAAGTTGTGTCTTAGCCTTTAAAAGCGGACACAGGCGTCGAGACAAGCTCAACGGGAACGTCTGTTTGGAGCTTTGCCCGGTACTTCGACGTCGACAGCGGTACCTAGGTCGGTGGCAGTGTCGATGTCGGCACCGGATAGTGCATCAACGTCAGGAGCGCAGGTAATGGTTGTCCAGAGACCATCACACGCTGGCAGCAGTGAGCCATTGAGTAGGTCTCCACCTGCCTCGAGGGCTCCTGCGGTTCAGGCCCATCGGGACCGTCCTCTTACGGACCCGACCCCGAGGAGACGTGTGGATTCCACGTCCTCCTCGTTGGTACCGAGGGGTACCAGTGACGTGCCTCGAGCGAAGGCGAAGAAGCACCGTCATCGGTCTCCTCCTCGTCATGGTACCGAGAGCTCCGGGGCGTCGAGGGATTCAGCACCCGTGAAGCGTCGACACAGGGAGGACCGCTCACCCTCCATACAAGGGGTGTCGATGCGCTGGTCTCCAGACAGCCCGGTACCGCCTCCTCGTCCTCGGCAGGTTCTGGCTTCAGCTCCTGCACCGACCCCACAGCCTTTCTCGACAGACACTTTTGACGAGCGCCTTCGAGCCATTCTTCCAGGGATTCTGGAAGGGCTGCTGCGACTGTCTGTTCCGGTACCGGGGGTGCTTGCGCCCACAGTACCGTTGATAGATGTGGCGGCTGGTTCCCCGCCTGTGGTGAGGTCGCCGACGTCGGCCTCAGCTGCCACCCAAGTTGACTCCCCATCGACATCGCTGGAGGGAGCTTCATCGCCACCGGCATGGGAGTCGACTTCTCGACATCGCCATCGAGGACATGGTTCCTCGGCGTCAAGACGGGCCCGGTTTCAGACTGCACTTAGAGAGCTCATGTCCAACACCGAGGGAGAGGCCTCGTGGGAAGCAGAGGAGGACCCAAGATATTTCTCTTCTGAGGAGTCTTGTGGTCTTCTCTCTGACCCTACTCATTTGCCAGAGAGAAAGCTTTCTCCCCCGGAGAGTCTTTTCTCTTCCTTTGTGCGGGAAATGTCTACGGCCATTCCCTTCCTTGTGGTATCTGAGGATGATCCCAGGGCTGAGATGTTCGAGGTCCTGGACTATCCTTCGCCACCTGAGGAGTCTTCCACTGTTCCTCTGCATAATGTCCTCAAGCAGACATTGCTCAGGAACTGGATGAAACCATTATCTAATCCCACCATCCCTAAGAAAGCGGAGTCCCAGTATCGGATCCATGGAGAACCTGAGTTGATGAAGTTCCAGTTACCTCACGACTCTGCGGTTGTGGATTCCGCTCTCAAGAGAGCCAAGAGTTCTAGAGACTATGCCTTGGGGCCCCCGGGGCTGGAATCTCGAACTCTGGATTCTTTTGGGAGGAAGGCCTAACACTCCTCTATGCTCGTGTCCAAGATTCAGTCGTACCAGCTATACACGAGCATCCACTTGCGGAATAATGTGAAGCAACTGGCGGCCTTGGTCAATCAGCTCCCTTTGGAGCAGGCCAAGCCTTTTCAGGAGATGGTCAGGCAGCTAAAGGCGTGTCGTAAATTCCTGTCCAGGGGTGCTTACGACTCTTTTGATGTGGCATCCAGGGCCGCTGCTCAGAGTATAGTGATGCGCAGACTCTCATGGCTGCGTGCCTCTGACTTTGACAATCGAGTCCAGCAGCGGCTTGTGGATGTTCCTTGCCGGGGGCATAATATTTTTGGTGAGAAAGCCGAGGAGGTGGTAGAGCAGCTCCACCAGCGGGAAACCGCACTCGACAAACTCTCCCACCAAGCGCCTTCAGCATCTACCTCATCAGGTAGATGTTTTTACGGGGGAAGGAGGAATGCTCCCTATTCTTATAATAAGCGTAGGTACAATCCACCTTCCCGACAGCAGGCTCAAACCCAGCGCGCTCGTTCACGTCAACAGCGTGCGTCTCGACAGGCCCCTGCATCTCCCCAGCAAAAGCAAGGGACGGACTTTTGACTGGCTCCAGGCGAGCATAGCCTGTTGGGGGGGAGGTTAGCATTTTTTCACCAAAGGTGGCTTCTTATAATCTCCGATCGGTTGGTTCTCCAAATAGTCTGGTTAGGATACTCCCTCAATTTGGTCTCCAAACCTCCAAATTGCCCACCGGGAGCTCAGTCCTTCAGCTTCTAGCACAGGCAGGTACTTGCAGGGGAACTCTCCTCTCTTCTCAGCGCCAATGCGGTCCAGCTCATGCCACCGGGGCAAGAAGGGCTGGGATTCTATTCCAGGTACTTCCTTGTGCAAAAGAAAACAGGGGGGATGCGTCCCATCCTAGACCTAAGGGCCCTGAACAAATATCTGATCCGAGAAAAGTTCAGGATGCTTTCCCTGGGCACCCTTCTTCCCATGATTCAGAAAAACGACTGGCTATGCACTCTGGACTTAAAGGATGCTTATACACACATCCCGATACTGCCAGCTCACAGACAGTATCTTCGATTCCATCTGGGAACACAGCATTTTCAGTATTGTGTGCTGCCCTTTGGGCTCGCCTCTGCGTCCTGGGTGTTCACCAAATGCCTGGCGGTCATTGCAGCGTCGCTATGCAGGCTGGGAGTGCATGTGTTCCCTTATCTCGACAATTGGCCGGTGAAGAACACCTCGGAGGCAGGAACTCTAGAGTCCATGCAGATGACTAATTCAACTCCTGGAGCTACTGGGGTTTGTCATAAATTACCCAAAGTCCCATCTTCTTCCAGTTCAGAAACTAGAGTTCATAGGAGCTCTGCTGGACTCGCAGATGGCTCATGCCTACCTCCCCGAAGTGAGGGCAGACAATCTTCTGTCTCTGGTTTCCTTGGCCAGAGCGTCTCAGCAGATCTCAGCTCGGCAGATGTTGAGGCTCTTGGGCCATATGGCCTCCACAGTTCATGTGACTCCCATGACCCGTCTTCACATGAGATCAGCTCAGTGGACCCTAGCTTCCCAGTGGTATCAAGCTGCAGGGGATCTAGAGGATGCAATCCAGTTGTCCACCGCTTTTCACGATTCCTTGCTATGGTGGACAATTCGATCCAATTTGACCTTGGGACGTCCTTTTCAAATTCCTCAGCCACAAAAAGTGCTGACAACGGATGTATCTCTCCTGGGGTGGGGAGCCCATGTAAATGGGCTTCACACTCAAGGTGTTTGGTCCCTCCAAGAAACAGGTCTTCAGATCAATCTCCTGGAGTTGCGAGGGATCTGGAACGCTCTAAAGGCTTTCAGAGATCGACTGTCCTATCAAATTGTTCAAATTCAGGCAGACAATCAGGTTGCCATGTACTATATCAACAAGCAGGTGGGCACCGGATCTCGTCCCCTGTGTTGGGAAGCCGTCCAGATGTGGCTTTGCGCTCGCCGTCACGGCATGTTTCTCCAAGCCACTTATCTGGCAGGCGTAAACAACAGTCTGGCCGACAGGTTGAGCAGGATAATGCAACCTCACGAGTGGTCGCTAAACTCAGGCGTGGTTCGCAAGATCTTCCGGGAGTGGGTCATCCCCTCGGTGGATCTTTTTGCCACTCAGATCAATCACAAGGTCCCTCAGTTCTGTTCCAGGCTTCAGGCGCATGACAGACTAGCGTCAGATGCCTTTCTCCTTCATTGGGGGAGGGTCCTTCTGTACGCATATCCTCCCATACCTCTGGTGGGGAAGACTTTGCTCAAACTCAAGCAAGACCGCGGAACCATGATTCTGATTGCACCCTTTTGGCCGTGTCAGATTTGGTTCCCTCTTCTTCTGGAGTTGTCCTCCGAAGAACCGTGGAGATTGGAGTGTTTTCCAATCACTCAGAACGAGGGGACGCTTCTGCAGCCCAGCCTCCAGTCTCTGGCTGTCACGGCCTGGATGTTGAGAGCGTAGATTTCGCTTCCTTGGGTCTTTCTGAGGGTGTCTCCTGAGTCTTGCTTGCTTCCAGGAAAGATTCCACAAAGAGGTGTTACTCTTTTAAATGGAGGAGATTTGCCGTCTGGTGTGATAGCAAGGCCCAAGATCCTCATTCTTGTCCTACACAGACCCTGCTTGAATACATTCTGCAGTTATCAGAATCTGATCTAAAGACTAACTCCGTAAGAGTTCATCTTAGTGCAATTAGTGCTTACCATTATCGTGTAGAGGGTAAAGCCATCTCTGGACAGCCTTTAGTTGTTCGATTCGTGAGAGGTTTGCTTTTGTCAAAGCCCCCTGTCAAGCCTCCTACAGTGTCATGGGATCTCAACGTCGTTCTCACCCAGCTGATGAAGCCTCCTTTTGAGCCACTGAATTCATGCCATCTGAAGTACTTGACCTGGGAGGTCATTTTCTTGGTGGCGGTTACTTCAGCTCGTAGAGTCAGTGAGCTTCAAGCCTTGGTAGCCCATGCTCCCTATATTTATTTATTTATTTTTGTTACATTTGTACCCCGCGCTTTCCCACTCATGGCAGGCTCAATGCGGCTTACATGCTAAATTTCATCATAACAGTCACCTCCGCAGTCACCCTAAGTTCTTTCCCAAGGTGGTGTCGAAGTTCCATGTGAACCAGTCAATTGTCTTGCCAACATTCTTTCCCTGTCCTCATACTTGCCCTGCTGAATGTCAGTTGCACACATTGGACTGCAAGAGAGCATTGGCCTTCAGTGTCAATATTATTTTATTGACACTGATGGTGTGTGTGAGTTCTGCACTACATTATATTCGGAGGCACATACCATACAAAATTTTGGAAAGCCTCCTTTTTCATTGGTGTGACCCCTGACGCAGGTGCGGTAGCACCGAAACACGGCCCTTGTCGGGTCTTTCTTCAATCAAAGTTCACTATTAAAGGATTTTTTTCTAATGAAAGAACTGTGTTCCCTTTGTTTTTAAAGGCCCCTTGTGCTGTTTTTTTTTTTTGCTTGAACTTTCTCTGTACTTAGTTCCCTCTCTCTGTCACATTATAATATGATAATTTAACCATCATTCCATCATATTCTTAAACACAATATCTCAGCCTTCTTGAATCTTTGCCTGCTACAGATTCCGTCTTGACATATACCGGTGCTTGTCAAGCCCAGCGCTAATAATGTTGACAGAAGAGGATCCAATTCTGAGAGCATTTGAATTAAGTGCAGATCTGAAAGAGCTCAGTCTTGTGGAAGTTGAATTTAGGTAAGTGTAGAAGAAAACTTTTATACCAAAAGCATAGCTGTACTTTTTCTGAGGTTACTTTTCATCTCCTTGTTTGTTTTTCTCTATATATTTTCCTAATCATCCTTCCAGACCAGCCAAAAAAGAGTGGTAATAAAAGACAAGGATCAAGACTTTCTTTTTTTTTTTTTTATACTTCCTTTTAAGGGCATGGTACAGCAGAAGTTACTTCCTTAAGTTCTGTCTCAGCAGATGGTGACATGTTGGTGCAGTAGTAGAGTGATAAAACTCCTGGGGTGACAGCCTTTTGTGGGCCAGTCATTCCCTGGTAGAGCATACATTTGAGTCAGAGGCTTTACAGGCATTGGCTACTAGCTGACTGAATTTCTTCCTTGGTGGGATAATGAGCTTGTAGAGCTACTGCTCTCTTCCACAGGCCTTCCTTGCTTCTTTTGGGTTTGCTGGTGATTTTAGCTGTAACGGGCATGAATCAAGAAGTGTAACGTGCTTGGGGCACTACTGTCACAGTTGTGACTGTGCCCTTATGTCCAGACCTTCTGTTTCTCTGTATCTAGCTCTGTGACCTCTCCAGTCTGCATTTTTCCCTGTTGTTTTTTCTGTTAGCCAAGCCTCGCTTTGGTGTTCCTGAAGCCAAGCCTTTCTTTGGTCTCCCTTCTGCTTCATTTCCTACTTGTGACATCATCAGCCTCCTTTATAAGGATCCAGGGAGCTTTCCTGCGTTGCCTTTTGCAACAGGTCTATTTTCCTTTTTCTTGTTGTGCTGTTGTTTGATTCTGAGGGAACTGGTCTTCTGTGTCTTTGGGCACAGCCCTGAGACCTGTCTGAGTGGTTTTGGATTATTTTTTTGTTAGGTTTGCTCTCAAGCAAAACCCTCTTCTGTTTCTCTTTGTGTGTTGTTCTGGTTTAAACCTGTATGGATTACTTGCCTGTTAACTTTGCTCCCAAGCAAAGCCCTGTTCTGTTCTTCAGTGTGTGTGTGGTTCTTGTTTGAATCGGAATAGATTCCTTCCTTGTTGTCTAGGCTCTCCAGCTTAAGCCTGTTCTGCTTCCTTGTGTGGTTTCCCTTGTTACCTTTCACTGTTCAGAGAGACGGTTGTTGCCAGCCCAGCTGCATTCCTTGATTACCTTGCTTTCGTGCAGCTGGGTGTGCTCTGTCTCTGTCTTTTCTTTCTCTACGTGGCTGGCTGAGTTCTGGTAAGAACATTGTTTGTTTTTCCCATTGTTTGCTTTATACCTTTGACTGCAGGGTAAGCCCTGCTTCTTACTGACTTGTGTTTTAGAAGCAGCTTTCCCCTTTAGCCTGCTTTAACTCTTTGTCTGCTGTGTCTGTCTCCTGATTCTTGTGAGCATTGCTCCTTATCTGATTTGTGTATGTAAAGGGAGCTTTCCCTGTTTGCTTGCTTTTCCCTTTGTCTCCATTGTCTGTTATTTGACTCTGTGGCACAGCCTTGTGTATTCCTATAAGCGGCTTCCCTTTACCAGGAAAGAGGAGAATAGAGAACCGCAGTGCCGGGTTATGACTAGTGATCGCTGCATACTGTAAGCAGCGCCGGCCGTCAAAACAAAGAAGCGCACGTTCTGTCACTAAACTTTAATTATCCCGAGAATGCTAGATCCTGCTAAGTCACGCCCCTGTGACATAACGTTACCGTCGCACGACGGAGGCCTCGCAACTTTTAAGGAGGACAAGATTGCTACGTAAATACGAGGGTCTGGGAGAATAATCTTTAACGTTGAATACAGCAACGGTCTTCTTTTAAAAACTATTGAATTGATACCATAATGAACACCACCAAACTGCTCCTAGCAATCTACTCCTTATCCCTGATCCACCTAACAAAGACCACCCCACTCGCAGAAATGAACAATATACCCATACTAATCAATAACCGAACACTGACCAGACACACCACATCACACCAAACCGACATTAACCAAAACAAAGGAAAAGAGCCAACAAGCGTACAACCTCAACAAAATGAAAAGAAAGGTAATAAAAAATCCACACAAACCAAGAAACGACAACTAACAAAAGTCTACATAACACCGAACGTAGAAGACCCATACCAAAAAATTCAAATAGGCTACGTCAACGCCAGATGCGTAGTAAACAAAACAACAATAATAACAGACTGGATCACGTCAGCAAAACTTGATCTACTCTTCATCACTGAAACCTGGATCCACGATCAGAAGGACCCTATCATCTTAAACCTATGTCCCCCAGGATATAAAATCACCCACTGGACCAGATAAGAAAAAAGAGGAGGGGGCATAGCACTTATATACCAATCTCACCTCACGATTGAAACCACTGTGGAATCTATAACAACCCACTTTGAAATAGCCTCAATCAGAATCCACCATAAAACCCTGCTTGACCACCGAAATTGCATCCTATTCTACAGACCACCGTGTAACTAGAACGAAAGCCAGGCGGACTTCATGGACTTTGTTTCAAATATATGTGTATCCAACTCCAATACACTAGTATTAGGAGACATTAACCTTCACCTTGAAGACCCAAACTCTACCAACACACGAGAATGCAAGGACTTCCTTCATGTATATGACCTTACATGGTGTGAAGACGAGACTTCTTCTCCCGCTCTCCAGCAGGCCTCACTGGCCTCTGGCTCCCAAGCAGAACTCCAGCCGGTCTCTTCCCAGTATCTTGAACACTCCAACCTCAAGATCCTGGGCCCCTTTTTCACTCGGGGTGAGCTCCAGGGAATATGCAGATTAGATGCAAATTACTCAAGTACAATACAGCATATTCATCAATCAGCTCTTTATTCCAGCCCCCTGGGGCACACTTCTTCCAGCTTAAAACATTATCACAAGCTTCAAACACTTTCACAGATCTCCCCACTGAGCCTCACACCCATAGACACCTGGGCTCAGTGCTAACAGCCTTCTGTCCTCCAGCCCCTGGCTGCTATTTCCTTGATCTTCTTACACAGTTCTATATACAACAGATTAACACAACAGTCTCTCTAGAGCCCAGCCAGTACCTTCAGGGAATTCTCTTTCCTCAGCTGCCAGCTCTCCAGTTCCTTTCTCTTCTCCTTCTCCTTTCCAAACTCAGGCAGGTATAAAATGGGTGACTAGCTTCTACACCCCTTTAGGCTCTTCCCCCTAATTCCAGGCAGGACCCAGCCCATAACAACCTTCACCTGTTTCCAACCCAGGATTCTCCCAGGTCCTAGCGACCTCCACCTGGACCTACCCCTACTGGCTCCCTGTAGTGACTCATCCTAAGCATAAGCATTTCCCCCCATTCCTATGGGAACAGCACCACCTAGTGGCCTACCCAGGATAGGACAGCCCCTTATTCTTCACAATGGCCACACATGCAAACAACCCACGCGAAGGGTCACACACACTACCTCATCTCATACAAACTGTCCACTGATCAGAACCTAACCATAACACAAACTAGATGGACAGAAACACCATGGACCGACCATTAGAAACTAAACCTATCCCTAAAATGGCGAAAAAGGGGTTCTCTCCACACACGAGAACACAACTCACACCACAAGAGGCCAAATAGACCCAGATACTTTCTGGCAACAGATATACAACAATGATTGGACAGCACAAACGGAATCCATATATTACCTCTCATAATGGGACAAAAGATGCAGACACATACTAGATGAAATAGCACCCTTACAAATAAGAACTTCACATAGACACAACTCGATACCGTGGTTCAATGAAGAATTGAAAAAACTAAAAACACAATCTAGGAAACTGGAACGTGCATGGAAAAAAATAAAAGACGAACACACACTCAACGCATGGAAACAACTACAAAGGAAATACAAATACGCAATAAGACAGACCAAAAGGTTGTACTACAAAACTAAAATTGGGCCGGACTACAAAAACACGAAGAAACTAAACCATCTTGTGAACAAACTACTAAACACAATGTTGGTCACCACAACCAACACTGACATCACATCTGCAGACAACCTTGCTAAATATTTCAATGAAAAAAATCGTAAACCTACGCAAAACCCTACCTCAGAACAACATGGTCATGGAAAACCTCATTAATGGTCTAGACCCAACCCCTGGTGAATACCCTGCTGACCGAATATGGTCAAATTTTGCTCTCCTTAGCGCTGACACAGTTACCCAGGCGATTAAACAATACTCCAACAGCCATTGTCAACTGGACACCTGCCCCAGCCACCTAATGCAATCTGCCCCCCACCGCTTCATAACAGATCTCACATCCCACTTAAACTTCATGCTTCAGCAGGGTATCAACCCTAAAGAAAAAGGCAACATCCTGCTCACCCCAATACCAAAAGACACCATGAAAAAAAACAAATGACATTACTAACTACCGCCCAGTAGCATCTATCCAATTAGTAGTCAAACTAATGGAAGGACTGGTGACCAAACAACTCAATCACTACATAAACAAATTCACTATACTACATGAGTCACAATCAGGATTTTGACCCCTACACAGCACCGAAACAGTACTACTCACACTCCTAACCAAATTCAAACAGGAAATAGCAATAGGCAAGAGCATTCTCCTCCCAATTTGACATGTCAAGTGCGTTCAACATGATTAACCATAACATACTGCTAAGACTCCTAGAATACTTCGGATTTAGTGGTGGCACTCTCAATTGGATTAAGGGTTTCCTAACCACAAGAACATATTAAGTGAAATCAAAAACAAACATATCGTCACCGTGGAAACCAGGCTGCGGAGTACCGCAAGGATCACCATTATCACCGATCCTTTTCAACCTCATGATGACTCCACTAGCCAAGACCTTATCCACCCAAGGTCTTAACCCATTTATCTACGCTGATGACGTTACATTATACATCCCCTACAAACATGATCTGGCAGAAATCACCAACGAAATCAAGCTAAGCTTAAACATCATGAACTCATGGGCAAATGCATTCCAACTAAAACTCGATACAGAAAAAACACACTGTCTCATCTCATCCCAATACAATACATACAAACCCACAAACATTAACACCCCAGGATATACCCTCCCTATCTCAGACAGCCTGAAAATTCTTGGAGTAACAATCGACCGTAACCTATCACTAGAGACCCAAGCGATATCCACCATAAAGAAAATGTTTTTCTCAATGTGGAAACTCAAACGCGTGAAACCATTCTTCCTGAGGGAAATATTTCGTAACCTGATACAGTCAATGGTACTAAGCCACACAGATTACTGTAATGGAATCTATGCGGGATGCAAGGATCAAATCATAAAGAAACTTCAGACCGCCCAAAACACAGCAGCCAGGCTTAAATTTGGAAAAACGCGTTTTGACAGTGCCAAACCACTCTGAGAAAAAGTGCATTGGCTACCAATCAAAGAACGTATCACTTTCAAAATCTGCACGACTGTTCATAAAATTATTTACGGCGAGGCACCGGGATACATGACAGACCTCACCGACCTGCCAACCAGAAACACCACAACATCTGCACAATCATAACTAAACCTCCACTACCCAAGCAGCAAAGGACTCAAATACAAATCAACCTATGCATCCAGCTTTTCCTACCTAAGTGCACAACTATGGAACACATTGCGAAAAGCAGTAAAAACTACGCTCGACCACCTAAATTTTCGGAAAGCACTAAAGACAGACCTGTTCAGAAGAGCATAGCCCACTCACCCAACATAAAAATACCTGGACACTTGCGACACAATGTAACCAAAGACCGTAACTGACATTACCTCACTCTTCTTCTCCCTTTCCCTCTCTAAGTTTCTCCCAATTGTACCTACCATACATGTACCTCATTGTACTACAATATCACTTTGTATTCATTCATACAATGTATTTGTTCAGACCAGAATCAGCTAACGCCAAGGTGGGAAAATGTGGGATACAAGTGTAATAAATAAATAAAAATACCCTTGAGTGCTGTATGGTACAGCCTAGAGTGTTCCTATGAGTGGCTTTCCTTTTCCATTGAGTGCTGTGTGGCACAGCCTTGTGTATTCCTATGAATGGCTTCCCTTTTCCCTGAATGCTGTGTGGCACAGCCTTGTGTATTTCTATGAATGGCTTCCCTTTTCCCTGAATGCTGTGTGGCACAGCCTTGTGTATTCCTATGAATGGCTTCCCTTTTCCCTGAATGCTGTGTGGCACAGCCTTGTGTATTCCTATGAATGGCTTCCCTTTTCCCTGAATGCTGTGTGGCACAGCCTTGTGTATTCCTATGAATGGCTTCCCTTTTCCCTGAATGCTGTGTGGCACAGCCTTGTGTATTCCTATGAATGGCTTCCCTTTTCCCTGAGTGCTGTATGGTACAGCCTAGAGTGTTCCTATGAATGGCTTCCCTGTTCCCTTGAGTGCTGTGTGGCACAGCCTAGAGTGTATTCTTATAGTTGGCTCCTCTTTACCCTTGAGTGCTGCGTGGCCAGCCTTGTGTATTCCTATGAGTGGCTTCTCTTTTCCCTGAGTGCTGTATGGTACAGCCTAGAGTGTGTTCCTATAGTTGGCTTCCCTTTACCCTTGCGTGCTGCGTGGCCAGCCTTGTGTATTTCTATGAGTGGTTTCCTTTTTCCCTTGAGTGCTGTGTGGCACACCCTTGAGTATTCCTTTGAGTGGCTTCCCTTTTCCCTGAGTGCTGTATGGTACAGCTTAGAGTGTTCCCTCATGAGTGGCTTCCCTTATCCTTGAGTTCTGTATGGCATAGCCATGAGTGTTCCTCTGTGTGGCCTTGTTTTGAGTTTTTCCTGTGTGTTTTCTGTTTGAGTTCTCTTTGTGAGGTTTCTGGTTGTGTTTGAGTGGATTGCTTTTTCGTTTGCCTGTGACTACTAGCGCAGCCTTGAGCTTTCTCTCTGTGTGGCATGAGTGGAGCGTTCTTCCGTTTAGCTGTGTCTGCTAGCGCAGCCTTGAGCTTTCTCTCTGTGTGGCATGAGTGGAGCGTTCTTCCGTTTAGCTGTGTCTGCTAGCACAGTCCTGTGCATCCTCTCTGATTAATTCTTTTTGAATGGGTGGTTCTTCTGCTTGCTGTGACTACTAGCTCAGCCTTGAACTGCCTCTCTGTGTGGCACGAGTGGACAGCTCTTCCGTTTAGCTGGGACTACTAACTCAGCCTTGAGCTACCTCTCTGTGTGATGTCTGTTTGACTTGATTAGGACTATTCATTTATAGCTGGGGTTCTAAGCCCAGTCCTGTGCTGCCTTCTAGTGTGGTTTTCTTATCTTTTACTTGTGGTTTCTACCATGTGAGTCTAGTGAGATTGTTGTTTCACCTTCAGTTTCTTTGTGCCTGTGTGTAGGGTCTTTTGTGGCTCTGTTTAGTGCAGTGTGTGTGCACTGCTTGAGTAGTTTTTCTCAAGAGATTCTGTTCTGTTTCTTTTCCCTTCCCTTCTCTCTGGTATGATTTGGTTCCAGCTCGGCCGTGTGGATTTAGCTATTCAGATTCCAGTGAAGAGGGGGCACCCCCCCCCCCCTTATTACAAGAAGCAGAGGTTGTTCCAGATTTGGAAGTCCCTTTCAGTATCTTAGTAGTAGGTAGAATATTTCTATACAAAATTATTATATTCCCCAAATAGTTGTATATATTGCAGACTACACCAATACTGATAACACAGGAAGATAATCGGAAGTTAAAGAAACTGTTTAATTCTTTTTTTTTTTTTATGGCAGGGAAAAAGAATGAAGATTAGTCTGCATATTTGAATGAAATCTAGGAAACGGGGAGGATGGGGCGGTACCATACATAGTTGTCAGGCTTTGTTATACAGCTCTGAGACATGTAGGTGAATGATTTAAGGGTTCTTCAATTCTTACTCCTTTTGCATTGAAAGATGTATATGTTTTACCCTTGGAACTGGCTTTTGCCTTGCATGCTGAGAAAGGCCATCTCCCTTAGAACTTGACTCAATTAATGAGTAAGCTTAATGATGATACAATGCTGACAATGGTTTTGAAAAAGGAAGAAGATCTGTCCTAGAGTTACCCCATTGTTGCCTATTCAGGGAAATGTACATTCTGAGGTGGGCAGGGGTGGACTGACAGTGATCTAGGCCTCCAGGCAGAAAGAGTGATTGTGCCCCCACCACCACTCCCACCTTTGTTTCCAGCACCCCCTGCACACTACAGCCTCTCGGGCTTACTTTGAAGAGCCCTGGTGCTCTAGTGGCCTCTTCGGGTGGGGGGGGGGGGGGGCAGGAACGAACTGTTTCTGCTCTACTCAGTGCCACCACTTCTTCGTAATGGTTGCCTAGACTTCCTGCAACAGTCTTGCGGGTCTCGGCAGCTATTTTGAAGATGCGGCAGTACCGGACAGAGCAGCGCAGTGCAGTGGGTAGGAAAGAGTAGGGTTCTTTTTTGCCTCCAAAGAGGCCACTAGACCACCAGGGCCCTTCAAATTAGGCCCAGGGGGCTGTAGTATGCGGGGGGAGGGGAGAGAGGCACTGGCCCCCCTAGACCCTATGAGCCCTCTGGCACTGCCCGGTTGCTCATATGACTAGTCCGTCCCTGGAGGTGGTGTTCACTGCTAACATATTTAAAGTGTGGACTCTCAGTGGTGTGAGGAAAATTGCTGATCTTATAGTTGAGGAAGGCTTTACCCATTTCAACGTTTTGTAGATCAAGGTCTTATGTGAAGGACAAATATATTTCCCATATTTGCAATTACATTATTATGTACGTACTTTTGAAATTAAAGATTTAACTACAGAGAGAAGCTTGAATAGCTGTACTGTATAGCACATTGATGCAAGAAAACTCTGTTACTGATTACACCAGTTATGCTGAAAAGTAGGCTGCAGATCTTGTGTGCCAAATAACTAGTGATCTATTGCAGTGAAATATTCAAGCTATTCTCAAGTTAACTACAAATGGAAGACTGCAAAAGCAAAGCTATAATTTCTTGTTGAGATTGTATGTGTTTCCAAAAAAAAAAAAAAGCCCAACTCATAAGATTTGGAGAGGGTGCATGCTTGGCACAACTCTCTTCATAGTTTTTGGCAGAAGTTGCTTGATTGGAAGTGAGGTTTTTTTATTTTTTTCAATTCTGGAGTTAAAAACTGTTATATTTTCTGGCTCAGAAAATCTTTTTCTATTTAATCCCTGGAGGAGTTTGGACCTGTCAACTTTCACTCTTTGGAGGAACTGTGTTTTTGATTGAATGGCGATGGAGCATTTTTTAAGTAAATTAAACCAGACCAGGCTGATGGAGAGTTTTTGAAAAATCTTGGCTTCTCTTTGGGATGCTTTGACAAAGTTGTGCTATTGCTTATGGAAGAGCACTGGCTTCCCATTGTAGCTAGCATCATTTAAGATATTGGTTCCTGCTTTTCAGGCATATTGTACAGGTATTCCTTTTTTTTTTTTTTTTACCTCTGTTTTGCTTCCTTATTTGTCATTAGTGCACGTCAGTCTCTAAGGGGACTCTTCATAATTCCTACATCATGTAAAATTAGATTGGAGAGTACAGGGCAATCTGCATTTGCCTATATGGAATCTCAGTGATGGAATTTGTGGCCCACTGGTATTAGGAAAGAGTCCTCCAATTAAAAGCTTAAAAAGGAGCTAAAGATATTACTCTTTACTGAACTGTATATTTAAGGATGAAACTTTTATGTATCTTTTATATGCCTTTTATATTCAAATTGTAACATTCTGTCCTCGTGTAGTGTAAAAAAATGTAAATTCACAAAAGGATACATTTTCTGTTATTTTTATACTTTTTGGATTATGCAAACCACTTCAGTGTCTTTGGATATTATGATATATATATATATATATATATATATATATATATATATATATATATATATATATATATATATATGCAGATAAGTAAATAAATAAAATAATAAAAACTCATGAATATAAAATTGGAAGTGTGTTATCTTATGATTTGTCATCAATAAAAACGTTGAACTATAAAATAGCAAATAACTCATGAACTATGGAACAAGAGTGTAATGGTAGTTTTGCACTGAATTAGGACATTTTGGTACTATCAGTCCATCTGATTAAGCTTGCATTTTTGCAGGAATGATTATGAGGAACTTGCCCAGCAGTGTAAAACCTTTGCTAAAGATCTTCTTGCACAGGCTCGGAATTCTCGAGAGCTGGAAGTTATCTTAAACCACCAATCCAGTGATGAGCCTCTGGATAAGCGAGGATTACTGGAGGAGAGAATGAACCTGAGTCGCCTCAAACTTGCTATTAAATATAACCAAAAGGAGGTTTGTAACTTTATGTAAATGAAGTAATTCTTATATATCACCTAAGTATGTGTGTTTAGAAGGGAATGCTGTGCTTTGAATGACTGAATACCTTTTTGTTTAGATAATATTGTTATAATAAATCTTGTTTAAAAGATCTTCCCTTCTTCCTTTTCCTCAGATGGCCTGCCTAAGCAGCATAAAGAACCCTCACTGGCTTTGAGGACTGGAGGGATATTTCCTTCAAGACAACCTCACAGGCCACCATTGGCAGCTATCTTCCTCCCCCCCCCCCCCCCCCCCCCCACAGTTTGAGCATACCTACCTCAGTTGGTTCTGATAGACAGCAGGGTGTGTGTGTATGTGTTTATGTAGAAGAGAGAAATTGGAATAGGATATGTGTGTGTATATAGTAATGTGTAGATAAAAATAGGCTATTCTCTATCAACATGAAAAATGTAATCGGCCACACATAGGTGATGTCATCTGATGGCCTTGGGATGGAAGAGCTCATAAGCTAGTGTAAATTACTGATGGTGCTCAGCCTCTCCCATGTATAGGAGTGCTTGCAGTCTCCTCAGTTTTTTTTTCCCAACGCTGCCGAATAGGTGTAAAACAAAGCTGACTCTCATAAATTTTTCTGACTGGTTTTCATGTTTTTTAACGTTGTCCTTTGTCCAATTCTTTTCATGTGTCTTTTACCTAAACAAAAAAAGCAACCCCCTCCGCAAAGTAAAAAAAACGACACAACAAAAATGGAACAAGGAAAAAACATTTTTAAATCTTTCCTGGATTACACACCTCTTCCATCTGCAGTATGTCAATAACACACCTGAAATCTGTCTTATCGTCCTGGTCCCCATTCAGAAGCAAGGTAACCACTTCCAGTGTGGAAGTGTGTCCCTGAAAGCTACTACTACTACTACTTATCATTTCTATAGCGCTACTAATATGCAATGCTGTACACTTGAACATGAAGAGACAATCCATGCTTGAAAGAGCTTACAGTCTAATCAGGACAGACAAAAGCTAGAAAACATTGGACCCAGTAGGATGGTATATGTTCACCAGCTGCCAGTACTTGTATAGCTTCCTTATGCATGGATTTTTGGTTGCTGTATAGATAGTAAATCTATTCAACTGGCCTAGTATGATATGTATAGTGAGGGCATAGGTTTGAAGTAGAGCCAGGGCAAGCTGAGGAAATTATGCAGATAAGTTTTTCAACCACTATCTGAATAAGCTTGCCTAACAGCTTCTTTTAGAACAAAACATGCTTTTCCAGTCCAAAGCAATAGAACCAGTCCCATTCAAGAAAATCAAGCAGACTGCATCCCAACTCAAATTTCAGGACTCCATACCTCTTTCTGTGCAAAGAGAAATCAAAACAAACGCCCTATCCACCATTCTCCTACTTAACCAAAGGGTTCTGGCTATGATCACTAGACTCAAGGCTGCTTATACTCGCCTTACAGTTTATCTAAATCACAGGAAATATCTTTGCTTTACAATGTTGCTGACCGCTATCAATACAGAGTCCTTTACTTAGGACTCTCATTGGCTCCCGGGTGGTCAAAAAATGTTTGGCAGTTACACCAGCTCATCTGCTTAAGAGAAGTTTTGTAGTTTTTCCTTAACTGGATAATTGGCTTCCTGCAGCTCCACATATTTAGTAACTAAGGAACAGTATCATAACCTCCCATTTGTTGTAATTCCTGATAAAGTTCACTACATCTAATGTCACCCTAACAAAGAAGCAGCCCTTTGTTGAATCACTTGTAGATATGGATTAAGTAACAGGTTTTCCCTGAGGACAAGCAGGAGAGTGGTATCCTTATATCTGGGTGAGGTCATCCAACAGAGCCTGGTGTGGGACGCTACCCAGTGCTCTGTAAATTTCAGAGGCTATTGGCAGCCGTCCCCACTATGCATGCATGAGTGCCTTCCTGCCCGATATGAGTGCAGGACCCTTGATCGTCTTTTTTTCCGTGGAGCTAGGATATCACGTTTTGTCTCTCTCCTCCTCAGCGCTTTTCCTTGTGTTTTTTTTTTTGTGCCTTCCTATGCAGGCTTCTTTAGGCTAGTTTTACTTATTTTTCTTAATACAAGTCTAGTTACTTCCCTCCCTTGTTATTTTATTAGGGTTTTTTGGCATTTTTAAGTTTTCTTTATTTTTCCTGGCTCCAGAGGCCCTCTTAGGCTGGAGCACCAAGCTTAGTTTGAGGTAAACACCATTTTGTCCTCACCATTGAGACTTTTGATTTGGCTGTAGTGCTTTTTGTCATGCCCCAAAAGATCCCCAGTGGCTTCAGGAGATACACTCAATGTAATCGGATGATATCTTGCACTGATCCACACAGTTGGTGTGTGGTGTGACAGGGCTTCATCTGACACGGGGGTGCACTGGCATTGAGGAAGTCTCCACCTCCCTCAACGTCGGGCACTGGTAGCAAGCCCCGGGACTGCTCTACATTGGAACTGACATCGAGGAGACGAGTGGATTTGATGACGTTCTTATCGACACCAAGGGACACCGATGCCAAGTGTCAGGTGAAGGCCTTCAAAGCATGTTGCCAGGAGCTCTGGGGCATTGGCATCGCTGGCACCTGAGAAACATCGGCTGAAAGGACTACTCCCCTCTGTAAATTCTGGTGCCAGGACCCCACTTCCAATACGGCACTGACAACTCAGCAGGCTGTCTCTACACTGGCATCAGTGCCAGTATCACTGATGCCTATCCTCGATGACCGGTTCCAGGCTATACTGAGAGAGGAGTTGGCAGGATTGCTAGAGCTCCCTTTGTGCTGAGGCAACAAGGGTGCTTGCACCAGCTGCAACACTTGGTCACTCTAACCTTGAGGTCCATAACACCCCTATGGTGTGGTCTCCAACCCCTATGCCTCGATAGGTATTAAGGGCGGTATATCAAAAATCAACTATCTGTGTTGGTGCCTCGATCTGCTTGGCAACTACTCAACATCGGGGAAGGAAGCTCCCTCAAGGTTGAGACATGAGCAGGCACTTCGGTACCAGACCTTGAGAACTTGACATACCTCCAACCAGTTGAGATGGGCAGTCTCAGCAGTCTCCTCAAGACTGTTTTGCTGAATCTGACATGGACCGGCTGTGGGAGTCTGAGGAGGCGGGGTCATAGCATGCCCTCAGATACCTCTCCACCTGATGAGAGGAGGAAGTCTCCACCTGAGCCCATCTCTTTTATCCATTTTATTAAGGAAATGGCAGAGGCCATTCCCTTTAAGTTGGAAATGGAGGACAAACCTATGGCTGAGTTATTTCAGGTCCTAGAATTTGATTCTCCACCCAGAGATGCTGTGACAGTTCTGCTGCACAAGATTTTCTGGGATGCACAGATGAAGAACTGGGAGACCCTCTCTCTGTTCAGGTTACACCAAAGAAGGATAATTCCATGTATCTGAACCATAAGGCTCCCAGATTTGAGAAGACCCAGTTGCCATACCACTCACTCTTTGTTGGTCCAGTCTGCCCTCAAAAGAGCTAGAAGTTCCTGGTCTCAATCCTCGGCATCCCCAGGCAGAGAGATTCAGACCCTAGATTCCTTTGGGAAGAAAGTTTATCAGTCCTTGATGCTAGTCTCCTGCATCCAGGACTACCAGCTTACATGTGCAGTCTTTGGTCCACAGTGTACTAGACTTTGTACAGACATTCTCCCACAGGAGCAGGCTGCTGAGCTTCGCCAGCTGGCCAAGAATCAGAAGGAGTGTTGAAAATATTTGGTCAGTGTGCTTACGATATTTTTGATATTGCATCCAGACTCTCCACTTTAGGTGTGGGGATGTGCAAACTCTCATCGCTGTGTGTCTCTGACCTTGAACCTTCAGTTCAGGAGAGGCTAGTGGATGTACCTTGCCGTGGAGATGATTTTTTGGTGGACAAGGTGGAAGAGGTTGTTGACTTCATCAAAAAACACACACTTGATCCATTCAGTCCCTTTCCCGGTGGCCTCCTTCTGTGTCGTCCTCTTCTAGTAGTTTTTCTGGCAGGCCTTGAAGAAGTACCTTTTACTCTTAAAGGTGTAGGTTTACTTCACCCCGTCCCAGGCAAGTAACCCCAGATCCAGTGCCCTCGGGCTCGCCAGCCCTGTCCACAGAAGTCTGGCTTGCTCCCTAGCCAGAAGTGGGGGTGAACTTTTGACTGGCTCCAAAGGAGCATAGCTGCAGTTAAAGTATCCATTCTGGATGACCTACTGGTAGGGGGAGGCTGAATTTTTACCAAGAAAGGCGCTCCTGTATGTCATCCAACTAGTGGGTATTCCAAATAGTCTGAGCAGGATATGCTCTCAATTGGCAACAAATGCCACCAAATTGCCCACCACAAGTGTCTCTTCTCACTACACGGCAGGAGCAGGTACTTGCAGAGGAACTCTCTGCTGTTCTCCAGGCCCATGTGGTCGAACCCGTTCTACCAGGGCAGGAAGAGTAGGATTTCTATTCCTTGTCACCAAGAAATTGGGAGGATTTCACTTAATCCAAGACTTAAGGGCTCTGAACAAATATTTGGTGAAAGAGAAGTTCAAGATGGTTTCCCTGGACACCCTTCTCACCATGATTCGGAAAAACAATTGGCTGTGCTCTCTGGACTTAAAGATTCATATACCCACATCCAGATACTTTCCAGTCACTGGAAGTACCTAAGATTTATAGTAGGGAAGCATCACTTTCAGTACCATGCTCTGCCTTTTGGCCTTGTGTCTGCGCTCAGGGTCTTCATCAGATGTCCTGCAGTAGTCACAGCGTTGCTGTGCAGACTGGGAGTTTGTGTTTCCACAATTGGCTGGTCAAGAGTACATCGCAGTAGGGTACTTAAGAATCAATGCAGAGGACTGACTGGATGTTGGAGTAATCGGTTCCCCAAGTCCCATCTCCAACCTCCCATCTCCAACCCATTCAACAATTGAAGTATATAGAGGCCCTGCTAAACACAGTGCAAGCCTGGGCCTTCCTCCCTTAGGATTTAGTGACTGCTTCAATATCAATCGCCGACCAGGTTCGCAGCAGCCAGCAAGTATCAGCTCAGTATCTGTTGAAATTGCTAGGCCATAAGGCCTCAGCAGTGCATGTTACCTCCTTGGCAAGTCTCCATTTCAGGAGAGCCCAATGGACCCTAGCTTTTCAATGACATCAGGTTACTGGGAATCTGGATGATGCCATCCAGGTCATGCCACAGCTCAAACAGTCGCTACACTGATGGCTAATTCTGTCCAATTTGGTCCAGGGACTACCATTCCAAATTCTGCTGCCTGAAAAATCTTGACCACAGATGCATCCAACCTGGACTGGGGGGCTTATGTAGATGGGCTTCACACTCAGGGGAGTTGGTCCTCCCAGAAGCAATCTCTTCACATCAACCTGCTGGAACTCCGGGCGATATAGAACTCTCTAAAGGCTTTCAGATATCAGCCAATAAATCAAATTATTCTAATTCAAGTGGACAATCTGGTTGCAGTGCATTACATAAACAAGCAGGGGGGTACAGGCCCCTACCCCTTGTGTTAGGAAGCAGTTTGGATGTAGCAGTGGGCTCTAACTTACAACATGCTGCTCAGTCGCATTTCTAGCAGGAAAAGACAGTTGTCTGACTGCGCAGGATCTTGCAACATGCGTTGTCTCTCAATATGGGCGTAGCCCACGAGAATCTTCCAAGTGCAGGACACCCTATTGGTGGATCTCCTTGCCACTCATCTAAACAACAAAGTCTCTCAGTATTGCTCCAAACTCAGGTCATATGACACACTAGCATCAGATGCCTTCCTCTTGCATTGGCGGTGGGGGGGGGGGGGAGAGGGTCCCATTCTTCTAGTAGGGAAGACTGTTGAAATTCAGGCAAGGTCAATGAAACATATCTTAATAGTACCATACTTGCTGAGGCATATCTGGTTCCCTCTACTTCTGGAATTGTCCTCCGAAGATCCATGAAAATTGAATGGTTTTCCGACCCTCATAATGCAGAATGAGGGGTCCCTTGTGCATCCCAACCTCCAGACCCTGGCTCTTATGGCCTGGATGCTGAGAGAGTAGAATTTGTCTCCTTGCACTTGCCTGAGGGTATCTCCAGAATTTTGCTGGCTTTCTGGAAAGGTTCCACAAAAAGGTGTCATTCGATCCAAGTAGAACAGGAAGGCTAGTTGCAAAAGAACCTTAGCAAAGTGACTGGCCTCTTGTACATAGGTATGCTGTGAGCAAGCACGTATTTCTCTTGGTTCTGAGGTCAAATTTCAACAGATTAGAGCTACAACTGCTAAGTAGTCCTCTTGAAATCTGTTTCATGGACTGCAATCTGCAGGACAGCTACCTGGTCTTCTCTTCATACTTTCACGTCACACTACTCTTTGGATCAGGTTTCAACACAAGACAATGCTCATGGTCGAGCAATGCTGGCCAGCCTTTTCTTGTTGCCTGACCAATCTCATAGATGGTTAACTTGAAGCACTTCAACCTCTGTCTCAAGTACAGACTTAGAACCCAATGTGTAAAAACAAAGAAAACTGCAGATAGAGCAGTTATTTGTATTAGAGCACACTGTGTAGTGTTTTAGTACAAAAAGCACCATTTGCATAGTTTTCCATATTATACATGAAACTTTGTTTACTTCTAGTTTTTCTATATGTAACATATTTAGATGAAATGTTAATGAGTTGCTCTGTTGGAGAATCATGTAGCTCATTAACTGTTGGCACATAATTGAACTTGTAGACCAAAAAAAAAAAGAAGCTACTTATGTGTGGGGCTTTGTTTGGGTTGTGTGTGCTCCCCCCCCCCCCTGCAAAATGTGCTTAGTGTGTAATCTTTATTTCCCTTGCATATGACTCTACCTTTTCCCCCTCAGAAGAGAACCTGGGTCTCTCATCATTCCACTGTCACTCCCTGACTGTCCTTAAAATCTATACTCTGATAGGTTAGCTCCTGTATGTGACCCTCTTTTTGGTCACTGAAGTCTTGACAGATACATGTGACCCTTTCCTTCCAATCAAGTGCTGCTTTCATTGACCTTGAGTGACATTCACCCTATTAGTCCCTTTCCTTGCTCTCTCTCTAGCCTTGTGGGTCATCTTCTTGTCCCCTCTTCTGTTCAAGGCAGACTCTTCATCTTGTTTCAGAGCATGTTGCTCTGATCTGCTCTCTCGTCTTGAGAAAGCGGACTCCCTTTTCATCTTACGAGCATTCCTGTCCACACTTCCCTTTTTCTTTAAGATCAATCTTTCAAGCACAGTTCTTTACATTTAATGAACTCATTCAGCAAACTTTCCATACCCGCCTCTCTATAATGTGTCAACTTATCTTCAACTTTGAATATCCAATACGAAGACTCTAGGGTGGAAAGACTTCTGGTTTCAACTTCTGCATGCTCTAAGTACTGTTCTGCTTATATTGTAATAAACAGCTAATATTTAGAGGGGGAAAGAGTCTTTGTGGATGTTGGAGTGCTGATATTTAACTGTCTAGATTAGGGGCACACCCATCCAGTCGGGGTTTTCAGGATATCCCCATTGAGACTGGCTGGGCGTGCTCTGAGGACTGGGTTGAAAACCTCTGGTCTGGATAATAAATGCACGTGTAGACTTCATGAGGCCAGAAATGTAGACTACTCCTTTATTTTTCAACTAATCTGGACTTGGATGAGTTTATTAAAGAGTGTATGGTATGAAATTCTAAGGGTCAAAATGGGATATCTCTGCTTTTGTTTTGTAGTTCGTGTCTCAGTCCAACTGCCAGCAATTCCTGAACACTGTCTGGTTTGGGCAGATGGCAGGCTACCGACGCAAGCACACCTGCAAGAAGATTTTGATTGTTATGACAGTTGGAATTTTTTGGCCAGTGTTATCTCTCTGTTACTTACTAGCCCCTAAATCCCGGGTGGGTCGAATAATTCATACCCCTTTCATGAAATTTATTATTCATGGTGCGTCCTACTTCACATTCTTGTTGTTACTTAATTTATACTCTCTGGTATACAATGGACACAAAAAGAACACAATGGGTCCACCTTTGGAGCGGATCGACTTCCTTCTCATTCTTTGGTTAATTGGTAAGTGCCAACATAATTTAAAAGCATAAAACAGCAAATAAATAAAAGCAAAAAAAGCCCAAACAAACAAAGCAATGTAACATAATATAGAATGGCAGATAATGATGATCCATGTAGTCTGCCCCACAATCATGTTGGTTATCAATTCATGATTAAACTAACAAGCCAGCAATTTACTAACAACATTTTATTTGCTTAATTCAGCTTTCAGGTGTCTTTCCCTCCTCTATTGAGATTCAATGAATATTGATGCATAGCATTGTAGGTATATTGTATCCAATTGCTAGGAACGACATGTGTAACAGAAATCCCAGTGCCAGCGCTTGGTTGTTTAAATGGTGGGGATGCATTTCAGAAGGAAATAAATGTCTTGCTTACTTTGCTATGTATTGCATTTAGGGGCTTTCAAGGTAATTTATTTTTTTCAGAAGCAAAGAATAGAAGAAAACAAGAAGGTATCTGAATATTGCACCCATTGGAACATTTCTGATGTTGTAACAATAATCTCATAGCTTGAAGTCATACCATATTCTGTGAGTTTTCCCATGAGAGCTAGGGCTAAAGTTATAAAATTGGTCACAGACATATTTGTGTGGTGTTTGTTCAGTTTCCCTATTTTATTAACAATCCTGTGCTGCAAATGACATGTCCTGGAGGATCCTCAATACAGGTATCAAGTTGGGTGATCTCCAGCCTGGCCTTTATTTCTACTCAGGGCCAAAGTACCTAAGACAATACTGCATCAGTCAAAACGTTGTTTCTGCTAGAGTGGGGAGTGATCTCACACCTTAGAGATTGTAATGAGGTGCTGTTAATGGACTGGCACTGAAATATCTGCTGACAGTTCTTCTTTCACACAATATTTTATTTCAATTTGTAAATCTGTATTGGGATTATTTGGGGGGGGGGGGGGGGGGGGGGGTCAGAGGCATGGAAACAGACCTGAGATTTACCTCTTTAAAGTGGATAAGAAGGTGAATTATCTGACTAGGTTGTTTAGAAAGGAAGGATCTTGCCTCTCCATTGTGTTTGACTGTGTAGCTGCTGTGGAGCTTTTGAGAATGTTCTGCTTATTGTATTCTTGTGAGATAGTTCTGTTTATTGTGATCTCATATCCGGCATCTCTTGCTCCACTCTTTCCCCCCTCCACTCCCCCCAGGCAATCAGCATCTTAACTGTCCCTCCCTGCTGCTCCTCCATACCTTCTCCTCTGTACCTTTTTAAACCTTTGTTATTCATGAGCAGCAACACATACTCACTGCTTGGGCTGGCCCCAAGCCTTCTTTCTGACTCAACTTCCTTTTTCTGCTTAGGTGGGTCTAGGACAAGGCTTGGGGCTGTCGCAAACATCAGGTATGTGATGCTGCTTGCTGCTGGCGAAGAACTAAAACGTTTAAAAAGGTATGGAGGGGCGTGGGGCCACTGCTTCAGTTGAGACTAATCATGTGTTAAATTTTATTTGTGTTAAAAATTAAACGTGTTAATCGCCCATCTCTAATTAGCACCTCCTCATTTTCTACTTTACACTTGGAAGAATTCTGTTCGAAGTATCAAAAATTCTGCACAGAAAGTTTGAAAATTCTATGATCTCCCTGCTTCTGGCAAATTCAGCCCTCGCTATTTTGTGCCCACGATCCAAACTGGACACTCCCAGCATTCTCTCTCTCTCTCTCCACCAGAGTTCTTGCATAAGCCCCCTCCCAGCACTTACCACCATAGCTTGCTTTCTCAATCCCTTGCACATACCCCAGCTTTCTACCTGTCGTTCCCCCAAACATACACACGTACCCCTTCCCAGATCTTTTTCTCTCCCCCCCCCCCCCCCCCCCAATCTACCCATCGCCCTCCTCTCCCACTGCACACACAACCACCCAGAGCTGTGGAGTCAGAATCGGAGTTGGATGCAATTTCGGGTGCAGTTGGAGTCTGTAAAAATATACTGACTCTTGATTCCACCTTCAAAATAAACACACATTATAATAAATATGGTAAACGTATATATAATTTAACCAGTACTTTAGATCCAGAACAAACATTTTAAAGCCTAATATCAGTTGGAGTTGGACCGTAGAAAATTACAGGAGTCAGAGTTGAAGACTTGCAGGCTTATTTTTGAAAGAGAAGGGCGCCCATCTTTCCACACAAATTGCAAGATGGGCGTCCTTCTCACAGGGTCGCCCAAATCGGCATAATCGAAAGCCGATTTTGGGCATCCTCAACTGCTTTCCGTCACGGGGATTGACCAAAGTTCACGGGGGCGTGTCGGAGGCGTAACAAAGGTGGGACTTGAGCATGCCTAACACATGGGCGTCCTCGACCGATAATGGAAAAAAGAAGGGCGTCCCTGACGAACACTTGGATGACTTTACCTGGTCCTTTTTTTCTTACGACCAAGCCACAAAAATGTGCTCTAAATGACCAGATGACCACTGGAGGGAATCGGGGATAACCTCCCCTTACTCCCCCAGTGGTCACTAACCCCCTCCCACCCTCAAAATGTTTTTAAAAATATTTTTTCCAGCCTCTATGCCAGCCTCAAATATCATACCCAACTCCATGACAGCAGTATGCAGCTCCCTGGAGCAGTTTTAGTGGGTGCAGTGCACTTCAGTTAGGTGGACCCAGGCCCATCCCCCCCACCTGTTACACTTGTGGTGGTAAATGTGAGCCCTTCAAAACCCACCAGAAACCCACTGTACCCACATGTAGGTGCCCCCCTTCACCCATAAGGGCTATGGTAGTGGTGTACAGTTGTGGGGAGTGGGATTTTGGGGGGTTTGGGGGGCTTAGCACACAAGGTAAGGGAGCTGTGCACCTGGGAGTAGGGTTACCATATGGCTCCAGAAAAAGGAGGACGGATTGAGCAAGCCAGGTTTTACTTCCATTGCTTTCAATGGAAAGCAATTGCTTTCAATGGAAGTAATTGAGCCAGCCGGGTTTTACTTCCATTGATTTCAATGGAAAGCAATGGAAGTAAAACCCGGCTGGCTCAATCCGTACTCCTTTTTCTGGAGCCATATGGTAACCCTACCTGGGAGCAATTTCTGAAGCCCACTGCAGTGTCCCCTAGGGTGCCCGGTTGGTGTCTTGGCATGTCAGGGGGACCAGTGCACTACGAGTGGTGGCTCCTTCCACGACCAAAGGGTTTGGATTTGGTCGTTTCTGAGATGGGCGTACTCAGTTTCCATTATCGCTGAAAATCAGGGACGACCATCTCTAAGGTCGACCTAAATTTCATGATTTGGGCGTCCCCGACCATATTATCGAAACAAAAGATGGATGCCCGTCTTGTTTCGATAATACGGGTTTCCTTGCCCCTTTGCTGGGACGTCCTGCGAGGACGTCCTAAGGAAAACTTGGGCGCCCCTTTCGATTATGCTTCTACCCTCCATTACACGAATCATCACATTTTTGCATGGATGCCTTATCAGACTTTATTTTATTTATTTTTATTTGTTACATTTGTATCCCACATTTTCCCACCTATTTGCAGGCTCAATGTGGCTTACATAGTACCGTAAAGGCGTTCGCCAATTCTGGTATGAACAAATACAGTAATGTTGTGGTAGAATAAGATTAAGATTTGTGTGTACAGACGCATTAGAGAATTGTAGAGAGGAAGAATTATTATATGTCCATTACGAGCTTTGGTTTCGTTGTGTTGCAGGGTACAGGCTTTTAAGTTGGGTCGGTAGGGTATGCCTTTTTGAACAGGTTAAATTTTAATGATTTCCGGAAGTTTAGGTGATCATATGTTGTTTTCACGGCTTTTGGTAATGCATTCCATAGTTGTGTGCTTATGTAGGAAAAGCTGGATGCATAGGTTGATTTGTATTTGAGTCCTTTGCAGCTTTATGAGATAGCTAGCCATTTTGTTTGTCATCAGGAATATCCACCTTATTTTAGATATTAGTATCATTTGCAAAAAGACATCTTTCTATTAATCTCTCTGCATTATCATTTATGGAAGAATAGAAGCAGTCACAGAACTGATCTCTGAGACACTACACTGGTAAACCCTCTTTCCTTCAAACTAGACCAGTCCAAATCAATGGGTTATACTACCAGCAAATAGAGACAGAGAGGATTTTCCAATGACGACATCACCAGTATAGAGTGCTGCAGACCTGGAATTTGCCATTATTTTCTGTCTTTAGCATAGTGTTGCGTAATCTTTATACACAGAAGGCAACATGAATGTCAGTACTACTTCTAACGGGCTACGATATTATATAATGTTGGAACCAGAAATTAGTATTATTATTTTACTGCCTTTTTGAAGGAATTCACTCAAGACAGAATACAGCAAGAAAAAGTCAAATGTAGGCAATAGACAATTACAGCAGTAAAAATATTCAAATAACAATACAAGGTATGACATAGTATGCTACGTTATAATGTCAACATAATCTGCAGTAAAACATTTTAATAGGCAGCATAGGGTGTAAGCAAAGATGGAACATATAGATAAGATAGAGTAAGAGGAGTTAGAAAATAAGAAGATTAATTTAAAGAAAGTTGCACATGAGGTCAGAAAGGTGCTTGAATATTATCTCAGCTAGGGTAGGAGTGGATAAACTTGTCCTGATGCAGTAATGCAGCTGGTGTCACTACTTGTGTTTGTATGACCAGAAAGTTAATTGCTACTTCCATTAAAGGCCTGGGTGAAGAGCCAATCTTTTAGCTTCTTCTGAAGTAGAGAGACTTTTGTGTTAAGCAAAGCCTTTCAGGGTCTGCATTCCAGAGCTCCATAAACCTTCTGTGATAAATGAATAAATAAGTAAAAAGGAAAATTATGGAAACAAACTGCTAAAGTAGTTATTCTGAAAATTGCAAAGTACAATATTTAAAATTGCCAAAACTCTGGTTAATAATGTTTTCTGTGTATACTTCCCACAGTTTCGTGGGCTGCATAAAATTTAATGGAGGGCCGCAGGCTGCCCACCCCTGCTCTAGCAGATGGTTGCAGTTTAGAGTTTAGACTGGTGCAGCAGGAATTTCTTGTCTTACTTTGACTCCCTGGAGATAGTCTGTGGATTGTAGCCCCAGGGTTAAATTCTTCTAGGCCTATGATGGCTCTCAGAGATCAGTCTATGATTACCCTGATTGAGTTAGAAGAACTCTTTTTCTCTGTCTCAGAACCTTGACTTGTGGGTCTCAACTTCTGCAGAACTTGGTGTTCCCTGATGTGGCCCCTTGGGACCCTTGCCAGAGTAGACAGGAAAATCCCCAACAGCGGTGGTGAGTGCCAGTTGAGGATGGGGGAGGCAGATTCAGGCCATATCAGAACATGGCCAGAGGTGTGGTGGATCTTGTGAGAGGTTGCTTTTGTTCTACATGTGATGGGGATTCATCTGTGCCATTTTGCAGCAGGCAGGCAAATTTCTCCAACAAGAACTGATTGGCTCCTCAATTCCCACCACAGCTCCACACTGCATGCCAGTGGGAATAGTGCCATTTTGTTTGTGGACCACATGCCGCCTCTTTTCTGTTTGTCATTCAACCAGTTTCAAACTTAGCCACCTAGAGATCTTCCCTAAGCTGCTCAGTGCATTTATAAGCCACTAAAGCATTAGTAAAATCAGGAGTTTTTATACCTATTCTCCATACTACACGCAGTTTATATTTCCTGATAAATACCTTTGTAATTTCATTTTTTAAACTGAAATATTTAGCTACATGTCAATCCAATAGAGACATTGAAATGTATGCTAGCACCCAATGGGATAACATCTCTTTTTCTCTCAGGAATGGTATGGTCAGATGTTAAGAGACTATGGTATGATGGATTGGAAGATTTCTTAGAAGAATCTCGCAATCAATTGAGCTTTGTAATGAATTCTTTGTATCTCGCAACCTTTGCTCTTAAAGTAGTTGCTCATAACAAGGTAAAAGGGTTTTTTTTTAATGTGTATCACATCTGATATCACTGTGATTATGCTGAAAGTATGAATATGTTTTGAAGTATTTAAAACTTTAATGACAGGACTAGTTTTGTAGGCTTTGTAGTCTTATAGCATGCAATAATACTTTATTATGTTACAAAATTTATTCTGTCATAAGTTAATGTGTTAATATGATGTGTTTCTTAGTGACAAAAATACTGCAATTAAATTTGTGTACTGCAATATCTTTGTTTTGAATTAATCATAATACAGAAAAATATAACCAAATGCCAGAATATTCCCTGAAAGTTTGGCTTTTTTTTTTTTAAATAAAATTGCAACTAAAAGGTTCTAATACACAGAATGGACACCCCAAAAGGCATGAGAGCCTTATGCTGTACTACATTAATGTGGGTGCTCTGTTAGTCCATTTGTGTACACGGAAATAAGGATCAACAGAAATTATAAGGTGATGCCTTTTCGTTGAGCTAAATTAATAGATTCCTTAACTGACTATTGCAAGCTATACTCCCTTCATCAGCTCAAAACAAAATGAGCAAATGAAGCCAAAGGATGATTTTAGTTAGTTGTGTCCAGAAAGGAAGGGGGGTGATATGTTACCAGAGTGATGAGAAGACTGACAGTGAAGCAGGGTATAACTGATGATGGATGAGAAAACCTAGGTCCATATTAAGTCCTTATTTCTTTGCATTGTTCATTTTGGAACGTCTTGGATAGCTCAGACAAAATAACAAAAAAAAAAAAAAAAGGACGGATCACGAGTGAAGGTAACATATCAATGCTTTAGAATCTAATGTTCCCATCAATCTGTTCCCATATGGCTTATTACAGGAACATTGGACACTAAAGTGTTATAGCGGCCTTCACTCATGATCCATCCTTTTTCCCTGTTGTATTGGATCTACTAATCTGATTTGATTCTCGATTGTGGACTAGCTCTGACAAAATGATAGAGGCAGGTCAGACGTTTCTTTTAATATCCTAATGATTAATTTGTTAGCAGAAAAAACAGCGGAGTCAGTAAAAATGGCTGGAGATCTTTTATTAACAGACAGACTAGATCTATGTCATATATATAATAAACCTTTCCTGGTGGAGAGATCGAAGAGAAATAGCACCGAAACACAGTCCATGTTGAGTCATATTGGAGAGCTGTTAATAAAAGATCTTTAGCCATTTTCGTTGACTGCTGTTTTTTTCTGTTTGTTTGCCCTGTGCGGAGTGTGGACTTTTGTTTGTTCCTAATAAATTTATTAGGACATATGAACACAAGAATTGTCATACTGGGTCAGACCAAATGTCCATCTAGCCCAGTCTCCTGTTTCCAAAAGTGACCAAGCCAGGTCACAGGTATCTGGCAGAATCCCAAAAAGTAGCAAGATTCCATGTTGCCTAACCCCAGGGATAAGCTGTGTGTGAGGGAGTGAATGGTATAGCGGCAGCTGCCCTAGGAACACTCCCCTCGCTGATGAAGTTAAACCACCTTATGGCAGGTGGCACTATCATGAATACCTTGCTGAGTCAGGGGGCAGGACTCAGGCAGGGAGGTGGTTAAATTCCCTGGGGCAATACAGGTCAGATAGGCCCCAAAGGGAGGAGATCTCCAGGGGAGAGGTCCAGAGTGAAGGGGTTTCCAAGAGAGAAGCCCCTAGGAAAGGAGTTTATCCCAAAGTGGTGGATAGGCTGCAGTACCTGTAGGGGAATCCCAGGGAAGCAAGGAATGGCCCTAGGGTTTGCACCCTGTAGATGCCCAGGGATTGCATGAGAAGAAACAGAAGACAGCAGAGGTAAAAGAGTGCCTTTATTTTCTGTGAAGACCCAGCTACTGAGTATCTTAGTTGGAGCCAGGCCTGGACTTGAGGTTCTGATAGCCAGATACTCAAAACTCCGGCTTTGTAGAAAACAACGCTGGAAAGTACTGCTGCAACAGCACCGAGGAATTACTTCCTAATGCTCAAGGCTAATAGTATGCAAATGATATATATGGTATTAGCCTTGAGCATTAGGAAGTAAAAGGGGAGGATGGTGCCTGGCACATGCACTCAAGATTTGAGTGTCAAGCACAGATCTTCAGTGCATGCTCAGAATGCCAGAGAGGAGGAGGAAAAGGTGCTCATCAGGACGGAAGGAAAATAAAACAGGCAGGAGATGAGATGGTATGGCAATGCAATTATTATGCAGTTCGTCACCTTGTAATCTCTATACTAATGTCACACAATTCTTTTTAGAACATTGATTCATCACTTGCTGATAGCGGTTTTCAAAATGCTTCTCCTGTTTATTTTTATGCATCTAATAATCTATTTTATTCTCTTCTGTCTCTGCGCTCTCCAGGATAAAACATTTGTTTGGTTTGGACAACTTTTGCTTCCTTCCCTGTAACTCCCAGCAGACAGACCTTGCTGGTGACAACCCTAACACCAGCTCCAATCAGGCATAGGGCTTTTAGCGGCAAGAGCATCTTTGTTTGGCATGCTGTCTGCTGAGCATTGGGGAGGAATAGAGAATCAGCTCATCAGCATGCATTTCCATGCTCATTGTGCTATCCCTTGGCACGCTTATTATTCCCCACAGTGGGGGCCTCTAAGCATGGCGCACTGGCAAATGCGGGTGCTAGTCCGGCACCAATGTCCTCTAGTGTCCATGTTTGCTTCTGAGCATCAGGGCCTGAAGAAGGTAGAACTGCTAAGAGGGAAGGAAGTAAATGTTATTGGGGGTTGGGGTTTTAGCCCAGAGTTGAACAGAGTCTGTAGCCGGGGAACAGAGTTTCCATTACATCACCAAAGGATCAATCCAGACTAATGGGTTAGGCCCATCCGCCAGCAGGTGGAGATAGAGAACACTAATGAACTGTGCTGTATAAGGACCTGTGCAGTATAGCTCAGCCAGTATTCTCTATCTCCAGCAGGCAGATAGATGTTCCCAATGCAGCTCTGTGACTTCTTTCTGTGGTCTCCTGTCCTTTTGCCAGGTTCAGTTAAGTTGGGGTTGAGACGGTGAGGTACCTCAGGTGTAAACCTAGTGGTTCTAGGTCCCTCCCTGCTCTCCCATTACCACTTCTCTGCCTCTGTTCTTCTCTAGCTAATTTTCTCCTGCCTCTTTAAAAAACAAACAAACCACTAGCATTTCTCTGTGAGAATTTGCTTTGGGGTGGGGAAGTTTTGGTGATTTTGCAGTGCCTTTGAGGTGAACAGACTGGCAGAGACTATATGCAAACTGTGAGTACCTTATCTTGGCTGAACTTTTAAAAGGCTGTTCCCGTTGTAGCAGTCGGCTGTCAGGTTTGTGTACTATTAACCCGGCTGAATTGCAAGTTCCGCAAAATTTGGGTATTTCTACCATGTCTTTTTACCAGCACAGGTTTTTGCAGGCTCGGCCGTGGCAACTGCGAATCGTGATGTAGTTGCAGCCATTTTGGATTCTGGGCCAGGTTCAACATGCGACCTCTACAGTTTTCTCTGTTGCACCGCTGGTCTCTATTATCTGAGGTCTATGAGGAGTTGATTCCCTGGACTGGTGGCTACGTCCACCGAATATTCAAGCAAGTCTTCTGTTGTGCGCTCTGAATTGATTTGTCCTCATGCCAGCCTGTTTGGTTAGGGAGCCCATTGTCTTATCAGACTGCACAGGGTCAATGGACAGATGTGGAATTTTCATGGTCTATAAACAGATTGGAGCTCAGAGCAGTCAGAAAGGCTTCTGAGAGAGAAACTAGTTTGAGCTGTCTCAGACAACATGACAACAGTTTTCTTACGTCAACAGAGCACTTTTCTCACCAGAGAAGCTCACCTTCTCTTTCAGTTGGTGGGGATGAACATCTCCCTGACTTCGGCGACCCATATAGTGGGTGCCCTGAATACTCAAATAGACTAACTCAGCAGAGTGTCTCTGGATCTAGGGGAATGGCAGCTCTCAGGGACAGCATTCCACTTCATCTCTCATTGGGGAGTTCCAATTCTGGATCTAATGGCATCAAGACTCAATGCGCAATTACATAGCTTCTACAGTCGGCAGAAAGAGACATGGTCTTCCTGGGCATAGATGCACTGGTATAGCCTTGGCTGATGATGGGGATTCTCTACATCTTTTCTCCATGGCCCGTGATAGGCAGGGTGCTACACCGCATTGCTCTTCATCAGGGCTTGGTAATTCTTGTGGCGCCAGACTGGCCCAGGCATCCTTGGTATGTGGACCTCATTTGCCATCAGGTGGCTCCTCCTTTTCATCTTCCTCAGCAAAAAGGACTGTTAAGTCAAGTTCCGATTCTCATGGAGGTTCCTTCCCCCTTTAGTCTTACAGCCTTTAGTCTTATTGAGAGGGCGCAACTAAGGAAGAAAAGATACTCTTTACTTCAAACTTTACTTGATACTTTACTTCAAGCTCGTAAACGGTCCACTTCTGTTTCTTATGCTAGAGTGTGAAGGTTGGTCTAAACATAAGGGTATTTTCCCTTTGCAAGCTTCTTTGTCTCAGAGTTTAGTGTTCCTTCAGGAAAGCTTCAAAAAAGGGTTAGCTTTTAATTCCCTCAAAGTTCAAGTTGCAGCCTTCGCTTGTTATAGAGGCTATACTAAGAAGGTTTTTCTTGGAGCGCATCCATATATAGTTCATTTTCTAAAGGGAGCAAATCACTTACATCCTCCTCTTTGGAAGGTCTGTCCAGTGTGGAATCTTGCTCTGGTTATTAAAGCTCTCCAAAAAGACTCCGTTTGAACTTCTTCGGAAAACTACCATAAAAAATCTGACCTTGAAATCAGTCTTTCTTGTTGCTATATCTTCCTCAAGGTGAGTTTCTGAGCTTCAGGTTCTAGCAGAGATCCCTTTCTCTGTTTTGTTTTGTTTTTTAAGCAGGGGGTTCTATTTGGACAGTTCCTTCTTTTTTTCCAAAAGTTGTTTCCTCATTTCATCTAAACCAGAAAGTTTTCCTGTCTTCCTTTTCCAGAGATGATTGTCTCAGATTACTGTTCTCTTCATATTTTAGACGTTAAAAGAGTACACATTTGTTGCCTTACTTCTACCAATTTTAGGCTTCTGATCATCTTTTTGTTCTCTTTCAGGACCACATAAAGGTATGTCTGCCTCAAGAACGACAGTGGCTAGATGGTTAAGAGGCTATTTCTTCAGCTTATTTGTTGTCAGGCAAAACTTCTCCATTTGACATTAAAGCTGATTCAACTAGGGCTTTGTCTACTTCTTTGGTGCAATGATGTGGAAATTTGTAGATCTGCTACATGGTCGTCTTCTCATTCCTTTGTCAATCATTACTGCTTAGATGTGGCAGTCCGATCAGATGCTTCTTTTGGATGACCAAGGGGTAAAAGGGGCGATCAAGGAAGACAAAGACGTAGCGGAGAGATTGAATGAATTCTTTGCTTTGGTCTTCACCGAGGACGATTTGTGTGGGATACCGGTGTCGGAAATGGTATTTCAGGCGGACCAGTCGGAGAAACTTACTGACTTCATGCTAAACATGGAGGACGTAATGGGGCAGTTCAGCAAACTGAAGAGTAGCAAATCTCCTGGACTGGATGGTATTCATCCTAGAATACTGATAGAACTGAAAAATGAGCTTGCAGAGCTACTGCTAGTGATATGCAATTTATCCTTAAAATCAAGCATGGTACTGGAAGATTGGAGGGTGGCCAATGTAATACCGATTTTTTTAAAAAGGTTGCAGGGGAGATCTGAAAAAATTATAGACCGGTGAGTCTGATGTCGGTGCCGGGGAAAATGGTAGAGGCTATTATTAAAAACAAAATTACAGAGCACATCCAAGGACATGGATTACTGAGACCAAGTCAGCATGGCTTTTGTGTGGGGAAATCTTGCCTGACCAATTTACTTCAATTCTTTGAAGGAATAAACAAACATGTGGACAAAGGGGAGCCGGTTGATATTGTGTATCTGGATTTTCAAAAGGCGTTTGACAAGGTACCTCATGAAAGGCTACAGAGGAAATTGGAGGGTCATGGGATAGGAGGAAATGTCCTATTGTGGATTAAAAACTGGTTGAACGATAGGAAACAGAGTGGGGTTAAATGGGCAGTATTCACAATGAAGAAGGGTAGTTAGTGGGGTTCCTCAGGGGTCTGTGCTAGGACCGCTGCTTTTTAATATATTTATAAATGATTTAGAGATGGGAGTAACTAGCGAGGTTATTAAATTTGCTGATGACACAAAGTTATTCAAAGTCATTAACTCGCGACAGGATTGCAAAAACTTACAGAAGGACCTTACGAGACTGGGAGACTGGGTGGCTAAATGGCAGATGACCTTTAATGTGAGCAAGTGCAAGGTGAAGGGAAAAAAAACCCGAATTATAGCTACGTCATGCAAGGTTCCACGTTAGGAGTTACGGACCAAGAAAGGGATCTGGGTGTCGTCGTCGATAATACACTGAAACCTTCTGCTCATTGTGCTGCTGCGGCTAGGAAAGTGAATAGAATGTTGGGTATTAGGAAAGGTATGGAAAACAGGTGTGAGGATGTTATAAAGCCGTTATATCGCTCCATGGTACGACCGCACCTTGAGTATTGTGTTCAATTCTGGTCGCCGCATCTCAAGAAAGATATAGTAGAATTGGAAAAGGTGCAGCGAAGGGCGACTAAAATGATAGCGGGGATGGGACTACCCCTATGAAGAAAGACTAAGGAGGCTAGGGCTTTTCAGCTTGGAGAAGAGACGGCTGAGGGGAGACATGATAGAGGTATATAAAATAATGAGTGGAGTGGAACAGGTGGATGTGAAGCGTCTGTTCACGCTTTCCAAAAATACTAGGACTAGGGGGCATGCGAACTACAGTGTAGTAAATTTAAAACAAATCGGAGAAAATGTTTCTTCACCCAACGCATAATTAAACTCTGGAATTCGTTGCCAGAGAACGTGGTGGAGGCGGTTAGTTTGGCAGAGTTTAAAAAGGGGTTAGACGGTTTCCTAAAGGACAAGTCCATAAAACACTACTAAATGGACTTGGGAAAAATCCAAAATTCCAGGAATAACGTGTATAGAATGTTTGTACGTTTGGGAAGCTTGCCAGGTGCCCTTGGCCTGGATTGGCCGCTGTCGTGGACAGGATGCTGGGCTCGATGGACCCTTGGTCTTTTCTCAGTGTGGCATTACTTATGTACTTATGCAGGGGTATCTTATTCCCTCCGTAATTGAGGATTGCGTTTTTACATCCTGTTAGTCTAGGCCAGTGATGGCAAACCTTTCCGAGACCGAGTGCCCAAACAGCAACCCAAAATCTAATTATTTATCGCAAAGTGCCCTCTCTGGCACGCGTGCCTTAGGTTCGCCATCACTGGTCTGGACTGAACTTTTGGTTATGTAATGGGAGGAAAATTTAGTTCTTACCTGATAATTTTCTTTTCTTTAGTCCCAGAGGATCAGTCTAGAACCCACCCTTCTCTTTTCAGTCTATTCTGTATGTACATAGTTATGCGGTTCGTTGTTTCTAAGGCACCTGTTTTGTCCTCTTTCAATTCTAGGTTATTTTAGAGGCTGGAGTTTTTTCTATACAAGTCATTCTTTCCACTGCTTAGCTATAAAATATTGGCTGAGCTATACTGCACAGGTCCTTATATTGCATAGCTCATTAGTGTTCTCTGTCTCCACCTGGTGGTGGATGAGCATAACCCATTAGTCTGGACTGATCCTTTGGGACTAAATGAAAGAAAATTATCAGGTAAGAACTAATTTTTCCATATTGCTTATTCACCAATAAAGCTTTTTCCTTTGACTTTACACTACAATCTGCCTGTGTCTGTGAGGTCGTGTAGCCAACCGCAAGTCACACTATCACACTGTGGCTTTCCCCAGATCACATCTTATGTTTCAACAATTTTTATTGATGACTATGCAGTCCAACAAGCAACAATAAGTACAGTAAGTAGCAATGAAGCCAAGAAAAGCATAAGATTGAACAAGAAAGAATGTGGTATCAAACTTTTCTCATAAACAACCAAAGTCCCAAACCCCCTCCCAACTCTCTTCCCCCTAGTGTGCAAGGAAAAGAAATAGAAAAAAGCACAACCCTGCACATTTCTGATTTATATGAAGCAGGCAAATATATAAAGCACAGAGAGGTCTTATTTCTTATAACCCCCACCTGAGGAAGTGCAAGGTCAGAACAGTCCTCTGCTAAAAAAGAAAAAAAAGTCACCCGCAGCACCACCCAGAGCACCTAATTGATTTAAAATAAAACTTCAGGCACGAGGGCCAAGGAATATATAAATGGTCCCCAAACTGCATAAAATGGGTGCTGGGATTTAAAGGTGGAATGTGTGGCTCTGAGCTCCATCAAATGCAACTCATGAAATCAGTTCCTCCAGTGCTAGTACTGTGGATTTAGTCCAGTTCTGCAAAATACACTTCCATATCATCATGCTGATCAATCCATAGACTGGTGGGTTGTGTCCATCTACCAGCAGGTGGAGATAGAGAGCAATGCTTTTGCCTCCCTATATGTGGTCATGTGCTGCCGGAAACTCCTCAGTATGTTCTCTATCTCAGCAGGTGGTGGTCACACACAGCAGCAGCTCTGGCTAGGTCTCCAAGCCTAATTTTTAGGTTTTGTCGAGTACCTGGGGTTGAGGGCTCTTCTTGAGCAAGTGCAAACCTGGTGGCGCCAGGTCCCTCCTTTTCTCCCCCCTCCCGCTGGCTCCGTTAAAAAAAAAAAAAAAAAGAATTTTGGACGTCCTTAAGGGCGTTTATTTCGACGTCTATTTAAACGTTTATTGCAGCTACTCACTGGGACACCAGTTCGTTACAGCTCGGAGCGAGAAGCAGGTAATTTTTACCTTTTTATAGCGGGCAGGGGGTTCCCCGATCGATCTCCACGTGGCCTATGGCGTCGGAGGGCGAGGGCGCGAAGAATCGCTCCCCAGACCGCGTGTGCGCTTCTAGCGGGGATGCGGGGGTCTTAAAGTCTGATTCGCCCTTGTTGGGTGTCAGTTTGGAGGCCGGTCAGTGTCCCGGGTCTTCCTCCGGGGCGGCGGTTTTTCCCGCCATAAACGCCCATCCCCCGCTGCTCGCCTCCGCCATCTTGGCTGGCCACTCTGCTCGGCTTCTTCTTGGGCCGCCCTAGAGCTGGGAGACGTTAATGCCATGGCCGCCCTTGATTTGGGCGACGGCAAAAAAGCGGCTAAAGTTAAGCGCCGTTCTTCCCGCGCGGCTCCTTCGCGGAGTGTCACGCCGGATGCCATCTTGGATGCGCAGCATGTTTCTCCCCCGCTCTTGCGAGCGCCGGTTGAGGGTGCGTCTAGGGCTGTGGCCCAGGCTGCTGAAGTGCACAGTCTGGGGGGTTTCTCCCCCGAGTTTATTTTGCTGCTGCATCAGGCCTTCCTTATGCAAAACGCTGCCCCTGCTCCCTTGTCCGATAAAGGGGTTGAGGCCCCCGGAAGTAAACGCCCTCGGGTGGATTCCCAGGCCTTAGAGGACTCTGTCTCCTCTGATGTAGATGAGGGCAGCGTATCTGAGTTCTCCCAACGGTCCTTTGGGGATTCCTTGGAGGAGACGGATTCCCGCTCGGATGGAGCGGATGACCCCTCTGCAGCGTGGATCTTTCGCTCAGAGGATTTGCCCAACCTGTTAGTGCAGGCCATGAGCATTTTGAAGATTTCCTCTCCAGAGGACGTCTCTCCCTCAGCCCCTGTTGGCTCCGCCATTATGCTGGGGACGAAGCGCCCGCCTAGAACCTTCCACGTGCATGATGCCATGCACACCTTAATTTCGGCTCAATGAGATGTCCCGGAAGCGAGCCTCAAAGTGGCTAGGGCTGTGTCCCGCCTCTATCCTTTGCCTGAAAGTGAACGGGAGGCCTTTCTTTGGCCTACCGTGGATTCTTTAATCACTGCGGTGACTAAGAAAACGGCGTTGCCAGTGGAAGGTGGCACGGCCCTAAAGGACACCCAAGACAGAAGATTGGAGGCGGCCTTAAGGTCGTCCTTCGAGGCGGCTGCCTTAAGTTTGCAGGCCTCGGTTTGCGGCTCCTATGTGGCCAGGGCGTGCCTGACGATTGTGCAGCGGGCTTCCCCCTCGGATCCTGCCTTGAGGGCTGATTGGCCTGCCCTGGAATCGGGCTTGGCTTATTTGGCAGACTTACTGTATGATGTCTTGAGAGCCTCGGCTAAAGGTATGGCTCAGATAGTCTCTGCGCGGCGGTGGCTTTGGCTGAAACATTGGTCTGCTGACCACGCCTCTAAGTCCCGCCTGGCTAAGTTGCCTTTTAAAGGCAAGCTGCTCTTTGGGGTCGAGCTGGACAAAATTGTGACCGATCTCGGCACGTCTAAGGGCAAGAGGTTACCAGAGGTCAGGGCTCGGGCCAGTGCTCGCCCCGGTATCTCCAGAGGACGGTTTCAGGAAGCCCGTCGGTACCGCCCGGGCAAGTCGGGCTCCTCTGCCCCCTCTTCCTTCAAGAGGAACTTCTCCCCCAAGCAGCATTCCTTTCGCAGAGACCGCCGTCCCGGAGGTGCGCCCTCCGGTCCTCCCCCAGGGTCTCGTACCCAATGACGGGGTCCTGGTCCATGGCCCAGTGCAGATTGGAGGACGCCTGTCCTCGTTTCTGGGCGAGTGGACCAGGGTAACTTCAGACGCTTGGGTGCTGGAAGTCATCAGAGACGGCTACAAGCTGACCCGTCTCGGGTTTGTACTCTCTCCCTGCAAGTCTCCGGTCAAAGCTGTGGCAGTGCAGCAGACCTTGGACAATCTGATCCGCCTGGGTGCGGTCGTTCCGGTGCCAGAAAATCAGCTTGGCAAGGGACGTTACTCCATTTACTTTGTGGTACCAAAGAAAGGAGGTTCTGTACGGCCTATCCTCGACCTCAAAGGGGTCAATCGGGCCTTGTAAGTTCGGCACTTTCGCATGGAGACTCTCCGCTCTGTTATAGTGGCAGTGAAGGCAGGGGAGTTCCTGGCATCCTTGGACATCAAGGAAGCGTACTTGCATATTCCCATCTGGCCTCCTCATCAACGCTTTCTGCGTTTTGCAGTCCTGGGCCGACACTTCCAGTTCAGAGCCCTCCCGTTCGGGTTGGCCACTGCTCCGCGGACCTTCTCCAAAGTAATGGTGGTCATCGCGGCCTTCCTGCGAAAGGAAGGAGTACAAGTCCATCCTTATCTGGACGACTGGTTGATCCGAGCCCCCTCTTATGCAGAGTGCGGCAAAGCTGTGGACTGGGTGATTGCTCTTTTGAGCTCCCTGGGGTGGATCATCAACTGGGAGAAAAGCCAGCTGCGCCTGACTCAGTCCCTGGAGTATCTGGGAGTTCGATTCGACACCAAGTGGGCAGAGTGTTCCTGCCAGACAATCGGATTGTCAAACTTCAGGCTTAGGTGGACCAGTTCCTAGTAGCCTCTCCACTTCGGGCTTGGGACTATGTGCAGCTGTTGGGCTCTATGACGGCCACGATGGAAGTAGTGCCCTGGGCCAGGGCTCATATGAGACCACTACAACACTCTCTGCTGCAGCGCTGGACTCCGGTGTCGGAGGATTATGCTGTGCGCCTTCCCTTGGACCCAGCAGTGCGCAAGGCGCTGAGCTGGTGGCTGAAGACAGACAAGTTTGTCTGCAGGGATGCCTCTTGTGACCCCGGAGTGGATTGTCGTCACGACGGACGCCTCTTTGACGGGCTGGGGAGCCCACTGCTTGGGAAGGACAGCGCAGGGGCTCTGGTCTCCTGCAGAGGCAAAGTGGTCTATCAACCTCCTGGAACTCAGAGCCATTCGGTTGGCGCTTTTGGAGTTCCTCCCGGTACTGGCGTTGAAGCCAGTACGGGTCCTGTCGGACAATGCCACAGCTGTGGCCTATGTCAACCGCCAGGGAGGTACCAAGAGCGCCCCTCTAGCCAAGGAAGCCATGAATCTATGCCAGTGGGCAGAAGCGAACCTGGAACAGCTGTCAGCGGCCCACATTGCCGGAGTCATGAATGTCAAGGCGGACTTTCTCAGTCGCCATACCTTGGATCCCGGAGAGTGGCAGTTATCGGCTCAGGCGTTCTTGGACATCACGAAGCGCTGGGGCCAGCCGAGCCTAGATCTGATGGTGTCATCGGCCAATTGCCAAGTGTCGCGCTTTTTCAGCAGAGGACGGGACCCTCGATCTCTGGGAGTAGATGCTCTTCTTCAACAGTGGCCGACACAGGAGCTTCTCTATGTGTTCCCGCCCTGGCCCATGTTGGGCAGGGTACTAGACCGGGTGGCAAAGCATCCGGGCCGAATAATCCTGGTGGGTCCGGACTGGCCCAGACGTCCCTGGTATGCGGACTTGATCAGGCTCTCAGTGGACGACCCTCTGCGGCTGCCAGTGGAGCAGGGCCTGTTGCATCAGGGTCCCGTGGTGATGGAGGATCCCTCCCCCTTTGGGCTTACAGCCTGGCTATTGAGCGGCAGCGTCTGAGGAAGAAGGGCTTCTCAGACAAGGTCATCGCCACTATGCTGACTACTGCTTACGCCAGGGTTTGGCGTACCTTTGCAGCGTGGTGTGAAGCAGGTTCACTTTCTCCCTTCACTGCTCCAATTTCTTCAGTGCTGGCGTTCCTGCAAGAAGGTCTGGAGAAAGGCCTGTCGCTCAGTTCCCTTAAAGTCCAGGTAGCGGCTCTGGCTTGCTTCAGGGGCCGCCTGAAGGGTGCTTCCCTGGCTTTGCAGCCAGATGTGGTACGTTTTCTCAAGGGAGTTAATCACCTGCGCCCTCCTCTGCACTCAGTGGTGCCTGCGTGGAATCTCAACCTGGTGCTAAGAGCCTTGCAGAAGCCGCCTTTTGAACCCTTGTCGAGGGCATCTCTGAAAGACCTGACGTTGAAAGCAGTCTTTTTGGTGGCTATCACTTCAGCCAGAAGAGTTTCCGAGCTCCAGGCACTCTCATGTCGAGAGCCTTTTCTGCAGTTCACTGAGGCAGGAGTGACTATTCGCACAGTGCCTTCCTTCCTGCCCAAGATTGTTTCTCGCTTCCATGTGAATCAGCAGCTCTGTCTCCCTTCCTTTCGTAGGGAGGACTACCCAGAGGAATACTCTGCTCTCAAATATCTGGATGTGAGATGAGTCATCATCAGATACTTGGAGGTGACCAATGATTTCCGGAAATCGGATCATCTGTTTGTGCTGTTTGCAGGTCCTCGTAAGGGTCTGCAGGCTGCTAAGCCTACACTGGCAAGATGGGTCAAGGAAGCCATTGCAGCGGCTTATGTGGCCGCGGGGAAGGTGCTGCCTATTCAGCTAAAGGCTCACTCCACTAGAGCTCAGGCGGCCTCGATGGCAGAGGCCGGGTCCATCTCCTTGGAAGAGATATGCAAGGTGGCAACTTGGGCATCGGCCCATTCCTTCTCCAGGCATTACCGCTTGACTGTGGCTGCTCGGGCGGAGGCCCGGGTTGGAGCTTCAGTGTTGCGGTCAGGGATTTCAATGTCCCGCCCTGGGTGAGTACTGCTTCGGTACATCCCACCAGTCTATGGATTGATCAGCATGATGATATGGAAGATAAAATTATGTATCATACCTGATAATTTTCTTTCCATTAATCATAGCTGATCAATCCATAGCCCCTCCCAGATATCTGTACTGTTTATATTCTGGTTGCATTTCAGGTTCAAGTTTAGTCTTCAGTTCCTGTTCAGGAGGACTTTGTGTTCAAGTTTTTTCAATTGGATTCTTCAAGAGTTGAGACGAATTTGTGTTACAGTGAGCTGCTGCATTCCTCTCCCCTCCGTTTTACGGGGCTGGATTGAGACATAAATTCTGCCGGCGCTCCCTCCCGCTTTGTGCGGCTGTAGGGCAGCTTTGTACCCCTCCCGCTTTGGCGGTGTTAGGGTCAGTCAGCTCCTCCCGCGGTTGCGGTTGCAGGATAAGCCAGATCCCCCCCGCATCGGCGGGGTGGTGTCCCTCCCCCGCTCCGCGGGGATGAGCTGGACGGATTCCCCTCCCCCACTTGTGTGGGGATGAGCTGGGTTAATTCCCCTCCCCCGTTTCGGCGGTGGTGAGCTGGGCAGAGTGTCCCTTTGTGGGTGTAATTCTCTAAGTGCTGAGTCCTGCGGATGGAGCTTGGATATCGACATACTGAGGAGTTTCCGGCAGCACATGACCACATATAGGGAGGCAAAAGCATTGCTCTCTATCTCCACCTGCTGGTAGATGGACACAACCCACCAGTCTATGGATTGATCAGCTATGATTAATGGAAAGAAAATTATCAGGTATGATACATAATTTTACCTTTTTCCTGACAATACAAGCCTTCATCACCCTTAGCCCTAACACCTAAAGAGGAGACCCGACCCAATAGAATACCGCTCAGAAGAAATAGAATATTGTGGTGCAATACTCACTCCAGATAGCAGATCAGTGCTCTCCAAAAGGACTTAACCAACCTGCACTCCCAAAAGGCATGATAAAGAAGTATTAGGAACCTCCTCGCACTTAAGGCAATGAGAAGCGTCAATAAAACCCATGACACTCAATCTATACTATGAGATATACGTCCAAAAAAGTACCTGATATTGGCATTCCTGCAGCACTTCACTGGCTACCCTCAAGGGTATCTGATGAATACATCCCAACAGGTCCCTAGAACTAATCGTATATTGCATGTCGGCCAACCACCGAGCAGCCAAATCCCCCAAATTAAGAAGGGGACAAGCAGTCCCCAGATCACATCTTAATAACAATTTATGGACTTTACCTCCAGGAATTTATCCAAAGCTTCTTTTAAACCCAGCTACACTAACTGCTTTTACCATATCTTCTGGAAGAGCGTTCTAGAGCTTAACTATGCATTGATGAAATTAAAAAAAAAAAGTGTTACTGTGTAACTTCATGGTATTTCCCCCAGTCTTTGAACATTTTTAAAGAGTAAAAAATCAATCTGTGTACTTGCTCTGCTCCACTCAAATGTATGTGTCATAATGTGTGTGTTAGCTCTACACTCAGGATTTTGTAGACCTTTATCATCCCTCCTCAGCTGTCTCTTCTCCAAGCTTAAGAGCTGTAGCCTCTTTAACCTTACCTCATGAGTCATTCTGTCTTCTGTCATTTTAGTCACCTTTCTTTGTACTGTTTCTAATTCCACTATATCTTTTTCAAGATGTGGCAATTAGAACTGCACACGGTGCTCAAGGTGAGGTCGTACCATGGAGCAATAGAAGCATTGTGATATCCTTTGCTTTATTTTCTGTTTTTTTCCTAATACTTCCTAACCTTCTGTTTTCTTTTTTGGCTGCCACCGTATACTGAACAGAAGATTTCAGTGTATTACCCACGATGACACCTAGATCTTTTTCCTTGGTGGTAACTCCTAATGGAGAACCTAGCATCAGGTAGCTGTAATTTGAGTTATTCTTCCCAATGTGCACTTTGCACTTGTCAGAAAAAGACACCTGCAAGTGTGGTAATGTGAGCAAAGGTGGGTCCACAGCCCAGACAAAGCGGAGCCACACAGTGGGTTCAGGGGAATAGAAAACAATACAATACAGTCTTGATTATGTGACGTAAACAGGACCAGCTTGTCGTCGGATGTGAAAAGTTGGATAATACGGAAAATGCTGCATAAACCCCCCAAATAATGCATGAACAAAGGCATATAGAGTTCCCGGTTTTCAAAACCTGTTCTAAAAGATTTTTAATAGAAATAAGTGTGATTACAAAACTGGTAGGGGAGGGGTCTGTATGATATGCCGAATGATCAGATTAGCAAAGATCAGATAATCGAGACTATACTTTATTTTATTAAAAGTACCAGGTATGAGGGGTCCTGTTAGCATCACAGGCAAGGGAGAAAATAACAAACTAGTCCTATGCAACAAAGTCCTCCTGTGGTTCTGCTCCTGCAGGCCATGTCGTGCACTGTGGTCTCTTGTCAACAATATTCACCTACCTGCCTTTGGGTGGGTGAAGATTACAGTTCTTCAAGGTCCCAAGTTAAATTTGGTCTAAACTTGGGCTACCTGGCTGTCACAGTTGCAGTTTACAGACATGAGGTAGGGCTTTGCTGCTTCCCTCTGGGTTCCCTTTACTTCACCAGTGCACTGAGCTTTAATGCTTCCTGGACCATGCCCTCCTGACTCCAGTCCTTCTGTTTCACTTCCCCCACAGGCAGGACTATGAGTTTTAAAGTGATTCTAACTCTGTGAGGGAGTGTCCTTAAGGGGAAGTGGCTACATGCTATAGACTCCCTCACCATAAGCAAAGGAACAAGCCATTTATTTGAAGCTCCTAAAAAGTTTGCATAACATTGTGTCAACCAAGCATGTCGATCTTTCATTGGTCAGAACACCCTCAAAATAACAGTCTTAACTTTTTTTTCAACTCTTTTTTTTTCTGTGAAGAAGCAAATTCTTTCTGTGCTTAATATGAAACTTTGAGGGGGCCCTCTTACTAAGCTGTATTAAGCAGCTAACACAGGGTTTAACATACAGTAGACAGTTCTGCGGACCAGTGCTATTGTCTTTTGCATTAAAAGGACAGCCACTGCGCACTAGCTCCCTAATGCAGGAGAAGTTGTGATCGGGGCGTGGTATAAGTATGTGTTAAAAAACCCAGTCCCAATACAGATCCCAGTGGCACTTGTCTGTTCACTTTCTTCCATTTAGAGACTTGGCCATTTAACCCTACTTCCTGTTTCTATCTTTTAACAAGTTCCCAACCCATACCAGGATGTTGCCTCCTATCCCAAGGCTTTTTAATTTTCTCAGGAATCTCTCATGAGTCACTTTGTCAACAGCTTAATGAAAATCTATATTCATTACATAACTGACTCTTTTTATCCACATGTTTATTCCGAGGGGGATATGCTGTGTGTGTGTGGGGGGGGGGGGGGGGGGGGGGGAGTGTTTGATGCAGCACAGACAGTTTCCTGAGGGAGCTGCTGCCACATCTATGTGTTGCAGGGGTGGGGGGGGGGGGTCATATGTTTTCCATGTGTAACTTTATCAAATTGCTGCTTTTCTGGATGTGGAGGGGTTGGGATGTGCAGCCCTACTCCAGTTTTACAAAACGCTTTGTTTGGCAGAGTCTTTTGTAAAATAGTGTTGAGTATGCTACATGTCCTGATGGATGTGTGAATTCCCCTTCCCACTTCCTTTCTAAAATGCCACTCCACATCGCCCAGCAAAATTATATTCCATATCATCAAGCTGATCAATCCATAGACTGGTGGGTTGTGTCCATCTACCAGCAGGTGGAGATAGAGAGCAAACTTTTGCCTCCCTATATGTGGTCATGTGCTGCCGGAACCTCCCCAGTATGTTCTCTATCTCAGCAGGTGGTGGTCACACACAGCAGCAGCTCTGGCTAGGCCTCCAAGCCTAATTTTTAGGTTTTGTTGAGGCCTGGGGTTGAGGGCTCTTTTGAGCAAGTGCAAACCTGGTGGTGCCAGGTCCCTCCTTTTCTCCCCCCTCCCGCTGGCTCCGTTTAAAAAAAAAAATAAAAAAATTTTAAACGTCTTTAAAGGCGTTTAATTCGACGTTTCTTTAAACGTTCATTGCAGCTACTCACTGGGACACCATTTCGTTACAGCTCGGAGCGGCAAGCAGGTAATTTTACCTTTTTATAGCGGGCAGGGGGTTCCCCGATTCTTCTCCTCGTGGCAATGGCGTCGGAGGGCGAGGGCGCAAAGGGTCGCTCCCCGGATCACTGGAGCGCTTCTAGAGGGGATGCGGGGGTTTTACAACCTGATTCGCCCTTGATGGGTGATAGTTTAGTGACCGATGAATGTCCCGGTCGTTCCTCCGGCGTGGCGGTTTTTTTCCCGCCATAAACGCCCATCCCCCGCTCCTCGCCTCCGCCATCTTGGCCGGCCACGCGGCTCGGACGGCTTCTTCGTGGGCCGCCCTTGAGGTTGGAGACATTAATGCCATGAACGCCCTTAATTTGGGCGACGGCACAAAAGCGGCTAAAGTTAAGCGCCGTTCTTCCCGCGCGGCTCCTTCACGGAGTTTCGCGCCGGACGCCATTTTGGATGCGCAGCATGTCTCTCCCCCGCTATTGCGAGCGCCGGTTGAGAGTGCGTCTAGGGCTGTTGCCCAGGCTGCGGAAGTGCACAGTCTGGGGGGTTTCTCCCCCGAGTTTGTTTTGCTGCTGCATCAGGCTTTCCTCATGCAAAACGCTGCCCCTGCTCCCTCTTCTGATAAAGAGGTTGAGGTTCCCAGAGGTAAACGCCCTCGGGTTGATTTCCAGGCCTTGGAGGACTTTTGTCTCCTCCGATGTAGATGAGGGCAGCGTGTCTGAGGTCTCCCAACGATCCTTTGCGGATTCCTTGGAGGAGATAGATCCCCGCTCGGATGGAGCGGATGACCCCTCTGCAGCGCGGCTTTTTAGCCCAGAGGATTTGCCCAACCTGTTGTTACAGGCCATGGACACTTTGAAGATTTCCTCTCCGGAGGACGTCTCTCCCTCAGCCCCTGTTGGCTCTGCTATTATGCTGGGGACGAAGCGCCCGCCTAGAACCTTCCACGTGCATGATGCCATGCACACCTTAATTGCGGCTCAATGGGATGTCCCGGAAACGAGCCTTAAAGTGGCTAGGGCTATGTCCCGCCTCTATCCTTTGGCTGTGAGTGAACGTGAGGCCTATCTGTGGCCTACCGTGGATTCTTTAATCACTGCGGTGACTAAGAAAACGGCGTTGCCGGTGGAAGGTGGCACGGCCCTAAAGGACGCCCAAGACAGAAGATTGGAGGCGGCCTTAAGGTCGTCCTTTGAGGCAGCTGCTTTAAGTTTGCAGGCCTCAGTTTGCGGCTCCTATGTGGCCAGGGCGTGCCGGACTATGGTGCAGCGGGCTTCCCCCTCGGATCATTCCTTGAGGGCTGATTGGCCGGCCCTGGAATCGGGCTTAGCCTATTTGGCAGACTTGCTGTATGATGTCTGGAGAGCCTCAGCTAAAGGCATGGCTCAGACAGTCTCTGCGCGGCGGTGGCTTTGGCTGCAACATTGGTCTGCTGACCACGCCTCTAAATCCCGCCTGGCTAGATTGCCTTTTAAAGGCAAGCTGCTCTTTGGGGTCGAGCTGGACAAAATCGTGACCGATCTCGGCACGTCTAAGGGCAAGAAATTACCAGAGGTCAGGGCTCGGGTTAGTACTCGTCCCGGTACCTCCAGAGGACGGTTGCAGGAAGCCCGTCGGTACCGCCCGGGCAAGTCGGGTTCCTCTGCCCCCTCTTCCTTCAAGAGGAATTTCTCCCCCAAGCAGCATTCCTTTCGCAGAGACCGCCGTCCCGGAGGTGCTCCCTCCGGTCCTCCCCCAGGGTCTCGTACCCAATGACGGGGCCTTGTCCTCGTTTCTGGGCGAGTGGACCACTATAACTTCAGACGCGTGGGTGCTGGAAGTCATCAGAGACGGCTACAAGCTAGAGTTCTGCCAACCCTTAAGAGACGGGTTTGTACTCTCTCCCTGCAAGTCTCCGGTCAAGCTGTGGTAGTGCAGCAGACCTTGGACAACCTGATCCGCCTGGGTGCGGTCGTTCCGGTGCCAAAAAATCAGATTGGCAAGGGACGTTACTCCATTTACTTTGTGGTTCCAAAGAAAGGAGGTTCTGTCCGGCCTATCCTCGACCTCAAAGGGGTCAATCGGGCCTGGAAAGTGAGGCACTTTCGCATGGAGACTCTCCGCTCTGTTATAGCGGCAGTGAAGGCAGGAGAGTTCTTGGCTTCCTTGGACATCAAGGAAGCGTACCTGCATATTCCCATCTGGCCTCCTCTCCAACGCTTTCTGCGTTTTACAGTCCTGAGACGACACTTCCAGTTCAGAGCCCTCCCTTTCGGGTTGGCTACTGCTCCGCGGACCTTTTCCAAAGTAATGGGGGTCATAGCGGCCTTCCTGCTAAAGGAAGGAGTACAAGTCCATCCTTATCTGGACGACTGGTTGATCCGAGCCCCCTCTTATGCAGAGTGCGGCAAAGCTATGGACCGGGTAGTTGCTCTTTTGAGCTCCCTGGGATGGATCATCAACTGGAAGAAGAGCCAGCTGCGCCCGACTCAGTCCCTGGAGTATCTGGGAGTTCGATTCGACACCCAAGTGGGCAGAGTGTTCCTGCCAGACAATCGGATTGTCAAGCTTCAGGCTCAGGTGGACTAGTTCCTAGTAGCCTCTCCTATTCGGGCTTGGGACTACGTGCAGCTGTTGGGCTCTATGACGGCCACGATGGAAGTAGTGCCCTGGGCCAGGGCTCATATGAGACCACTACAGCTATCTCTGCTGCTGCGCTGGACTCCGATGTCGGAGGATTATGCTGTGCGCCTTCCCGTGGACCCAGCAGTGCGCAAGGCGCTGAGCTGGTGGACGCAGACAGACAAGTTGTCTGCAGGATTGCCTCTGGTGACCCCAGAGTGGATTGTCGTCACGACAGACGCCTCTTTGATGGGCTGGGGAGCCCACTGCTTGGGAAGGACAGCGCAGGGGCTCTAGTCTCCTGCAGAGGCAAGTGGTCTATTAAGCTCCTGGAACTCAGAGCCATTCGGTTGGTGTTATTGGAGTTCATCCCGGTACTGGTGTTGAAGCCTGTACGGGTCCTGTCGGACAATGCCACGGCTGTGGCCTATATCAACCGCCAGGGAGGTACCAAGAGCGCCTCTCTAGCCAAGGAGGCTATGAGTCTTTGCCAGTGGGCGGAAGTGAACCTGGAGCAGCTTTCAGCGGCCCACATTGCCGGAGTCATGAATGTCAAGGCGGACTTTCTCAGTCGCCATACCTTGGAGCCCGGAGAGTGGCAACTATCTGCTCAGGCGTTCTTGGACATCACGAAGCGCTGGGGCCAGCCGAGCCTAGATCTGATGGCGTCATCGGCCAATTGCCAAGTGCCGCGCTTTTTCAGCAGAGGACGGGACCCTCGATCCCTGGGAGTAGATGCTCTTCTCCAACAGTGGCCGACACAAGAGCTCCTCTATGTGTTCCCGCCCTGGCCCATGTTGGGCAGGGTGCTAGACCGGGTGGCAAAGCATCCCGGCAGGGTAATCCTGGTGGGTCCGGATTGGCCCAGACGTCCCTGGTATGCGGACTTGTTCAGGCTCTCAGTCGACGATCCTCTGCGGCTGTCAGTGGAGCAGGGCCTGGTACATCAGGGTCCCGTGGTGATGAAGGATCCCTCTCCCTTTGGTCTTACGGCCTGGCTATTGAGCGGCAGCGTCTGAGGAAGAAGGGCTTCTCAGACAAGGTCATCGCCACTATGCTGAGAGCGAGGAAGCGCTCTACTTCTACTGCTTACGCCAGGGTTTGGCGTATCTTTGCAGCATGGTGTGAAGCAGGCTCACTTTCTCCCTTCACTGCTCCAATTTCTTCAGTGTTGGCGTTCCTGCAAGAAGGTCTGGAGAAAGGCCTGTCGCTCAGTTCCCTTAAAGTCCAGGTAGCGGCTCTGGCTTGCTTCAGGGGCCGCCTGAAGGGTGCTTCCCTGGCTTCGCAGCCAGATGTGGTGCGCTTTCTCAAGGGAGTTAATCACCTGCGCCCTCCTCTGCACTCAGTGGTGCCTGCGTGGAATCTCAACCTGGTGCTAAGAGCATTGCAGAAGCCGCCTTTGGAACCCTTGTCGAGGGCATCTCTGAAAGACCTGACGTTGAAAGCAGTCTTTTTGGTGGCTATCACTTCAGCCAGAAGAGTTTCCGAGCTCCAGGCGCTCTCATGTCGAGAGCCTTTTCTGCAGTTCACTGAGGCAGGAGTGACTATTCGCACAGTGCCTTCCTTCCTGCCCAAGATTGGTTCTCGCTTCCATGTGAATCAGCAGCTCTGTCTCCCTTCCTTTCGTAGGGAGGACTACCCAGAGGAGTACTCCGCTCTTGAATATCTGGATGTGAGACGAGTCATCATCAGATACTTGGAAGTGACCAATGATTTCCGGAAATCGGATCATCTGTTTGTCCTGTTTGCAGGTCCTCGTAAGGGTCTGCAGGCTGCTAAGCCTACAGTGGCAAGATGGGTCAAGGAAGCCATTGCAGCGGCTTATGTGGCCGCGGGGAAGGTGCCGCCTATCCAGCTGAAGGCTCACTCCACGAGAGCTCAGGCGGCCTCGATGGCAGAGGCCGGATCCGTCTCCTTGGAAGAGATATGCAAGGCGGCAACGTGGGCTTCGGCTCATACATTCTCCAAGCATTACCGTTTGACTGTGGCTGCACGGGCGGAGGCCCGGTTTGGAGCTTCAGTGTTGAGGTCAGGGATTTCTATGTCCCGCCCTGGGTGAGTACTGCTTCGGTACATCCCACCAGTCTATGGATTGATCAGCTTGATGATATGGAAGGTAAAATTATGTATAATCATACCTGATAATTTTCTTTCCATTAATCATAGCTGATCAATCCATAGCCCCTCCCAGATATCTGTACTGTTTATATTCTGGTTGAATTTTAGGTTCAAGTTTAGCCTTCAGTTACTTCAGGAGGACTTCGTGTTCAAGTTCTTCTTTCACTTGGATTCTTCAAGAGTTGAGACGAGTTTGTGTTACAGTGAGCTGCTGCATTCCTCTCCCCTCCGTTTTACGGGGCTGGATTGAGACATAAATTCTGCCGGCACTCCCTCCCGCTTCGTGCGGCTGTAGGGCAGCTGTGTACCCCTCCCGCTTCGGCGGTGTTAGGGTCAGTCAGCTCCTCCCGCGGTTGCGGTTGCAGGATAAGCCAGATCCCCCCGCATCGGCGGGTGTGGTGTCCCTCCCCCGCTCCGCGGGGATGAGCTGGACGGATTCCCCTCCTCCACTTGTGTGGGGATGAGCTGGGTTAATTCCCCTCCCCCGTTTCGGCGGTGGTGAGCTGGGCAGAGTGTCCCTTCGTGGGTGTAATTCTCTAAGTGCTGAGTCCTGCGGATGGAGCTTTGATATCGACATACTGAGGAGTTTCCGGCAGCACATGACCACATATAGGGAGGCAAAAGTTTGCTCTCTATCTCCACCTGCTGGTAGATGGACACAACCCACCAGTCTATGGATTGATCAGCTATGATTAATGGAAAGAAAATTATCAGGTATGATTATACATAATTTTACCTTCACATACCCAGTGAGGCTTCCTCTTTTCTCAGAACTCTCTCTGGAAAGGAATTTGGGACCAGTCTACTGGTGAGTGGAGGAGTAGCTGAAAGGTTGGAGCAGTGGGCTGAGAACCAGGGGAGCCCAGTTCATACCTTACTGCAGTTCATTTGTTATCTTGAGCAAGTCACTTAACCCTCCATTGCCTCAGATGCAGACTCAGATTATGAGCCCTCCAGGGATGGAAAAATACCTATTGTACCTGAATGTACACTGCTTTGATAGCTTGCAATATTTTATTATATACCGCATGCATTGGTGACCTTCTGAATAGGATCTTTCAAAACAGACTTAGAGTTAACAGGATCTGAATTTTCTCACTCATTATCAGATTCTTTTACCTGCTGTTTCTATTTTGATCTGCTGAAGGGAGCTTGTGGAAGCTAATTAAGAAATGTTTCTTTTTTAATGGAGTAAGTGAATATCTCAAATTATTTTGTTGGTTTTATTTCCATTTTTTTCATAAACAGGTGCACATTTTGGAATGTTTATTAGCTAATTATGCTAGCTTTTCTGTACTATTTAAAAAAAAGTAGTAGGGATAGTTTTGAATGTCTTCCTGTTATCATAGTAGTTTGCTGATATTTTCTTTTAATTCTTTTTCTAGCATCATCACATTTCAGACAGGAAGGACTGGGATGCGTTCCATCCAACTCTAGTAGCTGAAGGTCTTTTTGCCTTTGGTAATGTTCTCAGCTACCTAAGACTCTTCTTTATGTACACAACTAGTTCTATCTTGGGGCCACTGCAGGTAAATTATAAATGCTGCTGCTTTACTTTCACCAATTGTGTAAATTATTAATTGGCTCTAAAGTTACAGGCATAGAAACACAGGCGGTGACACATAGCAAGTTATAGCATGGTAGAAGAGCCAAAGGAAATTATTACTACATCTTGTTCAAAAGGGAATTTAAATATCTACAAATAAAAAGAAGAAATCACATATCCGTGTTCATTGCTGATATATTGTTTCGATTTTAAGTTCTAGATGTATCATTTGGACTTGTTAGGTAAACTTCCCAATTATTTTTCCCCACATAGTTTTGATTTGAATAACTGTCAGAATTCTAAATTAGACTTCCAATGGTACTTATAGTCACCATCAGCTAGAGAGATTATTCATACAGTATTTTCCAAAATCAGGCCACCAAGTTCAGATAGTTGCATTTCAGTATGATGTGATATGTCAGTGTTGAAGTGCTATAGTGAATAGCTGCATGGGGGCATTCATGTGAGCAGGCCCTGGGCAGGGTCATATATTTATGCTCAAAACTTAAAGAATATTGTAAGTTGCACACAAAAGTGCCAACATTTAGGTACGCATTTACACCTGTCTTGTGTATGGCGTAAGTGATGGTGCACAAATGCCGACTTATATGCTATCCTATAATGGAATTTGTGTGCCCAAATGCCATAGCGCACAGATTTTTGGCACCTAAATTTTAGTGCCCTTTATAGAATTATCCCCATAACATCTTTTTAAACAAAACAGCTCCATACCTCACAATATACTGTGCACAGAGGTTTTATAATGGCATGTAAACAGTCCCCAAAGTGTTGCCATCATTGTCAAGATCATTACTGTAATTGTCATTAGTCTGACCTCTGTGCATTGCTAGCTTTAAGAAGCTTGACCATGAATACCAGATTTTGTGGGGAGACCAATCTCAATGTCTGGCTAGTCACAAAGCTAGGAGCCTGCTATCAAGGATAAGTGACTAGCTAGTAGGCTCACCCAGTCTTCGCCTTCTCATCTACAAGGAAAACAATGTGCAGGGTGCCGGCAGGACAGGGGGAAATAGAAGGGAGAATGACAGAGAGACCACTTGAAAATGCATTTGTCTTTATTTGCAAAAGACAAGTGTATTTTCAAGCAGTAGGTTAAGAGAACAAAAGTTAGCTGTCATTGACATTGTTAGTGTGGTCAAAGATAAAGGTATTCAGATGTTTGAAACTGAGTAGCAGTCTGAGCCACAAAAGCATCTATGAACTATCTGTTCTTAGTTTTTTTTTGGGAGGGGGGATTGAGTACATAGCTCATTTCTTATAGCTTTGAGGCACTAGCACAGGGGGGGATTGAGTACATAGCTCATTTCTTATAGCTTTGAGGCACTAGCACAGTGTGTAGTCTAGCTGTTGAAGTGCTTGCATTAGAGGTGGTCATAGAGGAATGGTCAAATGCCAATTTCCTTCTTAGAGCGACTAGATTTCTGTACAAGTTGTCACCATTCATGCTGTCTTCTAAATCATATCCTCTCACCAATTTTTGAAGACTTACTGACTCAGATGACAAATGATTTTAAATACATATTCATGTCGGTTTGTAGGAAGAATAGAGTTCTGGTTGTAGCTCGCCAGATGTCCAGAGGTAGTTTTCAGACCTATTCTCCAGCCTAGGTCCAAATAGTCCTTCCTGATATGCTGACAACAGAGACTGATACTAAGTTTCTGGAAAAATATAGCAGTTTGTATTACGTTTATTAAAACTTGGTATACTGCCCTCTCTAGATAATCAGTTTAGGGTGGTTTACAATACATAATTAAAAGAACATAGATAAAACATGAAAGGAATTCCATTAAGATAGGAAAGAGGCAAACAATCCAAGACCATTCATACAAAATTAAATAATCCCTGAAACAAAGAGAACTCGCTATTGCTGGGTGCCAAAAACTCGAGAGAAATACAAAGATTTAAGGAGGGACTTGAAGGTATTAAATGAGGGTTCAGATTGTAAAGACAAAGGAAGGTTGTTCCAAAGTTTTGGACCCAAAAAGTAAAAAACAGTGTGCCAGATAGATTTAAGGTGGGCCAACTTAGGAGCAGGAAGATCTAACCAGTGGGAAAACAATGATCACAGTTGTCTAGAGGGAGCATGTGGAATAGTCAGAGAAGAGAGAACCAGTATGATATGCTCTGTGAACCAGACAATCTTTAAAAAAAAAAAAAAAAAAGCCCTATAAGGAAAGAGCAACAAGTGGAAGTGCAAAAATAGTAGTGTAACATGGTGAAAACATTTAGCCAAGCAGAGAAAACAGGCAGCCAAATTTAGTAATGGTTGGAGTCTCTTCAATTGTGCACCAAGAATACCTGCAAAGACAGAATTACAGCAATCCAGTTTGGAGATTATAAAGGCGTGTACCAGAGTGTGTAGAGAAGCAAAGTCAAAAAAGGAGCAAATAAAGCAAAGTTTACGGAGAGAGCAAAAACTGGATTTCACAACAGAAGAAATGTGCGGGTCAATTGAGGATGACCCCGAGGTATCGGAAAGACTCAACCGGAAGTAGGGGATTATCAAAAAGTGTGAGAGGAAACGGAAGAACCGGAAGAGGTCCAGTGATCCAATAGGCAATAGTCTTGTCCAGATTAAGGATAATTTATGAGCACAGAAGCAGGATTGAGTAGAATGGAGGCAATGCTGAACCTTGGAAAGATGAATCTGGTGGGGGGAAAAGGGGAAACCCAAAAGGATATCATCTGTATAAATGTAAAAGTTTATATTATCTTAGCTAGTAACGTGGAGGGGCATAATCGAACGGCGCCGGACATCTATATGGGCGGCGCCGTAAAGAGCTGTCCCCGACCGTATTATCGAAAAAAATGGCTGGCTATCTTTTGTTTCGATAATACGGTTGGGGCCAGCCAAATGTCAGAGATGGGTGGGTTTCAGATGGCCGGCATCGGTTTTCACTGATATTGGAAACTGAAGCCAGCCATCTCAAACCCGGCCAAATCCAAGGCATTTGGTCGTGGGAGGAGCCAGCATTTGTAGTGCACTGGTCCCCCTCACATGCCAGGACACCAACCGGGCACCCTAGGGGGGCACTGCAGTGGACTTCAAAAGTTTCTCCCAGGTGCATAGCTCCCTTACCTTGGGTGCTGAGCCCCCCAAATCCCCCCCAAAACCCACTCTGCACAACTGTACACCACTACCATAGCCCTAAGGGGTGAAGGGAGGCACCTACATATGTAGGTACAGTGGGTTTTGGAGGGGGTTTGGAGGGCTACCATTTACCACCACAAGTGTAACAGGTAGGGGGGAGGATTGGCCTGGGTCCACATGCCTGAAGTGCACTGCACCTACAAAAAACTGCTCCAGGGATCTGCATACTGCTGTGATGGAGCTGGGTATGACATTTCAGGCTGTCATAGAGGCTGGCAAAAAAATGTTTTGTAAAAATTTTTTTTTGGGGTGGGAGGGGGTTGGTGACCACTGGGGGAGTAAGGGGAGGTCATCCCCGATTCCCTCCGGTGGTCATCTAGTCAATTGGGGCACTTTTTTGAGGCTTGGTCCTAAAAATAAATGGACCAAGTGAAGCCGGCTAAGTGCTCGTCAGAGCCGGCCATCTTTTTTCCATTATCGGCCGAAGCCGGCCATCTCATAACCACGCCCCCGTCCCGCCTTCCATACCCTTACAAAACACCCTGTTTAACTTTGACCGGCTCTGCAACGGAAAGCAGTTGGAGCAGGCCAAAATCGACTTTTCATTATACCGATTTGGCCGGGTTTATGAGATGGCCGCCCATCTCCCGATTTGTGTCGGAAGATGGCCGGCGATCTCTTTCGAAAATAAGCTGGATAGTAACATAGTAGATGATGGCAGAAAAAGACCTGCATGGTCCATCCAGTCTGCCCAACAAGATAAACTCATATGTGCTACTTTTTGTTTATCCCTTACCTTGATTTATATGTGCCATTTTCAGGGCACTGACCGTAGAAGTCTTGCCCAGCACTAGCCCCACCTCCCAACCACCAGCCCCACCTCCCCCCACCGGCTCTGCCACCCAATCTCGGCTAAGCTTCTGAGAATCCATTCCTTCTGAACAGGATTCCTTTATGTTTATCCCATGCATGTTTGAATTCCGTTACCGTTTTCATCTCCACCATCTCCCACGGGAGGGCATTCCAAGTATCCACCACTCTCTCCGTGAAAAAAATACTTCCTCACATTTTTCTTGAATCCGCCCCCCCTTCAATCTCATTTCATGTCCTCTAGTTCTACCGCTTTCCCATCTCCGGAAAAGGTTCGTTTGCGGATTAATACCTTTCAAATATTTGAACGTCTGTATCATATCACCCCTGCTTCTCCTTTCCTCCAGGGTATACATGTTCAGGTCAGCAAGTCTCTCCTCATACGTCTTGTAACGCAAATCCCATACCATTCTCGTACCTTTTCTTTGCACCGCTTCAATTCTTTTTACATCCTTAGCAAGATACGGCCTCCAAAACTGAACACAATACTCCAGGTGGGGCCTCACCAACGACTTATACAGGGGCATTAAAACCTCTTTTCTTCTGCTGGTCACACCTCTCTCTATACAGCCTAGCAACCGTCTAGCTACGACCACCGCCTTGTCACACTGTTTCGTCGCCTTCAGATCCTCAGATACTATCACCCCAAGATCCCTCTCCCAGTCCATATATATCAGACTCTCACTGCTTAACACATACGTCTCCTGTGGATTTCTAATAAGTGCATCACTTTGCATTTCTTCACATTGAATTTTAATTGCCACACCTTAGATCAGTCTTCTAGCTTCCGCAGATCCTTTTTCATGTTTTCCACTGCCTCCCGGGTGTCCACTCTGTTACAAATCTTAGTATCATCCGCAAAAAGGCAAACTTTACCTTCTAACTCTTTGACAATGTCACTCACAAATGTATTGAACAGAATTGGCCCCAGCACAGATCCCTGAGGCACTCCACTACTCACCTTTCCCTCATCCGCGCGAATTCCATTAATCACCACCCTCTGGCTTCTGTCCGTCAACCAGTTTCTAATCCAGTTCACCACGTCAGGTCCTATCTTCAGCCCATCAAGTTTATTCAAGAGCCTCCTGTGGGGAACCGTGTCAAAAACTTTGCTGAAATCTAAGTAGATTACGTCTATAGCACGTCCCTGATTCAATTCTCCGGTCACCCAGTCAAAGAATTCAATGAGATTCATTTGGCACGATTTACCTTTGGTAAAACCATGTTGTCTCGGATCTTGCAACTTATTGGCTTCCAGGAAATTCACTATCCTTTCCTTCAGCATTGCTTCCATTTCTTTTCCAATAACTGAAGTGAGGCTTACCGGCCTGTAGTTTCCAGCTTCTTCCCTATCACCACTTTTGTGAAGAGGAACCACATCCGACGTTCTCCAATCCCACGGAACCTCTCCCGTCTCCAAGGATTTATTAAACAAATCTTTAAGAGGACCCACCAGAACCTCTCTGAGCTCCTGTTCCTTGCCAAATCCAAAGGTCACTATTCCATCCTCATCCTCCTCGACCTATCTGCCGCCTTTGACACCGTCAATCATAAGTTACTTCTCGACACACTGTCCTCATTTGGATTCCAGGGCTCCGTCCTTTCCTGGTTCTCCTCGTATCTTTCCCAACGCACCTTCAGAGTATTTTCTAATGGCTCTTCTTCCACCCCCGTCCCGCTCTCTGTCGGGGTCCCTCAAGGATCTGTCCTTGGACCGCTTCTTTTCTCGATATACACCTCTTCCCTGGGCTCGTTGATCTCATCACATGGATTCCAGTACCATCTCTATGCTGATGACACCCAGCTTTACCTCTCCACTCCCGACATCACAGTCGAAACCCAGGCCAAAGTTTCGGCCTGCCTTTCCGACATCGCTGCCTGGATGTCCAACCGGCATCTGAAACTGAACATGGCTAAGACTGAGCTCCTCGTCTTTCCACCCAAACCCTCTTCTCCTCTTCCCCCACTTTCCGTCTCTGTTGACAACGCCCTCATCCTCCCTGTCACTTCAGCCCGCAATCTCGGAGTCATTTTTGACTCCTCCCTCTCCTTCTCTGCCCATATCCAGCAGACAGCTAAGACCTGTCGCTTCTTTCTCTATAATATTAGCAAAATTCGCCCATTCCTTTCTGAACAGACCACCCGAACCCTCGTCCACTCGCTCGTTACCTCTCGTCTTGACTATTGCAACCTTCTCCTCGCTGGCCTCCCGCTTAGCCACCTATCCCCCCTTCAATCTGTCCAAAACTCCGCCGCACGTCTTATCTACCGCGTGAACCGATACTCTCATATCACCCCTCTCCTCAAGTCGCTTCACTGGCTCCCGATCCGCTACCGTATACAATTCAAGCTTCTCCTATTGACCTTCAAGTGCACTCAATCTGCAGCCCCCCATTACCTCTCTACCCTCCTCTCCCCGTATGTTCCCACCCGTAACCTCCGCTCTCAGGACAAATCACTCCTATCTGTACCCTTCTCCACCACCGCTATCTCCAGACTCCGCCCCTTCTGCCTCGCTTCACCTTATGCCTGGAACAGACTTCCTGAGCCCATACGCCGTGCACCCTCCCTGCCCATTTTCAAGTCCTTACTCAAGGCCCATCTCTTCTCCCTTGCTTTTGGCGCCTAACCACCTTCCCCATTCCTGATACCTACACTGACTACATAGCTTATTACCTTTAGATTGTAAGCTCTCTTGAGCAGGGACTGTCCTTCCCCTTGTCTAAACTTGTACAGCGCTGCGTAACCCTGGCAGCGCTATAGAAATGCTAAGTAGTAGTAGTAGTCCTTAGTAAATACTAATATAACACGGGTTCCTATTAATTAGGCTGGTATTTCCTATAGCTAAGCATAAGATCAACAACAGCAAAAACAGAACAATTAGACAAGATATCAATTGTTGGCTCAGCTCACACTTACACGCAATAAATTGCTTTTAATATAGCCCAAGTAGTAGAAGAAATATAAACATCTTACAGTCCAGTGCAGCTGTGGCTTTCTCCAGATACTGCGAACCCTCCAGACAATGTAACCCCTTTTGGCTTTAACTCACTAACATGCCACAGGAATCCCGGGGGGAGGATGAGCGAGTGAGCGTGAAGGCAAGAGAAAGTTCTTCTCAGAAAGTTTCTTGAAAAAAAGATAAGAAGCAAGTGTGTGTGTCTGTCTGTCCATTCTGTCTCCCAGCCATCCTCCTTTTCTTTCAGTTCCATGGCTGAACACATGGGGGCTCATTTTCAAAGCACTTAGACTTACAGAGTTCCATAGGTTACTATCCTGCTTATAATCGAACGAGAAAAATGCCCAAGTTCCGACCTAAATCGGGAGATGGACGTTTATTTCACAAAAACGAATAACATGGTATAATCGAAAGCCAAACTTGGACGTTTTCAACTGCACTCCATCGTGGAAGTTGACGGGGGCATGTCGGAGGCGTGGTGAAGGCGGGACTGGGGCATGGTTATCACCCGAACAGAGATGGGCGCCTTTCGCCGTTAATGGAAAAAAGTATGTGTTTGTAGCTAGAATTTAGGGCACTTTTCCTGGACCCTGTTCACGAATAAGGCCCCAAAAAGTGCCCTAAATGACCAGATTACCACCAGAGGGAATCGGGGATGACCTCCCCTGACTCCCCCAGTGGTCACTAACCCCCTCCCACCACAAAAAATGATGTTTCACAACCTTTTATTTTCACCCTCAAATGCCATACCCACCTCCCTGGCAGCAGTATGCAGGTCCCTGGAGCAGTTGTTAGGGAGTGCAGTGGACTTCAGGCAGGTGGACCCAGGCCCATCTCCCCCTACCTGTTACAATTGTGCTGCTTAATACTTAGTCGTCCAACCCCCCCAAACCCACTGTACCCACATGTAGGTGCCCCCTTCACCCCTTAGGGCTATAGTAATGGTGTAGACTTGTGGGCAGGGGGATTTGGGGGGCTCAACACACAAGGGAAGGGTGCTATGCACCTGGGAGCTCTTTTACCTTTTTTTTTGTTTTTGTAAAAGTGCCCCCTAGGGTGCCCGATTGGTGTCCTGGCATGTGAGGGGGACCAGTGCACTACGAATCCTGGCCCCTCCCACGAACAAATGCCTTGGATTTATTCGTTTTTGAGCTGGGCGCTTTCATTTTCCATTATCGCTGAAAAGCAAAAATGCCCAGCTCACAAATTGTCGAATAAAACATGGACGTCTATTTTTTTTCAAAAATACGGTTCGGTCCGCCCCTTCACGGACCCGTTCTCGGAGATAAACGCCCATGGAGATAGACGTTTTTGTTCGATTATGCCCCTCCATGTATCTTTATAAGTCTATGCTTTGAAAATACGCCTCATGGTCTCCATACTATCTCTGCCATTGATGACATGAACATAAGCGTTGCCATACTGGGACAGATCAAAGGTCCATCAAGCCCAGCATCCTGTTTCCAACAGTGGCCAAACCAGATTATACAAGTACCTGGCAAGATCCCAAAACAGTACAATACATGTTATGCTGCTTATCCTAGAATAAGCAGTGGATTTTCCCCAAGTCCATCTTAATAATAGCTTATGAACTTTTCTTTTAGGAAGTTATCCAAACCTTTTGTAAACCCTGCTAAGCTAACAGCCTTTACCACATTCTCTGGCAAACAATTTCAGAGTTCAATTACACGTTGAGTGAAGAAATATTTTCTCTGATTTGTTTTAAATTTAGTACTTTGTAGCTTCATTGCGTGCCTCCTAGTTTTTGGAAACAGTAAACAAGCGATTCACGTCTACTTGTTCCACTCCACTCATTATTTTATAGATGTCTGTCATATCTCCCCTCAGCCATCTTTTCTCCAAGCTGAAGAGCCCTAGCTGCTTTAGCCTTTCTTCATAGGGAAGTCATCCCATCCCCTTTATCATTTTCGTCGCCCTTCTCTGTACCTTTTCTAATTCCACTATATCTTTTTTGAGATGCGGTGACCAGAATTGCACACAGTATTCGAGGTACTGTCGCATCATGGAGCGATACAAAGGCATTATAACACTCTTATTTTTGTTTTCCATTCTTTTAATACCTAATAATTCCTAATACGTTCATCATGCTGACATAGCCAATCCGAGTAAGTCTTTCTCAATGTGGGTCACCAAGGAACCATGCCACTGATGTACTCATGACGACAAACCTTCACTGGAATGCCATGTGTTAGTTTAAGTAGGAGCTTTGTAGAGATCATGTTTGTCTACTGACAGCAACAGATTGGATGGATAGAACCAGCCCATGGCAAGGAATAAACATGAGAGCAGTATGTCTTAATTCACCTTTGTCCTAGATACCAGGACTGCAGTAGTGAATCCTTATGTAGAAATCCATCTTGATTTGCTGAATTTGGTTCTGTGCTGCGCATGAATTAGAGGTCCCATATGCCTCACAGGTTTTCTCTCTCCTGAATTTCTGCTGTCCTTTGTGGACCGTGTTAGCTCTCCCATTCCAGTTTAACATGCCCGTGGTATTTAGCCAATTAATTTTTCTTTCTATACATAATAAAAATGTAAAAAATGTATAATAGCATGCTCATGAACATGCTAAATCATTATGCATCTTAACTTTTTTGTGAACGCACATTAAGCTGTATTTGGTTTTTAATGCTAATGTTTAATGATATATTAGTAGCTGGAATCCAAGAAATATGTTTCCCAAGACCTCTTTGAAGTTTGGGCATATTTATAACTATTTGACAAAGTTGTAGTAATACATTGTGGATTGTCTTGAACAGGTGTGAATTCAGTCTGTTATTTCATTCTCTGTCTGTTGATTACACCATTTTCACATTTATGACAATCCATCTTGAACAGACTTGGGTTTCACAGTTAGCAGTGGAAAATATTTGGTCCATTTCCACAAAATTACTCTCAAGTACAATACTTTAGACAAACACATATTTCTCTGAATAGGGGCTTAGATCTATAAGAATAATTATCAGATAATATGTTTTACTCCTTTAGGAGGGGAAAGAAAAAAAGCTGAATAATTATGAAAATTTCTTGCATTTTACAGATTTCAATGGGGCAGATGCTGCAAGACTTTGGAAAGTTCCTGGGGATGTTCCTTCTGGTTTTCTTCTCATTCATCATTGGTTTGACCCAGCTGTATGACAAAGGATATACTACCCAGGAAACAAAGGACTGCGAAGGAATCTTCTGTGAACAGCAGAACAATGACACATTTCACTCGTACTTTTTTTTTGGTGTTTTGCACATTTTCATTATAGAAAAAGTAGTAAGACTGGGTGCTACTTAAGCTATCTTTTGCTTACATTCAGTGGCGTAGCCAGACAGCCAATTTTGGGTGGGCCTGAGCACAGAGTGGGTGGGCACAAAATTTTCTCACTCCCCCAGCACTTCCCAATTCAAAATATAAATACTTTAGCAGATGAGGATCCCCAATCTCTGTCAGCTGAAGGCCTCCAGTAAAGATGGCCAGAACTCCTCTCCACCAAGCCCAGTAGGCAGCAGCAACTCCTCGAGCCACTGATGCCAGCACCCCATACATGCTTAGTTGTCAGTGGTTCCAGGATGCTGCCCCCATCTGCCAAGCTCAGTAGAAGAAGGCATCTCTGGCCAGCTTCAGAAGAGACCCCAGCTAGTAGGGTTTGGGAATCCCCACTAGCTACAGCAAGGGTCAGGGCTGCCGTTAGCCATGCTGGTGACCAGGGCAGAAAATGAAGCTCCTCCCCCAATTCCCTCTCCTCTCCAATCTCCTCATCTGCAGTTAAAGTCACACTGACAGACCCTCACAAATTAGAAATAAAAATATATAGACAAAATTGAACTGGGAACCTCAGCATGTACTGCAACACTGGAGAAAAAAAACCCAAAACAAAACAAAAGCACATTTCCTTTTCTACTTAACACAATAAAAAGACATCCGCTATGCACATTTCCCAAAGTTAACATATTCCATTTGAAACATTCAAAGTAAAATGATTTTCCTACCTTTATTGTCTAGACATTTTATTTTTCCATCGTGTTGGTTCCAATTTCTCTTTCCCGCTTTCCTGTCTGTCTTCTGCTAATTCTTCAAGCGGTTGACCATTTGTCTTTTTTCTCCTGTTGTTTTATTTCCTCTCTACACCTACCTCTGAAATATTGATCCTTCCATTTTAGCTCTTTCCTGCCTCTGTACACACAAATTTCATCCTCTTTCTAAATCTTTTCTGTCTTTTTACTTTTCAGATATCTATTACATTTCCATCTCCTTTCACCCACTAGCTCTCCCATTCCCTTCCATCTACGCGCCATTACCATATTTCTACCCCCTGTGATCACTATTCTCTCATTTTTTCCTTGCCATCTCCACTCCCTGGGCCTCTTCCCCATTCCCAGTGTCTCCCTCCCTCCACCCTTCCAGTCCAGCATCTGTTCCCTCTTTCTACCCTCCTCACCCTTGTAGCCTGATATTTCCCTATCCCTTTTACCTCCCACCACCAGCATCTTCTTGTCCCATCTCTCTCCCCTCCCCCATTGTACAGCATTTTCCCCTTTCTCTTCCCTACCATCCATTGTCTATCTTCTCTCCCTGGATCCATCTTCCCTCTTTCTCCCCTCCCCCACTTGTGCATCTCTCCTTTCCTCTCCTCTTCTCCACCTTCATGTCCAACTTTTCTCCCTCTCCCTGCCTTGAGCCCCTGCTTTAACATCTCTCTACCCCCCTCCCACACCCACCACCATCTCTCCATCCTTCTTTCCCTCACCTCAATGCCATGTTCAACATTTCCCCTCTCATCGCTCCCTCCCTTCCACTGCCATGTCCAACACGTTTTTTTCTCTCATGCCCTTTCCCTCCCTCTCCCCATCCCACCCATATCCAACAATTCTCCCTCTCTTTCCCCTTGCAGCATCTCTCCGTCCCTCCCCCACCTAGCTGTACCCTGTTTCACTCCCTCATCCTCATCCCAACAGTGCTCCTGTCTTTTCCCACCCCCACCCCCAGACACACACACACACACACAAACCACCCGCCCACCAGCATGCTGCAGTTTTGTTTCCCTCCCTTTCCCCAGCCACCTCTCACTGACACGCTGGTTGCAGCATTTCTTTCCCTTGGTCCTACTCCTGCTGTCTGCTTTCTCCACCCCGGAGGTCTGGGAGGGTCTGGGCCTCGGATCACTGTCGGACCTTGACTCCTCCTTCGGTCTCGACTGGGGCTGATCTGGGCACCGCGTGGTCGTGTGACTGCGGGGCCTGCAGCATCTGATTACTGTGCTTCCTGGTTCGCGCCGCTGGCTGGAGCAACGGAGAGGTGAGAGGCGGGCGGTGCGAGTCGCGAGGTGCGGAGCAGCGAGATCAACGGGACGCCACGTAGCAGATGTTCTTCCTCCACTCCGCTCCGCAGCACAGCAGAGTTGTTAGTTCTTCTGCCTGCTTATCTGTAGCGAATCTGCGTGTTGTCTGCTGCTGCGACTGCTTCCTCTGCGCTGGCCCCGCCTCTTAGAGCAGCAGACAGCCCTGGCAACGTGCGGATCCGCTGCAGATAAGCAGCAGAAGAACTAACAACTCTGCCAAAGATGATGACAACGGAGCGGAGCAGCAGCGTAGCGGCAGGATGGACCCGGTACCGTGCCGCTTTGATGTAGACTGCGGTGCTGCCCAAAGGGGAGGGCGGGCCCGAGGGAAAGAAGTCCTGCAGCGTGCACCGTTGCTGGGTGGGCCTGAGCCCAAAGTGGGTGGGCCCAGGCCCACCCGTGGCTACGCCCCTGCTTACATTATTAAGGAGAAATTAGATCTTACCTGCTAATTTTGCTTTCCTTTAGTTCTGCTAGACAGGCACAGATGTTTATGCATGTCTACCAGCAGATGGAGACTGAGAACCACTGAGTTTCAAGTAAGCCTATAAGTGAGCTCTGCAGTCCCTTGAAAATCAGTTCTTGAATAGCAAAGCAGAAAAACTTCCCCAAAAAAAAGAGAAAAAGAAAAAAAAAATCTCTATACATTCATTCCTCTCAGGCAACAGTGCCCATCTCCAAGAAGCCAGACCTCTGTTTCTGTTGCTGCCTAGAGCTGATATAAAATATCAGCGCAGCATGGACCATCCCTCAAGGTGGACCTGACATTCACTTTATGTATTCATGCAGTTGATTTTCTTTTTTTTACACATCCAGTATCTTAACAAAAACCCTTCACAGCCCTGCTCACACGCCTGCAAGGGAACCAAGAGTAACCATTGCCAGAGGGAAGACAGACAGCAGCAGAGTAAGTCTAACAGAGTGGGCTCTGTGTCAGTCTAGAGGGACTAAAGGAAAACAAATTAGCAGGTAAGATCTAATTTCTCCTTCCATAGCGTCCCTCTAGACTGACACAGATGGGAAGTGCCAAAGCAGTGGACATTAAGGGTGGGACCCCTGAAGCCCTGCTTCCAAAATCCTTGCCCTAAGTGTCTCATCCTGATGAGCCTGCACATCTAATCTGTAGTGATGCGCAAACGAATGCAGTGAAGACCAAACTGCTGCCTTACAGATATGGAGAGGCAAAACTAGAGTGCTGTGCCCACACAGCCACTTGAGCTGTGGTAGAATGAGCCCTGAAGGATAATGGAATCGACCTACCCTTAAGCAAATATTCCAATACCACTGCTTCCTTAATCCACCAAGCAGTAGTTGCCATGGAAGCCACCTTCCCATTAATAGGACCACCAAGAAGCATGAACAACCTGTCCGACCGATGACACTCCTCAGTAACTCACAGATACTTATGGAGGATCCTCTGGACATCCAAACAATGTAAATGCCTCTGCGCTTCTGACCTGGCATGCTCGCTGAGCACCAGCAGGGAAATTGATTGATTGACATGAGTCTAAAGAGAATCCACAAAAAGTGGAGAACTCAATAGATCCCAAGAGGCGTGAAATGAAAAATAAAAAAGGTGGGAATATAAGCCAGGCTATCCAAAGAATGGAACCAAATTATCTTTTAAAAAACCAAAGTTTAATAATTTCCAAACAAATAGTAATGTAACAATCACACATTAAAAATGACTCGACACAACGTTGTGTTTTGGCTGAATAGGCCTACATCAGGAGTCTATAAACATAAACAAACAATACAGTAAATAAATAAATTAAGCATAAAAAAATAATAATAATATACAGTAAAAATTATACTGAAAGAGGAACATATATAGATTATCAAAAAGATTAAAAAAAACCACCATACAAATGCAAGAAGCAAAATTCTATTAGCATAAAGCCAATTGAGAACTATACATGTGTATATATATATATATATATATATATATATATATATATATATATATATATGCCAAATAATATGTTAAACGAACATACTCAGGAAAGGAACATTAAATAAATAAAAAGAAGCAAAAAATGCAAAAACATGATGAAACAAAGAAACTAATTGAAATATACATACATGGGGATAAAGGAAAAATTAAATGAAAAAAACTAACCTTATTAATCAAGTTGAAATTGAATATAACACATCAAAGGAATCTCAAAACACAGATAAAAGATTCCAAAGATCTGCAGATGAGATCTTAAAAATGGTCTATAGAAGACAGAGAAAAAAATTTTTTTAGAAGACAGAGAAAAAAATCCATATAATCACGTGAGTGATTAACATTCACGAGACAATAAATATGTTTTAACCGTTTGGTCACGCCAAGCAATTTAAATGAATGAATAGAGGAAAGCCAAAGAAAAAGAGTCACGTGGTCTATCTATTTAGCCTTTTTCCAGCACTGGTCCGTGATTGACATGAAACAGACACCACCTTAGGGAGGAAGGAATGAACTAATCTGAGCTCCACCTTATCCATGAAAAACAGCAGAAAGGGCCTGCAACTTGGAAATTAGTGCGCCAAAGTCAAAGCCATCAGAAAAACAGTCTTCAAAGTTGGATCGTTCAGAGTACAACCAGACAAGGCTCAAAGGGTGCCGTCACCAAGATGACTAAACCAGATTCAATTCCAAGATGGACGGACAGGAGGACGAATCATTCTCACTCTCCGAAGGAAATGCACCACATCAGGATAAGCCACCAGAGATTTACCCTGGACGAGGCCCCAAAAACACGCCAGGGCCGCCACCTGCACCTTAAGAGTAAACAAAGCCAGAACCTTGTCCAAACCAGCCTGCAAAAAATCTAGAATCTACTGCAATGACGCTTTGAAAGGTTCAACCTGATGGGTTTCACACCAGTCCTCAAAAATATGCCACATGCGCACATAAGCGAGGGAGGTTGACTGCTTCTTTGAATGCAAGAGCCTTTTTTTCTTAAACGTGCCCTCTCAAGAGCCAAGCCATACGTGAGAACTGAGCTGGATCTGCCATCTGCACAGCAGTCCTTGAGACAGCAGATCTTCTGCCCGAAGTAGATGGAGTGGCTCCTCCACCAGAAGGCGCACCAGTTCCCCATACTACCGTCTTCTTGGCCAATCTGGAGTCATCAGGACTACTTGTTCTTCATGATGCTCTATCTCCTGAATGACTCTGCCTATCAGAGGCCATGGAGGAAACGCCTAGAGAAGGCCTGTCCCGGGCCACACCTGTACCAGAGCATCCAGATCTTCCATGAGGCAGTCTCTCTTCCTGCTGAAGAATCAAGGAACATTGGTATTACGTGAGGTCACCATTAAGCCAATGATGGGAAGGCCCCACTCGTCCACAATGAGGACGAAGGCCACCTGACTCAGTCTCCTGGATCCAAGAGATTTCTGCTGAAGAATTCTGCCTGCACGTTGCTCATATCTGTCATGTGCGTGGCCGAAAGGGCCTCCAGATGATGTTTCACCCAGGATATGAGAAGTGCTGCCTCCAAGGCTACAGGTTGACTCCTCATGACCACTTGATAATTCACATAAGCCACCGCCGTATCATTGTCCAACAGCACCCACACAGCCTTGCTGCGGAGGAGATCCTGGAACGAGAGCAATGCCAGCTGAATTGCCGTGGTCTCCAACACATTGATTGACTAGCTGGCCTCTTCTGTCGACCTCTGGCCTTGAGCCACTCGCCTCGCACATTTAGCCAAGCAGAGAAATCAGGCAGCCAAATTCTGTAATGTTTGGAGTCTCTTCACTTGTGCACCAGGAATCACAGCAATCCAGTTTGGAGAGACTGGCACCTGTCATTACCACGGTCCATTGAGGGGGTTTCAGACTTGTTCCCCCTGAAAGATGACTCTCCACTAGCCACCAACGCAGGCTGCACCTTGCCAGCCCCCACTGAGGAACCCTGACCTCAAAGGCCAGACTTAGGGGATCACTAGGAAAGAAGAACCACCTGAAGAGGTATATGAGCCCTGGCCTACTGCACTACCTCCAGTGCAGTTGAAAACCCAGCCCAGGACCTGCACCACTCTGGATGTGATCCTGATACTCCCCTGGAAGGACTTTGCCCTGATAAGCCAGTCATTCAGATAAGGGTGAACCAAGATACCTTCTTTTCGAAGAGCTGCTGCCACCACTGCCATCATCTTGGAAACGTGGAAGCAGTAGCTAAACCAAAGGGGATCATACAAAACTGATAATGCCACCTCAAAACTGTGAAGTGAAGGAATTGCTGGTGAACCTGGTGAATAGGAATGTGCAGGTATTCCTCCCTCAGATCCAGAGACATGAGAAAGTCTCTGGGCTGGACTGCTACAATGAACGATTTGAAGGTCTCTGAGCAAAACGAGGGCACTCAAAGGGCACGATTCATCCCTTTAAGTCCAGAATGGATTGGAAAGATCTGCCTTCTTGGGGACCACAAAGTAAATGGAATAATGACCTTTGCCTCTCTCCTTACTTGGAACTGAAACCACGGCTCGCAGACGGACCGGCTGTTGAAGTGTCTCGGACCGCTTTTACCTTCTGCTGGGCATGATGGGAACTCCAGGGTGTAACTGTTCTGAATAATCTTGAGCATCCATTAGTCTGAGGTAATCTGGGTGTACCTTCGATAAAAGTTGCACAATGGCGCCCATAGAAATTGGAGGCTGGACACCTACACCGTTATTGGGCAACCCATCCAGGGGTGAAAGGCGAGAGCCTGGAAACCCGATCCCCTCCCCAAAAGGACTGCACTTTGAAAGAAACTAGTATGTTGGAAACCATCCCCTCTCTCGTGGTGATACCAACAAGCCTCATGAAATATACCAGAAGAGCCTTTGCCATCTGCCTTAGGCTTGTTCTCTGGGAGATGAGGAAACCTTTGTCACCCTCAGATTCTTGACCAGCTTGTTGAACTCCTCTCCAAACAAAAAAGATCCACAGAAAGGAAACTTGCCAAGCTTAGATTTAGAAGCTGCATCCACCGTCCAGCCCCACAGCCATAATGAACGCCTAGCCACCACACAGAGAACCATGGACTTAGCTCCGGAGAAAGGACCGTGAGGAGACAAACCCCAAAATGGAAATAAAGGAGCAGGAGAAAACCCGACAACGCTGTGAGGAGCAGGTTGCAAGGAATGACCACACAACGGTGAGATACTACAGCACTTTCCTTGCTTTTTAAAAATATTTAACTGTAGGCAAACCCCTCAAGCTCTCGTCTGTCTGCCACCAGACAGAAAGGCAAACCAAGGCACCAGTCCACAAAGGCTCTCTCAAAAAAGAGCAACAGAGAGGAGGGGGGGCGGGGAGGGACCCTAGCACCCTGGGGCGAAAGACCCTCGTGAGCCTCTACTCCAGTTCAGCAGAAGGGAGAGACACATGGAGAGGATTTAAAATATATATATATTTGCACCCCACCCAACCAAGTAAGGCATAAAAATAGAAAAATTCCCTTAGGGCCTACACCCTACCGGCTTACCACTGCTGAGGCTGAGAATAGACTGATTTTCAAGAGACTGCACAGCTCACTTATAGGCTTGCTTGAAACTCAGTGGTTCTTGGTCTTCATCTGCTGGTAGACATGCATAACCCATCTGTGCAGTCTGGAGGGACGCTATAGAATCACAATTTATGTTCTCTGTTCCCTTTTCAATATATTGTTTTAGTGGTCATTTTTCTCAGATGGCTGTGGTGCATAGGGAAATAAATAGTATTAAGTGGCATGTTTTAAGAATTAACATTAAAGTAGTCCATTCAAAACAGTGAGTGAAAGTAGTATATTTAAACTTCGAATTTACATTTGTTTTAGATGATTACTTTGGACTACATGCGCAGTCTGTTTACTAGTGCTTTAATTTTGTCTTCTCTTTCTACAGGTTCATCGGCACTTGCTACGCTCTCTTTTGGTACATCTTTTCCCTTGCACACATTGCACTGTTTGTCACCAGGATCAGCTATGGTGAAGAACTACAGTCCTTTGTGGGAGCTGTTATTGTTGGCACATATAATGTTGTGGTCGTGATAGTTCTGACTAAATTGTTGGTTGCAATGCTGCATAAAAGTTTTCAGTTGATCGCTGTAAGTGGGTTCTCAGATTATCCTAAAACTCTGCTGTGAATATGTATTTAAACAAATGCAGATATTTAAGAATTAAGAACTTTGTTGAATTATTTTCTTTTGGTCAGATTTAACATGCATGTACTACTTATTCTGCTATCTTCTTTTACAATTATGATGAGATTAAAGTTCTATGTCAAAAATATAAATCTCTTTATCTAGAAAAGCTGACTTACATTTATGATTCAGTCCTTGCATGCTGTCATACTACTACTACTACTACTTAACATTTCTAGAGCGCTACTAGTCATAGAGTTTGTAGGTGAACTGTACTGTGGTAAAATATTAGTTTGCTGCACACTTTTTTTTTTTTAACATGCAAATGATGACCTCTTCCTGATACCCTAGAATCATGAAGACAAGGAGTGGAAGTTTGCCCGTGCCAAGTTGTGGCTGAGTTACTTTGATGACAAATGCACATTACCACCACCTTTCAACGTCATTCCTTCTCCCAAAACCATGTGCTATCTCTTCAGTAGCATCCGAAAATGGTTTTGCTCTCATACATCCACAGGGAGGATTAAGCGACAGAATAGTCAAAAGGTACGATTGTCTGCAAAGTCAAAATGACAATATGAAGCTAGGGCTTGAAAAAGTGAAATGGAACTGTAGCAGAATTTTTATGGTTCAAAATAAGATGATTATATCAGTAACATAAGTATAAAGAGTATGTGGATTAACCATCACTGTGCGACACAAATGAAAAAAAGAAAACTTGGACTTACTGATTGATATGGATAGACTCTCTCCTGCCACCAGATGGAGTCTGACAGCTACTGGTTCAATGCATTCACCCTATAAAGGCTCCTGTGTAGTCCACAACCAGCCAGTGTTTTAGCCTCCAATAGATGATAGGTGAGCTCTTGTGAGGTCCAGATTAGCGTGGTAGGAGTGAGGAGGCCCAGAAGGGATTTGTGATTTTTTTCCCTTGGGGAATGACATGTGAGGCTAGTACCAATAGGGCTGATCTGCAGAGCCTGGGGTGCAAAACCCTGGTGGTCCGGGTCTCGCCCACCCCTGCTCCCAGTTGTCCTTCAGGCTCATTTTCAAAGCACTTAGCCTCCCAAAGTTCCATAGAAACCTATGGAACTTAGCCTCCCAAAGTGTTTTGAAAATATGCCTCCTTGTGTTCTCTGGTCCCCTGGGAGGGGTTACTTGAGAGCTTCCTCAGAGACAGAAATAGGCAAGAACAAATTAAAATAAAAAAAAGAAGATAAAATAAAGTAAACCCTTTGTGGTGTGGGGGGAGGGGGCTGTGCTTGGGGCTACTGGGAATTGCAGTAAGACCTCTTGGTGGGGGGAGGCAGGAGGGAATGAGCTTGGAGTCATTCTTGGAGATGTTCGTGGGTGCATGGTGGCATAGGTTGAGTGCAGCTACTGATGCGTGGCTGAGAAAGCTACAGAGCAAGGCTATTGCCAGGTGGTGTTTGCCGTGTATGCAGTGGTGAGAGGTGACTCATCTGCAACACCCTGGAAGCCTGTGAAGAGTCAGAGAATTTGTGGAATCAGCTGAGGAGGTTCAAGATAGTATTGGGGAGAGAGGACCCGATCTTCATAGAGACTCAATTATGGTGAGAAACTCCACCATTTTGTCTCAGCCTGTGCCTGAAAATCAGCATGCAGAGGAGCTTCCATTACTAAATGCAGAGGGCAAGTGAAACCAGGGTTCTTGGTTTTGACCGACACCAAACCATTTGTTTTGGCTAAAAAATGGTGCCTCCTCCATGACAGAGAGTGGGTTCGCAGGAGCCACCACTACCCTACCCCTCCCGGCCACAACCCCTCCGCTCTCCCACCGCTGAAAGGCTCTGCTTGGGCCTACCTTTAAGTTCCCTGGTGGTATAGTGGCATTCCCCCCTGGCCTACCTTTTAAATGTCCTGGTCTTGTGGCCTCTTTCAGGCAAGAGTGATCCCCACTCTTGCCCCTTCTGGTTCCTCTGTTTTTGGTGGACAGAGCAATTTTACTTCTAGGGGAATTCTGTGCAACACAGAATTTGCACAGAAATCTGTGCAGGTACCAGTTTTGGAGGGACTCAAGGAAAAATAATTAACAGGTAACCCCTGATTTCTCCATTTCAGTAATTTGATGCTTGTAAGGAAAAGTTTTAATGTTTCCTGCTTCCCTTCAAACAATTTAATTGTAAAATTGTATGAAATATCTAAGGTGCGCTATTGTTTTTAGCATGCGCTAAAAATAGGCGTGTGCTAAATGCTAGAGACGCCCATAGGAATACATTGGCATCTGTTTTTAGCGCGTGCTAAAAACACTAGCGTGCCTTAGTAAAAGACCCCCTTAATGTTGCTTTAAGCATCGGAGAATGAAGATGGGGCATGACAATACTGCTGGAATTTATAAGTTTTTATATATTTTTGACTGGACTTTTAAGATACATTTATGGAAAAATTTCAGATATTTAAAGGAATGTTTTTCAGACATAGTAATATAGTAGATGACGGCAGAAAAAGACCTGCACGGTCCATCCAGTCTGCCCAAGAAGATAAATTCATATGTGCTACTTTTTTTATTTGTACTGTCCTCTTCAGTGCACAGACCGTATAAGTCTGGCCAGCCCTATCCCCGCCTCCCAACCACCAACCCCGCCTCCCAACCACCAGCTCTGGCACAGACCGTATAAGTCTGCCCAGCACTATCCCCGCCTCCCAAACACCAGCTCTGGCACAGACTGTGTAAGTCTGCCCAGCACTATCCCTGCCACCCACCACCGGCTCTGGCACAGACCGTATAAGTCTGCCCAGCACTATCCCCGCCGCCCAACCACCAGCCCCAGCACAGACCGTATAAGTCTGCCCAGCACTAGTCCCGCCTCCCAACCACCAGCCCCAGCACAGACCGTATATGTCTGCCCACAGTAGCCCCGCCTCCCAACCACCAGCTCTGCCACCCATTCTAGGCTAAGCTTCTGAGGATCCCTTTCTTCTGCACAGGATTCCTTTATGTTTATCCCACGCATGTTTGAATTCCGTTACCGTTTTCATCTCCACCACCTCCCGCAGGAGGGCATTCCAAGCATCTACCACCCTCTCCGTGAAAAAATACTTCCTGACATTCTTCTTGAGTCTGCCCCCCTTCAATCTCATTTCATGCCCTCTCGTTCTACCGCCTTCCCATCTCCGGAAAAGGTTCGTTTGCGGATTAATACCTTTCAAATATTTGAACGTCTGTATCATATCACCCCTGTTCCTCCTTTCCTCCAGGGTATACATGTTCAGGTCCGCAAGTCTCTCCTCATACGTCTTGTAACGCAAATCCTATACCATCCTCATAGCTTTTCTTTGCACCGCTTCAATTCTTTTTACATCCTTAGCAAGATACGGCCTCCAAAACTGAACACAATACTCCAGGTGGGGCCTCACCAACGTCTTGTACAGGGGCATCAACACCTCTTTTCTTCTGCTGGTCACACCTCTCTCTATACAGCCTAGTAACCTTCTAGCTACGGCCACCGCCTTGTCACACTGTTTCATCGCCTTCAGATCCTCAGATACTATCACCCCAAGATCCCTCTCCCCATCCGTACCTAGCAGACTCTCACCGCCTAACACATACGCCTCTCTTGGATTTCTACTCCCTAAGTGCATCACTTTGCATTTCTTCGCATTGAATTTTAATTGCCAAACCTTAGACCATTCTTCTAGTTTTTTCAGATCCTTTTTCATGTTTTCCACTCCCTCCGGGGTGTCCGCTGTGTTACAAATCTTAGTATCATCCGCAAATAGACAAACTTTACCTTCTAACCCTTCGGCAATGTCACTCACAAATATATTGAACAGAATCGGCCCCAGCACCGATCCCTGAGGCACTCCACTACTCACCTTTCCCTCCTCCGAGCGAACTCCATTCACCACCACCCTCTGGCGCCTGTCCGTCAACCAGTTCCTAATCCAGTTCACCACTTTGGGTCCTATCTTCAGCCCATCCAGTTTATTTAAGAGCCTCCTGTGGGGAACCGTGTCAAAAGCCTTGCTGAAATCTAAGTAGATTACGTCTATAGCACGTCCACGGTTCAATTCTCCGGTCACCCAATCAAAGAATTCAATGAGATTCGTTTGGCACGATTTCCCTTTGGTAAAACCATGTTGTCTCGGATCTTGCAACTCATTTTCTTCCAGGAAATTCACTATCCTTTCCTTCAGCATCGCTTCCATTACTTTTCCAATAATCGAAGTGAGGCTTACCGGCCTGTAGTTTCCAGCTTCTTCCCTATCACCACTTTTGTGAAGAGGGACCACCTCCACCGTTCTCCAATCCCTCGGAACCTCTCCCATTTCTAAGGATTTATTAAACAAATCTTTAAGAGGACCCGCCAGAACCTCTCTGAGCTCCCTCAATATCCTGGGGTGGATCCCATCCGGTCCCATGGCTTTGTCCACCTTTAGTTTTTCTAGTTGTTGATACACACTCTCTTCCGTGAACGGTGCTATATCCACTCCATTCTCAAATGAACTTTTGCCAGTCCATCGTGGTCCTTCTCCCGGATTTTCTTCAGTAAAAACAGAACAAAAGTATCTATTTAGCAAATTTGCCTTTTCTTCATCATTATCTACACAGCGGTTTGCAGTATCTTTTACAATTCCCTTTTTAGTCATTCTCCTTTCACTAATATACCTGAAGAAATTTTTGTCACCCCTCCTTACCTTTCTAGCCATTTGTTCTTCCGCTTGCGCTTTTCCTCTAGGATTCGAAATCAGGCTGACATTTGGTGTGTTTTTGGTGGAGTACTTTTGAATAAGATCTTATTATTTGTGGATGATGATCTGTTGATTTTGGGCCACCTGAGTTTCTCCCAGGAATGGTGGAAACCTTGGAGTCCTATGGTCATGTCTCGGGGTTTAAGATTTAACTATACCAAATCTGAGATTTTTAATATTTCTTTAGCTCTAGATGATGTCTCTTGGATACGGTCACCCTATCCTTTCCCGTGGGCTTCCAAGTCCTTGAAATACTTTGGTGTTTACCTCATGGCTCACTGGGGAGCTCTGTTTGAGACAAATTATCCCTCTCTTTTGTGTTCGCTCTGGGCTGATTTGGAGAAATGGGAGCACTTGCTCATCTCGTGGCTGGGTCAGGTTCAAGCTATCAAAATGATGGTGCTTCCTAAACTGTTACACTTATTTGTTGCACTCCTGATAACATTGCCAGCCACCTTCTTTCGGTCTCTGCATCAGAGAGTATTTTAGTATATTTGAAGGTGCAAATCCCAAAGGGTGGGCAGATGGACTGTGTTTCAGCTTAAAGGCCGTGTGGGGGGGGTGGGATTTGGTGGTTCCCAACTTTTGTCAGTATTTTATGTAACAGCTCAGTTAAAGTATCTTGTGGCCTGGCAGGGAGATGCACATAAGAGTTTGGTCCAAGCATGCCCTTGGGGAAGTGCCCCTTGCTCACATTCCTTGGCTCCCTTTGTCAGACATCCGAACCCGGATTGGGCAGTCCAATCCTTTTTTGGCTTTGACAATGGAAGCCTGGTTGTGGGCTAGGCTGCGGTTTTTACAGGGGGCAGGCATAGTTCCAGGCAACCCTCATTGTGGTGGCAGAGAGGTTTGTCCCAGGGTGTGCAATGACCCTAAATATCGGGGATGGGCAGCCAAGAGATTGACACAATTAGGAGCTGTTGGCCTTTTCAGAGCTAGGAGTATGAGTTAACCCAGAAAGATGTTTTTCATTTTCACCAAATTAATGATTTCCTTCTCAAACATGCTCTCCAGGACTTATGAAAGGTATAGACATCCCTAGAGCGGGCAGTGAATGGTAGTAGTGGTAGGGGGTGCATCTCTCACTTCTACAGAGCCTTGGTTCCGCAAGATGACCTCCTATTAAATATGTACACCTTTGGGAGACTGCTTTTGGGAAGGGGTATACTACTCAGGAGTGGGAGCGAATTGTTAAACGGGTATTGAAGGTGTCAGTTGCCAGTAATATGGTAGAAAGTGACTATAAAATGTAATATATGAGATATCTTACCCTAGACCATTTACATGCTATTTACCGCACTACTTCTGCTCTTTGTTGGTGGGGCTGTGGGGAACGAGGGATGCTTTTCCATATTTGGTGGACCTATCTCCTGACAGGTAATTATTGCTGACAGACAGTTGTACATTCTTAATGTATTTATTTATTTGAGAAGAGGTGGGGATCGAGGGGATTTGAGTTTGAGCTTCTTATGCCATGTTGGGTTGTAAATTTTTAAACACTTGGTTGCCTCAACTACATTTTAAATAATGTGCTGGAGATTTTAATACATTGGAATTGATGAATGTCTGTAAGCTTTTGTATTTAAAATTGTTAACTGTAAACCACTTTGATGCTAACCCTCCTGTTTACTAAGTTGCGCTATCGGCTGCCGTGCGCTAACGTTGACACAGCCAATCCACTTTGAATGGACTGTGTTGGCATTGCCGCATGGCTTAGTAAACGGGGGGGGGGGGGGGGGGGAGATATTTAGGTGGTGTATAAAATTAATAAATCCAATCCAATCCAACTTTATCCACTGCTCCCTTAACTCATTAGAGGGGTGAATATCACCGTAGAAGTCAACTGAAACTGACTTTTCCAGTTTCGGCCGAAACACTCCAAAACTTATCACCTGATTATGGCAGAAACCACAACCTCAAGTTTGTTGGGTTGTTTTACTGCAGCATGCCAAAGAGTGATGGTATGTCTTTGCTGTTATTCACACGTGAGATTGTTTGTTTATTGTTGTTGCATTTAGATTGATCTGTTTCTTTCTACACAACTTGAAATAAAAATAAAAAACAGTAAAAGAAATTCTATCAACTGATAGTGGGTTTTGGAGTCTTTTGAAAAAAGCTGCTATCCTGTGGACATCTTGCTTCATGATTCCATTTGTTGCTTGCTAACAAAAAGAAGAGTTGGGAATGATGAAATGTTGGGAGGATGACAATGGAATGCATCTGACCCCCAGAGCAGTGGAAAATTTTTGGGTTACTGTGACTTATGCTGTTCAGCTTGGGTCACTCAATCTATGTTTTTTTTTTATGGCCCAAAAGTCTCTGTGGACACCAATTAAAAATGTTCGTGCTTATAATTTACTTAATCTTAACTGTTGATCTTGTAATTGTGAGAAAGGAACCTTTTTGCATATGTTTTATTGTAATAATTTAAAGCAGTGGTTCCCAAACCTAGTCCTGGAGGCATCCCAGCCAGTTAGGTTTTCAAAATACCCATAGTGAATATTCATGAGAGAGATTTGCATGCAGTGGAGGCAGTGCATGCAGATCTGTCTCGTGAATATTCATTGTGGGTATCCTGAAAACCTGACTGGCGGGGGTGCCTCCAGGACCAGGTTTGGGAACCACTGATTTAAAGCCATATTGAACTGGTGTTTGGCAGTGTGTTCAGGATATCTTTACATTGGATGTGCCACTCACTTCATGCTTTTGTCAGCCACTTAACCCTTTTTCACCGTAAGGGTAAGGCTAGATTGTTTAATCTTCTTACTTTGACTGTAAAATTGTTAATAATTTGAAGGGCTTATTTCCAAAACCATTTAGGTCCACTTTTGGCAAAAAATGAGCTATAGTTTCGTATGGACAAACAATATTATCTACCAGTATAATTAATTGTTGAGATGAAAAGTGTTTGTCATTTGCCTGCAGCCACTTTAACTTTGTTTTCGCATAACCCCTCACAATGTAATCCATAACCGAGTTGTAACAAACTGTATTTCCACCATTCACAATGTATTGTAAGCCACACTGAACCCGCAAATAGGTGGGAAAATGTGGGATACAAATGCAATAAATAAATAAATAAATAAATAAGATTTGTTTCCAAAATCAGCTAAGTCCAAGCAGATGTTAATTCTAAAACCAGTTATGTCTTTTATATGCTATGGCCATAACATACCAGGTAGCGTAGTGATGTTTCTCCGAGGACAAGCAGGCTGCTTGTTCTCACGACTGGGTTGACGTCCACGGCAGCCCCCACCAACCGGAAGAAAACTTTGCGGGCGGTCCCGCACGCAGGGCACGCCCACCGCGCATGCGCGGCCGTCTTCCCGCCCGTGCGCGACCGTTCCCGCTCAGTTTTTCTCCGTTCCGCGCTGGAGAGAGATGTGTTCACGTCTCTCTCTTAGCCCCGGAAACCGCGGTTTTTTCTCTGTCGTGTACGCGTTTGCGTTTATTTTTCTTTTAAAAAAACTAGTTTTCCTCGTCATTCTTAGTCGCGAGGGCGCGTCGTCGCGGCCTTGTGGCTGCGCGGTCATTTCTTTCTTTTTCGGGTGTGCTTTTCACCGCCACCATCGACGATTTTGACTTCGCCGACGTGATTTTTCTGTCGTTGTCCTCGAAGGCCCCAAGCGGATTCAAGAAGTGTGGCCGGTGCGGCCGGCAGATCTCGCAGACCGATACGCTTGGTGCCTCCAGTGCCTCGGCCCGGAGCATAATTCCAAGACATGCGCCTTGTGTCTTGGCTTAAGGAAGCGGACGCAGGTGGCGAGGCAAGTTCTGCGGGACCGTCTTTTTGGAACTTGCGCCGGCCCTTCGACCTCGGCGGCATCGGTGTCGACGGCCAGGTCTTCGGTGCTGGTACCGTCGACGCCGACTATGACATCGACCCCAGGAGCACAGGTACCTTTGGCCTGCCGGTGACGGCGGTGGTGAGCGGCCGTGCGGGCAGTCTGCCCCGGCCACTTCTGCTGCTCAGGGCCATCGGGACCGAACCCTGTCGGATCCGATAACTCGAGGCCGGGGGGGCTCCACCTCCTCCTCGTCTCTTCCACGGAGCGCCGATGACAGACATCGCAAGAAAGCCAAGAAGCACCGTCATCGGTCGCCCACGGCGCACGGGACTGGCAGCTCCGGGACATCGAGGGACGACTCGACACCCAGGAAGCGGCAGTGCCGGGAGGAGCGTTCCCCCTCGGTCGAAGAGGTGTTGCTGCGTGGGTCCGCGGGTATCTCGGTACCGTCTCCTGGACCCGAGCAGCTTCTGGCACCGGCACCCACACCGGCACCCCTGCCTTTCCCAACAGCAGGCCTTGACGAGTGCCTCCGAGCCATCCTTCCCGGGATCCTGGAAGGGCTGATGCGCCAGGCTCTACCGGCACTGGGGGTGCTTGCGCCCCCAGTGTCGTTGATGGAGGCGCCGATGGGCTCTGGCCCGATGCTGAGGCCTCCGACGCCGCTTGCGGCACCGGTGTCGACCGCCACTCAGGTGGAGTCCCTGTCGACGTCAATGGAGGGAGCTTTGTCCCCGCCGGCGTGGGAGTCCACCGCTCGACGCCATCATCGAGGACGTGGTTCCTCACAGTCGAGACAGGCCCAGTTGAGGTCTGAGCTGAGAGAGCTCATGTCCGACACCGAGGAGGCGGCCTCGTGGTGGGAGGAGGAGGACCCCAGATATTTCTCCTCAGAGGAGTCTGTGGGCCTTCCCTCCAACCCCACTCCTTCACCGGAGAGGAAGCTCTCGCCTCCTGAGAGCCTCTCCTTTGCCTCTTTTGTCAGGGATATGTCTATCAGCATTCCCTTCCCCGTGGTTACTGTGGATGAGCCGAGGGCGGAGATGCTCGAAGTCCTCGACTATCCATCACCACCTAGAGAGTCTTCCATGGTGCCGTTGCACAATGTCCTTAAGGAGACACTGCTTCGGAACTGGTTGAAGCCACTATCTAATCCCACCATCCCCAAGAAACCGGAGTCCCAATACAGAATCCACTCAGACCCAGTGTTGATGCGGCCTCAATTGCCTCATGACTTGGCGGTCGTGGACTCTGCTCTCAAGACAGCACGGAGTTCGAGGGATACCGCCTCTGCGCCCCCGGGGCGGGAGTCTCGCACTCTGGACTCGTTTGGGAGGAAGGCCTACCAATCTTCCATGCTCGTGACCCGCATCCAATCCTATCAGCTGTACACGAGCATCCACATGTGGAATAATATGCGGCAACTGGCGGACCTGGTCGACAAGCTCCCTCCGGAGCAGTCCAGGCCATTTCAGGAGGTGGTCAGGCAGCTGAAGGCATGCAGAAAGTTCCTGTCCAGAGGTATCTATGATACCTGTGATGTGGCATCTCGAGCTGCGGCCCAAGGTATAGTGATGCGCAGACTCTTCTGGCTGCGTGCCTCTGACCTGGACAACCGCACCCAGCAGTGGCTGGCAGATGTCCCTTGCCGGGGGGATAACATTTTCGGCGAGAAGGTCGAGCAGTTGGTGGCCCAACTACATCAGCGGGAAACCGCTCTCGACAAGCTCTCCCACCGGGCACCTTCAGCATCCACCTCAGCAGGTGGACGTTTTTCCTGGGCCCGGAAGGCTGCACCCTACGCTTACAGCAAGCGTAGGTACACCCAGCCGGCCCGAGGGCCTCCTCAGGCACAGGGACAGTCCCAGCGCGCTCGTTCCCGTCAACAGCTTGCGCCTAAGCAGCCCCCTGCGCCTTCACCGCAAAAGCAGGGGACGGGCTTTTGACTGAATCCATGGGAACATAGCCGCCATCAAAGTATCCGTGCCGGACGGCCTGCCGGTCGGGGGGGAGGTTGAAAGTTTTTCACCAAAGGTGGCCTCTTATAACCTCCGACCAGTGGGTTCTCCAAATAGTGCGGTGCGGATACACCCTGAATTTGGTCTCCACTCCTCCAAATTGCCCACCGGGAGCCCAATCCTTCAGCTCCCATCACAAGCAGGTACTTGCAGAGGAAATCTCCTCCCTTCTCAGCGCCAATGCGGTCGAGCCCGTGCCACCCGGGCAGGAAGGGCAGGGATTCTATTCCAGGTACTTCCTTATGGAAAAGAAAACAGGGGGGATGCGCCCCATCCTAGACCTGAGAGGCCTGAACTGGTGCGAGAAAAGTTCAGAATGCTTTCCTTGGGCACCCTTCTCCCCATGATTCAGAAAGACGATTGGCTTTGTTCCCTGGATTTAAAGGGTGCTTATACTCAAATCCTGATACTGCCAGCCCACAGACAGTATCTACGATTCCGTCAGGGGACGCGTCACTTTCAGTATTGTGTGCTGCCCTTTGGGCTCGCCTCTGCACCACGAGTGTTCACAAAGTGTCTCGTGGTGGTTGCGGCGTACCTACGCAAGCTGGGGGTGCACGTATTCCCGTATCTCGACGATTGGCTGGTGAAGAGCACCTCAGAGGCAGGCGCTCTTCGGTCCATGCAGTGTACTATTCACCTTCTGGAGCTGCTGGGGTTTGTGATAAATTACCCGAAGTCCCATCTCCAGGCAGTTCAATCTCTGGAATTCATAGGAGCTCTGCTGAATTCGCAGACGGCTCAAGCCTATCTTCCCGAGGCGAGGGCTCAGAATCTCCTGTCCCTTGCTTCCCAGGCCAGAGCGGCTCAGCAGATCACAGCTCGGCAGATGTTGAGACTCCTGGGCCTTATGGCCTCTACGGTCCACGTGACTCCCATGGCTCGTCTTCACATGAGATTTGCTCAATGGACCCTAGCTTCCCAGTAGTGCCAAGCCACCGGGAATCTAGAAGATGTCATCCGCCTGTCCATCAGTTGCCGCGCTTCGCTGCACTGGTGGACAAATCGGATCAATTTGACCCTGGGACGTCCATTCCAAATTTCGCAGCCCACGAAGGTGCTCATGACGGATGCATCTCGCCTGGGGTGGGAAGCTCATGTCGATGGGCTCCACACCCAGGGGCTGTGGTCCCCCCAGGAACAGGATCTTCAGATCAACCTCCTGGAGCTCCAAGCGGTCTGGAACGCACTGAAGGCCTTCAGGGATCGGCTGTCCTACCAAATCATTCAAATTCGGACAGACAATCAGGTTGCAATGTATTACATCAACAAGCAGGGGTGCACCGGATCTCGTCCTCTGTGTCAGGAAGCCGTCAGGATGTGTTGTTGGGCCTGTCAGTTTGGCATGCTTCTCCAAGCCACATACCTGGCAGGCGTAAACAACAGTCTGGCCGACAGGCTGAGCAGAGTTATGCAACTGCACGAGTGGTCGCTCCATTCCAGAGTGGTACGCAAGATCTTCCGAGAGTGGGGCATCCCCTCGGTGGACCTTTTCGCCTCTCAGACCAATCACAAGCTGCCTCTGTTCTGTTCCAGACTACAGGCACACGGCAGACTGGCGCCGGATGCCTTTCTCCTCCATTGGGGGAATGGCCTCCTGTATGCTTATCCTCCCATACCTTTGGTGGGGAAGACCTTACTGAAGCACAAGCAAGACCACGGCACCATGATTCTGATCGCACCTTTTTGGCCCCGTCAGATCTGGTTCCCTCTTCTTCTGGAGTTGTCCTCCGAAGAACCGTGGAGATTGGAGTGTTTTCCGACTCTCATCTCGCAGAACGACGGAGCGCTTCTGCACCCCAACCTTCAGTCTCTGGCTCTCACGGCCTGGATGTTGAGGGCGTAGATTTTGCTTCGTTGGGTCTGTCTGAGGGTGTCTCCCGTGTCTTGCTTCCCTCTAGAAAGGATTCCACTAAAAAGAGCTACTTTTTCAAGTGGAGGAGGTTTGTCGTTTGCTGTGAGAGCAAGGCCCTAGAACCTTGTTCTTGTCCTGCACAGAACCTGCTTGAATACCTTCTGCACTTATCAGAGTCTGGTCTCAAGACCAACTCAGTAAGGAATCACCTTAGTGCGATTAGTGCTTACCATTATCGTGTAGAGGGTAAAGCCATCTCTGGAGAGCCTTTAGTCGTTCGATTCATGAGAGGCTTGCTTTTGTCAAGGCCCCCTGTCAAGCCTCCTACTGTGTCATGGGATCTCAACGTCGTCCTCACCCAGCTGATGAAACCTCCTTTTGAGCCACTGAACTCCTGCCATCTGAAGTACTTGACCTGGAAGGTCATTTTCTTGGTGGCAGTTACTTCAGCTCGTAGAGTCAGTGAGCTTCAAGCCCTGGTAGCTCATGCTCCTTATACAAAATTTCATCATAACAGAGTAGTGCTCCGCACTCACCCTAAGTTCCTGCCAAAGGTGGTGTCAGAGTTCCATCTTAACCAGTCAATTGTCTTGCCAACATTCTTTCCCAGACCGCATACCCGCCCTGCTGAACGTCAGTTGCACACATTGGACTGCAAGCGAGCGTTGGCCTTCTATCTGGAGCGGACACAGCCCCACAGACAGTCCGCCCAATTGTTTATTTCTTTCCACCCCAATAGGAAGGGGGTCACTGTCGGGAAACGCACCATCTCCAATTGGCTAGCAGATTGCATTTCCTTCACTTACGCCCAGGCTGGGCTGACTCTTGAGGGTCATGTCACGGCTCATAGAGTTAGAGCCATGGCAGCGTCGGTGGCCCACTTGAAGTCAGCCACTATTGAAGAGATTTGCAAGGCTGCGACATGGTCATCTGTCCACACATTCACATCTCATTACTGCCTCCAGCAGGATACCCGACGCGACAGTCGGTTCGGGCAGTCGGTGCTGCAGAATCTGTTTGGGGTTTGAATCCAACTCCACCCTCCAGGACCTGAATTTATTCTGGTCAGGCTGCACTCTGTTAGTTGTTCTTCGTAGGTCAATTTCTGTTATGCCCTCGCCGTTGCGAGGTTCAATTGACCTGGGTTCTTGTTTTGAGTGAGCCTGAGAGCTAGGGATACCCCAGTCGTGAGAACAAGCAGCCTGCTTGTCCTCGGAGAAAGCGAATGATACATACCTGTAGCAGGTGTTCTCTGAGGACAGCAGGCTGATTGTTCTCACCTACCCTCCTTCCTCCCCTTTGGAGTTGCGTTTTTCCTCATTCCTTTGCTTGTCATTCAACTGAGTGGGAACAGTCGTGCACAGGCGGGAAGGCGGCCGCGCATGTGCAGTGAGCGTGCCCTGCGTGCGGGACCACCCGCGAACATTTCTTCCGGTTGGTGGGGGCTGCCGTGGACGTCAACCCAGTCGTGAGAACAATCAGCCTGCTGTCCTCAGAGAACACCTGCTACAGGTATGTATCATTCGCTATTTGAATAAACAGGCATCAGAAAAAATGTTTTGGAGTTTTAATCTTACTTCAGTAGTTTTAATATAATGCACTTAACACATTATGGGTCTCATTTTTGAAAGAGAAGAATGCCTAATGAGTGGCATAAACTGGTAGATGTTTTTCTCGCAAAAGCATCCAAATCGCTATTTTCAAAACCCATTTTTTAGACATTTTTCTATACTGTTCGTCTGCAGTGTTCCTGAATCAAGGAGGCATGGCCATTTTTGAAACAAAAAGGGACATGTTTTTCAGGTTCGAAAAGGGCCATGTTCAGATTTTTGGACTTTTTCAGCGAAACATCCAAAGTCGCACTTACACGTCATATCGAAAATGCCCCTCCATATGATTCAGTTTCCAGATTTATGCGATAAGACTGGCATAGAATGAAATATATAGGTTTCTTTAAAATTCAAAGTTTTTTAAACATATATAACACATAACTCATGCAAGATTTTAAACAGCACTTATAATTATCAAGTTTTAGCTTTTTGAATGTATATTTACTCAACCTCTTATAGGAATTGGATGAGGATGAATGTCTCAAGTAAAGAATGTGTCACCTTGTAATATGGAAATTTAACTAAATCTGTGTAATTCCTGGGTATTGCCCAAGTTTTCTTGTTATGTAATCTGCTTAGAACCTGAATAAGGAGACTTGCAGATTATAAGAATCATAATGTAATGTAATTTGTTTTTATGAAAAACTGTTTTTTCTCCGATACAACTAAAATAGACAGTGGGTTTTGGAAATAAGCCCTTGAACTGGAACAATGCTGCTGCATTATCTGTACAGTTGTGATGGAGTTATGTCTGCCAAGTTTATATGAAAGTGATTGCTGACATGACTTTACATAAGTATAATAATATTTCGTCTCTTGATTTATTATTCTGGAGCAGCAACTCATCTCTTGATTGTTGTAGTCTGATCTGTTTGTTGATGTTAAGATGTTTTTCACTTTCAGTGTAAACTAAATAGAATTCATTTTTTAGCTCAGGAAAACTTTATCACAGCATATTGCTTAAGTCGCCCCGAGTACTCACTGTATACTTCCATTTCACAAGCAATAGCAAAACATCCTCTTCAGACAGACACTTCTCACAAACTGAGGTGAAGGAAGAGATTTCAAAGAACAAGTGAACTCGTACAGTACGTCTGTGCTGCTGTCATTTGTTGATAAATTATGGAGGTGGAAGTAATACTTTTCATTTAACCCTTGTATTTGGATATTTACCAAATATTGTGGGAATTTATGAATTTGTGGATCCTGTTCTGTGGTCAGTGGTGCAAAGGTAGAGCGCATGTACTTTATAAAATAAAATGTATGCATGCTGTTTCATTCCCCTAACTTAAACACTCCAACAAGGACACTCCTTTTCCCCATAGTTAAAAGTACATATGCTGTGGAAGTTGGCCTTTTTGTTTAGTTGGGCAGAGGAGGGCAATTTTTCAGTATAGATATTGTACTCAGGTAACTGGTGTTGAAAATTGTCCTTATTACATCTATAGGAATGATCATATTGGAGTTTTCATACTGTATATGGAAAATGTTCTTATAAATGGAGAAACCAAATCATAAATCCTCATCCTGCTGAAACATTGCAGTTTGTAGAATACTGTGATGTAGAATTTAATAAGTCTACCCTCTTCTGTGTTAAGGAATGGAAAAGTCTGAGGCAAAAGAGGGATGCGAACTACCAAAAAGTGATGTGTTGTTTGGTCCATCGTTACCTGACGTCCATGAGGCAGAAGATGCAAAGCACAGATCAGGCTACTGTGGAAAACCTCAATGAACTGCACCAGGACTTATCAAAATTCCGAAATGAAATGAGAGACCTACTTGGCTTTCGGACATCCAAATATGCTATGTTTTATCCAAGAAATTAAAATTGTTCCATTTTGTTCTCACACAGGCTTCATCAAGGGTTATGCATAGGCCGCAGTAACAGAGGCCATGGCTCCTCTTTTGTAGGACTTCAGATATTTCTGCTTGTCCAGTCAAGCATAGTTGGCCAGTGACATCAGGCTTATCAAGACTTCTTGCCCACGTTTCCTTTAGTCATTATGATGATGAGGTTATGTGCTTGTTTCCATCACAAAATTCAAGCATGAAAAAAATAGTCTATGAAAGCAGAGGTAAAGGACTTTAGCAGCTCTCTAGGAAAAAAGCTGGGTAGCCATTCACAAAGGAAGTCAACTGTTTTCCATTTGGAAATCCAGCTCCTTTAGTCCTGAACTTTAATAACTCTCCAGGAAGAAATCTAGCAAGCTGCTAATAGAAGGATTTAGATGTTTACATATAATGACTCTTCTTGTAAGTAGCACTGAGTTCCTTTTAATATAAGTTGACCTCTGAAAACAAACAAAAAGAAACAAAAAAAAAAACCCCAACCACAACAAAAAGGCACTTTTATATGTGCTGTTGCAGCCCTCCTATGGTGATTTAACCAGTGAGTCCTTACTCCGGGCTGTTTAACATAAACTGCTACTACTGTGGAAAAGATAGTGTTAAACAGTATTTCCTTATTACATGTTGGATACATTATGGCAGGTAAGGGAAAATCATCTCCTTTGAGCTGCTGAAGCTCCAAATATTCTGCTGGCCTTTAAGGTTCTGAAACTGGGGCGCTGGGGTATATTTCCTTCTGTGTGAGGAGGAAGCTTTTCAAAGAAACTTAAATCTTGGGGACTCTTCTAGCCTACTAAGAATAGAGGGTAAAGTACCAGGGTGCGCTGAGTGGAGTAATGGTCCTTTCCCTGTTCTTCTTTAGATCCTGCTGTAATTGAGTGACTGGATAAAAAAAATGCTATTGGGAAAAAACAATGACAATGTGCTTCTCAGTAAGAGTTAACGTGTTAAAACGTTTCAGCCACATATTTGCAGCTCAAGCTCTAATAGATGTTACAACTTGCAGAATACTCGGAATCAATCGGAGCTGAACTGATTGATTATTCTTCTGAAGTCTGCTTGCTTGGTAGTCTATTGAGTACAAGCAGTTATTTGAATTTCAGTCAAATAAGGTCACTGCACCTTGGGAGAAAAGGCACATTCATTGTGGAATGGCAACACCTAGTGGCTAGATTTAGGACCTGTGATTGGCGGGTTCTGGTACAGGACTGTCATTATGATTGTTTAGGCTAGGTAAATTAGGAAGGGAAATCAAGTGAGGGGGGGGGGGGGGGGGGACTAGGAGTAGCCTAGTGGTTAGTGCAGTGGACTTTGATCCTGGGGAACTGAGTTCAATTCCCAAAATAAGTACCTGAATATATGTAAACCGCTTTGAATGTAATTGCAAAAACCTCAGAAAGGCAGTATATCAAGTCCCATTTCCCCTTCCCTTAGGCTGTTGGTCCTAGGTCTCATCCGTGGTTCCAGTTGAGCTGGAAGGCCAAAGGAGTAAGAACTGCTGGATCCCATAAAAGCATTGCCTAAAAAAAGATTGTCAAAGCTATTGCAGGAGGTAAGAGTGTTCTTCTCTAAAGACAAGTGATTCATCTTAGTTACAGAAGTGTCTGCTTGGTACTAAATGGACAAAGGTTTCGGAGAACTCTGGAAAAGTAAAAGGCTTTTATGACTTATATGTGGTAGCTCTTGCTTGTCCAACAAGATCATTAGGAATGTCTTCTGGTGCTACAGCCACAAAGAAGTTCTGAACTTTTGCTTGTTTTCAGTCAAAACATGTTTTCTTAGTTTATTTTTCTTTATCAGTCCAGCTGAACCGGTCTTCTGAAATATTTCATCTTTGAGTCATTTTTTTTTTCAGAGGAAAACTTTTCCATTTGATATCACCTCATCAAATTTTCTTACCAGGTAAGGAGTGTGAATCATATGACCAATGATGCATTTAAAATAGTATTAAATGCTTCTGTCATGGCAGTTGAGGTTTCAGACACATAGTAGTGGATGTTCAACCTTCATGAGGATGTTCAGGAAAGGCTCATAGTCCACTGCTACCTCCAAACCATCAGAGGTTTCACAGTGGATTCTTTAAGAAGCAGTTTTCCTCTGAGGAAATGCTTGACATAATAACAGAGCCTAAGGTATTGCCATCACGGTCAAAGAACCTATGAACTCCATATTGCCACCCAAAGGCAGAGATGGGTTTTTAAAAAGTCCAGAGGAAATGGCTAGAATCCGTTTTGGAAGGTATCCTTGTAGAGGGGAGGTTGAGTGTTTTATATAGTGCTGTCACATTGTAACCTTAAACACTTTTTAAAGGAAAGCTATAAATTATTCCCCTGATATTTAAACATTACAGTCAGCGTTGACTTCAAATGCTGGCCACAGTATTTAAATTTATACAGACGCCATACCCTTTTAGCCTGCGGCTCCCTCCGTGATAATTTGTCACCTCCCCTCTCTTCCTCTCCCTCCTTCGTTATTTCTCTCTCTCTCCTGTGACCTTGTCCACTGTACTTTGTACTGTTGTTTGCCTATTAATTATTGTATGCCACATTGAGCCTGCCCGTGGGCGGGAATATTGTGGGATATAAATGTCATAAATAAATAAATTTATACTTGGATATTCAGTTCTGGGCTGTACCTGGTTACTGGGACTGAATATCTAGGTATAAGGTGGCTGCCAAAAGTTATCCATGTACAGATGGTATTTAGTATTGGTACCCAGATAACTGTCTGAATAAATTAGGACAAATAACTTCCAGCTCTACTTTAGCTCCACCCTTGAACTGCCCTAACATTATTTGGATAGGCCTGGGTGGTGAGTAAAGATTTTTAGTGGCATCCTCTGGATAATGTTGCTGAAGATCAATAGCTGGCCATAGTGAGTGGCACTTATCTAAGTAGGAACCGCTCTTTCCTGGATAAGTATTGCTGACTATTGATCCCTATATATATTGGGAATCCTTCCAAATTACCTGCCCAAAAGAACACTAAAACTGGCACAACAGCAGGGTGGAGGTTGCAAATCTTCCTATTGCAGGTCTGTCCAACTCCAAGGAAGAGTATGGGGATTTTACTTCAAATACTTCCTGGTTCCCAAAAAGTCAGAGGGGCTCTATGCCACCCAGATCTAATTAACTTGAACAAATGTTCATAGAAGGAAAATAGCAACTCCAGTGTAAATGTTTAAAAACCTTTTCTATACCTCCTATCAAAAATTCTGAGCAGTTGACAACATAATCCTCTGGATTTTATATATGGCACCCAGATTTGGGCGCGCTTCTGAGAAGCTTGTGCAATTTAATTGGCTAATGAGTTGTTAACCATAAATAATTGGATGCTGCTAACAAATTATTGATGTTAACTGGTACCAGTTAGGAATTGTGTGCTATTTTACAACTCTGGGCTCCTAAATCCCATAGCGTGCAACCCAAAAGGGGGTGTGGCCATGGGAGGGACGTGAGGAGGTTATGGGCATTCCAGAAAGTTATGCGCAGTGTTATAGAATATTGGGTTTCCACACCCAACATGGGCGCTGGGATTTACACCAGGTTTCAGCAAGTAAGTCTGGTGCTCAGAGTTCAATGTGGGAACTGGTGCTAAGTGCTATTCTATAAAGGGCATGTGCCCTTTATAGAATAGCGTTTAGTGCTGATCTTTTCTGGTGCTCATTTTTGAGTGCAGTTTATAGAATTTCCCCCAATATCCATAATTTTTCATAACAAACGTATTACAGAACCATTAAAAATGCATAAAAGTGAACACGCAGAATTTAAGTGCTTCAAGAATCCCTTCACTTTTGTGCTCTTTCTTATCTCTAATAATGAAGAATCTAAACCTTAATATCTTAGATTACATATCTGTGCACAAGAAATATTTCAGAGGCTTTTGAAAATCTTTTACAGCCACACACTATCCAGTGGTATATCTAGTTTTGGTACAGGAAATATTCACAAAAGGCTTGATTTTGTAACAGTACTGGTGTGAGGTTCCTTCTTTACAACCACAACATGGGTGCCTATGTGTCTATATAAAATAGGGTTCTAGATCCAGCCCTGATAATGCACAAATGTTGACACAGACATTTACACCTGTTTAGAGGGAGGTGTAAACATGTACTACTTGGGTAGATGTGAATTTTGTAATATATACTGTGTTGAGAACGTCCCCAGTGAGGCCTCAGATAGTAGTAAAAGACCTCTTCATGCCAAAGAATATGCAGAAAGTTCCACCATTTAGTAGAGCTCACTCTAGTGAAGTCTTTATTTTCTCTCCCTTTTACAGTCAGGGTGGACCACAAACCAAACTTCCTATTAGCAGCTTTACAAGAAATCAAACACAAGAAAGGCAATGGGAGAGCATTACTTGTTAGCAGTCTGGAGCTTCCAGTTATCTCTGTACCTTCAATGGTCTGACAAGAAGAGGCAATTTAAGAACTCCAACTTCATATGGCGATTAGTAGCCACAGCTTCCTGCATGGCTGACTCCAAACACAGTCGGCTGCAAATTCCCTATTTCTTTCAGTTGCTTCTGGCAAACCTTTCCATTATAGCTCACAAGAAATTCTCAGTTCTCTGGTAGTCACCTCTCAGTGCTATTAAATGAAATAGTCCTTCAGTGTATATATATATAAAACAAGATTGGCTGGCAAACTGGTTGCAGCCCAGCCTTTAACAGTCCCACCCCTAGGATTGTTACCCCCCCCCCTTATCAAACTAGCATTACTATCCTCTACTCCATGGCTGTGTTACACTGGGGGGGGGGAAGCACCCCCCACCCCAAAAGAACAACAGATTTACCTGGTTTTACTTCCCCAGGGCATTGTCCATACTCATAAGCAGTTTCTCATAATTCCAGTCCACCCAGTTTATTCCCTTTTAGAGCTGGAATAAAATCTGATGCTGTCCAGGTCCATAGCGCCTGCTTCTCAGTCTCTTGGCAGCAAGTTCCAGCACATTTGGTTTCATTGGGAAGGACTCCACCCACTTCCCTCCTTTCCAGCTATCCCCAGGAAGGAAGTTATAGGGGCTTTTGGGAAATGTAGGGCCCCCCCCCCCCAACAGTCTTGGGGTAGAGTAAAGAAACCTGCTTCCTAATCCTGCTGTTGTGCTCCAGACACCTTTAGGTTTCCTGAACTCCTCCTTTCCCTTGGGTTGAGTGGAGCTTTTCTCTCCTACCCTCAGATATTTTTCCCTAATCTCTTCTCCCCTTCCAAAGGCTATAACATTTGCTTTTGGATAGGGAAGAAACACTGCTTGCAATCTGGGGAGGGGGGGGGGGGTAATCCTGGTTCTGGCTTCTTGTAGGGCTGTTCTCTATGCCCATAAAGCATATTATCACAATACACACATATTATAACTCCGCCCCTGCTCCATCCAAGCTATTGCTCAAGAGCTGCTACATGTGCCATCCCTTATTGACGTGAATGGTGATATGTGCATATATTGTTACACAATTTTATAAAAAGCTTTTCTGCATGTAAAATGGGCTTTATATCTTGAAAGAAACCTTTATAAAATCACCTCTCACAATGTCTTGCAGTAGTTGTGACATTTTTTTTTATAAAGCGGGGGGGGGGGGGGGGGGGGCATATGTTTTCCTACTTGAATGATTGATTTTTGAAGAGTACATCTCGTGTGAAGTGGATGAATCTATGCAGGGCATATTCGAATACTTTAGTCACTAAGGGGGTCTTTTACTAAGGCGCACTAACATTTTTAGCGCATGCTAAAAATAGGCATGTGCTAAACGCTAGAGATGGACGTCTCTAGCATTTAGCGTGCACCTATTTTTAGCACGCACTAAAAACGCTAGCTCGCCTTAGTAAAAGACCACCTAGTTATGAACTACTTTTAAATCCAGTCTGAGCCTGACACCACAATTATAGTGGCTCTGCTAGATGTGAGTCACACTGATTTATCTCACCATCAACAGGGGAAAAGATACAGCCATCACGTCCTGGTGGCTGATACAATCCAGTTTGGCAAAGGACATCCCCTTCCAAATTCTTCCATAACAGATAGTTCTCATGACAGATGCATCCAGACTAGGCTGCACACACAGGGATCATGGCCATCCAGGAGAACGTCAGATAAATTTCTTGGAATTGAGAGCAGTCTGGAATGCTCTGAAGACTTTCAGAGCTCCAACAACATTTTGCTGGTGCAGACTGATAATCAGGTTGGAATGCACTACATCTACAAGCAAGGAGGAACAGGATCCCTCTTCCCTTGTTGGAAAACTCAAGATATGGAACTGGGCTGTTCCTCACAGGAAGACAATTAGAGCCACATATTTGGCAGGAAAAGATAACACCTTGGCAGACAAGCTGAGTCGTGTACTTCAACCACACAATTGGTTTCGGGATGTGGAGATGGCTCAGAAGATATTTTGAAATTGGGACATCCCCTCGATAGATCTGTTTGCCACTTCTCAGAACTGGAAAGTACTTCAGTTCTGTTACAGGATATGGATATACAGCAAACTAGGGTCAGATAATCTTATCCTGGATTAGCAAGAACATTTCTGTACCTGTATCCTTCGATCCCTGTGATAGTGAAAACTATGTCTTGAAATGTGGTCAGCACTAGGGAACCATGATTCTTATTGCCCCTGTTTTGGTCAAGCAAATGGGGTTCCCTTCTGTTCTGTAACTTTTCATGATAATTACTGTGATCACATAGGGGCCCTTTTACTAAGCCGTGTAGGTGCCTACACGTGCGTCAATTTGGAATTACCGCCCAGCTACTGCGTGGCCCCGGTGGTAATTTCATTTTTTGTGTGTCTACTATGTGTGCCGGAAAATAATTTTTATTTTCCGGCATGCAGCGCTAACCGGGCAGTAAAAGGCATTGTATGTACATAGACCATTACTGCCTGGTTAACGTGCGAGACCTTACCGCTAAGTGAATGGGTGGCGGTAAGTTATCGAACCCAAAATGGACGCATAAATTTTCATTTTGCCACATGCATTTTCAGCCCAAAAAAATATATAAAAGCATTTTTTACAGGTGTGCTGAAAAGGGGATCTGCGCGCATCCAAAACGTGCCTACACTAGCGCAGGCCATTTTTCAGTGCACCTTAGTAAAAGGATCCCATAGTCTTAGGAAACTCTTACTCCTCAGCATTGAGTTCCTTGCCCTCACAGCTTGGATGTCGAGTTTAACCTTGGCTTTTCTGAATCTACTTGACAGTGTATCTCAGATTATTTTGGCTTCTAGAAGTGATTTCACTAGATGGTCCCCTTTTCTGTCACACACAAAAACTGAATACCTTCTACATTTGTCTGAATCAGGTTTGAAAATAAATTGCATTAGGGTACCCCCTGGTACAATTGATGCTTATCACCATTATGTAGAAGGTAAACGCATCTTTACACAGCCTTTAGTTGATGCCACCCATCAAGCTTCCTGCAGTGTGATGGGACCCTCAACATTGTTCTGACCCATCTGATAAAAGCTCTTTTTGAGCTACTGGATATCTGTGAACTGAAGTGCCTGATTTTGCAAGGTTCTATTTTTGGTGGTGTGTAGAATAAGCGAGTTCCAGATCCTAGTATCTGATCCACTTTCTATTATTTTTTAACAACAACAGGGTGGTACTGTGTATTCATTTTCAAAGTTCCTTGCTAAGATAGCGTGCTTATTTCCACATTAATCAAGCAGTTGTCATTCCAGTATTTTTCCCAAAACTTCATGCCCATAGTTGAAAATGAATTGTACACACAGGATTGCAAGAGCGTCTTTAGCTTCCCTTTTGGAGAAGACTAAAGCCCTTAGAAAGTGCACCCACGTTTTTGCTTCTATGACCCTAATAAACTGGGAAACGTTTAGCAAGAGACTTCCAATATAACAGTAGGTTAGGCCAGTCCATTCTGCAGAATGTTGCTGCGGATTAGAATCCAACTCCATCCCCTCTTGGCCAATTTCTCTTAGGGGTCCTTTTACAAAGGCTCGCTGAAAAATGGCTCGCAGTAGTGTAGGCATGGGTTTTGGGCATTCGCCGATCCATTTTTTAGTGCGCCTGTGAAAAATGGCTTTTTTTTTTTTGCAGAAAATGGACATGTGGCAAAATGAAAATTGCCGCGCGTCCATTTTGGGTCTGAGACCTTACCACCAGCCATAGACCTAGCGGTAAAGAATCTGGGTGGTAATGACCTATGTGGGTCAAATGCCACTTAGTGCGCGTCCGTTATGCGTGCCAAAAAAAAAATATTTTTCAGATGCACATAGTGGACATGTGCCAAAATTGAAATTAATGCAAGGGCCATGTGGTAACAACTGGGTGGTAACTCCAATTTGGCGCGCATAGACGCCTATGCGGCTTAGTAAAAGGGGCCCTTAATTTCCAGGTTGCTTTCCGAAAAGGGGGGGGGGGAGGGAGGCTAATTGCCACCAGAAATATTTGTTGGTATCTGCCTGTTTCAGTACCTTTACTATTCTTATTTCCCCCTGTCTGTTAAAGGCAGCCTGTAGCTTAGGGAGTCCCATTCCGTAAGGATTTCTTACCCTGCTTTGTCTTTATAGAAAACCAGGCTACTTACCTGTTGTAGGGACTCTCCATGGACAGCAAGATACAAGTCCTCACATACCCAGCCACCTCCCCAAGGAGTTATATTCTACTCTAAACTTTATTAACAGACAGGTTGATCCATGCAACTGCAATAGGCAGGAAGTGGCATACCTACATGCTGAGGCTTCATAAAAAGGAGAGAGAGCAGCTTTTAAAGTAGAAAGTGGGGAAAGGCTGACAGTCACTCAAGCGCATGGTTCAGGATAAGGTATCTTTCAAAGATATCACCAAAACAGGGAAGATAGGGTATACCGATAGGTTGCAAAAGAGACCGTAGTAGATCAGGTGTCCTAAAATAAAAATCAGAGAAGAGATTGCAAATTAATACTGTCAAGTACTGAGCATGATGTAAATAGGAATAACAAACATAGTTTGAAATGTCTATATGCGAATGCCAGACGTCCAAGAAATAAGATGGTAGAGTTTGAATATATTGCACTAAATGAAAAATTAGATATAATAGGCATCTGTGAGACCTGGTGGAAGGAGGATAACCAGTGGGACACTGTCATTCCAGGGTACAAATTATATCATAGTGATAGGGTGGATCGAATTGGTGGAGGGGTAGCATTGAATGTTAAGGAGAGCCTTGCATCAAATAGATTGAAAATTCTGCAGGAAACAAAACATATCTTGGAATCCCTATAGATTGAAATTCCATGTGTAAAGGGGAAAAGGATAGTGATAGGAGTGTAGTACCATCTGCCTGGCCAGGATGAACAGATGGATGTAGAAATTAGGGAAGCAAACAAACTGGGCAACACTATAATAATGGATGATTTCAATTACCCTGATATTGACTGGGTAAATGTAACATCGGGGCATTCTAGGGAGGTAAAATTCCTTGATACAATCAAGAACTGCTTTATGGAGCAGCTGGTACAGGAGCCAATCAGAGAAGGAAGTATTCTAGACCTAGTCCTTAGTGGCGCGCATGATCTGGTGTGGGAGGTAATGGTGCTGGGGCCACTTGATAACAGTGATCATAATATGATCAAATTTTATACTAGCTTTGAAGTAAGTACGTTAGCATTTAACTTTAAAAAAGGAGACTATGATAAAATGAGAAGAACGGTGAAAAAAAAACTTAGAGGAGTGGCTTCGAGGGCCAAACATTTACATCAGGCGTGGATGCTGTTCAAAAATACCATCCTGGAAGCCCAGGCCAAATATATTCCGCATATTAAAAAAGGAGGACGGAAGACCAAATGACAGCCGGCATGGTTAAAAAGTGAGGTGAAGGAAGCTATTAGAGCTAAAAGAAAATCCTTCAAAAAATGGAAGAAGGAACCGACTGAAAATAGTAAGAAATAGCATAAGGAATGTCAAGTCAAATGCAAAGCGCTGATAAGGAAGACAAAGAGGGACTTTGAAAAGATTGCACTGGAGGCAAAAACATAGTACATGTTTTTTTTAGGTATATTAAAAGCAGGAAGCCGGCAAAAGAATTGGTTGGACCGCTAGATAACCGAGGGGTAAAAGGGGCAATCGGGGAAGACAAAGCCGTAGCAGAGAGATTAAATGAATTCTTTGCTTCGGTCTTCACTGAGGAAGATTTGGGAGATATACCGGTGCCAGAAATGGTATTCAAAGCTGATGACTCGGAGAAACTGAATGAAATCTCTATAGACTTAGAGGATGTAATGGGGCAATTTGACAAATTGAAGAGTAACAAATCTCCTGGACCGGATAGTATTCATCCCAGAGTATTGATAGAACTGAAAAATGAACTTGTGGAACTATTGTTAGTAGTATGTAATTTATCCTTAAAATCAATCGTGGTACCGGAAGATTGGAGGGTGGCCAATGTAATGCCAATTTTTTAAAAAGGTTCCAGGGGAGATCCGGGAAATTATAGACCGATGAGTCTTACGTCAGTGCTGGGCAAAATGGTAGAGACTATTATAAAGAACAAAATTACAGAGCATATTCAAAAGCATGGATTAATGAGACAAAGCCAACATGGATTTAGTGAAGGGAAATCTTGCCTCACCAATCTATTACATTTCTTTGAAGGGGTGAACAAACGTGGATAAAGTTGAGTTAGTTGATATTGTGTGTCTGGATTTTCAGAAAGTGTTTGACAAAGTACCTCATGAAAGACTCCAGAAGAAATTGGAGAGTCATGGGATGGGAGGTAGTGTCCTATTGTAGATTAAAAACTGGTTAAAATAGAAAACAGAGTAGGATTAAATAGTCAGTATTCTCAATGGAGAAGTGTAGTTAGTGGGGTTCCCCTGGGGTCTGTGCTGGGACTGCTGCTTTTTAACATATTTATAAATGACCTAGGGATGGGCGATCAGTGATGATGGGGAAAAAAGACAATACTTAAGTTGTGGCTCCAGGAAGATAAACCATCAATTCAGCTGTGGAGAGCACACATGATTTCACTAAGCGCCATGGAAAGAAAAGATGTGTTGGATCTAGCCACACCGAAAGGTGAAAAATATCTCCAATGCTGGATGCCCTTTTTGAATACATTGACACCACGAGCACGCAGTAGAGTCTTAAACGGCTAAATAAGCTACATGTAGAACCTGGTAAAGAAGGGAGGAGGGGGGGAGGGATGGGAGGGGAAGAAGGTAGAAAGGGAAGGGAGGGGAAGAGAGACTGTAGAAAGGGAGGAAAGGGGTGGAATGAAAATGTATGCTGACTAACACACAATCGCATAGAGTTTAAGAAGTGTGAAAAGTTGAATTGGATGTTACATAGAGTGAAGTATGCAATTTTGACTTGTAAACCTGTTATAGTCATGAATAAAAATTTATTTAAAAAATGACTTAGAGATGGGAGTAACTAGTGAGGTAATTAAATTTGCTGATGACACAAAGTTAATCAAAGTAGTTAAATTGTGAGAGGATTGTGAAAAATTACAGGAGGACCTTACGAGACTGGGCGTCTAAATGGCAGATGACGTTTAATGTGAGGAATTGCAAAGTGATGCGTGTGGGAAAGAGGAATCTGAATTATAGCTACGTCATGCAAGGTTCCACGTTAGGAGTCACCGACCAAGAAAGGGATCTAGGTGTCATCGATGATACGTTAAAACCTTCTGCTCAGTGTGCTACAGAGGCTAAGAAAGCAAATAGAATGTTAGGTATTATTAGGAAAGGAATGGAAAACAAAAATGAGGACGTTATAATGCCTTTGTATCGGTCCATGGTGCGACCGCACCTTGAGTATTGTGTTCAGTTCTGGTCGCTGCATCTCAAAAAAGATATAGTGGAATTAGAAAAGGTGCAGAGAAGGGCGACAAAAATGATAAAGGGGATGGGACAACTTCCCTGTGAGGAAAGGCTAAAGTAGCTGGGGCTCTTCAGCTTGGAGAAAAGATGGCTGAAGGGAGATATGATAGAGGTCTATAAAATAATGAGTGGAGTAGAACAGGTAGACATGAAGCGTCTGTTTACGCTTTTCAAAAATACTAGGACTAGGGGGCATGCGATGAATCTACAAAGTAGTAAATTTAAAACGAAACTGAGAAACATTTTCTTCACTCAACGTGTAATTAAACTCTGGAATTCATTGCCAGAGAATGTGGTAAAGGCGGTTAGCTTAGCAGAGTTTTAAAAAGGTTTGGACGGCTTCCTAGAGGAAAAGTCCATAAACCATTATTAAATTGGACTTGGGTGAAAATATTTCTGGGATACGCAGCATAAAACGTTTTGTACTTTTTTTTTTTTTTTTGTAATCTTGCCAGGTATTTGTGACCTGGAATGGCCACTGTTGGAAACAGGATGCTGGGCTTGATGGATCTTTGGTCTGTCCCAGTATGGCAATACTTATGTACTTATGTTCATTCATTGAAGCTGGTATAGTTTCCTGGGCAGGGCTCCTTTGGTTATGTCACCCATGTTGTAAGCACTTGAATCTGGCTGACCATAGGGAACACATGCTACAGGCAAGTAAATTGTTTTGTTTTTATCCTTTTATTTAAAGGCAGTTGATAGCTAGAGATTCCCACTTGGGAGAACTGTTTTTGTTCTTGTCTTCAGAGAAAGCAAAGTTGCCTGCCTGTAACAGGTGTTAACTGAGAACAGTAGGATTAACAAACCTCACAAAACCCACCTGCTTCCCTTAAAATTGAACTTCTCTGAATAGTAACTTTGTATGGAACTGAAGTGGCCCTGTGCAATGATACTGATGCCAGAACTCTTGTACATGCTTAGTAGAGCATTATGGAAAGATCTTGGCCTTTTACATTCTCTAGCCCTGAGCTCCCTGGGATGTCTCCAAGGGACACCTGTTACAGGTAAGCAACCTTTCTTTATTGATCATATCAGCTGCTATATATTTTAACATATTTAGGGCCCCATTTACTATGGTGCATTAGTGTTTTGGTATGCCTATACTTAGCGTTTGTGCTAACCATGTAGGCGCCTATAGGGATACTGTAGGCATGTACATGGTTAACGCTTGTTAAAAACATTAACGCACCTATAACGTTGCTTAGTAAACAGGGCCCTTGGCTACATGAATTGACATTTATTGTGGTAATTCATTTTTTTCCTTTAGTGCTAGAAAAGTACTCGTGTCTTTATTATCCTGACTTCAGTGGCAAGCTGTACTTGAGTCAACAGGTATAGATTAAGGGGCCCTTTTACCAAACTGGTAAGTGGGCTTAGCTCACCCTTAAATGGGTCATTCCCACATGCTAAGGCCATTTCTTATCCGCTGGAGAAAAATGGACAATTTTTCCATTTTTGCTTATTAATGGCCACATGCTAATTTTCCTGTTAGCTCATATGCCCCTACCACCATCCATTATGTAGATGATAAGGGCTTATGCGCTAAACCTGTGTTAATCGGTTAGCACGTAGCAATGCCCACATATTAAACAATTAGCACAGAATATGCCCACTGTCTGCCCCAGACCTGCCCCAGTGCTAAAAATTAAATTTTCTTTTTTAGTGCAGGTGTAGTGTGCGAAAATTCCAAAATTTACCATGGGATGCCTCAGCACATCTTTAGGTAAGCTTTTGTTTGGTATGGTAAGAATGTGTTAGTGTTTACTGTGGCTTTGTAAAAGGGGCCCTAAAACTTTTCAAGCACTGAAAGGGGAGAAGCTGTGATCTTATGTTACCACAACTACACCATAACCCTTGATGCAGACTGTGAAAATTCATGTAATTATAATTGGCAGTACGGCAGAATTTCTTGTTTATTATTTTGCACAGTATTAAATGAAAAATTGGTCCATGGATTGAATAATTTGGATATTGATGGAAAGTATATCAAAACTGTGACAGATCAATTCTTTAAATGAAGACTTGCATGTTAAATGTGAAAATTACAATATGTTATATATATATATATATATATATATATATATATATATATATTGAAAGTGACTACCCGTTCAACTCCACTCATTATTTTATAGACCTCTATCATATCTCCCCACAGCCGCCTTTTCTCCAAGCTGAAGAGCCCTATCCGCATTAGCCTTTCCTGATAGGGAAGTCGTCCCATCCCCTTTATCAATTTCGTCGCCCTTCTCTGCACCTTTTCTAATTCCACTATATCTTTTTAAAGATGCGGCGACCAGAATTGAACACAGTATTTGAGGTGCAGTCGCACTATGGAGCGATACAAAGGCATTATGTTTAAATCTGTTTATTGGCAAAAAAAAAAAACTTCAAAAGCATGTACATGTAATTCTGACGAAACATCTCACCCAACATGGGTCACAACTATCCATCAGTTTTTGAAACTATCCATCACCTTTTGAAAAAGTGAACATATCTGAATGAAAGTGGATAGAACTAAAGGGAAGATTCTGATTGTCAGGTTACTGATGTTTGGGAGACTCCATAGTTTTATGCCATAAGAAAGTCAATATATTAATAGACAAGAAAAGAGTTTTTGGTAAGAACTTGACGCCTATTTGCTTTCAGGAGGTTTAGCAAAAATCTGAACATGTACATAATTTTCCAAAAAAAAAAACCCCCAAAGCACAGGATCGTAACAAATACTCCTGGGGGAGTTCTCTACAACTGCACAAACAAAATTTGAGCAGAATTCTACATGCCCATAAGAAATGCAGAATTCTGCAAATCCAGCATTGGGTTTCTCTCCCCCCTCTGAGGTTATGCGGCAGAAGGAGGAGGACGTCAACTGCTACAAATTGGGTCACTTGCACATTTTCCGCTGGCTTAGATCAGCTTGCTCATGTGAACTGTAGGGCTATAGGGAGGCCTGTGTGGGTCATAGAAACAATTGGGTATAAGCCGGCAGAAGAGGAGGAACTGACTCAAGTGCAGTGGTTCACATTCTCCATTTCTTGCTGTGCTGATCCCTGCAGTGGAGGAAGAGAGAGCAGCTGATGTCTACTAAATGTGCCATGGGAAAGATTAGGGGGGCAGATGGGGGGCCACATCAAGGTGAATGTGTCCTGGGGAGGGGGGCAGAGCAATGTGAATTTGCCATCATTGCCATGGGGGGAGGGGAGCAGAGCAAGGTGAATGTGCCAGAAGATGGTGGAAGGAGGGCAGGGCAAGGTTTATGTGTCAGTGGGGAGGGGGGGCAGAGCAAGGTAAATGGATAATGGTTAAATGTGCTATTGTTATAGGGAGGATGGGGGCAGGGCAAGGTGAGAGTGTGTCATGGGAAGGGTGGGAGGAGAGGACAGAGCAAGGTGAGAGTATCACAAAAGGGTGGGGGGAAGCAGAGCAATAGCATAAGGTGAGAGTGTGCCCTGGAGATTGGGGGGGGGGGGGGGAGGTAGTGAAAATTGAGAGTGTACCATGGGGGTGGGAAAGGCAACAGAGAAATATATTGTGCCATGGGGATGGGGGCAGGGGTAGGGGAAGAACAAACAGAATTAGGGGTCTTTCTGGAAGTTAGAGAGAGAACTGCAGTTGGAGTGACATGGAACTGGGGAGGCTGGAGCCTGAGAGGGGATAAAGCAGGAGGGAATTTCAGGCCTTAGGATGGGAAAATTCTGTGCAAAAACACTAGAAATAAACATTGCAGAATTTTAAAATACTGTGTACAGCATTTTCAATAATTGTGTGCAGAATTCCCCCAGGAATATTATTTGCTGGCATGCACAGGAGAAGCAGCAATTAAAAGAAATACATTTGGAAAAAGAGCAGCATCACTTGACAGCTTCTATGTGCAAGAGCCAGGGATTAGAGTGTCTGGGCTGATTTTCACAGCTTCCATGTATAAGTGCTGGCAACTATACATACAAGAACTGTATTCCAGGAAATTATAAGTGTAGCAAATTAAGGAGTGAAACTCCCCCTTTGAATCTGTGCATACTGGCGCATTTACATGTGTATGTCACTCACTTCAAGGCCCTGGTCTAAATCAGCACTTATGTGTCTTGAAGGAAATGTAAAAGCTAATGTGGGAAATGTTTTAAAATATGGTATATGTGTATTCCCCATTGTAAAATAAGAATTATCCCCGGGATGCTATATAACGTGAACGAAATTATGTGTATGTCACACATCAAGCAGTGGTGTTCCTTGGTCAGCTGCCAACCAGGGCAGTTCGCCGCTGTGCACCCCCCCCCCCCGGGTGCAGCATCCCCCACCCCGGTGCATCACCTCCAAACTCCCCCCCCCCCCCCGAGTGCACTGCTACCTCCTGGGGTGCAGGGAGCAGCTGCGTGGCTGTTGGCTCCACCTTGCGCCCCATTAAACTAGCTCCAGGTTTACAATAAAATATTTTTCCATAACTTTATTGAAGGGCGTGCCTATTTTAGGGATGTTGATGGCAAACCTGAATTGAATTGAACAGTTGGTTGGAAAGCCATGCTTTGCTGTTCTGCATCTCAGACATGATACAAGCTGAAGCGAAAGTTCAGTATTAAGCTTTCTCTTTCTTTAGTTTACACTTACCAGCCTGTTAGTGCTCATTTTGGAGGTGTCTTATTAAAATAGTATTTATAATTATGTATAAGCTGTCTGTTTTCTGTATTAAATACACCCTCTGCTTGTTTGCCAGGATTTCAGGAAATAGCAGAGGCACTACTTTGTCATGAAATTGTTTTGAAAGCTCAGGGAAATCAATTTAAGACTGGAAGTTTTGCTCTTATTTTCCAAAGGAGGAGCAGTAATCGTTTGATATTTGGAAAAAAGTCATGTGATAGCTGGATTTTATAATGACAGAATGTTTGTAGATTGTTTGTTTAATTACTGTATGATTTCTTTGAAATGAGTATTATGTCATTCTTACAGGATCTCAACAGGGACAAACTGCAGAATGTTTTAGTTTTTGCGAGGACATGCAAGATAAACAGCTGCACAAATGAGTGATGTCTTTCAGTGGTACAGACCTGGTATCGCAGAGAATTCTGAGAAACCTTTTCTGGGAGACATTGAATTTCCAATGCATTTCACCATACGGAACCCCCTTGCTCATTTTGGGCTACATTCAATAAATGGTGCTCAAAAATCAGCGCTCAATGCTACTCTATAATGGATGCTCAAAGATGAGCACTCATTACAGAATAGCATTGAATGCCAATTTTGGACGCCAGGACTTGCCTGAGGAAACCAGGTGTAATTCCTGGCACCCAATTTGGGCATGCATCCCCGGTATTCTATTGTAGGAATGCTCTTGACTTGCCTGTGCATCTTCCATGGCCACGCCCCTTTTGAGTTGCATGCTATGGGATTTGGGCACACATTGTTATAAAATAGTGTGTAGTAAGATGGGCATCCAAGTTCAAATTGGTGCCAGTTAGCTCCTAATTATTGGCACTAATTGGCTCATTAACCGATTTAGTAGGGCACACATTTTTGATGCCCAATTTTGGGTGCCATGTATAGAATCTGGGTTTGTTTTTTTTGGCCTTTACTGTTCTTCAGAGAAAAATTTCCCATAAACAAGTTTCTTCGTTTGACTGTTTCTTCCTCTTCATACCCAGTTGTTCCCTTTAGTTTTTTGTAACATTCTCCATTCTATTTTTGGCATGGTTAATTGGCCTCACATTGTTTTTAAAATTCCCTTGTTGGGGTCTACTTTGTGGCTCTGACCAGCTTTTTTTTTCCAACAAGATTTATCAATTTTATATTTCCTTACAATGGTATAAAAAGTTTAGTAGTTTCAAATGTTGCCCTCACTGCAATTTCAAGGTGTTCAATTATCCTATATAATAAAAAGCACCTCCAACGTTCTGAAGCTGACTCCGTGAAAGTGAAGCCTTGACGCATTCGTGCTCCTGCTGTATCCATCTTCTGAATTGATGTCACATACTTCCGGGTTTGTCACAAACAGCAGTGACCAATCACTGGAAGGGAACGATGCAGAGTTACCAGGCCACGGAACGCGACGTCACACGCATGAGGGTGTCGTCATCCCTCCCTTCCTTCCAGTTCCAGGCCCCCTCCCTCCAAATTTTAGAAGTAATCTTCACTTACCAAGTCGGGTTTACGGCGGCCGGCAGCAGCAGCAGCAGTAAAAGGCGTGCAGGCTCGGCCCTTCTCTCTCTCTCAGGTCTGGTCCCACCCTTGCGGAAACAGGAAATGAGGGCGGGACTAGAGCTGAAAGAGAGAGAAGGGTCGAGCCTGCATGCCTTTTACCGCTGCTGACGGCCGCCGTAACCCCAACTTGGTAAGTTATCAGTCTTGCCACTGGTGCAGAAACCCTAGTAGCGCTTTAGAAATGTTAAGTAGTAGTAGTAAACCTTTTCCACTTGACCTCCCAAACTTCTTCATCAGGAAGTGAAGTTTATCAGTTCTGGGTCTCAGCCGTGGTGGTCTGCAGAAGTGCAGACCACTGCCATTAATATTTCCTGCTCATTTACTCCAGAAGACTTGTCTTTCTCTACAGTAAGATGTATTATGGTCATTGTAAACTCTACAAACCTTTGAAGGCTTTTGACATGGCTTCTCATTCAGTTCTCCTCAGGAACAGTTGTAACATGAACTTTACAGAATGGAATGGGGGAGTAGAATGTACCTCACTTAAAACCTGTTTCTAAGATTGCTGTTTAGCATGGGACAGTGGATAGAGTTGAATTTTTGGAAGATTCTCCTAGCGTTTTGAATACGCCTTCACAAGTGCAGACCTTTGTAACTATCTCAGAGCTGGGGACGGAAACAGGGACTCCAGTTTGGTAATGCAGAGAGCCCACCAGAGAAAGTCCTTCCTCTGAGATTTGAGCCAATCCTACAGTTTAAAGTTTCCTTATTTCTTGATATGCTGCCAAAAGGTACTTTCTGAACTTCAATGACGAGAATTACAAAGATTTTAAATATTTTATTAAGCATAGATTCCATGTGAAAAAGCTATTCTTGTTGGAAAATAAATGTTAAATTTGAGAAAATGCTCAAGTTAAAAATTAACTAATTGTGCTGTCAAACCTACATAAAACAAGCCAATTTTGTAACAGCATTTCTGTGCACATTGTTTGAATATCCAATTTGCAGCATTCCATTCTGTAATTCAAAGTGCTGCTGTAAGGTACATTAGCATTCATACCTACAGCACATGTATTTTCAGGGAGAGGGGAGGGGAGATTCAAAATATGTGTATCTTCCAAGTATGCCTTCAAAATGCTTCTTTTCTATTTGGTCGTTTTCAAAGGTATTTCTTTGCATAAAACACAGCTCTTTTTGCACTTTGATGGGGCTTTAGCAAATTTTCCCAACACAAACATAACGGGTGTTCCCAGGGGTGGGATTAGGATGGAGAGAACACCCACATGCATACTTTCAGTTATCCAAAAGCATGCATGCAAGTTTTTTATGGATAAAATATTCACATAAATATTTGGTGCAGACTTGTGCATGTACTTTCCCCATGTCAGTCTTAAAGGAAACCTCTCCTTTTGAAATGTTATTGTAAAATCTATGGTTAAAAAGCCTCCCACAGACTTTACACAGGTATTCTTTGTTGATAGTTGTTCCCTATTGACATAACAAAATTTCCCTGCCTAAAACAATGTTTTACATGGAAAAATAACCTTTTATAAAATTGACCAAACTATACTGGATCAATATTCAAAAGGGTTTGCCTGTCCAGTTAAAACCTGCTGAGCTAGCTAGCTGCTGATATTCAGCAGCACTTAACTGGGTAGTGCAGGTGAATATCACCACAAGTAGGCCTTCTAACCAGCTGGGCTAGGAGTGGGCCAGGGGGGTGGAGTTAGGGCAGAACACCAACTTAGCTGCTTAGCGGTGATATATTCAGTTGGCTAACTGGCTAAGTAAGCGCATAGAGTTAACACAGCAAAACTGCTGTCCTAACTGTGGGGTCCTTTTACAAAGGCACACTAGTGTTTTTAGTGTGCGCTAAAATGAAATGTGCGCTAAATGCTAGAGAGGCCCATATATTGATTAGAGAACCATGTTTGAAATCCAGAGGTGGCCGGTTCAAATCCCACTGCTGCTCCTTGTGATCTTGGGCAAGTCACTTAACCCTCCATCGCCTCAGGTACAAACTCAGATTGCGAGCCCTCCTGGGACAGGGAAATACCCAATGTACCTGAATGTAACTCACCTTGGGCTACTACTGAAAAAGGTGTGAGCAAAATCCAAATAAAAATAAATATTTCTATGGGCGTCTCTAGAGTTTAGCGCACCTTTGTAAAAGATCCCCTTTAGGCACCGAGTTATCTGCATACCAATCTGAATGGTTAATTTCTGGGTCAGCAGACATACCTGAACACTTAATGCAAGGAGCTTTGCATGTCCTGTTATTAAATATCCAAAGTTAGGCTAGCCCACGGCTTGAAGTGGCTTACGAGCTGCCTACCACTGTGCACTAAATACTGTCCCATATATGCTTAGAAATATGCACATATGTCTAGTATGCTTATTAGCTTTTATCCAGCCTGTGTAGAGGCATTCCTGAGGGTAGGATTTAAAATATATTCATATACTTTATAAAATATGTACATATTGAGTAAAAGCCAGAAATTTGGAATACTAAATAGCTAGTGTAAACTTGTACATGTAGTTTGTTTCTGCGAAGTAACTTTCAATGAGACAGCATCCCCCGGATTCTATATAGTGTGCCTAGAGATCTGTGCTGAAATCAGTGTGGATTCTATAACAATGTGCAAAACTTAATTGGCTTAACAAGTTAATCAGGGTTGATAACAGCTCATAACAAGCAGTAATGAGCACTAACTGGCACTGATTAGAATTTACACGCTAAGCGTATTCTGTAACCGAAGTGCACCGAACATCTAAATGTGCACAGGCAAAAAGGAGTGGAGAAATGGGTGTTCCATGGGCATTCTGAAATTTACATGTGTAGTTATATAATATGGCCCAATGTGCGTAAATCTAAGCACCAGGATTTATGCCACATTTTCGTGGGTGTAAATGGATGTGCATAGTTTTAGGCACTGAGATATCAACTAAGCATATTCTATAATCGGCACCTACATCTAGGCGCCGGTTATAAAATGAGTGGCCTAGTGGTTAGGGTGGTGGACTCTGGTCCTGGGGAACTGAGTTCGATTCCCACTTCAGGCACAGGCAGCTCCTTGTGACTCTGGGCAAGTCACTTAACCCTCCATTGCCCCAGGTACAAATAAGTACCTGTATATGTAAGCCACATTGAGCCTGCCATGAGTGGGAAAGCACGGGGTACAAATGTAACAAAAAAAAAATGCTTAGTCAGCACTAATTTCAGCGCTAATTTTTTTTAGGCACCATATATAGAATCTCCTCCTATATGCATACTTTTCACTAGGAAATTGGTGTAGCTTATTTGCATACCTACCATACAAGTTAGGTGGCCTGTTCTAAAATAACCCTCCGCCGACTTGGGTTGGGTATCATGCAAAACACAGTATAGCAGGATAGGATGTTACCATTTTCCTTTGTGTCTCTTCCAGACTTTTCTTTTGAATCCCTCATTGCCTAGTCGTGAGATGATTGTTCTAAAATTTAGATTTAAAAATATTATTTTTGAATTGATCCTATGCATGCTCTGTTACTGTATCAACATTTCATAAGATTTTTTTGTTGGAATATCTGAATTTTTAAAAATTAAAAATAAAATTAACCTCCCTGTGACCAAAAGTGAGGGGTATTTTCAAAGTTGCTAAAAATCCACCTGCCAGGATATAGTTGACGTAGGGGTATGATTACTAAGGTGCGTTAGCATTTTTAACGTGCCTTTAAAGTTAAGGCGCATTAAATGCTAACGCGCCTATACATTTCTATGAGCACATTAGCGTTTAATGCGCGTCCAACATTTACGTGCGTTCAAAACTCTAATGTGCCTATAGCGTACCTTAGTAAACATAGGCCTTAGGCAGATTAATGCTCTTGTTACCTATATAAGACATCTCAGCCTATGAAAATTTACTCTTATAAAGATTGCACTTTAAATTCTGTATATTTTATATCACAGTATATCTTTGTTTTTGTTTTTTGACACATAAATTAATCGCTCTGAAGTAGTCAGATGATCAAACAATCCTGCTGTGCATTTAAGGCAAGTGATCTTTTGGGTTTACGAATAAGCCTATAACCAGAGCAACTGAAACCATAGCAGAAACAAAGGTCCTCAAGAGTGTGTGCGTGACCATGTCGGTATCTTCTAGAAGCAATGTCAAAGGTCAGTCACATCTGTTAGAGTTCATGTTTCAGCACCGCTTGTTTTTCAAGGCATTCAGTATTTTTTGGTTCTTAGTCTTGAAACTCATGACAAAGTTGTTGGGTAGAACTTTAGCTCGGCCATCATCATCAACCTGGCCCATAATGATATAATTCAAACCTGCAGCAAGGAACATAAGAGAGGGAAGTCTTTAGAAAGATCTGTCGGCACAGTGAGTTAACATGTTCATCCTATTTGTAAGAATATAAAAATATTTTGAATGAATTAACTCAGTTTGGCATTACAAATTGGTTTAACATAAAAACCCTGGTTTGGTGGGTTGAAAGTATTGTGTTTAATATAGCAGGTTTCTCAAAATGTTGTTTTGCTGCTGCATTTGAATTTATTCTTCAACCTTTCTTCTGTGGTTTCTGAGCATTCCCACTTTATCTAACACTTCACCCCCACCTGCTGTTTAGCCCTACCATCTCAGGAACAGTCAGACAGCAACCCCTTTTGGACTCAAGTACTGATGCACCCCAACTCTTAACCTTAGACCTTCCCTACCCATGCTTGGAATAAATAGTGTGCAACTTATATTTAGAGGCATGTTCCTGTTAAGAACATAAGTATTGCCATAGTGGTACAGACTGAAGGTCCATCAAGTCCAGTATCATGGTTCCAAAAGCTGCCAATCCAGGTCACAAGAACCTGGCAAGATCTCAGAACAGTAAAAAAAAAAAACAGATTTTATGCTGCTTATCCTAGAATATGCACTGGATTTTCCCAAGTCCATCTTAGTAATAGCTTATGGACTTTTTTTTAGGAAATTAGCCAACCCTTTTCAAACCCTGCTAACTGCTTTTACCTCATTCTCTGACAACAAATTCCAGAGTTTAATTACTAGTTGAATGAAGAAATACGCTCTCTGATTTGTTTTAAATTTACTACTTAGTAGCTTCTTTGCGTGCCCTCTAGTCCTAGTATTTTTGGAAAGAGTAAACAAGCGATTCACATATATCTGTTCCACTCCACTCAGTATATATCTCTATCATATCTCCCCTCAGCTGTCTCTTCTCCAAGCTGAAGAGCCCTAGCTGCTTTAGCCTTTCCTCATAGGGAAGTTGTTTCATCCCCTTTATCATTTTTGTTACCCTTCTCTGTACCAATTCCACTATATCTTTTTTGAGATGCGGTGACCAGAACTGCACACAGTATTCAAGGTGCAGTCACACCATGGTGTGATACAAAGACATAACATTCTCAGTTTTATTTTCCATTCAGTTAGATGTCTGCATGGTGTTATGATAATGATGAGCATGATATGACTTCCATTTACTTCATATTCAGAATCATAAGAGTAGCTAACTATAAGAAATTTTCCAAGGTTTTTTTTGTCTGAAGTAAAAATTAAGAATGGAAAAGAAGGAATTTTTCAACCTGCTATCTGAATTGTCAACACCATTGTACCCCACATTTTCCCAAAGTTGGGTGTGGGAATTGGCACCCAGCGCTATTCTATAAAGAGCACACATCCCAGAGCATCCTCTATAGAACAGTGAATCTGGCACTAATCATGAATTAATGCTTAACACAGTTTAGTAAAAGGGCCCCTTAATGTGCATTATTGCACTTTAATTCAAATTACTTAATTCAGTGAGGCCTATTTACTAGGTGGGAAATTCTATATATAGCACCTTATAACCACGTGGTTAGTGTGATTCTATAAACTACGCCTAAAGTAACATATAGTTTATAGAATATGCTCACATGCCATTCTGATGACTAAAATTTAGGCACACCCATTTAGGCATCACCTCTTCGAGCAAAGCTTCACTGGCTCCCCATCAAAGAAAGAATAAATTTTAAGATCAACACAATGACCCACAAGATCATCCACGGCGAATCCTCTGGCTACATGAATGACTTGATTGACCTCCCTGCTAGAAACAGATCTATTTCTTCATGAACTTATCTTAACCTACACCTTCCCAATTGTAGAGGAATTAAATACAAGACCTACTATGCATCCAGTTTCTTTCTCCTTTTTGGGCAGCCAGCTTTGGAACGCTATACCCAGACCAATCTGATTAATAAATGACTTCTTGCCCTTTAGAAAAATGCTGAAAGCTCATCTCTTTAAGCAAGCCTACCCAAATGCCCCAACCTAATCTCGCCAACTTCCACCCCCAATTCTGTTCTGACTTAAATACCAACCTCCCATCCTTCTCTTTCCATCTCTCCTTAATCTTATCCCTCCTTACCCCAAATTACACTATCCTATCCTGTCTACCCTCTTTTATCCTAGTCATATACAGTATTATCAAGCTCAACTTATCATACACTACTAAGCCCAACTTTACATTGTTTTACTACTGTTTTATTAAAATTCTATTAACTTTGTATTTCAAATTACTATGTAAGCCGCATTGAGCCTGCATTGTGTGGGAAAGCGCGGGGTACAAATGTAATAATAATAATAATAAAACCAAGCCTAAATACCTGCACCTAAGTTAGGCACAGATCAGGTGTATTTCATAATAGTGCATATAGTTTTCTGAAATGCCCACAACCCACCCATTCCATGCCCGTGGACATGCACCCTTTTCGACTGTGCCCATTAGAATTTACATGCACCACATTATAGAATACGTTAGGAAGTTGTGCGTGTTAATTCTAATTAAAACCAATTAGTGCCTCTAATTGGTTAAGTACCAATTGTCAGCAATGATTGGCTTGTTAATCAATTAAGTTGTGCACATAATTTGGCCATGTGGCCAAATTAGCGCGCACAGCTTAAGGCGCCATGTATACAATTTGGGGGGTAAGAGTGTGTATTACACAGCAACAAAACAAGCTGGTGCATTAACTTTAATAAACCTTGCTCATAATCAGATATGGAATCAATAATGATGTTTATTTTAACAAATGACTAAAACAAATATTTTTATTTTTACAAGAACATTATTGTAAATGTCTATACGGCATATTTTTCTGCAAATGAGTGAACATTCTTTATGAAACTGCCAGCTTCAGTTCCTCACTGCCTATTGTTTTTTAGCACTATTAATTTTCATTTTGCATACAGATAATAGTTTCTTACAGCAGCAAATCTTATTTCACTATTGAGTGCAAATATTCTTTCAGTATTTGAACTGAAAATATTGCATAGTCTTTTGGCTGGGCTTGTGTTAACTACAATTTAGGATATCAAAGATGGGTCAAAAAGCAACAAATTGCCTGTACTAATGTCTCTACAGTATCATAATGTATTTAAATTTCAGGCTGACTGGTAATATTAAAGTGAAACAATGACAAATTATAATGGAAAGTATTCTTCTATATATCTGTCTTATGTGAAGAATAAAGAAAGAAAACCCATTGGTCTTTATTTACTGGTGTTAATCAGAGCTGCCTAAGGCCCCCTTTTACAGAGCTGCGCTAGTGGCTGCCGTGCGGCAATGCCGACAGCCGCTAGCGTGGCTTTGTAAAAGGAGGCTTACTTTTCGGCAGACGTTCTGGGTACTGTACCTCTTTACTCACCTCGTCTGATGACAGGACACTTCTTACAAACAACAGTAATCTTAGCACTCATGTTCTTGCCCGCTTGCTGGACTGCCAGGTTTCCTTCCTTATAAATATTAATAATAGAAATTGTTGCATACAGGCTTCCTCCTCTGCTCAGCGTCGTGATAATAGTACCAGTTATCACTAGAAAACACATTTATTTTGATTAGGATAAAGAAAATGACAAGTGGTAGTGTATTTTTAGTAATGTACTTTTTTTCAGCAGTATTGCAGTTCTAGCAATTAAATAAATAAACACTTTCATTCAAGCCAATGCTCTGTGCCGCTTCCATTCGTTGCTGCCTCTATCAGATTTGGGAAGACAAATGTGGTTGTTTTGTTTTTGGCCTAGTGATTCCGCTTTCCAGGCCTGTCGGAATCAGTGTAGCAACAGTCCTGAGGCCTGGACCTATGCACCAGAGCTGCTTCATGGATATTAAATCTGGCTACTAGGTATCACACTCGGGAACATCGCAAGCCGCAAAAGCGCCCTGTGTACAGGCCTCCAAGCACTCTCATTGTGCTCTTGCCCCACCCACTTGTGTGACATCAGCAAAGGAAGCCAATGGCTTTCCTTCTGCCCTATGTGACTGTACTTGCCACATATAGCCAACTAAAACACTGATCATGCTTAACATGAACATAGCTCTTTCCTATCCACTAGTGACTGAACACTACCTTCACAGTATCCTGAGCCCAAATTGACTTGGAATGTGAAAGATCCAACTCAGATACTGCACTGGGGCCCTTCTGTAAGTTAATACATAGCCCTACCACAGACCTGACAGCCCTAAAAAATCAATTTTGATGATTTTTAAAAAGATCACTGTCTACTCAATGTTGCTAATATGGAGCTGCTTGGGCTGAAGCCAACCCCCCCCCCCCCCCCCCCCCCGCAATCATTCTCTGTACCCCTGCCTGCCTCCCTTCCTCCACTCCATCTGCCCCCCTCGTGATCACTCTTGGCACCCGCCCTCTACGCATGACCTGAAGGTTGTCCCTGGGCCTACCTTTGAATCTCCTGGGGGGGTTATTGTAATTTGTTAGATTTGAGCACATTAATATGCATTACAGATGTATTTGTTTCCATGAACTACAACCACTGAACATTGAAGGAACCTTTTCATTGATTTTGATATGGATGAATCACTACCCAGTGAAGAAGACCAAAATTACTATCAATGAGTGAATTCCTTCAAAAAGGCAGTAAATAAATCCTAACAAACAAACAAACACAATATGGCACATAAGTATAAGTGAGAGTGGGATGTTTGACCACGGAAATACAAATCCTGGAGACAAGAATCTTAAAAAGCTTGTTTATTGATGAAAAGACTCGATTTTACTGTACAGATGTTTCATGCAACATTAGCATTCTATGGGAATATTGTACATGCGAATATGTAATTATGTAAAAATCTTTTCAGTTTTCATGATAAGCTTACTGCTCGTAACTATACACATTATAGCATATCCTTCCAATATACTATTTCAATCATATGCTCTGTATGTTTAGTCCCTATTCTATTCATTATTTATATGTATTCTAGTGTACGCATTGTTCTTGCAATATTAGCACTTTATGAGAACATTGTATATGTGAACACATTTTTTGACGTTTAGCAAATGATGTTATTCCAACATTTTATCTTTTCATTTTATTTGTTTTTGTACCATATGTTATTGCTTACTGTGGTTTTTTATCATATATGTTTTATATTTTTTTTTACTTAATTTTTGTTTATTTGCATATGTATATTTTATAGACTCCTGATGCAGGCCTGACGGCCGAAACATAACAGTTGTGTTGAGTCTTTTCATCAATAAACAAGCTTTTTAAGATTCTTGTCTCCAGGATTTGTATTTCCGTGGTCAAACATCCCACTCTCACTTATACTTGTGTTTTCCTGTGGGGCGTTCGAGTTCTCTGAACATACAGGCTGACTAATCTTCATTTCAGCTTGCTGGGACTCATAACAGTGCTTGAATAGAGAGCAGATTAATTACAGTCCCTGTCCTTGTGCTGATATGGTTAAACCAAATATGTACTGAAATCTGATCAGAAAATGTGTGTTAAAAAAAATGTGGTCTATTTAAGAAAAAAATATATATATTATGCTAATATGATCTTTCTTCCAACTGTCATATCAGTTTTGTGTCAGGTAATTTGTGTCTCTAGGTAACAAGATTGACCAATTCTACTGTACAGCAAGGCTCAATGCTGTAGCAAATTGTATATTGATTTCAACTTCTTTTGCAGAGAAGCTGGTGGCATCCAGAACTAGCAGCTACAGTTTCTTCAAGCCACTCCAGTAATTATCTGGGGGAAGGGCAGCCTGTAGAGGGAGAGGGGAAAGGAAAATGGGACTTGATATACCACCTTTCTGAGGTTTTTGCAACTACATTCAAAGCGATTTACATATATTCAGGTACTTATTTTGTACCAGGGGCAATGGAGGGTTAAGTGACTTGCCCAGAGTCACAAGGAGCTGCAGTGGGAACTCAGTTCCCCAGGATCAAAGTCCACTTCATTAACCACTAGGCTACTCCTCCACTCCAAGGCTCTTTGTATGCCCAATGGGAGGGGGCATATAAAGTGAATTAGGGTCCACAAATGTATGCTTGCATACAGCCCAGTCTAATGTTATTCTGGCCCTATGTACTACCTAGATGTGTATTGTGAGAAGCTATTTTATATTTACAATGCCAAAACTATAAGTATCTGATACTTTCATGTAGGTTAGACAAGAAAGTCACTCTACCTAAGCTACATGCAAATAAAACATGTTGAATGGGAGTCTAGATACTATGGAGTCCTTTCACTAAGCTGTGTTAAAACACTAATGTGCAGTTAATGCAACAAAGATAGCCTAATGCACGACACGCTAAAGCATTGTAAATTAATTATGTGCTAATTTTTCCTAATTTTTTTTTTGGGGGGGGGTCAGGGGCAGAGAGTTGGTGTACCTGTGCTAACCAGTTAGCACATCCACATCAGTGCATGCTAACAGGTTAGTGTACAATTAATGTGGGAGTCCTTACCACCTCCTAAATAGGTGGTGGTAAGTGCTTACATGGGAACTTTTTAAAATGGCTGTATGCTAATGGTAGCATTAGGCACGGCCATTAATGAAAATAATTGGAAAAAGGGAAAATTAGGTTCTTACCGTGATAATTTTCTTTCCTTTAGTCATAGCAGATGCAGCCATTACAGATGGGTTGTGTCCATCAACCAGCAGAGGGAGATAGAGCGCACACTTTTTTCAGTGCCTCATACCAGCTTGCTCCACTGCCTCTCTTTCAGTAATTGAAACTTCCAAAGCAGCATGGCAAACCGCAATAGGAATAACATGAGCTTTCCTCACAGCGAACGATGGCCCTACAACAAAGGGCATTAACTCAGAATGGAGGGAATGAAACATCCTCCCGGAGGGCATAAACTCATCCTCCACTGAGACATAACTGGAGGGAATAAACTCATCCTTCCGGAGGGAATAAACTCATCCTCCAAAACATGAAACTGGAGGGAATTAAGTCATCCTCCTTTAATTGAACAAGAATCCTGAAGACTGTTTTCCGACTTTCTCCCAAGGATGGAATCTCCAGGAAACATAGAACCTGAAATAGATTTACAGCAGATAGCAATCAGACAGGGTGGAATCATGGCTGCATCTGCTATGACTAAAGGAAAGAAAATTATCACGGTAAGAACCTAATTTTCCCTTCCTTGTCATCAAGCAGATGCAGCCAATACAGATGGGATGTATCAAAGCAATCCCTAGATAGGGCGGGAACAAGCCACACCACGTGCCAGCACTTGCGCTCCAAAATGTGCGTCCCTCCTGGCAGCCACATCCAGCCAGTAATGTCGGGCAAAAGAGAGCTTAGAAGCCCATGTTGCTGCACTACAAATCTCTTGAAGAGAGAGTGCTCCAGTTTCAGCCCAAGAAGAGGAAATTCTTCTAGTGGAATGCGCCTTAAAGGCATCAGGCGGAGGCCGGCCGGCAAGCAAATAAGCTGAAAAGATAGATTCTTTAAGCCAGCGGGCAATAGTGGCTTTAGACGCTGGAGACCCTCTGCGAGGCCCTGATGATGATCAGAGGTCCTGAAAGAGTTAGTAACTTGCAGATACTGCAGCAGAGTCCTGCGCACATCCAACAGGTGCAATTGCCCAAAAAAGAGTCTGGAAACTCCTCCTCTACAAAGGAGGGCAAGAAAATAGGTTGGTTTAGGTGAAACGCTGAAACCACCTTAGGCAAGAAGGAAGGCACGGTCCGAACTGTGACCCCGGACTCTGAAAACTGCAGAAAAGGGTCTCTACAGGACAGCGCCTGGAGCTCTGACACCCGTCTCGCCGAAGTAATGGCCACTAAAAAGACGACCTTCAATGTCAAATCTTTCTCTGAAGCACGCCGAAGCGGTTCAAAGGGAGCACCCTGAAGTGCTTTCAGCACCCCAGGTTCCACGCTGGACAAGGTGCACGCACGGGAGGATGGAGCCGAAGTACCCCTCTAAGAAACCGTGCCACATCCGGATGAGCAGCTAAAGACACGCCTTCAACCTTGCCACGCAGGGAGGCCAACGCTGCCACTTGCACCCGCAGGGAATTATAGGCCAAGCCTTTTTGTACACCATCCTGCAAAAAGTCCAGAATCGGCGAGACAGGAGCCCGCAGGGGTGTGACCTCTTTGGAAGCACACCAGACTTCAAACTGGCGCCAAATCATGGCATAAGCCACGGAAGTGGAACGCTTGCGGGCTTGCAGGAGAGTGGTAATTACTTTATTGGAATAGCCTTTGTCTCTCAATTGCGCCCTCTCAATCGCCAGGCGATAAGACCAAATCGGCCGGCGTCCTCCATAGTCACCAGACCCTGTGACAACAGGTTGGGAACCAGAGGTAACTTAAAGGGATCCTCTACGAGCATCTGTCAGAGTTCCGCATACCAAGGCCTCCTGGGCCAATCTGGGGCAACGAGAACCACTTCTCCTGGATGCAGCCGAATCCGCAGGAGCACTCGCCCTATCAAGGGCCACGGAGGGAACACATACAGTAGGCCCGGAGGCCAGGGTTGAGCCAAGGCATCCAACCCCACCGAGCGAGGATCTCTCCGTCTGCTGAAGAAGCACGGGACTTTGGCATTGGTGCTTGTCGCCATTAGATCCATCACGGACTTGCCCTACTTGGCACATATCTGCAGGAATACTTTGTCTGCAAGTTCCCACTCCGCTGGATCGATCTGATGCCTGCTTAGATAATCGGCTTGCACTTTGCTCTGACCTGCAATGTGAGCTGCCGACAGAAACTGTAGATGCAGCTCGGCCCAGTGGCAAATTTGTTCGGCCTGCGCGGCTAGAGCTCTGCACTGAGTGCCGCCTTGTCAATTTATGTAGGCCACTGCTGTCGTGTTGTCCGACATCAATCTGACAGCCAATCCTTCCAGGGTCACTTGAAAGGCCAGAAGCGCCTGAAACACCACTTTCAACTCTAGGCGGTTGATGGACCACTACGACTCCTCGGGTGTCCATAGACCCTGGGCAAGCTTCCCCTTGCAATGTGCGCCCCAGCCTTTCAGGCTGGCATCTGTCACCACTAGGCACCAATCGGGGAGCGCCAGCAGCATTCCTCGCCGCAGCATGCTGTCTGAGAGCCACCACTCCATGCTGAGTCGGGCCGCAGGGAGCCAAGAGAGTCTGCATTGATAATCCTGAGATACTGGAGACCATCTTTGGAGTAGAGCATACTGTAGAGGTCTCAGGTGCGCTCTCGCCCAGGGCACCAGTTCCATGGTGGCCGTCATCGATCCAAGCAGCTGGACAATGTCCCAAGCTTGCGGGAGGGGCATCCTCAGGAGCAGACGGACCTGATTCTGAAGCTTGCACCGCCTTTGCTCGGGTAGGTACACATACCCCGAGGCTGTGTCGAACCTGGCCCCCAAATATTCTAGAGACTGCGAGGGGGTCAGGTGACTTTTGGCCAAATTGACGACCCAGCCCAGAGATTGAAGTACTGAGACCACTCTGGCTGTGACATGCTGACTCTCTGCAGCAGAGTTTGCTCGAATGAGCCAGTCGTCCAGGTACGGGTGAACCCGAATACCCTCTCGCCTTAGAAAGGCAGCTACTACCACCATAACCTTCGAAAAGGTGCGGGGAGCTGTGGCGAGGCCAAAAGGCAAGCCCCGGTACTGGAAATGCTTTTCCCATCACCGCAAACCTCAGAAATGTCTGGTGCAGGGGCCAAATTGGAATGTGCAAGTAAGCTTCTTTCAGGTCCAGAGACGTGAGAAACTCTCCTGGCTGTATCACCGCAATGACGGAGCGCAGGGTTTCCATGTGAAAATGCCGCACTCTCAGGAACTTGTTTAATTCTTTTAAGTCCAGAATAGGGCGAAAAGACCCTCCTTTTCGCGGCACCACAAAGTAGATGGAGTAGCGGCCGCAGCCGTGTTCGGCGGGAGGTACCGGGGACACGGCCCCTATCTGAATCAGACCTTGCAAAGTCTCCTCTACCGCCGCCCGTTAGCGGCAGAACCGCATCGGGACTCCACAAACACGTCTCTTACAGGGGCGTGGAATTCTATTCTGTAACTGTCTCTGATCAGGTCCAAGACCCACTGATCTGAGGAAATGTTGGCCCACTCCTCGGCAAAGAAGGAAAGACGTCCTCCGATGACAGGACTCGAGGAGAGGGCCGGTGCACCATCATTGAGAGGGTCGCCCCTGAACTCCAGGCCTTGAGCCAGCAGCTGCGGAACGTTTGTCCGAGCGAAAGGAGTTCCTCTGCTGAAAACGGGCACGAGAAGTGAACCCAGCAGAACGCCCCGGGTGGTACCTTCAAGCTTCACGGAAGCGAGGTCTGTAAGAGGAGTGGACCGCCGCATCCTTAGAGGAAGGCCGAGGCCTATCTTCGGGCAAGCGCTGGGGTTTAGCCTCACCCAGGCCCTTCACAATTTTCTCCAACTCCTCACCAAACAGGAGAAGGCCTTGAAAGGGCAACTTCACCAACCTTTGCTTAGAGGCCATGTCCGCCGCCCAATGCCGTAGCCAAAGAAGACGGCGAGCCGCCACTGCTACTGCCATGTGTTTAGCTGAAGCTCTGACAATATCATAAAGGGCGTCAGCAAGAAAGGACAAGGCCGACTCCATCCGCGGAGCCACATCTGAAAAGGGCTCCGCTCCATCACCGGCTGTTCCACTGCCTGTTGCAACCAAGCCAGGCAGGCTCTAGCAGCATAACACCTGCATGCAGACGCCCGAATAGTGAGACCTGCAAGTTCAAATGACCGTTTAAGTGCTGATTCCAGTCTACGGTCTTGAATATCCTTCAGGGCAACACCTCCTTCAACAGGGAGGGTAGTTCTCTTTGTCACAGCTGTGACTAGGGCATCCACTTTAGGCATAGCAAAGCGAGCCATATGCTCCTCACTCAGAGGGAATAATTGCCCCATAGCCCTGGAAACTTTCAACGGTCCCTCGGGGTCAGCCCATTGAGCCGAAATAAGCTCTTGGATGGAGTCATGCAAAGGAAAGGCTCGAGCAGACTTTTTGGTACTAGCCATCCTAGGATTCACAGAGGAGGCTGAGCCACTGTCAGGGTCCTCAACAGAGAGAGCCTGCAGGGTATCGGATATAAGCGCTGGCAGCTCATCACGGTGGAAAATCCTCACCGCGGAGGGATCGTCTAGATCCTGAGTCACTTCTGCACCAGACTCTGGCTCCTCAGACCATGAAGGCCTGCCAGAGTCCTCCGAATCCTCACAGCCCGACCATGGAGGGGAAAATGGAGGTGCAGCACTCTCTGAAGGGGAATGAGCCCATCTGCGTTTCATAATCTGCCAATTATCAGGGAATAACGCCTCAGAGGGCATACCCAGGCTAGAATCCACGGGGGGGGGGGGGGGGCATTAGAAGAGGCCCCTGCAGGGCTTTGTGGGAGAGCTCTTTTAAGCATGTATGCTTTATGCATTAATAAGACAAAATCAGGGGAGAAAAACTCACCCTGGGCACCCGGATCTCTGCCGAGGCTAGTAGCTCTCATATCAGCCTCACTCCGAGGCCTCCCCCCCGGGCTCAGGACTCTCCGTCTCAGCGGAGGTCGCGCCATGTGGTAAATTCAAAATGGCGTCCGCTGCCAGCTAAGAGCTTGAAGAATCGTCACTCGCCATGCTCGGGCCGGCTCTAACGTCTGTACAGCACGATTTACAGAGCCCTGCTGCTGATCTGCGCTTGCCACACTTGGAACAGCGCTTTACATTCTCTGCAGCCATCGCCAAAAACGGCGGTAAAATTCAAAATGGCGGTTCGCGCCAAAATCGCCCCGATCGCGGGCCCACCCCGGAGGAGTCAGAAAACACTCTTACCTCACTGGACCGAGTATCACAGCTCCGGTCCCACAGAAAAAGGCAAGGAAAAACCTCTGTTCCTTTTTTTTTTTTTAACGCTGTGAGGAAAGCAGAGGTAAATAGAACTCCGGAGGCTCAGGTGAGTGGGAAAGGCAGGGAAAGGGCGAACCTATGTGCCTTTAAAGTGAAGTTGCTATAGCCTCCAACACCCCGGCTAACAACTGGCAAGCCAGGAGCCACCTCCAGGCAGATTTTTGATGGAGCTCGAAGATGCTACAACCACTCTGCTAGGGGAGATAGAGATTACTGAAGGAGAGGCAGTGGAGCAAGCTGGTATGAGGCACTGAAAAAAGTGTGCTCTCTATCTCCCTCTGCTGGTTGATGGACACAACCCATCTGTAATGGCTGCATCTGCTTGATGACAAGGAAATGGGCATTTTTAAGGCTGTGGTAAAAATGGCCTTAGCGAGTGAGAAAGACCTGCGTAAAGACGCATTAAGCCATTTACCATAGCTTAGTAAAAGTACCCCTATGTTAATAAAGACTGACACCTTAGTATTCTGAAAAATATTAGAGCATGATTGTGATTAACAGTGGCCTTGATTGAAGGAAGATCACATTGGCATAAAATTATTTTTCGGAATGACTTAAGTACACAGAACTAGGGGTGGGCAATGATTAAACATTCTTCTGCAATTAAAAATTTTAATCATGGTATGCATCCATGCCCACCTACCCAGTCTCTCCCCCAGTTTCTCTCATGCCCCCCTTCCCAGCTTTCACCCAGATTCTCTCATGCCCCCCTCCCCAGTCTCATGCCCCCTCCCCATCCTCTCCCCTCATATTCTCTCATGCCTCTCCCCCAGATTCTTTCCCCACTCCCCACTTTTACCTCTACAACAGTGTTCCTTTTCTTCTTCCTCGATGCTCTTTGTCTTCCCCCCGCACGTCGGGCACTGCAGATACTTGAGCCATGTGGTGCAGGAAGTTGGGGAAGCCTTGCAGTTTCAAGTCCCACAAGACTTCCTCAACTTCTTGTACTGCGGCGGCTCTATCAGCAGGAGTACCATGGAAGGAGAAAAGGAGCCCTGCTGTAGGGGTGAGAGCGAGGAGTGCTTCAGGTTGGGTCGGCTCAGCTTTAAAAAAAATCTGGCCGCATTAAAATGCTCGACCTATGTTAAAATTCCAGTTTACTAAGGTGCGGTAGTGTTTTTAGGGAGCCTACACTTAGCGCACACGCTAACCATGTAGGCGCCTATAGGGATATTTTAGGCACATACATGGTTAGTGCACATACATGGTTAATGCGCATTAAAAATGTTAACGCGCCTATAACGCTGCTTAGTAAACAGGGCCCTTAATGTGTTAATGGCATTAATAACACGTTAATTGCCCACCCCTTACTCAAAGCCCACCTCTTCAATGTTGCTTTCGACACCTAACCTCTATACCTTTCAAGTAAACTAGACTGCCCCAATTTAATGACCCCTACTTAACTAACTGTATATTTGTCCTTTAGATTGTAAGCTCATTGAGCAGGGACTGTCTTTCTATGTTAAATTGTACAGCACTGCGTAACCCTAGTAGCGCTTTAGAAATGTTAAATAGTAGTAGTAGTAGACAGAACATATTAACAACATGCATATTATCTTTATTACTAATAATCACATTTCAAACATTCTCAACCTCTTCCTCCTGTTTCTATACAAAATAAATCCCCCAGTGACTGTAGGCAGGGCTTGAGTCAGCTCAATTAAGTATCATCACCCACAACTTTCAATGAGGCCAACTTTACACATTAATTTTTAAGAATGTTTTCATATTTAGTGGCTCCCAATCCTTTAAAAAAATATTTTACCTACAAACTGAATTATAAACTTCTGAGGAAAACATTTTATGTGACAAACGCATCACTGTAAGCTAAATATATTCAAACTTCGAGCTAGACAACATGGCATCATAGGGGCTGAATCAACACTTTCATTTAGCAATAGTTTGCCTTGTTTGGCCATTTTTGGGTTTAGATTTAGATAGTTTGTTTGTTTCTGATACATTTTGCTTCAAAACATCTGAAAGAATCTACAGAGTTACAGACACTGTGAGGCACAGATAGTATAGTATTAAAAAAAACCCTATTGAATATTAATGATTCTTTAGAATCAGATTCTCTGTGACTTCTCCAAGACTCTTAAGGACTTGTGGCTGTGTATTTAAAAAGGAAACTGGCCTTTTCTCTTACCGAAATTACTTGAACAGTAGTTGCTCTCTAGGGTTCCACTTCGTCTGCATTTCTGTTGGCACAAGGTAACTGTTGGTTTCAAGCCTTTTCAAAACAGCAAAATATTAGATTTAAAAACATGCAATATATTTTAAAGTTTCTTCAAATATGTGAGTTCTTGACACTTGCATCCTGATGTGCAAGGAAGCATATGACAAGTACAGAGGATTTTTAGCTGGAAGAAGAAAGTAACATCAGAGATTTGCTAAGGACAGAGAGATCCAAACCTCGTTTCACTCCTTGCATACTTGCAGTGGCGTTCCTAGGGTGGCTGACACCCGGGGCGGATCGCCAATGTGCCCCCCCCCCCGGGTGCAGCGCGACCCCCCCCCCCCGGCGAAACGACAGACACCCCCCAGGTGCATCTTTACTTGCTGGTAGGGTGTTGCGCGTCTGTCGGTAACGCTCGTTCCCTGCTCCCTCTGCCCCGGAACAGGAAGCAGACCGCCCCCCCCCCCCCTTGGTACGCCACTGCATGCTTGAATTGTAGTCCTTATTGCCATAAGAAAATCAGAACAAAAGATGCATGCATACAGTGGAAGGAATGGATTAAGATGTCTTGATGGAGCCATTTCACTACCCACTTCTGTGCAGAATGATTTTATTGCCAATTTGCTTCATTTCTTTGAAGGCGTCAATAAACATGTTGATAAAGGTGAGACGGTTAATGTACTGTATCTAGATTTTCAGAAAGCTTTTGACAAAGTCCCTCATGAGAGACGCCTGAGAAAATTAAAGAATCATAGGATAGGAGGCAATGTTCGCTTGTGGGTTAGGAATTAGTTATTGTACAGAGGGTAGGGTTAAATGGCCATTTTTCTCAATGGAGGAAGGTGAATAGTGGAGTGCTGCGGGGATCTGTACTGGGACCAGTGCTATTTAACATATTTATAAATTATCTAGAAATTGGAACGATGAGTGAGATGATTAAATTTGAAAATGACACAAAACTATTCAAAGGTGTTAAAAACCATATGGAGAGTGAAAAATTGCAGGGAGACTTTAGGAAAGTGGAAGACTGGGCATCAAAATGGCAGATGAAATTTAATGTGAACAAATACAAAGTGATGCACATTGGGAAGAATAATCCAAAATCACAATTACCTGATGCTAGGGTCCACCTTGGGAGTCAGCACCCAAGAAAAAGATTTAGGTGTCATGGTAGGGCAATACGCTGAAATCTTCTGCCCATTATGTGGCAGTGGCCAAACAAGCAAACAGGATGCTAGGAATTATTAGGAAAGGGATTGTAAATAAGACCAAGAATACTTTAATGCCTCTGTATTGCTCCATGGTGTGACCTCACCTTGAGTATTGGCATTCAGTTCTGGTCACCATATCTCAAAAAAGATATAGCGGAATTAGAAAAGGTTCTAAGAAGAGCGATCAAAATGATAAAGGGGATGGAACTCCTCCCACCTGAGGAAAGGCTAAAGAGGTTAGAGTTCTTCAGCTTGGAAAAGAGACGGCTGAGACAAGATATGATTGAGATTTACAAAATCCTGAGCAGTGTAGAACGAGTAGAAGTGAATTTTTTTTTAACTCTTTTAAAAAGTAAAAAGACTAGGGAACGCTCAATGAAGTTACATGGAAAGTCTTTTTTCACTCAGCAAATAGTTAAACTCTGGAACTTGTTGCCGGAGGTTGTGGTAACCAAGGAGGTTTAATAAGACAGGAGACAGCATGAGCCTATCTGGTCCATTATGTGGGCTGAAGCTTGCCGCCATATTAAGTGACCCAAAACATTTGCAGATGCTACTGAAAAACAATAGCAAGCTTGTGAGGTTTATATTGTTTTATTAAACCGCCTTGGTTTTGCATTCTTTCTGTTAGGAGGGGAGTTTTTGAGGAGTTTGTTTTGGGTTCATTATATCTGGGCATTTCATCTGCTTGAATTCAGGTTCTGCAGATTGTGCAAAATGAAGCTGCTACGCTGATTACTGGCATTTGTAAGTTCAGTCACATTATTCCCATCCTAAAAAGTTTGCACTGGCTTCCAATTTCTTATAGAAATTGTACGTTCCCTCTCGCACTTTGCGATCTGTCTCAGCCAAGCAATTGTGTGTTCCAAATGTTACAGCATACCATTATACAGAAACATAGAGTGTTTGCAATTTTTGCACCTTTTCTTTGACATGACTTGCCAGGATATTTGAGATACCGCACTAATATATCACAATTTCAGAAACTAGTAAAGACACATTGTTTCATGAGGGCTTATTCAGAAATATGAAAAGATGAAGTGAAGTATGACTTGCTTTTTCCTGCAATGCTGGTCTTTGACTGGATAGGATCTTTTTTTGTCTAATTTAAGCTTTTGATTTTTCTTGCATTTGTATTTTCTATAGATCAAATCAAAATCCCATGAATCTAGGATAGACTCAAGCCTGGACTCTATATAGGAACTCTCCAACCCTATGGGTCTCCTATCTTTAGAAGGGAAAAGGCCTCAAAGAGCTGTAGGATACACTATATCTATAGAGCTAAACAGATCAATTAGATCCTCTCTTCATCATCGGCCATAAAAAACCGATTAGCGTAGAACACGCTCATTCTTCACTCCTAGGCGTGTCACCTGTGCCAAAAAATAAAAAAAAATTTAGCGCATGGATATGACAAAATTACAACTGGATGCCAGTACGCCAGTTTTTTGCTGCAGTAATCAAGTGTTTGTGCCTACTGCCGCTTTGTGAAAGGGCTCCTTCCTCTGTTTGAAGACAGTATATTGTCATGAATTAGGGAAAGGGAAATGGGACTTGATATACTGCCTTTCTGTGGTATTTTGCAACTACATTCAAAGAAGTTTGCATATATAGAGGTACTTATTTTGTGCCTGGGGCAATGGAGGGTTAAGTAACTTGCCCGCAGTCACAAGGAGCTGCAGTGGGAATCGAACCCAGTTCCCCAGGGTCAAAGTCCACTGCACTAACCACTAGACTACTCCTCCACTAATATAATTCTTGGACTTCCAGAAAGATAGGTAAGTTGTGTTCTTACTACTAATAAAAATCAATAAACGTTCATTAAATCCTCATATTCTTTTAGATCAGCGAGAGTGGTCTTACCTTCTTGTGTTGTAATACATTATTCTCAGCATAAGCATATAGTCTCCTCTAAGTGCTCTGATAAATGTGCATGATAAGGAAATAAAGCTCTTTAGAATCTAGCCACCAACAGATAATTATTTTCTCATGGTGAGTCCATTTTTAGAGGCTGGAGCCCAGTAAATGATGATAATAAATGAGATAAGTCAGCAGATTAGCTGATGACGCAATTCTGTTTGGATTCTACCAACCAACCAATCTTAAACGCATTTCAGAGCAGATTAGAAACAGAATCCATTTCATGGTACTTTACTTATTTAAAAATGATAGGACTGAATGCACTTTCCCATTAGTTAGATGGGACTTTGTGGTACAAGTATATAATCAATTAAACCAAGTGGATGTTTCAATATGTGACAGAATGCACTGGATGGCCTTCCAGCCTTCAAAAGTCTGCATCCATTGTATCTAAACATAGCTGGGGCTTTGCTTACTAAGCCGCAGTAGAGGCGCGTTAGCCCTTTTAGCGTGTGACAATATTCCTATGGGCGCCTACACAGCACGTGCTCATTTTGTGCACATGCTAAAATGCTAGCGCACCTTAGTAAACAGGGCCCTTGGTGTTCCAAAAAATATTATTGCACTAATGTAATAAGCATCCTCTAAAGAAAAAATAGGAAATTTATTTATGGCCATAAAAATAAATGAATTAATGATATATCTGAGAAAGAACTGATCCCTCTTTTAATTGATCTAGGACGTCTTTTAGTAAGGCGAGCTCGCGTTTTTAGCTTGTGCTAAACGTTAGAGACGCCCATAGGAATGCATTGGTGTCACTAACGTTTAGCGTGCCCACAATTTTAGCGCATTCAAAAAACGTGAGCGTGCCTTAGTAAAAGATCCTCCAAGTAAATATTGTTCTAATTTTTTAAACCATATTTATAGTATACTCTTAGCATTAAAACTCTACATAAATCTAGCTACAATAAAACACATTTTCAAAATGTACAAATAATATTGATTTAAAATTATGTGATTACTTTAGAGTGAGTAAAAACCCTGTTTAAACCATTTGGAGCAGTTTAAGAAGAACAGCATTCCAATCAATATTGCTAAACATTCTCCTTCTACATCAATGAAACATCTTCTAGAGCTGAAATTTCAAAGTAAGTGATAGAACGTACTTGTGGTTGAAGGGGCTCTGGTGAGTGCTGGAGCTGCAGTTGTGGGTAACTTTTTAGGCCTGAATTTGTAAGAACCGATGAAACCGTCAGCAGTTAAGCTCAAATCAGACAAGAACTGAATCAGTAGTTCATTCCTCTCTGATACAATGGGCCTGAAATAGAGGGAAAGGATCTTTTATAATAACAAGCCAAAACATTTAAAATTCTCTTTCCTGTCCGGCCGAAATTAATATAATGCATTTTAATAGTAACAGCTAGTTTCAATATATTTCTTAAATTATGACTTCTAGAAATGAGAAGGGGTTGATTGTGGACAATGCTACATCTGCCCTGTTTGTTTTTATACAATCACTCTAAGCACCATCTTATTGCCACTGACAGATATAATTGGGCTAAAACAGCCCCATTAAAAAAAAGAGGGGGGGGGGAATAGAAGGGCTGGCAAAAATCTATTTTTCCAGCTGCATTATCATGTAGCCAACAGCTGTCATATCAGCTTGTACTGATACCTCATGGTCACTGTGAGTACCACAGCCTGTAGAGCTAGATGAAAAACAAAGAAATCAGAGAATTGTGAGAAAATAAAAACACCTCATAAGAACTGCTCTGGAAAAACTTCCTTATATGTTGAATTTTTGTGTTCAGAAAATCTGCAGCAATCTTTTCTGTTCCTAACCCATCATTTTCCTTTATTTTTGTATTCTCCATCCTGACTCTAAGTAGATTTCTTGACGCTCGGTGTTACTCTTATGGCCACCTGGGATCTGTTTTTCTCATTCCCCAGCCTTAATTGTGTTGACTTTGAGTCGCTTCCAGACCCTACCAGCTCTAATGGACTCCAGACTCAACCATAGCTCAGTTCTCCCCCCCCCCCCCAATACAGTTTAGAGACATGATTTTTCATTTTCAGAACTGTACAATATTTAAGTCTTGTTAAGCGATTTCTGTACTAGGCTTGACAGCTTAAGTTTTCAAGATTTTCACAATGAATATGCATGAGTTGATCTGCATGTACTGTTCCATTGTATGCAAATAGATCTCATGACTATTCATTGTGGAAACCTTGAAAACCCGACTAGATTGTGGCCCATGAAGAACAAGGGTGGGCACCCACATTCCATTTACTAAGGACATGCTGAGCCAAACCTGGTTTTACTCCTTTGCATGCAAGGATTGAAGTCCTTATTGCCATAGGGAAGTCAGAAAAACAGATACATGCATACAGTAGAAGGAATGGATTAAAATGTCCTACTGGAGCCATTTCACAACCCACTTCTGTGCAGAATGATTTTATGGCCATGAATTATACATTTAAGACACTAACCATCTTGGGTAGACTTAATAACAACTTATGTAGATATCATTGGGACACATGGGATTATGCAAGACAGTACTTTGTAGTTAACCTAACTGGGTCAATCACCATACACTGAACTCGGTGCTCTTTTTATATGATGGTACTTTTACTTTGATACTCCATAAATGTCCAAAAAATCCAAATGACATTACAGTGGAATGCTATGTCATTATAAACATATATACCTTTACAAATAATCTCCTTTTCAGGCAGTGTATATACAAAAGATTCACAAACAGGTCAGGTTTTTAGGATATTCCTAAAGAATATGCATTATATTAACATCAACTAAATCCTTTGTCCTAGTTACATACTTTATATCCCCTAATAGTAACTCGTCACTGTGTTATCTTTGCAAAATTCACTTTATTAATCAATTCTCCAATCCCATAAAACTTCTTCTCATAATCTTAATCATGATGTTAATCTTCATTTTATAGTTGAACCCCTGACAACACTTTTGCGAAATGCAGTTACTGTGTTGGGTTTCATGGAGAGAAGAGAAACTGATAACAAGAATATTGAAGTTGGTGCGGTTAAGAGAAATTAAGACGAATGTTCCAGCATTTGTGAAGGAGCTTTAAGGAGTCTATGGATGATATTATAACAGTGAGATAATATACTCTCAAGAGCTGGAGTTTGTGATGAGAAACCGTGTGAACATATAGCATGGGAATTTTTGGTAAAGAACATTAACAGGAAGAGGAATCGTACATAATATTATTGTACATAGACAAGTTTATGTGAAAATTTTTCAGGGAGTTGTTCAAGCTCCCATGAGACTATGGGGCCCTTTTACTAAGCTGCGTAAGCATCTACGTGCACCCAATGCGTGCCAAAATGCAGTTACCACCCAGCTACCACGTGGCTCTTGCAGTAATTTCATTTTTGGCATGCGTCTGATACGTGCGTCTGACAAATAATTTTTATTTTTGGGCACGCATATCGGATGCGCGCCAAGTGGCATTTGACATGCATAGGTCATTACCGCCCGGTTACCATGTGAGTCTTTACCACTAGGTCAATGGCTGGCAGTAAGGTCTCAGACCCAAAATGGACGCACGCCAATTTTCATTTTGCCGCACGTCCATTTTCAGCAAAAATTTTAAAAAGGCCTTTTTTAGAGGAGTGCTGAAAAATGGATCGGCGTGTGCCCAAAACCCGTGCCTACACTACCGCAAGCAATTTTTCAGCACGCCTTTGTAAAAGGACCCCTATGTCATCAAGTAAAAACTTAGGGGATAGAGGAATTGTATTATTATTTGTCAAAGTATTTAGTTGATTTTAGGTGTGAATGAGAGGACTGCATGATTAAGATTGTGAGAGGAAGTTTTATATGATTGGAGAATTGATAAATAAAGTGAATTTTCCAAAGATAACACAGTGAAGAGCCACTATTAGGGGATATAAAGAATATGCATGAGATTTGCATATACTGTGGAGGTAGGATGCATGTAGATCTATCTTCTATATAGTCATTAAAAATATTTTGAAAACCTGACCAGTTTGCATGCCGTAGAGGACTGAGCTTGTATACCCCTGAAATACACACATATTCAAATTCATATGTCAAATTCAGGAGACTTGATTTTCAAGTATGCTTATGTTTGTTTATATCTATTGGTATTTCATGAATTGCCTTATTTCTGGTTCTCAAACTGCATTCCTAAGTGAGCAGAATATAACATGGACATTTGCTTAAGGAACTCAACTGGTATTCTCAGTTAAGAACTGAGCAGCAATACATATGGAAGTTGGTAAGAGGAGATTCTTTGTGGCTACATGTATTGAATCTATCCATTTGTGTTAGTTTTCTTGATTCAATAAATGAAGTTGACATTCTAGTGTGATGCTCTATGCATTATGGACTCAGCTGAGTCTAGAATCCCTATGGAGAGGCTTTTCTTGTATGTTAAGAGAAGAATCAGAGGAGGAGATGCCATGAACCAGATTTCCATTTCACTCAGTCTGCATGGGGCTAAAGGTTAATGGGTGGCATCTCATTAAATGAAAACATCAGAAACTTGCTCTTTTTTTAAAGGACATCTGATAATTAAGTTCAGAATTGAGATATCCAGTAATTATCACTTTTTTTTTAAATATTCATATTTTCCCCTCTGCAATGCAGAACTGAGCTTCCATTTTCTCTTTATTACGGTAAATGCAACGTTTTCTGTACAAACTAATCATAACTTATTTATATCTTCAGTTTTTTGCAGCACAGATTTCTAAGACCTGGAGCAAACTGGATTCTTGTTCTATAGCTTTTATGGCTATGTAGAGCATATCAAAAAGGGGTTGATATATTCTTGCAGCATAATGCACATTCCCCAGGATTCTATACAGTGTGACTTAAGTTGCGTGTGCAAATCCAGTCATATTCTGGATCTGCGCACGCAATTTAGTTAAGCCAATCAGCACTAACAATTTATTTATCCAATTGCCACTTAATAAACAATTATTGATACTAATTGGCATTAATTATAATTTACACACAGAATTGTCTAAGTGTGATTCACATAAATTCTAAGTTGCATAGTTGAAAAGGGGGCATGGCCATGGATGTGGAATGGGCGGGTCATGGGCATTTCTCAAATCTATGCGTGTGGTTATAGAATACACCCGGTCCGCACCTAAATTTAGGCAATTGGGATTTACACCAAGTTTTACTTGGCGTAACTGTCAATGACTAAATTTAGTCACGTGGACAGACACTTGGCATCCTATATAATAATTCTCACCTCCAACATTCTGAAGCTGCCTGGGACTTTGGATCTCTCGGAGGTGGTCTGCTTCCGTCGGTAGATCAGAGTGACGTCATGACTTCCACACTGCTGAGAGAATCCAATGAAGTGGCACGCGCAAACAAAAAAAAATTGAGACTGGGTGCCGCCCTCCCGAACCTGCCGCGCACACCAACCGCCCTCAACAAAACAAACAGCTGACGAGAGTGCCGCACTCCTGAACCTGCCGCCTCCAAAAAAGAACGAAGCACCTGAGGAGACTGCCGCCATCACGAAGCGCCCTACCAACCCTGCTGTCCTCCAAAAAAAACAGCTGACCAGACTGACGCCCTCACGAACCTAGCACCCTCAAAAAAAAAACCAACAGCTGACGAGACTGCCTCAGAAACCGCCCTCCCGAACCTGCTCCGCTGTCAGAATGCCCTCCCGAAACAAAAATGACAGAACAGACAACTGATGCTGCCATGACACAGGTGTCTGACACGCTGCTCACAAAAATGACAGAACAGACAACTGATGTTACCATGACACAGGCATCTGACACGCTGCTCAAAAAAGAAAAAGAAAAGGATTTAAATCATAATCAGAAGCCTGACAGTGTTCTGCGTAAGTGTCCTACTGCCTATTATCTCCTGCAATGAACGAACGGAAGGAGGGGGGGGACGCAATTCACTTGGAAAGGGGGGGGGAGTTTATGCACAACAACCTTACATTGCCACTCACACAGGAGGGGGTGGGGGCCAGAACTTGGACCGGAAAGGGGGGGAAACCTGCACCTCGGACAGAAGAAGGGTGTCATGCAGACACACAGACACAAACACATACTCTGGCACACAGACACACTCTCTCTTTCATACTCACACACACAGTCTTTATCTGTGTCTCACTGGCACACACAAGGGGGTCATGGAAAGACACACACACACACACACACGTACTCTGTCATGCAGAGGAACCTTACATTGCCAATCACTCAAGAGGGAGTGGGAGGGCCGGAACTTCGAACAGAAAGGGGGGGTAACCTGCACCTCGGACAGTAGGAGGGGGTCATGCAGACACACACACATACTCTGGCACACAGACACACTCTCTCTTTCACACTCACACACACAGTCTTTATCTGTGTCTCACTGTCACACCCACACACACACGTTCTCTGTCAATCACACACAACCAGTCTATCACTCTATGTGCCTCAATGTCACACACACTCTCTCTCTCACACACACACACTGTATGTCTGTCATACCCACACTCACACATACACATACACTCTGTCTCACTGCCCGCCCCTGTGTTCCTGCAACGGCAAGGAATGTGGATATTACTGGAAGAAAGGACCAATGCAGGAGCACCCATACATTGCCACTCTCACATATCTGTCACAATCCATCTCTGTGTCACACACACACACACACACACACACACACTCTTTCTCTCTCTCTCTCACACACACAGTCACTCTCACACACACTCTCTCAAACATACACTGCACATGGGAAGACAGTTGTTGCACATGGTGGTACAACACGGCAACAGATGATTTACAAATTTAACAATTATTCCTTCTCATTATAATACTTTTCTAACAACTGTATGGTTACCAAGAAAAAAAACATTGCTAGCGCCCGTTTCCTTTAAAACAGAAACGTGCCTTTTTTACTAGTATTCTATAATCTGTGTGGAAATTTAGGCTTTATTCTACAAAGTACGTCTAAATTTAGGTATACTTTAGAGAATATGCCTAGGCATATTTTTTTGGCGTGGATTTTTCAGGTGCAATATATAGAAACTAGCCCATAATGTGTGGATAATTCATGTGGGCCCAAAAAGAGGTAGTTTATTAACCTTGCAAGAATGGTATGAAATGGAAAGGGCTAGTCAAAATGATTTTTGAACTATTTTGCAGTATAGGAATGCAGGCAGAACACTTTTGTTTTATTTTTCATTTATATTGTTCTGTTTCATTTTTTTTTTTGTAGCACACACTGGGCCAGATTCTATATATAGCACTTAAAAAATCCCCAGGGTAAATATTTCTGCCTATAAGTGTACTCTATAAGATTTAAGCGCAGTATATAGAATACACTTAGGGCCCTGTTTACTAAGCTGCGTTATAGGCGCATTAGGGACTAGCGCGCGTTAACCATGTACACGCCTACAACATCCCTATAGGCGCCTACAGAGTTAGCATGCACACTAATTGTAGGCGCATTAAAAATGCTAATGCGCCTTAGTAAACAGGGCCCTTAGTTGAACTCCGTGCCTCCATTTACACCAATGAAAATGTGATGTAAATCCTGGAGCACAGATTTACACGTGCTGGGCCATATTCTATAACAATGTGGGTAAATTTGGGAACACCCATGAAACGCCCCTTTCCCCACCCATGGCTATGCCTCTTTTGAACTGTGCACTTTAGAATTTAGGTGCAGTTCATTACAGAATACGCTTAGCGAGTTATGTGTGTAAATTCTAATTATTGCCAATTAGTGCTCATTATTGGTTGTTAAGTGCTGTTACAAAACGCTGAGTGGCTTGCTAAGACAATTACGTTACATGCATTGTTATGGAATTAGATTAGATTTCAGCATGGAACACTAGGCGCGATATATAGAATCTGGCAGACTATGCCTGAATAGAAATTAGAAACTGAAACGATATGAAAATGCAGCCTGTTCTGTAGTACTTTGGTATGGCATTTTCTAACAGATCTCAAGACAGAAATCTAAATGATGCAAGCATAATTTTTATAATTTTGCATTCTACTTAAATTACAGGGTTTTAACATTTTTTTTAAAAAGTATCTGCATCCTAAATGCCAGGAATTGTCAATAATTATCAACAATTATTAACCTGATCGCCTCTCACACTACTAGAAGTGGTTTCTCCACATTTGTGGCCCCTTTAATGGAGGCATCAGTTTCTGTGACAGGCTGTTATACAGGTGGGAACATGTATGTGTCTCCGCCCCCCCCCCCATCCTGAATCCTGATCTCTCCCCCTACTGCCCCTTCCCTGAGTTTTCTTTCTCCTAAACCCCACCATGGCTTCTTCCTGGGTCTCTCCCTCCCAAATGTTCCTCATTTGATCTTCAGGCAGTGACAATAGGAGGAATATCACATAACCCCACCCTCATCTTCTGCATGGGCTTTGTGTTTCACAGGAAGGCACTGTGGCCCTCATGATCAAAAGCAAACTCCGGCGCTAGAGGCTGTTAACGCCATACTAGCACCGGAGATTGCTGCCGACCCATGATCAGAGCCCTCGAGCGCCTGAAACAACGCACTCGAGGGCTCTTAGCGCAAGTAGCATGCAAATGCATGCTAAACAGGGCTTCTAGCGCAATTAGCTTGCAAATGCATGCTGATCAGCGCTTAACGCATTCATCCCCAATGATCAGCGGCCAGTGCGCCAAAGATTGGGTCACTGGCCGCGGCAAAATCAACGCCAGCTCTGAGCTGGCGTTACACTTTGCGGATCATTGGGGAGGAATGGTGAGCCCTGTCCAGCATGCAGTTGCATGCTGACAGGCCCCCGTTCCCCCCCAAAGCAAACGCAAACAGGGGACTGGAGGTCCGGTGGACCTCCAGTCCCCCCGACGATCCAACCCCCTCCATGCCCAGGGAGGGCTGGAGATCCGGTGGGTCTCCAGCCCCCCCCCCCGAACCCCCAGAAATCGTGGTGGCCGCCTCCGGCCAAACACTGTCCCACCCTCCCACCCAGTGACGGGGGGGCTGGAGGTTCAGTGGGTCTCCAGCCCCCCCAAACCCCCAGAAATCGTTGTGGCCGCCTCCGGCCAAAGGCTATCACACATTGTTATCCATCGACGGGGGGGGGGGGGGGCTGCAGCCCACCCTAACTCCTCCCCCCCAGCATTCTCCATTGAATCCCTGGTGGTCCGTGGTGACCGAGCCCTTACATGGTCTGTAGCCACGTCCAGCGCGTCCCAGGATGCAATGGGCGGGGCTGGGAGCCGCCATTTTGCAGCGGCGTCGACAGGAAGAGGAGGGAGGCAGGCAGGCAGGCTGCGTCCCTCCAATGAAAGGTAGGGGGCCTGACGGGAGGGAGGGTCACCACGGACCACCAGGGATTCAATGGAAAACACTGGGGGGGGAGGAGTTGGGGTGGGCTGGAGGTCCACCGGACCTCCAGCCCCCTCCCCCCCGTCGATGGATAACAATGCGTGATAGCCTTTGGCCGGAGGCAGCCACAACGATTTCTGGGGGTTTGGGGGGCTGGAGACCCACCGAACCTCCAGCCCCCCCGTCACTGGGTGGGAGAGTGGGACAGTGTTTGGCTGGAGGCGGCCACCACGATTTCTGGGGGTTCGGGGGGGGGGGGGCTGGAGACCCACCGGATCTCCAGCCCTCCCTGGGCATGGAGGGGGTCGGATTGTTGGGGGGACCGGAGGTCCACCGGACCTCCAGCCCCCCCGTCACTGGGTGGGAGGGTGGGAGAGGGTTTGGCCGGCGGCGGCGGCGGCCTCGAGGTTTTCTGGGGGTTTGGGGGGGGGGGGGCTGGAGACACACATTTTTCGGTCCTCCAGCCCTCGTTGTTCGGGCCTCGGCAGGCTGTTTGACAGGTTTGGGCTTTTGACAGCCCAGACCTGTCAAACAAGTGCGGGAGGATTGTGCTGAGCGCATGCTCAGGCGCAATTCTCCCGCACTAAAACATGATAATCAAAGATAACAGCGCTGCTTAGATTTGCATGCATTATCTTTGATCATCGATGCAGAAAAGCCCTGCGCTGTCCCGGCGCTATTTTTAGGGCGCTGTTTGGAACAGCGCGGGGCTTTTGATCATTAGGGCCTGTAAGAGGCTGGCTGCTGCTTGTCCACTAGCACTGGCTCATGGAGTGCATGCTGAATTTTGCCTGTATTATTGCAGAAGCTTCTGCCTGAAGCCCTCTGCCTGCTGGGTCAACAGCGAATATGAGGGCCCTTTTATCAAATGGCGGCAAAAGGTGGCCCACGATGGCATTGGCATGGGGGATCACTGCACGCTGGGACCACCTTTTAACACCAGGGGTAAAAGAGTTTTTTTTTAAGGGGCAGTAAATGGCTGTGTGGTAATTAAAAAATTGCTGCACAGCCATTTACTGCTGGCGCCCTTACTGCATCCTCTTTAGGAGGTGGTGAGGGCTCTGGTGGTAACCCAGCGGTAACTGGGCAACTCATAATGCTGTCCAATTAGCACCAAGCATGCCCACTCCATGCCCAAATATAAAACATTTTCTAGTACCGGAAATGGTGCGCAGTGGTAGGGCCAATTTGCCATGCACAAACCCAGCAGTAGCCATACCGCTGGGTGATACAAGGGCCCCATGGTATGGTTGCCCCCTTAAAGTCAGCCCTGCAGAGCTGCCAAGGTACCCAGTTCCAGGAGGGAGACTTTTCGGCAGTGCGTTTTTTCTAGCAAAAAAGGTGCCGGTACTCAAATGCCAGGCCATCTTTCAGGGGTAGGGTGATCACTGAGGGACCCACCCCACAATCGTCAGGTCCCCTGCAACCAGTCACAGAATCTATTACAAGACAGAATTGGTGTGTAAAACCTGAGCTCTATCATTAAAACTTGGGGTCCATGGGTCAATTTTAGCAGACAATGGAAAAGGTGCCAGTACTCAGTACCCCCAAGTACCCCCTCAAAAAAAGCCCTGCTTTTCGGCCAATCCTAGTTTTAAACATACATCTCAAAGTAGTGTGACATTTGTAGCCCATGATTCTACCCATTGAAATCAGTGCTGCAGGTTCCATAAGGCAACCTAGTGAGGTTGGCAGAAATCCAGCATTGGCCTAAAAAACTCTCTCCTGGACTTAGGTAACTTGGAAGCTCAGTCCCTGTCTGTGTTCATTAATCTAGTACTAAAATGTCCTTTAAGATTTCTAGAAAGAAAAAAATATGAAACAAATGCCCTTTAAAAATTTCTAACAACAGAAAAATGCTTAGCATTTGATATCCATAGTAACTGAATTTGTAATTGTTCAGGCAACTAGGCTTATTGTTTAAAGTGGATACCTGCTAAGGTGGGGTTACCAGCGACCTTTACAAATAAATATTAACCTTAAAGACACTTGTAACTATTTATTTAAGATTGATCTTACTATGCAGTGGCACTATTTTTTCATACCAAAACTTTTAATTTTGCAAAAAATAAAATAAAAAATAAATCACATATTTAGAGGCAAAAATCCAGACACAAAAGTTCATAAACTGAAATCTATTTAAGAACCATTACATCTGTTCTAATTAAATTCATTACTCTCACACAGGGAATGGTATAACCCTTTAGGATTTCACAATACAATTTCCCAGCCGCTAAGGAGTTTAGGTGGCTCCTCTGGGAAGTTCGCAGAAGCAGAGACTTGACAGAAGAAACTCTATAGTGTGGAAAGAGATTTCTTGTGGCAGAAAGCCAGACGGAGTCTGGGGAGTTGGAGAAAAAGAAATCCTGTGCCTGTTTGTAAAGCACTATCCCTCTGACTCTATATAGAGTGCATAGAGATCCGCGCCAAAATCCAGGTATATTCTATAACAGTGTGTGCAACGTAATTGGCTTGACAAGCTAGCCAGCATTGATAACAGCACTAAGCCACGCAGACTACTGCAATGGAAGTTATGCGGGATGCAAAGAACAAACCTTAAAGAAACTTCAGACCGCACAAAACACGGCAGCTAGGCTTATATTTGGAAAAACGCGATTTGAAAGCGCAAAACCCCTCCGTGAAAAGCTACACTGGCTCCCAATCAAAGAACGCATTTCCTTCAAAATCTGCACCCTGGTTCACAAAATCATCTACGGTGAAGCCCCGGGATACATGACAGACCTGATCGACTTACCAACCAGAAACATATCTGACTCAACACGAACATTTCTAAATCTGCACTACCCAAGCTGCAAAGGTCTTAAATACAAAACAACCTACGCATCCAGTTTCTCCTACATAAGCAGGCAACTATGGAATGCATTACCAAAAGCCTTGAAAATGATGTACGACTTACCTAAACTTCTGGAAATCACTAAAGACTAACCTGTTTCAAAAGGCATACTCTACCGACCCAACTTAAATGCCTGAACTCTGCAACACAACAAAACTCAAGCACGTAATGGACATACCTCAACTCTTCCGTTGTACGATTCCCTAATGTGGCAGTGCTACATGAACTTTATCCTACCACAACATCACTTCGTATTTGTTCCCCGGAGACTTCAAAGCCTCTCTGGTACTATGTAAGCCATATTGAGCCTGCAAATAGGTGGGAAAATGTGGGATACAAATGTAACAAATAAATAAATTAATTAACAAGCAATAATAAGCACTAATTGGTTATAATTAGAATTTACATGCACAACTCGCCAAGTGTATTCTGAAATGAACTGCGCCTAAATTCTAATGTGCACAGTTCAAAAGGGGTGTGGCCATGGGTGTTTTGTGGGTGTTCCAAAATTCATGCGCATAGTTTTAGAATACGGCAGGGATTTACATCACGTTTTCATTGGTATAAATGGGGACGCGTACTTTTAGGTGCTGGGATATCAACTAAGTGCATGCTATATACCGTGCCTAAATCTAGGTGCCGCTTATAGAATAGGCTTAGGTAGAAATGTTTTCCAAGTGGATTTTTTTAGGCGCCTTATATAGAATCTGGCCGTATTTATGTCCTGTTCTAAGGGTGCAGTAGACAACTTTGATTTCAATCACAGCCTTTTTATCCTCTTTTATTGCTTGCTCACTTACAGAAACACATCCAACAGTTTTACCTGCTCCCTAACTTTCCACAGTCACTAAAACATAGGATGGGATCACTCGGACTCTCACCATGTCTTACTGAGGATGTGTCCAAGGTCTTGGGTAGGTTGCATCTGAATGCTCCAAGCAATATCCATCCACAGGGACATAGATGCCAGCTCTTTGAGTGCTTGAGCATCCCCAATATTGCGTGAAATCCTTCACTGTGTCTGTAAGAGGCATTATTTGTGCCGAGTTTAACACCCCAAATAATTTTGAAAAGTTGGTTCTTATGCACAAGGAGTGATCCGTGTCCACAGTATCATCTTTTGTATCAGTGGCTAGAGATCTAGCTACTTTGTATAATGTCCCTTCTAATAGCTTGCTGGATAAAGGGGAAGATTTAGTAGCTGCTAAGATGTTATATAACCATGGGCTTTGCAGGGGGTCATCAAGTAGAGGGGAAGTCCTGCTTCAAAGTCCTTATGGCTGGGGATAGTCTGTTAGGATTAAGGACAAAAACAGCTCGATAGTAGTTTGTGTTCTTGCAGGAAGTTCAAGGCTTTATTGATAAGTTGACAAAATATCCATAAATTCAAAAGTCACATACATGTAGGGTTCTTTATTGACTCTAGGTACCCTATCAAGCTTCTCCAGGGAATTCCCTAATAGTTTGGGATCCCCTTGTTGGTACCTTATTAGTTCTTATGACTTTTCTCCTTTCCTGAATACTTTTAGAATGAATAGAATAAAGGACGCTAGATAATGATGAATTCTTTTCCACCAGTAATAATTCCTCTGGGGACCACTCTCCTGGGTACAGATGTTTTGCAGCCTGCTTTGCCCCTTCAGCTTTCTGTAAACTTCTTCAGAACACATTCCTGAGAATAAATCCCAGTGCAGGAAGGAGTGTGAGAAATATTTCCACTCAAATTGGCACCTGGCTTCCCTCACAGCTGCTCCAGGTACACTCCCTCACTTCAAAGCCAGGGACTATAAATAACTATGAACCCTGAAGTTCCGTGGAAGAGAGAGTCCAGCTGTTTCTGTGCTCTTGGTTTTATTATTCCTGTCACCATTCAGGCACCTCCCATTGGGGAAGGACCTATATAAAGCTATATTCCTTCTCTAAACCTCAGTCACTCTCCTAATCAAGGGCCTGAGACAGTAGCATAGCCAGAAAGCAAGTTTTGGGTGAGCTAATGGGCAAGATGGATGTATGAACATTTAATCTCCCTCCTCCCCACCTTCCCTAACAATTGAAGTCATCTGCAGCCCGCCGACCCCACTCAGAAATGCATGGCAGTCAGTATCACTTTGAGCTGATACTTAATGTATGGATATAGGGGCCCTTTTACTAAGCTGCGTAAGCGTCTACGCGCATCCAATGTGTGCCAAAATAGAGTTACCACCCGACTACCGCATGGCTCTAACGGTAATTTCATTTTTTGGCGTACGTCCGATACACGCATCTGAAAAATATTTTTTATTTTCGGACGCGCGTAACGGGTGCGCGCCAAGTGGCATTTGATGCCGGGATTCTTTACCATTAGGTCAATGGCTGGCGGTAAGGTCTCAGACCCAAAATAGACGCGGCAATTTTGATTTTGCTGCATGTCCGTTTTCAGCAAAAAAAACCCCCCAAAAAGGCCCTTTTCACAGGCATGCTGAAAATGGATTGGCGAACGCCCAAAACCTGTGCCTACAATACTGGAAGCCATTTTTCAGTGAGCCTTTGTCAATGGACCCCACAGTAACTTAACCAAACATGGAAGTACTGCAGATGTGCTCTGTTCATATGCAAGAATGGTGTTGGTGGCTCAGACTGCTGCCACTGTCTGTTGCACTTTTCTTAGTGCGGTCAGTGGGCTGCAGATGTCTTCAGCCGACAGGGTTTAGCCCACCTATGACTGTGGTATAGCTGGCTATAATCGATATCCATGTAAATCTGATGTATGAAGATAATTTGATTTTAATGGAGGAAGAACCTCAAATTGTAAAGGAACACTCCGTCGTTGATAACATCAACATAAGGGAGGTACTCTAAATCATCACAGGAAAAAAACCTCCTGATTTAGAGGACCTCCCTTATGTTGATGTTATCAACGACGGAGTGTTCCTTTACAATTTGAGGTTCTTCCTCCATTAAAATCAAATTATCTTCATACATCAGATTTACATGGATATCGATTATAGCTAGATTTTCACTTTAATATTTGGATATCCTAGATAGCTCTTTTTTGGTTTGTTTAGATTGTGGTATAGCTGGTACAGAACATACCACAGTGACTATATCAATGAAACACGTCAGTAGAGGACACTGTCTATGCAATTTAGAACTTAAGACATAGGGTTACCATATTTTGTCCCCCCAAAAGGAGGGCACATGCCCCGCCTCTTTCACAACCACCCCCCTTTCACACCCTCGCTCCGCCCCCTGTCACATTTTCCCCTCCCCCCTGTCACACACCCTCTCACTCCCCTCCCCGTCACCCCCTCCCCTTACCTTACTACTGCCCTGGTGGTCTAGTGACCTCTTCGGAGCAGGAAAGAGCCCCCTCTTTCTTGCCTGGAGCGCTGCCCTGCATGCATCCTTCCTGTTCGTGATCTCGGTGCTGATTCAAAATGACCGCCGAGAGTTGAAGTCTCGGAAGAGGTCACTAGACCACCAGGGCAGTAGTAAGTGAGGGGAGGCTAGCAATCTGCCCGTTTGTCTGGATTTCTGGACAAACGGCCAGGCTGGCGGGCGGGCCGTCCTATAGGACGGCACGCCCACCAGCTTGCCCGTTTCTCCAGAAATCCGGACAAACGGGCAGATTGGCAAAACCCGCCCGGTTGCCCAGACATGTCCTCAAAAAGAGGCCATGTCCAGGAAAATTCGGACATATGGTAACCCTATTAAGACAGGAATCCACAGTGACATCCCTAGTGTGTTAGACTGGGAGCTATATCACAAATCACTGGACAGTTCAAGTTTCTTTTATTCAACATTTGATATACTGCCTACCAGTAGTTAACATCTCACCAGTTTACAATAAAAGTCAAAATAAAATAGAAGAAACGTATAAGTCTAAAATAACTTACAGATGAATGAGAAAAAGAAAATAGACCCCTGTTTAAAGTGTATAACAACAGGAAGACTGGGACCTTTTACACTTTTAACTCAAATGTTATTCCTTGTGACTTAGAAAGCTGAATGCAAACATGTCATTCAGAAGTCTGTATCTTCATTCAGAGGAACAAGGAATGGAAATTGTACTAAATCAGAACTCAGGAGCAGCACTGAATGTAAATAAAACTGTGTTCTGTTTGTTCTTCTGTATAACATTCAGCTGTTTATGGCAGAACATGTAAATTTAAGCCTAAGGGAATACCAGTTCATTTTCCTGCAGTGAAATTGTAGTATCACTCATTGTTCCCGGTCATAGAGGGTTCATTGCACCAGCTATAACCATCCTCAATGAAACTCACCCCCGAATCTAGGACAGGGTTACATATGGCTCCACAGAGGCTTGGTGGAAGAAACCAGGTGTTGCTGTATCCTTGGGAAATTTCAGCCAATGACCTTTGCTGTGGTTGAAGGTTGCGGTTGCATAATACCACCATGGACTGTGTTTGTTAAAGGACATACACGTTTAGAGAACTTCTTTCATATCGTAAACCCATTTTGTATTATTTGTCGAAGTGGGAGAGGGCACTGGGTGTATCCTATGAATATGTACAATGGGACAAGGTGTTTAAATCTCTACTTCAGGCGTCTGTCTCTAGAACTTCAGTAGAAAATGAATACAAAATACTGTATTGTTGGTACTATACTCCCCAGCGAATGGCCAGGATGTTTCACTTGGGGTCAGCTTTTTGCTGGTGCCAATGTAAGCCAGAAGGAGATATGTTTCACATTTGGTGCCCTCATGCTCAGAAATTTTGGACTATTGTATTGCACTTCATTATTAGCGTAACCAAAATTTCCTAATCTATGAAAATGGACTACTGTCTTCTGCACTTTAAGCCTTGAGGTGTGAAAAGGCCTATTCACCATTTAGCTACATAAGTGTTTGTGGCCAGCAAATTGGTTTTAGCAGCGGCATGGAAGTGCCCCACCCTTCCTGGCCTTTGGATGATTCTGTGCAAGTTGGATCATATTCATCTGATGTCTAAATTAACAGCTTTGCGTACAGGATACTTATTAACATACCATAAGATCTGGGACCCGTATGTATGGTGGACCTCGCATCCTGACTCTTCTTTGCTTACTCATTAAGGGGGGGGGGGGTTCTGGTGGTTCAGTGCATAGGCACCAACTCCGTGGGTACTGTGGGTGCTCGAGCACCCCCAATATTTTCACCCGCCGGAAGCTGGACCCAGAAGTTCCCTTCTCAGCCAGCCTGACCTGACCGGCAGCAGTGAAAGGCAAGCAGGCTCGGAGCTTCAGCCTTCCCTTCTCCCTCAACTCTGGTCCCGCCCTTGCGGAAACAGGAAATGAGGGCGGAACTAGAGCTGAGAGAGAAGGGAAGGCTGAAGTGCCGAGCGTGCTGGCCTTTCACTGCTGCCGCCGGAACCCCGAGGTAAGATGAGTTTTAAAATTCTGGGCGGCATGCAGGAAGGCGAGGGTGGACCGGCGGAGGACTGTTGTGAGAGAAGAGGTCGGGCTGGAGTTGGGACTGGCACTCGGAGGGAGGGCCTGGAACTCAGAAAAGGGGGAGGGGGAGGGAAATGCACCACCTGTAAAAAAAAAAAAAAAATTCAGCACCCCAAATCATTTTGAAAAGTTGGCTCCTATGGTTCAGAGGTAGAATTCTTGCCTGCAATGCGGGAGGCTCAGGCTCAATTCCCAGCCAATGCAATGGTTTAGTTGGTGTGCTAGGATCTAAAGGTGAAGAAACAATGCGACAAGGCGACGGCTGTGGACAGAAGGATGATAGGCTGCATAGACAGGGGTATAACCAGCAGAAGAAAGGAGGTGTTGATGCCCCTCTACAAGTCATTGGTGAGGTCCCACTTGGAATATTGTGTTCAGTTTTGGAGGCCGTATCTTGCTAAAGATGTAAAAAGACTGGAAGCGGTGCAAAGAAAAGCTACGAACTGTAAGAGGAAAGACTTGCCGACCTGAACATGTATACCTTGGAGGAAAGGAGAAACAGGGGTGACATGATGCAAACATTCAAATATTTGAAAGGTATTAATCTGCAAACAAACCTTTTTCGGAGACGGGAAGGCGGTAGAACTGACATAAATTGAGGTTGAAGGGGGGGGCAGACTCGGAAGTATTTTTATACAGAGAGGGTGGTGGATATGTGGAATGCCCTCCCGCAGGAGGTGGTGGAGATGAAAACAGTAATGGAATTCAAATGTGCGTGGGGTAAACACAAAGGAATCCTGTTTGGAAGGAATGGATCCAAGGAATCTAAGCGGAGATTAGCTGGCGAGGTCGGTAATTGGGAAGCGAAACCGGTGCTGGGCAGACTTCTATGGTCTACATCCTGATTATGACTGAATAGATAGGGATGGGCTGGAGTGTAAACTTTAAGGGGCTTCAACGTTAGCTTCAGAACTTAGTACAAGAAGAGTGCTGGGCAGACTTCTACGGTCTGTGCCCTGAGAATGGCAAGGACAATCAAACTCGGGTATAAGTATCACATACTATGTAAAATGAGTTATCTTGTTGGGCAGACTGGATGGACTGTACAGGTCTTTATCTGCTGTCATTTACTATGTATGTTACTCTTATGGGGAAGGGATGGTGGGATGGGGTAGGGGAAAATATAAGCGACTTTTGTATTAGTCTTTGGTATTGTTCATTTTTGGAGTGATCGGTCTGTAGCTATACTGATACATGATTTTGTTTTGGGGGTTTTTTCTTGTTATTGTCTTTCTCAATAAAATAAAAAGAAATTGAAAAAAAAACTACATACACGTTTAGAAGGGAAAGGCAGTCACACAGCCTCTTCTGAAGAATTCAAGCATCGGAAAGCATATGTAACTATAAAAGTGAAAAGAGACTGAAGCAGCACATTATCAATGTCATCAAGAACCTTTAAAGATGCATCTCAAGCTGTACTAATGCCAATATGCTAGAGCCAGGCATATAATTAGTGAAATGCTGGCTGCCTTTTTTTCAGGTTGAGTGAACTCAGCAGCAGACAGCTTCTCATTACAGAGTTTATTTTGAGAGGCTCCAAGTCTAAGGTTTAAACTTCTTAGCAAACTTGAAGGTAATAAAGGAACAGCTTCTATCCTACCATCCCTCACGCAGTGTCCCTGCATTAGGAACCAGTAAATTATAACTCAGAATCATGATCCATCTCCCCTTCCTTTATTAAAGCATTTAGAAGCGGATAGGGAAAATTCCATCTTTTCCACAGCACATCATGCAATAAGGATTATATATATGTAGATTGTAATCCTGAATTTTAGATTTACTTTTCCATTTTTCTTTATGTTAATTTTGTGGCTTACTCACAACCCTCCACACCTGATCTTCAAGTGCTGTCATAACCTGTTCCAAGGAGCAGAATCAGTGTAGAGGGCCTCAGCTGAAGCAACCAAGTGGCGCCAAACTGCCACGGAGGCAATGTTATTCAAGGACCCGACACAGCCCAAGTTTTGACTAATGCCTGCATCAGGGGTCAGAACTAGGTTGAGGCATGTTATGTCCTCCTATTGATATCCTGCAATTGTGATTATAGATTTTCCATAGGAGGATACAACATGCCTCAACCTTATCTAGATTGTAAGCTCTTTGAGCAGGGACTGTCTCTCTATGTCAGGTGTTCAGCGCTGCGTGCGTCTGGTAGCGCTATATAAATGCTATTAGTAGTAGTAGTTCTGACCCCTGATGAAGGCATTAGCCGAAACATGGGCCATGTCGGGTCCTTGAATACAATTGCTTCCTTGGCAGTTTGGTTCCATTTGGTTGCTTCATCTGAGGCACTCTAAACTCATTCTGCTCCATGTCTATTTGTGTTGCTGCTTCCCTCCGATTTGCCGTTTGATAACCTGTTCCAAATCTGCTCACTGCCATTTATGATGGAGGTTTGGGAGAGGGGAGGGGGTGAAGCTGAGGCATAGAAAGCCTTTAATTGTAGCTGCTAGAGGTTTGTCCCTAGGCCCCAGTCTCATCTTCCTCTAATTCAACCACTGCAGCCCCAGCTCTTGGTAGTAGTGACAGTCTGCCATTCTCCTCGGAGTCAGATTCCCCCGGTCCACACCAGTTCTAAGTCAGGGGAGGGACATGGCTGAGGCGGGGGAGAGGCGCCTGCCGCAGCTGGGGCAATCCACGGGAAGGGCCTGACTCATGTCCAGAGTCACTGCTGTCTCGTAGGGTATGTAGGGCGATGTCATATTCAGCCCTGGCCCTTACAGCCGATCCTTATCCCGAAGTTACAGATCTGCCTTGCCAACTTCCCTTACCTACATTTTTCTAACATGCCAGAGGCTGTTCACCTTGGAAACTACATCCTAAATCGTACCTCTAGGAGGTCTTATTGGGTGAAGGGTCAGATTCTCAGTGCATTAGGGGTTGTGAATACTGTGATTGTCAGCTTGGTGAGTAGAAGCTGGGTCATAGGTATGGGCTTCTTAGCATTTAGTGCATGCTAATTCTGTTAGTGTGCACTAAGCTTTAGTAAAAGGGCCCCTTAGGTTGTGAGCCTTCCAGGGACAGGAAAATGCACACTGTCAGGGTCAATGTTAGAAATGCTGAGGCCCAAGGCCAAAATTAGGGAGGGGCCTGAAAACCAGCTTGGAAACTGCACTTTCTTCTGGATTAGGGCCTCCTTGGCATGGAGGCAGAGGGCACTTGACCTCTTTGCACCCCCTCCCCCCCCCCAATGTAGCCCTACCCGCTCTACCTGAATGTACTTGCCTTGAGCTATAACTGAATAGTCAGGAGTAAAATCCAAAATCCTTTCCTTTTCCAAAACAAAATGGAAGAATCCCCTAGTGGAATTAGGCCTGTAGAACTTGCTGCATAGCATTGCCAAGTGAGCTTGTGTTTAGAGGGGGCCATTACTCCAATGCTGGCCTTTTGACACCCTTTTTTCATTCACTGTGATACCTACAGCACTGATTTCCAATAGAATAAGCAGAGACCACAACTCCAACTATGCATTGGTAACGTCAACTCCTAAAGACAGAACTGGTTAAAAGTCTCCCTTCGGAAATTGGCCAGTGATCTGTCCGTTACAATTACAAGCAAGCTTAATTGATCATGTACAATATAAATATAATAGAACACAATTCACTGCAGCTGTGCAATTGTTAGCCTGTCTTCTCTCCCTACGTAAATGCGAGACATCCTTTTCCTCCATCCACTTGTTTGCTGTAGGACTGCAGACACGGACTGTATCCCAAGGACGCACCATGAATCACACTGAGCTTCTGTTTCCTCTGTTTTGCTGTCAATGCTTTTAGAGTCCAGAAACAGGCCTTGAAAAACTCCTCTGACCTATTCAGTTTTTCTACTACGTCTAAGAGGCTTCTGTCGCCCACTAGTATAAGGAGGCTTGTGTCTCACTGTTAAAAGAACTGATGCTGAAATAACAGAACAAATGTCCTTCTGATTAATACACACAGGATGCCCTCAGTGCATATACTAACCACTATCTCCTAAATGCAGGTTGACGATATTGAAAGTCTCTACTGTGCCCTTGTTGCTCTGAGTTGGAACTCCTCCAGTCTGAACCATCAGTTGGCTAAATGACATCATGGGTTGTTGGGGTGGAGGGCAGGCGCCATCTTTGATATCACATGGGCTGTTTTATATCCAGTGATGTTCCCCACCCTGGCAGTAGCAGAAAAGTATACTGAGCCTCCCTTAGCTAGGTGCCCTAGGCAGGCACTCATCACCCATCTTTAATTTATTCATTTCCTTACATTTTATACTGCCTTATCCAATCAAGCTGAAAATGGTTAACCAGAATAACATTAACATATGACAACTGCATAGTGACTTAACCAAACGTGCCTCCATTTCCCAGGGGACCTAACATGTTTCTCTATTCATTCTTCTAAGGCCCCTTCCATTGTTTTTTTTGGCTGACAAAGCAGTGCCTGTGGTCACATGGACAAGAAAGTACCAGACATTTCTTTCTCAAGATTTATATATAGACCACATGTAATGAATCCAGGTCTTTACCTGCACTGCATGCTACTGAGCAGGCCCACAAGAAACAATATTAAATGCGTGCCTGCAAATACTTGTCCCCTTTATTGGCCTTTACCCTTTTTATTCTTCCATCTTTGATCCTCTTTTCTATTGGTGTAGCCAGACATGAATTGTTTAGGGTCCAATGGATAACGTTGGTGGCTGATGGACATCTCTTCCTCTTCTCTCCCATACCCCCAAGCATAGGAGCCAACTTTTCAAAATGATTGGGGGTGCTGACATTTTTTTTTACAGGTGGTGCATTCCCCCTCCTCCCTCTCCCCCCTCCATTCCTATCCAGCAATTCTCCTCTCTCCTCTGCCCTCTCCTCCATTCATATCCAGCAATTCTCCTCTCTCCCCTCCCCTCTCCTCTCCTCCATGTCCAGCGAATTCTCCTCTCTCCCCTCCCTCCATCCATGTCCAACAAGTCTCATCTCTCACCTGCCCTCTCTTCCATGTCCAGCGATTTCTCCTCTCTCCCCTCCAAGTCCAGCGATTTCTCCTCTCTCCCCCCTCTCCATGTCCAGTAACGCCCCAAACACCACCTGCCCCTTTTCAGCCCCCCCATCTCTTCCGAGTTCCAGTCCCAACCCCAGCCCGACCTCTTCTCCCACAACAGTCCTCCGTCCTCGCCTTCCTGCCGCCCAGAATGTAAAACTCATCTTACCTCGCTTGGTCTGGCAGCAGTGAAAGGCGAGCAGGCTCGGCTTCAGCCTTCCCTTCTCTCTCAGCTCTAGTCCTGCCCTCGCAGAACAGGAAATGAGGGCGGGACCAGAGTTGAGAGAGAAGGGAAGGCTGAAGCCGAGCCTGCTCGCCTTTCACTGCTGCCGGGACCCGAGGTAAGGTAAGTTTTAAATTCTGGGTGGCAGGAAGGCGAGGACGGAGGACTGTTGAGGGAGAACAGGGCGGGCAGGTCGGGCTGGCTGGGAACCGGAACGTCCAACAGCGGGTTAAAATATTAGGGGTGCTCGAGCACCCACAGCACCCATGGAGTCGGTGCCTATGCCACCAAGCCCCACCAGCTGAAGAAACTAGAGCCCACAAGTCAGCTATAGTGTGACAGTCAACAATAGCAGCACATTGTGTCACCGACGCTGGCACCATGACCATGCTCAGTTCGTGTGGCAGTCAGCGACAGCAGCACGTTGTGTCACCGACGCTAGCACCACGAGCATGCTCAGTTCATGTGGCAGTCAGCGACAGCAGCACGTTGTATCACCGACGCTGACACCACGAGCATGTTCAGTTCTTGTGGCAGTCAGCAGCACTTTTGGGCTCATTTTCGTAAGAGAAGGGCGCCCATCTTCCGACACAAATAGGGAGATGTGCGTCCTTCTCCCAGGGTCGCTCAAATCGGCATAATCGAAAGCCGATTTTGGGCATCCTCAACAGCTTTCCGTCGCGGGGATGAATAAAGTTCACAGGGGTGTGTCGGAATCATAGTGACGACGGGACTGGGGCGTGCTTAATACATGAGTGTCCTCGGCCGATAATGGAAAAAAGAAGGGCGTCCCTGATGAGCACTTGGCCGACTTTACTTGGTCGATTTTTTCTTGCGACCAAGTCTCAAAAACGTGCCCGAACTGACCAGATGACCATTGGAGGGAATCGTGGATGACCTCTTCTTATTCCCCCAGTGGTCACTAACCCCCTCCCACCATAAAAAAACTTCAAAAATATTTTTTGCCAGCCTCAAATGTCATACCCAGCTCCATCACAGCAGTATGCAGGTCCCTGGAGCAGTTTTAGTGGGTGCAGTGCACTTCAGGAAGGTGGACCCAGGCCCATCCCCCACTACCTGTTACACATGTGGTGGTAAATGTGAACCCTTTAAAACCCACCAGAAACCCACCGTACCCACATATAGGTGCCCCACTTCAACCCTTAGGGCTATGGTAGTGTTGTACAGTTGTGGGTAGTGGGTTTTGGGGGGGGCTCAGCACCCAAGGTAAGGGAGCTAGGCACCTGGGAGCAATTTATGAAGTCCACTGCAGTGCCCACTAGGGTGCCCGGTTGGTGTCCTGGCATGTGAGAGGTACCAATGCACTACGAATGCTGGCCTCCTCCCACAACCAAGGGCTTGGATTTGGTCATTTCTGAGATGGGCGTCCTCGGTTTCCATTATCTCCGAAAACCGGGACAACCATCTCTAAGGTCGACCTAAATGTTGAGATTTGGGCGTCCCTGATCGTATTATCGAAATGAAAGATGGCCGCCCATCTTGTTTCGATAATATGGGTTTCCTCACTGCTTCGCCGGGACGTCCTGCGAGGATGTCTCAGGAAAACTTGGGCGCCCCTTTCGATTATGTCTCTCCACGTGTCACTGATGCTGGCACCACAAGCATGCTCAGTTCTTGCGGCAGTCAGCAGCAGCACTTTGAGGCACTGACACCTGCACTTTAGCTGACTTGAGGTAGGCTCTGGATGTCTTCAGTTGGTACAAGAATGGTGCACAAGGCTGTTGGGTGGGTCTGAGGCAAAAGTGGAGGGCCCAGGCCTACCACAGCTATAAGTACATAAGTATTGCCATACTGGAAAAGACCAAAGGTCCATCAAGCCTAGCATCCTGTTTCCAACAGTGGCCAATCCAGGACACAAATACCTGGCAAGATCCCAAAAAAGCACAAAACATTTTATACTGCTTATCCCAGAAATAGTGGATTTTCCCCAAGTCCAATTTAATAATGGTCTTTAGGAAGCCGTCCAAACCTTTTTTAAACTCTGCTAAGTAAACCGCCTTTACCACATTCTCTGGCAATGAATTCCAGAGTTTAATTACACATTGAGTGAAGAAACATTTTCTCCGATTCGTTTTAAATTTACTACTTTGTAGCCTCATCGCATGCCCCCCAGTCCTAGTATTTTAAGAAAGCGTAAACAAATGCTTCACATCTACCCGTTCAACTCCACTCATTATTTTATAGACCTCTATCATATCTCCCCTCAGCCGCCTTTTCTCCAAGCTGAAGAGCCCTAGCCGCTTTAGCCTTTCCTCATAGGGAAGTCGTCCCATTCCCTTTATCATTTTCATTGCCCTTCTCTGCACCTTTTCTAATTCCACTATATCTTTTTTGAGATGCGGCGACCAGAATTGAACACAATATTCGAGGTGAGGTCGCACCATGGAGCGATACAAAGGCATTATAACATCCTCATTTTTGTTTTCCATTCCTTTCCTAATAATACCTAATATTCTATTTGCTTTCTTAGCCACAGCAGCACGCTGAGCAGAAGGTTTCAACGTATCATCGACAACACCTAGATCCCTTTCTTGGTCGGTGACTCCTAACGTGGAACCTTGCATGACGTAGCTATAATTCAGGTTCCTCTTTCCCACATGCATCACTTTGCACTTGCTCACATTAAACGTCATCTGCCATTTAGACGCCCAGTCTCCCAGTCTCGTAAGGTCCTCATGTAATTTTTCACAATCCTCCTGTAATTTAACAACTTTGAATAACTTTGTGTCATCAACAAATTTAATTACCTCAGTAGTTACTCCCATCTCTAGGTCATTTATAAATATGTTAAAAAGCAGCGGTCCCAGCACAGACCCCTGGGGAACCCCATTAACTACCCTTCTCCATTGAGAATACTGACCATTTAACCCTACTCTCTCTTTTCTATCTTTTAACCAGTTTTTAATCCACAATAGAACAGTACCTCCTATCCTATGACTCTCCAATTTCCTCTGGAGTCTTTCATGAGGTACTTTGTCAAACACCTTCTGAAAATCCAGATACACAATATCAACCAGCTCACCTTTATCCATGTTTATTCACCACTTCAAAGAAATGTAATAGATTGGTGAGGCAAGATTTCCCTTCACTAAACCCATGTTGGCTTTGTCTCATTAATCCATGCTTTTGAATATGCTGTGAAATTTTGTTCACAACATTCACTACCTTATTTTCAGTAGGATGCCAACCAAGAAACTGGAATTGATCAATTGTTCTCTCCCTTAAATCAGCTTATGCAGAAGTTCTTATAAGTATTTAAAAGTTATTCATGTACACGTACCCTGGTAGACATTACTAGCCCTCTAATGTTCAATATTGTCTTATTGTGTATATATAGGTTTCCAATTTTTTAGGTTTTAATCGATAAATACTAATAAGCAAAAAATATTAAATAGGTGTTTATCAGATAAAAAGTGGGAAAACACCACTAATATTCTCTCACCCTCCCCTGGCTTATCTTGTTTTAGAGGTTCTTTTACTAGGCCATGGTAGCGTTTTTAGCTCACGGTAGATGCTGAGATGCCCATAGGAATATAATAGGCTTCTTGGCATTTACTACCAGCTGATTTCTACAGTGAGCTTAAAATGTTACCATGACTTATTTATTTATTTGTTTTGACGTAATTTCTGTTTTTCCGTTTTCTCTTCTGGCGTCTTTTTTTACTGTTTATAAAGTTCACTAGTAGGCTGCCTCGCCGTTTTTACATTTTAAGTGACTACAAGGCTAACACAGGAGTTCTCCACTCTACATCACGGTCTGTCCACCCTGACAGGCGAGCTTGGTTTTCACAGATTTTCCCCGTTCATTTTACATTTAGACCCTGACCCCTGAGACAGGCGTTTTTTAACGCCGAAACACGGCCCGTGTCGGGTCACTTGTCAATAAAATACTCCTGTTGTTCCAGTCTTGAAGGCCCAGTGTTGCTCTTTTGTTTGTGTACTTTCTACGTATGCTGTTTACTCTCTCTGTTTGGTTTGCATTTGTATCCCACATTTTCCCACCTTTTTGCAGGCTCAATGTGGCTTACATTATGCCGTAATGGCGATCGCCATTTCCGGAATGAGAAATACAAAGTAGTGTTACAGTAAAGTTCATAAATGTTGAAGTACAATATAAAGTAAGTTAATTAAACAGTCCATTTCAGCATAAGAGATAAGGGGTAAATCGTTAATGTCATTAGTAGAAAGACCCCCTTTGTGCCTTTTCTGCACTGATGACCCCTAAGTGACACAAATGTACATATGAGTGGAGGAGTGGCCTAGTGGTTAGGGTGGTGGACTTTGGTCCTGAGGAACTGAGTTCGATTCCCAGTACAGGCAGCTCCTTGTGACTCTGGGCTAGTCACTTAACCCTCCATTGCCTGCTGCATTGAGCCTGCCATGAATGGGAAAGCATGGGGTACTAATGTAACTATAAATAAAAATAAAATATTTCAGGGATGTGTACAAGTAAACAAAAAATATGCTTAGTTTTCTTTTTTCATTGGTTTTCCCTGATTTTAGTAGTGATTTATAATACATGCTACAGTGATTTCATGGGACTAATTGACATAATGTGCATTAATTTGTAGATTAGTTTGTGTTAAATCACTTTAGCAGCCAGACATTCCCAGCCCAGTCCTTGGGGGCATACACAGTCCCACTGGGTTTTCAGGATATCCACAATGAATATTTATGAGTTAAATTTGCTTGCAACTGAGGCAGTGCGTGCAAGTCTATCTCGTGGATATTCATTGTGGATATCCTGAAAACCCGATGGGACTCGGTGTGACCGAGGAATGGGTTGGGAATGGCTTCTCTAGCATGTACTAAATTGTTAAAGGATGCTAACACACTTAGGGCCCCTTTTACAAAGGCGCACTAGCGTTTTTTTGCGCATGCTAAAAATAAGCATGCGCTAAACACTAGAGATACCCATATATTCCTACAGGCGTCTCTAGTGTTTAGTGCACACTAATCATTAGCACACACTAAAAACGTTAGTGCGCCTTTAAAAAAGGCCCCCTGAATGCACATTAATGAATGAATGGAGGTCCCTGTCATATTTGATTCCACTAGAAAACTATGCAGCAATAGTCCTGTAACTGGAAAGTAAACACCTAAATATATAAATTACAATCACCTGTAGAGCCGATGAATTAGAACTATTTATGAGATGTTCAGTGTATGCCTCTCAAGTCGGAACCTGTTGGACACTAATGTTAGGTACATACTGGATTCAATTTTCAAAGGCTCCTAAATTAGCCTCTTTGAAAACATACCGGGACTGAGATTCTAAAGTTGTGCTCAAAATTTCAATAAACTCCTAAATTTATGATCCTAAAAAGTGAGTGGCGACAGGGGTGGATCTAGGGTGGGGAAAACAGGAGCTCAGCACAGATTTTCAGCACTGGGCATCTAAATGAAGCTCTCCAATCCAGGCAACTGAATGACAAGCCTAAATTTAGGATCATAGCTTTTAAATGTAGGTGAAATTTCAGCTGAAAATTTAGGAGCCCTTTAACTAAGCAGCACTAAAAAGTGAGCAACGCTATCCCCAGCGAGGGTCTTCCCCACATGCTAAGACCACTTTTAGCATGGCAGTAAAATGCCCCATTTTCTATTATTCCTATTACATAAGTACATAAGTATTGCCATACTGGGAAAGACCAAAGGTCCATCGAGCCCAGCATCCTGTTTCCAACAGTGGCCAATCCAGGTCACAGATACCCGGCAAGATCCCAAAAATGTACAAAACATTTTATACTGCTTATCCCAGAAATAGTAGATTTTCCCCAAGTCCATTTAATAACGGTCTATGGACTTTCCTTTAGGAAGCCATCCAAACCTTTTTTTAACAATGCTAAGCTAACCGCCTTTAACACATTCTATTAATGGTCACGCGCTAATTCGCCATTAGTGCATGGCCATTAGTGCATGAGAACCTATTTTCTAGGTGGTAAGGGCTCATGCGCTAGCCACACACTAATTGGTTAGTGTGTGGCGATATAGCTGCGCTAACCAATTAGCTCAGAACACGCCTACTCTCTGTCCCCAGACACATCTCCAGTGCTAAAAAATAAATTCAATTTTTTAGAGCATGGGAAGTGCACGTCAATCCCAAAACTACCACAGAGTGCTGCTAACGCTGAAAATAGAGGCTAAATTTAGGAGTCTGGATTTAAGAGCTCAGCTTTTTTTGAATATCAGGCCCACTGTGTTTGACCTTTTGTGTGCTATATTACCTTCTACTGTAATAAAATGTAAGAACAGAAGATGTGATCAACTGGGCCAGATCAATGATCCATCAAGCCCAGCATCCTAAGTCCAACAGTAGCCATTCTGTGTCACTTGGAAGCACCTGAAGATCCCCGTTGTACTATATTACCTCTAGTTACGATAAGAAGTAATTTTGCAAGAAATAGGAACACTGCAAAATAAATATTCTTCTAGCTACACAATTATAGCAGAACGGAGTTTGAGGAGTATGGTACTGCTTACCCTGGGGGCTGTCCCCACAGAACTTCCCAATTCTTTTGGCATCATTGACTTCTCCTCCATTAAACACGGCCACATAATCATACCTGCAGTAATTATCTCTTTCGACATCAAACTTTTCAAACTTTAGTTCGATCAGCTGTAACACAAGTACACAAGAAGGCTCTTTACGTTTTCTGGAACACTAAACCCAACTATATTCCTGTTACTCATTCTCATTACAGAACTTATTTCCTTGCATCCTGCATTTTGTGAAGTACCGAAATGCTGAACACATCATTTTTACAGTGCTAGATACATACAGCACTGTACAATGATGAGAAATATTCAGGTTTAAGTCCCTGTCCCAAAGAGCAACACTAGAGATTAAGCGAGCTATTCTCTTTAAACCCTCCCTTTTTTAAATTTTTTATTTCTGAGTCGGTCACTGAAGCAAAAGAACACTGGAAGGATACCTTTATGTTTAAATCTTTTTTACTCAGTAACAATATAAAAGAAATATGCAAAGAACCCAGTAGTCACAGTATCATGATATCTTCTCATTAAATCAGATTTTTAACATTCACAAATGCTCTCTAGCCTCAGCTATTGCTGGGAACCATGTAGTGTTCTATGCATGGAAACAGGCACCTATGGAATTACATTTCCAATATGTGTGTAAGATACCTGCAAATGTACCCAAACTGGGTTATCATTAGAAATCAAACATGTGATGTCTGTGCAGATTGAATCTTGTCTTAAGCATCTGGCCTGTTTCTCCAATATAGCATCCTTTGTTACATTTTTTACACTGAATGATATATACCATATTGGAAGATGAGCATGTAAAATAGTCCTTTATGTTGAATATTTTTCCTTTGTGAATGACTGTGGGGTCTTGTGAAATGTTTTGGCATAGTTTGCAGCTGGCTGTGTTACAGGGAAACGTGCCCTTTTCTTTTTCCGTCTGTGTTGGAAATGTAACGAAGGATGCTATATTGGAGAAACAGGCCAGATGCTTAAGACAAGATTCAATCTGCACAGACATCACATGAAAATAGCCGGTGCCAGTCAAGCCCCCACCCCTGTGGGCCAACACTTCACAAGACCAGAACACTGCACCAGTGATTTCACAGTAAGAATACTGAAAGGTAATTTTAAAACAATACAGGAACATAAGACCTTTGAAATAAGAATGATTGAATATTTTGACACCCAACAAACAGGACTTAATAAGGATCTGGGTTTTCTAACCCATTATAAACCATAAAGCTGTATTTCTCTGTTTATTACCCTCCTCTCACCTACCAACACCCATCCTGTTAGAATATCAATGAAATGCTTTGATGTCCCCATGCATACCCCCACCCTCCCACTCTGTCAGACTGTCAAAGTAATGCTTTGATATTTCTCTTATATATACACTATCTGCTAACACATTTGCTTATTTCCGATCTGACGAAGAAGGGCAACCTTCGAAAGCTAATCAAGAAATGTATTATGTCCAATAAAAAAGGTATCATCTTATTTTCTTTTCCATGTTTTATTTTGTTTGATTTCTATTGATAACCTTTAAGAGTGGACTAACAAAGCTACCACACCTCTCTACCCAAACTGGGCAAAGAGGCTCCAGAACTGAGGCTGGGAAGATTGCATTTCTGGCCGGTATATGTACATAAAACAACCCAGAAACTTTGTGTCTGTCAAAGAACGGATGTAAATCTTAAGGGCTCCTTTTACCAAGCTGTGGCAAAAGGGGACCTCTGCTGGTGTCAGTGCCTGTTTTTGACGCGCACCGAGGCCCCCTTTTACCACAGCGGGTAAAACGTAGGTCTTTATTTTCAGGAAATGGCCATGCGGCAAGTGAGGCACTTGCTGCACGGCCATTTGAAGGGGGAGCCCTTACCGCCACCCACTGAGGTGGCATAAGGGCTCCCGTGCGAACCCAGCGGAATACACTATCTGCTTCTTCATACAGTTCAAACTTCTCCTTTTGACCTACAAGTGCATCCACTCCGCAGCTCCTCAGTACCTTTCCGCTCTCATCTCTCCCTACACTCCTCCCCGTGAACTCCATTCGCTGGGTAAATGTCTCCTGTCGTCCCCCTTCTCCCCCACTGCTAACTCCTGGCTCTGTTCCTTCTATCTCGCTGCTCCCTATGCCTGGAATAGACTCCCTGAGCCAGTACGTCAGGCTCAGTTTCTGGCTGTCTTCAAGTCTAGGCTTAAAGCCCACCTCTTTGCTACTGCTTTTGACTCCTAACCATGACTCTCTTACTCAACACCCTCACTTATCACCCCTACCACTGCAATTTCCCCACCCCTAGCTGTCTGTTCGTCTGTCCAATTTAGATTGTAAGCTCTGTTGAGCAGGGACTGTCTTTTCATGTTAATTTGTACAGCGCTGCGTAAGTCTAGTAGCGCTATAGAAATGTTTAATAGTAGTAGTAGTAGTAATACACGTTTATGGGGAAAAAATGCCCCCAATGGGTTTTACACCACCTGAGAACCATGCACAGATTTTGGCCAAGGTTTCACAGAGAGAGATTAAGAGAGTCAATCTCCTTAATCTACCGTTGTTTATTGCTGTCTCTAAAATGAAACCAAATTAAAACTGTGGCCTCGTTATTTAACTGCCAAGCGAAAAGTGGAGCAAAAAAAAACCTCTCTCAGATGGTTTTCTCAACAAAGTCTTTATTCAAATCGATAAACAAAAATGACCCGACATGAGTTGTGTTTTGGCCATACTGGCCTGTGTCAGGGATCTATAAACAGATAAATGAATAAATAAGTATAATAACATTACCACAAAATATAAAAACAAAAAAATATATAATTAAAATAAAAAATGATAAAACAATAATAATGAAATCATATATATGAAAAACCATACCTAGGAATTTTGTGGAACATTATATTGCTGCCAATCTCCAATGGTGTGTAACATCTAAATAATAATAATAATCTAAATAGAAGGATATACAATAACCTATCCTTGCATATATGTATCATGACCTTTATACTATGTAAAAATCTTTTATGTCCCAAAATTGTTTATGTCCACATAGATGTTACACACACATCAAGAGGAAAAATTCAATATACAGAAGAGAAAGAAAAAGAAAAATATAAAAGAAAAATAAAAATATCTATTCTTTGCACTGCAGGTCTATAAAAGTTAAACCTAGTTAATAACCCTAAATAAGAGAACTATACTCCAGCCCTAACCTGATTTGTAACAACAACTGTATCAACCAAAAAAACCTCCAGCTGCAAAGGATCTAAGAAAATATAATGATTGCTCTCAAAGGCTATCAGGCATTTACAGGAAATTTAAGGAAAAAGGACCCTCTCGTGGCCAAAACATTTGGCTTTAGCTGAAGGAAGGCCCTTCTATGAAGCTGAGTTGGCCTGGAGAAATCTGGACATTTGTTTGACCAAAATTCAGAGCCTTTTATAAAATACTGCTGGTATTGAGAATGTCCCAACCTGGGAATCTCAATTACGATTTCTATGTCATATGTAAAATGGGTCTTCATATATGCCACATTCTCCTTCATATGTACATTCATGTTATTGAACTGAATTAAAAAAAAAAAGACTTAAGTATATGTATTGTTAAATAACTTCTGGTTTTTAAAAGAGAAAGAATGTAATCAGATGTATTATTTCTAACTAATATTGGACAATAAGTATGTTTTTCAATGAAATTATTTGACTATACACCGTATTGGCCTTGAAGAAGCCAACCAGATGATCAATGTGGAATAATGAATTAGACGAGTAATATCTGGGGATAATCAGGTTAATACCAAGGTTTTTTTGTTCTGTTTACTGTTTAATTGATCTCCTTATCTTGTTTCACTCTCCCTATTTAGTGGTCTAAGGAAGAGAAGACTGAAATAATTCCTACATATTACTTTCTTTGTATTTCCAGCAAGTTGTTTTATCGCTTGTAAAAATTTAAATGGTTATGAATAAAAAATTAAATAGATAAATAAATAAAAAAGAGGACTTTTTTTTCAACACCACAATAGTTACCAGTATGAGTATATAAGTGAATTAAAGTATGACATCATTGTTACCCCTCCATATGTTAAACTCACCTCATTTTGGGGGGCTATAATATGCCAGGAACAGGTGACTCCTGCAGGATAATCTTGGTCTGGCCAATTTGGAGTTTTAAAGGATCCTGAGGGCTTATCCAGTCGTCCACCACAGTATTGATCGCCTGTAAGAGGGAGCCAAAATTTGGAAATAACGGAGAAAATTCAGCAGCACACACTTCCTCTCCAGATCCTACCATCTGTTCCAACATACAGCAAGAATGACTGCTCTTGAGGATTTTGAAAGAGGGAAAAGAAAGTGATTGGGATTTAGCTTGTGCCTTTTCAGTTGTAGCTCGAGGCAAGTTGCATTCAGGTACATTAGGTATTTCCCGGTCCTCAGAGGGCTCATAATCTAATTGAGGGCTAATTCATTTGCCAAAGATCACAAAGAATGTCAGTGAAACATGGAAATGAGAATGAAAGTTTTGGGACTTAGTGCCAGCTCCAACCCGGACATATTTCCACAGGAGATCCATTTGTCTCCATTTACTTTGGGAAGAATAATGCTATCCTTGATTCCTTGCCCCAACCACAGGATAAATCTAATAAACCCTTCAGCACAGATATATATATATATATATATATATATATAGTCTGTGGTTGGGACAAGGTATCAAAGCTTTATGTCCGATACTTTAATTGTAACACACATTCAGGCTTATTTTCAAAAGAGAAGGGTGCCCATCTTTCGACACAAATCGGGAGATGGGCGTCCTTCTCCCAGGGTCGCCCAAATCAGCATAATTGAAAGCCGATTTTGGGCGTCCCCAACTGCTTTCTATCGCAGGGATGACCAAAGTTCATGGGGGTGTGTCGGAGGTGTAGCGAAGGCGGGACTTGGGCGTGTCTAACACATGAGCGTCCTCGACCAATAATGGAGAAAAGAAGGGCGTCCCTGATGAGCACTTGGCCGACTTTACTTGGTCCCTTTTCTCTTATGACCAAGCCTCAAAAAGGTGCCCGAACTGACCAGATGACCACCCAAGGGAATCGGGGATGACCTCCCCTTACTCCCCCAATGGTCACTAACCCCCTACCACCCTCAAAAAACAACTTTAAAAATATTTTGTGCCAGCCTCTATGCCAGCCTCAAATGTCATACTCAGGTCTCTCGCAGCAGTATGCAGGTTCCTGGAGCAGTTTTAGTGGGCGCAGTGCACTTCAGGCAGGCGGACCCAGGCCTATCCCCCTCTACCTGTTACACATGTGGTGGTAAATGTGAGCCCTTCAAAACCTACCAGAAACCCACTGTACCCACATCTAGGTGCCCCCCTTCACCCGTAAGGGCTATGGTAGTGGTGTACAGTTGTGGGGAGTGGGTTTTGGGGGGCTCAGCACACAAGGTAAGGGAGCTATGCACTTGGAAGCAATTTGTGAAGTCCACTAAGGTGCCCCCTAGGGTGCCCGGTTGATGTCCTGGCATGTCAGGGGGACCAGTGCACTACGAATGCTGGCTCCTCCCACGACCAAATGGCTTGGATTTGGTCGCTTCGGAGATGGGTGGCCTCGGTTTCCATTATCGCCGAAAACCGGGAACGACCATCTCTAAGGATGACCATATCTAAGGTCGACCTAAATGTTGAGATTTGGGCGTCTCCGACTGTATTATCGAAACGAAAGATGGACGCCCATCTTGTTTCGATAATATGGATTTCCCCGCCCCTTCACTGTGCTGTCCTGCGATGACGTCCCCATCAAAACTTTGGCGTCCCTTTCGATTATGCCGCTCATTGAGATCCAGGAGAAGGAGCAGCCTAGTGGTTTGAGCAGTGGGCTGAGAACCAGGGAAGCCCAGTTTAAATCCCACTGCGGCTACTTGTTATCTTGGGTAAGTCGCTTAGGGGTAACTCTCAAAAGGTCATCTAGAGTGTGTGTGTGGTAAGAGTGAACTTTATTATGGCAATTAATCATGGAATTGCCATTACAGCAAACACAAAAGCCCAAGGAAATAAAATCTTAAAGGGCCATCACATTTATTCAAAGTACATCAAAAATCTGGTGCAACAGAAGGTGTGACTCGACATGGGCCGCGTTTCAGCAATGCTGCCTGCGCCAGGTGTCCAATCCTCTGCTATAGCACTAAGTCTCTCAGCTATAAACTAAGTTCATAAATGCACAAAAGCACCAGTTTAAAAGAACCCAAAAGGCACACCCTTTAGGCACTTCAGTATAGAAATCAAACCGCCATAAAAAGCCATTATAAAATACTAGCGTGAGACATCTAACTTTAGATGCAATCAGTTATGTTGGTTCAGTGGCTGGTATAAATGCTTGAGCCTAACTGCTGTCAGTTAAGTGCATAACCTGTGCTTGTGCCCCTCACACATCCACACCCCAGGGGCATAGCCAGACCTCAAGGTGGGAGGGGGCCAGAGACCAAGGTGGGGGAGGGCACATTTTGGTCCTCCGCCCCCCTCCGCCGTTTCGCTGCCGTCTTGCCGCCCTGCCACTCCCCACCCACTGCTGCCGCATTGCCGCCGGACACCCCAGCGGGGCCCGGCATGCTCCTTTTAGTGAAATTAATAGAAGAGTGCTGGACATAAGGGGAAGAGAGAGCAGGGCAGGCAGTGCAGCGCTGGAGACCAGCGCTGGATGAAGGCGGCTTCAGCTGGCAGGGGTTAGGGATCCCTGCCAGCCAAGGTATTTGCAGCGGTGGTGCTTCAGCTGGGTGGGGTTGGGGACCCCTGCCAGCCAAGATGTACAGCGGCGGCAGTGGGTGGGGAGTGGCAAGGCAAGCTCAATTTCACTTAAAGGAGCGTTCCGGACATGAGGGCAAGGGAGAGCAGGACAGGCAATGCGGCACTGCCGGAGACAGGCGCTGGATGAAGGCTTCAGCTGGCGGGGGCCCAGAGCAAATTTGGGGGGGCCCAGGCCCCCGTGGACCCACGTAGCTACGCCACTGCCACACCCCCTAGCAGTTGTATGCTAAATTATGCACTAAGGTTATAGAATACCAACTGAAGGCCTGATGCACAAAAGTCCCCGTTAAAAACCACATGCGTTTAGATCCTCGGTAGAACGTACCTATTTGGAAATAGCAAGCCATGCTCAAAGGAAATTGCATGCAATTGAGCTGCATGCAATTTCAGCAAGCAGCTCGGTAGGGAAGCACCTAGCACATGCGCAGAATAGTCTCTCGGTAAGTGTCCCTGTTTTGCGCACGTGCAAGGTCTGGTGTACTCTTTCTTTTCCCCTGCAGTACTTGCTGGCTCCACTGTCCCCCTGTCTCCTTTCCCTTGCAGTGCTCTGGTGCTGGCTCCACCTTCCTCCTGCAGCTTACTTGGCTTCCCTCTGACCCTAATGATTTTGCTTGGGAATCTCCTCCTTGCTGAAAGCCCGCCCAGCTGACATCATAGGGGCTTTCCCCAGCTGATTGCCTGTCTGCTTGTTTCTCCACCCCTAACCTGTTCTCTGCTCTCAGACACTGATTGCTATTGAAAAAAAATCTCCTCCATGCTGAAAGCCCCCCCCCAGCTGTTTCTCTGCCCCTCTAAAACTGTTCTCTGCTGTTCCACAAGTTTTGCTATTGAAAAATGCAAGCAGATTGCTCTTCTCAGAAGTCTCCCTCACACAATGACAGCTCCAGACCTGACAGAAAATTCTGCACGTTAAAGGTAGGCGCTCCTTTCTGCGCATCACTCGGAAATGTCTGTGCATTGCTCGGAATGCTCATTTTAATACTAATGAGCTCTTTGTAATACATGTGCATAGGATTATCGATAGCTGCTACAACGAACAGGAAAAACCATGCAGAACTCCTTTGTGCATTAGATGCAGAATGAGGTGATCTCTAGACTAGCTAGAACCAGTTTAAATCAGATGTTGCTAGCACAGTAAACCGAGCATCGGCCCTTAAGTGCAGTTATGCACAAAACTGCCAATTAGCATCAATTAACTCCTATTATAGCTAAATATTGATTATTAATGCCAACTACCACCTAATTTAACAATTAAGTTACTCTTGTAACTGGCAGTATTCTATAACCTGGATGCACAGGGGATTAACCTTCCATTGCCTCATGTACAAACTTAAGGCCCTGTTTACTAAAGTGAGCTAGCGTTTTTAGCTAATGCTAAAATTAGCCTGCACTAAACGCTAGAGACACCCATATATATTCCTATGGGTGTCTCAAGCGTTAGCGCGCGCTAAAAACTCTAGCTTGCCTATAGCGCAGCATAGTAAACAGGGCCCTTGGGGTCCTTTTACTAACCAAAGTAGGTGTGTACGCTCGTCCTACGCGTGTCAATTTTGAACTACCACCCGTGCATCAACTGTGATCTACTGCTCGGCTACCGTGTGGCCCGGGAGGTAATTTAATTTTTTACGCATGTCCACTAAGTGCGCTGGAAATTTTCTGGCATATGGCGCTAACTGGATGGTAATTGGCATTGTACGAGCATAGACCATTACCGCCCGGTTGACGTGCGAGACCTTACGCCTAGGTCAATGGGTGGCGGTAAGGTCTCAGGCCCCAAAATGGACATGCGCTTATTTTTATTTTGTACATGTCCATTTTTGGCCAAAAAAGGGGCCTTTTTTTGCAGGCGCGCTGAAAAATGGACCTACAGCATCTAATACACACATCTACACCAGCGCAGGCCATTTTTCAGCGCACCTTCAAGGACCCTTAGTGTGTGCTAACAGATACGAGTGTGTGCTGAATGTCACTTGGCCCACAGGATGTGCAGCATTCAGTGTGTGCTAATATCCGTAATCACAGGCTAAGCTTTAGTAAAAAGGGTCCCTTAGATTGTAAGCCCTCCAGGAATAGGGAAATGCCTAGTGTACCTGACTGTACATCACTTCAATAGCATGCAGGTGGTATATCAAAATAAATAGAGGAGTGGCCTAGTGGTTAGAGCACTGGTCTTGTAATCCAGATGGGGCTGGTTCAAATCCCACTGCTGCTCCTTGTGATCTTGGGCAAGTCACTTAATCCTCCATTGCCACAGGTACAAGCTTAGATTGTGAGCCTTCCTGGGACAGAGAAATATCAGTATACCTGAATGTAATTCACCTTGAGCTACTACTGAAAAAGGTGTGAACAAAAATGGAATGGAAATAAGAACAACATGGCATTTAAGTACAGCACATATTGTCATACATGCACAATAACTATTCACCTTGAAGGAACAGAAGTATTTCATTATTGTATCCCTTTAAAGACACCAGCTTTGTGTGGCTCTTTACATTTAACCTTTGAAACTGGAATTAGAGTAAAGTACCTCTTTCATTTGGCTTTGCTGCAGAAAATATAGCACTGAATCCACTCCCTGCTGTGTTGGCATCTGAAATCATCTGTACCAGCATTTATTGCTGTTTGACACCACGGCACCGGGATTGAAGGTGCCACAAAACCTGCCGATGCGCTCTCTGTTGGCGTGACCACTGTACACGTCCCAAAATCATAGCGGCACAAGCTGTCACTCTCCAAATCTATGAACTGAAAGATGAGGACAACCACCTGCCCTCCGGAACCTACAAGGGGCAAAGGAACATTGCTGTTATTGATAAAGCACTGTTAGTATATTATAGCGCAGCGCAGGAGTCTGGCATCTGTCTAGGCTGCTCCAATTTCAGGATTGGAAAAGGAGGGGGAAAACCCCAGAAAATACGAATTCTAATCTGGTCCAGTACTTTAAATTCTACAGCCAAAGCGTTTGAAGATAATGTCCAAAATGCAAAAGTTCTTAATGTCAAGGAGCAAAAACCTAGTTCAGTAATCTCACTCATTTGTTCAAAGTCTATGAGGTACCACCATAAATCCATCCCTGTGCCGCCTTCTCTTTCTCCTTCCCCCTCCACCAAGCCAGGTACAGAGCAGCAGCTTTCGCTGAGGAGACCCCCAAAAAAACAAACAAGATTTCCCAGCACTCTAGTGTAAGACTCAGAGGAGTAACCCTCAAAACAAAAGCAAGAGTTCATATGGCAACAGCCCAGTCCCAATACTCACGTACAAAGGAACAGGATGAATTTAAAATTCCTTCCAGCAACAAACATTCAGTTCAGGTTCAGAACAGTTCATACACCTTCTGTAGTTTGAGAATGTCTTTTTTTTTCATACACAGCGGACAGCTGCATCTTACATAAGTACATAAGTAATGCCACACTGGGAAAAGACCAAGGGTCCATCGAGCCCAGCATCCTGTCCACGACAGCGGCCAATCCAGGCCAAGGGCACCTGGTAAGCTTCCCAAACGTACCAACATTCTATACACGTTATTCCTGGAATTGTGGATTTTTCCCAAGTCCATTTGGTAGCGGTTTATGGACTTGTCCTTTAGGAAACCGTCTAACCCCTTTTTAAACTCTGCCAAGCTAACCACCTTCACCACGGTCTCTGGCTACGAATTCCAGAGTTTAATTATGTGTTGGGTGAAGAAACATTTTCTCCAAGTTGTTTTAAATTTACTACACTGTAGTTTCATCGCATGCCCCCTAGTCCTAGTATTTTTGGAAAGTGTGAACAGACGCTTCACATCCACCTGTTCCACTCCACTCATTATTTTATATACCTCTATCATGTCTCCCCTCAGCCGTCTCTTTTCCAAGTTGAAAAGCCCTAGCCTCCTTAGTCTTTCTTCATAGGAAAATCGTCCCATCCCCGCTATCATTTTAGTCGCCCTTTGCTGCACCTTTTCCAATTCTGCTATATCTTTCTTGAGATGCGGCGACCAGAATTGAACAATATTCAAGTTGCGGTCACACCATAGAGCAATATAATGGCATTATGACATCCCCACACCTGTTTTCCATACCTTTCCTAATAATACCCACTGCTCGGGTGTTCTCACTAATCTGATCACCACACTTGGGCTAAAATCCACAGAGCTGAACTGAAGCTTTGAGTTATTCAGTTCCATCTCCTTTTCTTCTGGCCACTGTTCTCCTGCCTCCATGAACTCCATTGGTTCAGGCTGGCCTTTGCTTGTTCCTTCCTGGAGAGCAAGGGTTGGCCCCACTCCTTCTCAGCCTCCCTTTGGTTCCAAGCTGTACTGTTTATTGAGCCAGGGGAACTGGGCTTGATCTAAATCCCAGACCCTCCCTAAGGACTGCCACCTTCCTTTCCAGGAAAGTACTGTAGGTGTGGAGTCCTCCCTTCCTCAGGACATGCAAGGTTGTTTTCCTTCCTAGGGGTTCTATGCCTGTCCTGGGCCAGAATAAGTCCCAATAACCTACGGATGCTTGTCCATACAAATTCTTTTCATCTCTGAATTCCTTCTATTCTTGCTCAGTCTCGTTACTATAATGCAATGTTTTGTTTATTTTCTATTGACATCCTGCAATCATAGAGATTATTTATTTATAAAACAATTAAAATGTTAGCTTTTATTTGCTCCAAATACAGCAAAGGTGACAAAAAAAAAAAGCTAGACGATGCCCAGGATAAAACAGTTAATTAAAACATCCAATGACACGAGTTGTGTTTCGGCCACAAGGACCTGCCTCAGGAGTCTTCATTGGATGTGTCTGAACACATTAGCTTTCAGATTTAATAATGAACAAACATTCAATTTATGCAATAAAAAAGTCTCTCTCACCAAGTTCTGATGCGTTCTCACTTGTAAGCTGTTTAATCCTGGATATCATCTAGTTTTCTTTTTTTTTTTGTCACCATCACTGTGTTTGGAGCATCTATATGATTGCGAGGGTTCCTGTTCTTCTGGTCCTCTGTTGATTTATTTATTTAAACCATTTCTAATCTACCAATCCAATCCAATTCTCAGGAGTGGCACAAAAACATCACAAATGCATTATTACAACCATGACCTAACATACAAAACTGCATAAACAATTTTGCAATCCTATCATTGCTTTTGTATAAGAACAGGTATTTCCATTTCCTCTGTAATGCTGGAAAGGTACTGGGCTACCACCATACTCTGGCACATTACTACAGTAACTCCAAGACCAGAGGCAGCAACCAATGAATAGTCAGCACATAAGGCTTGGCGGTAAAAATGTTGGTACTGATTTATTTTAACAAGAAAAAGTAAAGGTTTATAAGTATTTGGCTTTTCAAAACCAAACTGCTAGGTCCAAAACAAAAACAGAATACTAAAAAGCAATAACCCAGAAAGCTACATTTACCTGTGTTTCTGGGTATTTCTACTTCCAAGATGTGCAAATAGATGAACAGTTTAGCTTAAGACTATTCACGACATGCACCTCTACATTAATGGTTAGTAACATACCCTGAGATTCTACGTATGGTGCTGAAAAATGTGCACCAAAATGTGCACGCAGATCAGTGGCGTACCAAGGGGGGGGGCGATGGGGGCGGTCCGCCCCGGGTGCACGCCGCTGGGGGGTGCCGCGGTGCGCGCCTGTGGGCTCCGACTTCGCGAACTTCGCTCGTTCGCTGCAGCTCCCTCTGCCCCGGAACAGGTTACTTCCTGTTCCGGGGCAGAAGGAGCTGCAGCGAACGAGCGAAGTTCGTGAAGTCAGAGCCCACAGGTGCGCACCGCGGCACCCCCCAGCGGCATGCACCCGGGGGGGGGGGGTCATTTCGCCGGGGAGGGGGGAAGGTGTCATTTCATAGGCGGGGGGGGGGGGGGGGCGCATTGGCGATCCCCCCGGGTGCCATCCACGCTAGGAACGCCACTGACGCAGATCGAAGATAGACATGCAAATTGATTAGCTAATGAGCCATTTACTTGTAATAAATTGATATTAACAATTATTGCAGTTAATTGACAATGATTGGAATTTGCACATGCATCTTCCTGCATCCTATAACATTAGGTGCTCAGAACTGAAAAGGGATGTGGCCAGCGGTGGGGCAGAGGCGTTCTAACAAAAAAATAGTGCACATTGTTATAAAATAGCACCATTCCCACACCCAAATGCCGTGAGTTGGGTGCCAGCATTTACACAGGATTCAGCTGGCGTAAATACCAGGGCTCAATGGGCGCTGGAATGGGTTCTAAACTCTATTCTATATAAGGCACCAACCTTGGCACTAGCCTACAATAGTGCCGAAGAGGTTAAAGTGATTTTCTCTTGCACTACCCGCATAGTGCACTTGGAAATTGGTGCCTAGGATGTCACCTTTGAAAAACAAATATCCTCCATAGTGGGCTCGTGCCAAATTTGCTCCTTCAGGTCTTTACTAGATAAGGAAGCTCTCAGAACCTTAATACATTCCTTCATTCTTAACAGAATTCGTTATTGTAATGTTATTTGCTATGGGTCCAATCAGCCCAACATAAGTGACTACAGAATGTACAGAACACAGCTGTGAAATTTCTGCGCTCTGCACAAAAGTTTGATCATGCGATACTATTGCTGGTTCAGGAGCACATTCATTTCAGAAGTATGCTCCCCTCTTGACAGGAGCACCCTACATACCAGGGGCTTAGCCAGACTTTGGCAGGAGGGGGGTCCAGAGCCCGAGGTGAGTGGGCACATTTTAGCCCCCCTGGCACCACCGACCCCCCCCCCCACCATTTCCCCCCCCCCCCCGCCGCCACCACCACCTTTGACTCCCCCAGTGCCAACCCTTTCTACCCCCTCTTCCTGCCACCGCCAACCCTCCCCCGCCATCAGGTACCTTTGCTGGCGGGGGCCCCCAACCCCCACCAGCCGAAGTCCTCTTCTCCGGCGCGGCCGCATTGCTGATCTGCAAGGGCAAAGGGCAGGCTTCTGTTTCTCTGAGTCTGACATCCTGCACGTGTACGCACCAGAGAAGAGGACTTCGGGCTTACTGCTCGGTAATCTGGAACTACTGCTGGGCTACCACAGCAGCCCAGCAGTAGTTCCCAACCCCAGTACGTGCCTCTTCCGGCACTATAAAAATATTTGTATTTTCGTAGTGCCGTTGTTTCCCCGGCAGTAATTGGGGAAGTGCTGCGTGCTGCCTGGTTACCGCTGGGTTAGCACGGGAGCTCTTACCACCACCGAAATGAGTGGCGCTAAGTGCTCCCTCCCGAAATGGCAGCACGGGAAGTGGTTCACTTGCCACATGGCCATTTCTTAAAAAAAAAAAAGACAACCTTTTACCTGCTGCGGTAAAAGGAGGCCTCAGCGTGTCAAAACATGTGATGATGCCAGCGAAGGCCCTCTTTTTATAGCTGCTTGGTAAAAGGACCCCTCAGTGAACTATTTACTCCCCAATCAGTCTGAAAAGGCCAAAGTGATCACAAGAGAACCAATGACATCTTCCCCCATTATCACAGGCACATCTAAAAAAATTGGATTTCTGTCAGGTACTTGTGACCTGGATTGGCCACTGCTGGAAGCAGGATACTGGGCTAGATGGACCATTGGTCTGACATTATGGCTATTCTTATTTAACCCATCAAACTGCGTTTTTTGCCTCTCTCCTCTGGCACACTTGCTTATTCTAAGCTGAAACACCCTGTATTTCACCAAAACTTATGGAGATACTGCATGTGATGACTGAGCAATGGTCTCCCCTTCAATGTTTTCCCTTCCCCTTGCACTTCCCACATTTCTGAATAATCGAGGCACCTGTTTGCACGCTTATTGGTTTTGGCTTTGTCTATTTGTCCGTCTACTGCAGGTTCTTTGTTTTTCTTGTGACCGTTGTTATTTTCATGCATTTTGCTCTCTCTTATAGTCTGAATTGTAAACTACCTTGTTGGAACTGTTTGGTATATCAAGCCCTGAGTAAACTAAACTAAAACTGACAGCACTTATCAAAGATTTTTTTTTTTTAATGCATACTACCTGTCACCTTCTGATCTCCCATCCATCTCCTCTCCCCATCATTTCCCATTCAGATTGCCATTGGATTGCTTTCATGGTTCTCTTACATATTCTAGTATTTTTATCTTTTGCTTATCTGCCTTGATCTGAGAAAGACAGTTAACTTCCAAATGCTCATTAAAGAGACATATTAAGATAGTCCAATAAAAAGATATCTTGGTTTAAAAAAAATAATTATCATCATCCTTTATTTTTTATGCTTTCATTCGGAGTAACACAATAACCAATGAGTCTGGGAACTTGGACCTCCAGCCCTCATTTGGATGGAGGGACCTTCCAAGACTCCAGGCCTCATTGACCTGAGTATCACTTCATCAGCACCCTAGGGATAAGATCTGAAGAAATAAAATGTACTGAAGCCCTCAACTCTTTTCTCTCTAGGGGCTTTCATACTCCCACTTACGTTACATTCCTCCCAGTATAAAGATTCTGTTAGGGATCAGATGCCACTCACTGATTCACCAATCTCACCCTATCCAGTCCAAACTCAGCTTTTCTCCAATATTTCACTCTTTCAATCATTTAATTCGCAATCTGTAGCTTACAACTTAAACTTATATCACATAGACGTCAGAGTCCTATCAGAAAGATTTAACTAATAACCTCAGTGATGTTAACCGCTACCCAGTTAGGATTAATGCGATCTATGCAACATCCAATGCTTCACCGGTTCTTCTTTTATATAGAGACAATATTGTACTCATATTTTAGAAAAACTATAGCTTAACATCACTTATCTTTTCAATTCTTTATATATATCTGTCGGACCCAGGGGATCATCTGTCCGACATGCACGTTTCGCCCAACATGGGCTGTCTCAAGGACATTCCCCCCCCCCCCCCCCCCCGTGTTGTTTTACAGCACCAGCTCAGCAAAAGTAAAACAACACGGGGGGAATGTCCTTGAGACAGCCCATGTTGGGCGAAACGTGCATGTCGGACAGATGATCCCCTGGGTCCGACAGATATATATAAAGAATTGAAAAGATAAGTGATGTTAAGCTATAGTTTTTCTAAAATATGAGTACAATATTGTCTCTATATAAAAGAAGAACCGGTGAAGCATTGGATGTTGCATAGATCGCATTAACCCTAACTGGGTAGCGGTTAACATCACTGAGGTTATTAGTTAAATCTTTCTGATAGGACTCTGACATCTATGTGATATAAGTTTAAGTTGTAAGCTACAGATTGCGAATTAAATGATTGAAAGAGTGAAATATTGGAGAAAAGCTGAGTTTGGACTGGATAGGGTGAGATTGGTGGATTATAAGACCCAGTCTACAGAAGATTTAAACTGCCTTTATAACTAGTAGACTCACTGATTCAGGCATACCCAGCCCTCTTTGGGGCACAGGTTGCCAGTACAGGAACCTTCAATCAGTAAATACGGGGATACTAGGAAAGGGCAGGGAATGGCAAACTCTGACATTCATAATAATGTCTCTATTGTTTTTATAGGAAATATGTATGAGTATGTGGTGCTGTGTGTGCATCTGTAGTGTCATGTTGCAATGTTGTCTGCTGAGGAACACGAAAGCCATTATCTGATTTGCCTCCTGATTTGGCTGTGGGGACTGAAAACAGCCTCTGCCCAGACTAGCTGCCTCCTCATATGGCTTAAGCTGGTGGGGGGGGGGGGGGGGGGGGGGGACTGCCCAGACTGACTCACCTAGTGATGCACCAGGAATGAGGAGTACATAGAGGAGGTGGAGAATAAGAGGGCTGGGAAGAGGAAGAGAGAGTGAACAAGAGGAAAGTGAGGGAGAATGGATGGGGGACAAAGAGTAGAAAAGGAATGGTTGAGGGGTGAGGACAGTGAGCAGTTGGAGGGGGTAGGGAGAGTGGAGAGTAAGGGAGGTGGACAAGGGATAGAAGAGAGGAGAATGATGGTGGAGATGAAGGAAAGGTGAAAGCAAAAGGGGATAAATCATATTGTTTAAAAGATTTTGTTCCAATAATGATACTAATTTCATTTCAAATATTTTGTGGATCTCTGCTAGAATAAAATGTAAACCTGGTAGAATTAGAGATTATACTTTAAAGGATGGCAGCATTGTTAAATGGCAGAAGCCCTGGGTGTATTTTTTTTTTTTGTTGGTAGTTGAATAAAATGCCTTATTTGAAATTATAGTTTGGACTGACATCTTTTGCTTGGACACTTGAGAGCAGCATATGGGACAATCCATGCAGGAAGCTGTCACTGTGGATGTGAGCCTGAGCAAATTAATACCAACTGTTCTCTAAATGTTCAGCAGAAATGTTAAAGCACCATTTCTATTATTAAATAAGATGTCTCTGTTTTCCCTTTCTAGCTTTCCCCCAGTGAATCTTATGGGCATGGAAGTACTTCATACCACATGTAAAGAGCTACAGTGCTTGAAGTTTGAGTAAACATTTTTGCTTTCTTGCTCTGAGCTGATATTGTGGAGAATGCAAGTAGGGATGTGGATAGGCAAGCTTTGGCTGATTTTTTTCAATTTTCCAGGTGTTTTGGTTTCACACATTCAATTTCATAATAACATTTTAATGTGCTTTAAACTTCCTACTGCCTGCAAATTGATTTCACTGTGTTAATGTCTTAGATCAATTTTGCATGCACTATATTTTTTAAGATAAACTACATGGACCAAATGCATGCTAACAAATTCCATATATCTATTGCTTAGATCATTGCTTTCACCTAATTCTAAACATTGCAGATGTCAAGAAAGTGACTGTACATCTCATCTGAGTGTCATGTCCTGGTAATGAAAGTACCTTGCTTTGCAATTGCAGACTGATCTAATCTACAAGGGGGATTTCTTACATTTCCTGGGGTGCACAGGGCTTTGAGTCACCTCTTTTATCACATAGCTTGTGTTTATTGGCGTTTTACTTTATTTTGTTGTGGTTGTTTTGACTTTAGTGTGGGTTTCTGATAGTGTGCAAAGCCCACACCTCACACTAAAAAAGCTTCCCAGCCCTTTCCCATTACCCTACTATCCAGACCTCCCTGCCTTTTACCACATCCCCTGTACCAAAAAGGGGGAGGAGTGATCCCCTGCTGGTGCTGTGATCCATAATGGCACTCCTGCCCCACTGAATCACATGTATGGTGTAAGAAGTGGGAGAGAGGAGATGATGGGGAGGGGGCCTGGGGAGCTTTATTAAGTTTAAAGCATGGGAGATTTTAGGGGTTGGCCAGGGCTGGATGACTAGTGCTTTTTTGTAATGAAAATAAAATGAAAATGAACTGAAATAGGGATTTGCATTAATATTTCCTAGTTTATGTGGAATGAAAGTGCGTTCCTAATGAATTTAGGTAAATTAAACTCTTAATGCCTTGTTTCAGTAGAGAGTTTCCCTCTGTTGAATCATTCTGTATTAACTAGGGCACTTTTCTAGCAACTGTTCAGATTTCTTGTGTCCATCCAGCAAATATTATTTTTTTCCACTGATGAGCACCTTTCACTACTTTTCAGTTGGTGTCAACAAGATCCTGACTACGCAGAGACCATCTTCAAGGAATGGGGAGACCAAAAGGTAGTGTGATTGTGGAGAAAAGCAGACCACCCAACACAAGTCACCAGTCTAGCGGAGAATCTCCATTTTGACACATTTGCTCATGACCTGCTGATTTGGGTACGGAAGTGACTGAGAGCCTGCCAGCTGCTTCATTCCTTCTCCATCCCTGCAAGTAGCTGCTTTGAACCCATGCAAATCTCAGCAGCAACACCTCCAGACAGGTGTTGTGTCTTTAAGTAAACTGGCCTGTGACTCTACTTCATTCGATCTCGTTCTGTAATACCTATATGAGCTACATTACTTAGCAATAGAGAATACACAGAGGTTGCTTGGCAGTAATTGTAATATGTAGTCTTCCCGGGTCATGTTGATATCAAGAGGTTGAAGCAAGCACACTATCTCAAGAAAAACCCATAATTTCCACACACCCAGTGATTTTATGATGCTACCTGACACTGAGGAAGTCAGACATCTCACCAGCATGAACAGCAATTAGAGCTGTCATGTGATCCAGTATAAGGAGGGAGAGTTGAGTTCTGACTACCCCATCCTAATACAGTATGCCACTTTAAAATGATAGAAACGGAACTACAACTACCACAATGCACTGGGAAGAAAAGCAAATGCGGTCAAGTTTCCTCCTTGAACTGGGTCATTAGGAAACTTTGCTCCATTTCAAAACAATAAAGGGAATGGGATGGACATAGCATACACTGGTACTTAGTTATACCTGGGGCAAGGGTTAAGTGACTTGACCAGGGTCACAAGGCGCTGCAGTGGGAATCGAACCCAGTCCCCAGGATCAAAGTCTACTGCACTAACCACTAGGCCGGTAATACTTCTAAATCCAAATCCAATATAATAAGTAAACCTGGGAGCATTCATTGCTTGCAAACGTGAAAATTCCACAGCCTGCCTGCATTGCATCTAGACCAGCCCCCAATAAAATATCTGGGTAAATAAGTGAACATCCTCTATAACCTTTTCTTCCTCCAAAATGTGCAAGTGACTTGCTATTATTAAATCCCAGATCTAAGTACTGCTTTGCTATACAGCTCTGCAACACCCAGAACTCTTTCCCGAATGTTTGATGCCTTAAAACAAGATACACTTGTGTGAATCAATACATGAACATGTTTGAAGAAGTATTTGCAGGGCTTACTTTTGTTTTTAAGGTCCTGTCTCATGCACTCCGGAGACCGTCAAGAATCTATGTACTAGGTACAGTGTCTTCCCTTGAGAAGGCTGAATTAAGGCTGCTTTTGTCATAGCGGTTCCGAAAACGATCAGAATTGCCACATTAGTAGACTAATTTGCATCATTGCGTGCCTAAATGAAATTGAGCCTTACCGTGATTTTCCAAGTGCACTTGCTGTTGGGGGGGTAGACACCGCGGAAGTCCTCATTCCCAATTAACCCACTTTCTCCAGATAGATTCCCTCCACATGGAAAAGCATTTCTGGGATGGGGGAAGAACAAGAAACAACACTTTGTTGAATATCGAAACGTATAGTGCTATAAACAATTAAGGTTTTTTTGTGGTCAGGGGAGGGGAGGGGGGGGGGGGAGAGAAATCAGTCTGTATGAACAAATTGCCCAGATGAAAGCTGCAAAGCTAGGTATAAAACATAAATAATTTTGTTACATTTAGGAGCCACGTGTGTTTTATAGTTACTGAAAGCTCCTCTTCTTCTAACATAATGGATTTTATGAATTTTACTAAATCAAGAAAGTAACTGAAAATACGTAACTGTCTTAATATTGTGCGCAACACGAAAGAAATCTCTATATGCACATAAATAAACCGTATAAAAAAATTTCAATTACAGTTTATTCTGATTACGTTTTTAATGCTTCTTGAACTATAATGTTCGCATGGGGTCCTGGTAAGATCAGCACAGCAACACCCAGATTTAGCAAAACTTAGAACGAGAGGAAAAGGGAAAGCGTCCAGCAGAGCAGTTAGATCAATACACATCAGTTCTGTATGTAGACACACTTAAGGAGAAAAACAAAACATAAAAACGTAAGCAGATCACAAGAAGAAACAACGGAGCCCCAAACGACCACTTGCCTGCTTGAAGAATCCAGACAGATCTGTTCCTTTAACATCAAATAGATACGTTCAAAGTTAGCTGCAGGATTCATCTTCTCTGAGCTTCAACTGAGCTCAAAAACGTCTTACAGAAATATTCCCATTTAATGTAGATAAACTACTAAACCCTAATTCTGCAAGGTAGAGGGGAAAAGGACGCCATCAGTTTTCATCCCCTTTCTCCTAAGTACTGGATGTACAGCACAACCAGAAATCAGAACTTGAAGTCATGTTAAAAGAATTCAAAATCCCTTTCAGATCTGGAGATGCTGCAGGGCCTCTTTAATCTAATTTCCCTCCCCCTCCACCCCCCTCTAGTTTCAGGACAGGAAAGAAGGCCGGTTTCTGCTGGGGTGATTTATGGCACGTTTTACTTGCTGTGCCTCTGAGATCTATAATTGATTCTAACCAGATAGCAAAAAAGTTGTAAGATAAGAAAACGCGCTTCAATTTTACCCTTGCAGAGCAGAACCTTTTTCACGCTATTAAAGGAATCGGACTCTGCTGCTGAATGAGCCACGTGCGGGGAGACCCGGGTTCAGGGCTCCAGACAAAAGGAGGGAGAAACAATTAAGAAAGCACAGAAAGAAAGGGGGGGAGAGAGAGAGCAGAAGAAACGGACAAAGACAAGGCGATCGTGACCAACAGCAGGCATGATCCACAGACACAGGCAAGACCAGACCAGCAAGGGAAGCAGAAGAGAAGACAAGAGCCCGGCTCTGCATCGTCTTTGGAAGTTTTTCCTCATTTGCTGCAGTTACCTCGTGTTCGGTTGCTGGCTGAAGCCTGGATCAGCCAGCAGCAGTCCAAGCAAGAGGCAAAATGCGCTTCTCATAGCTGATGATGACAGGAGCCGGCAGGTTGGTATTCACAGCTGGAGGCCTTCTTGGGGTTTGGATGAAGATCGTCCTATGGCCAGACTCTGAACTCATTTCCCTGGGGAATTTCTCTGGAAGCGGGACTGATGAATATACCAGTTCTTGAACGCGAGAGGAGGGGAGTAAAAGTTTTCCTAAAAACTAGAACCTCCCTCTTCCTCCCTCCTCGTTCCTCACTGCTGGGTTAAAGCACTGCTATTCAACTCTAACAGCAGGGGAAAAGAAGCCGATTAAGGACCCCAATATGGACCATCTCTGGGTACAGTGTTCGAAAGGTTTTCATTTTGCTTCTCCTTTTTGCATTTTGGGTTGTTTTGTTGCGTTTTAGGAAATCTTTCCGGGTATTTCTCTCTTCTGTGTTCTTGCTCACTTAAGAATAGCCACACTAAGGGAACTTTTTACTAAAGTGGGTTTAGTTTTTGTTCAACACACAGACAGGTAGCATCTGAAAAGTGGAGGAGTGGCCTAGTGGTTAGGGTGGTGGACTTTGGTCCTGAAGAACTGAGTTTGATTCCTACTTCAGGCACAGGCAGCTCCTTGTAACTCTGGGCAAGTCACTTAACCCTCCATTGCCACATTGAGCCTGCCATGTGTGGGGTACAAATGTAATAAAAAGGGCATATCCAGCATTGAAATGTTCTTTAGAATTCATTACCACAGGAAATTTGATTAATCTTTTGTAGCCCATTATATAAGCTTGATAATGTGGGATTTATAAATTTGATAAATAAATAAATAAATATGGAGTATGGTATCACCTACAACTTGTTTGTTGTCCCCTGTTGCTACACATACAAGTGAACCAACATAGCAAACACAATACTTTAGAATGATAACAATAACATAAAAACATAAAAAATGCCAAGCTGGGTCAGATCAATGGTCCATCGAGTTCAGCTTCCTGTCTTCAACACTTGAAAGTTCCTGACAGATTCCAATAGGAAAGTTTGTTCCATATTGCTTCTTCCTTACAGTGTCTTCCCTTGCAGAGGCTGATTTAAGGCTGCTTTTATCATAGCGGTTCTGTAAATGATCAGAATTCCCACATTAGCAGAAGAAAGTCACCTCCGGCTAGACTAATTTTGCATCAAGACTCATTGTGTGCTAATAGGTGCTTTGCAATCGAGTCTTACTGTGATGTTGGCTCCCAAAAATATTGCTGTCTCACAGAAATAAAAAGTGGAGACACCTGAATCTATCTGCCTATGTGTTTTTTTTCCCCTTTTTCTTCTTTATTTTATTCATTTTTTTAAAATACTATATAAACCCCTGTCTACAGGTTAGATGAACATCTCCACCTCTTTGACAGACATGGTGCACAGGCTAAGACAGTGGCTGCCAAAAATATCTTGGGGGTTTCCCCAGACAATCCAATTTGGATATTTGCAATGTCAACTAAGGAGAGTAGTACAGCACTTAACTTCAGTTGTAGGCTGTGCTTTCCCACTCATAGGAGGCTCAATGTGGCTTACATGGGGGCAATGGAGGGTTAAGTGACTTGCCCAGAGTCACAAGGACATGTCTGTGCCTGAAGTGGGAATTGAACTCAGTTCCCCAGGACCAAAGTCCACCACCCTAACCACTAGGCCACTCCTCCACTCAATTTGCATTGGAATATAAGCATTGTATTATATTTCATTAGTATTAGACTAGCACTCCTGTGATCCACCAGGTAGGTGAATTAATAGGGTTAATAGGCAAGCCAGGAATGAATACCTGTTATCAGATGCAAATACAGAATAAGAGGAATATACCATGAAATGCAATAGTCATAAGACCAGGGATGTTTTTGGAAGGGGAAAAAATGGGTCAGTTGCCTGGGCCCCAGTGCCACAAGGGGCCCACGTGGCAAAGCGCAGTGACATTAATGAGACAGATTTTCAGATCATCTGGTACTGGCAGGGCCCAATTCTTAGTTTCTGTCCTCGCACCAATATCTCTAGCATTGACCATGCCAGGGACACTTCTCTAACATGACAAGCAGTTTGACATTAAGGGACTCCTTTGAGCCATGCTATGGGTAAGACTGAGTGTAATTGGCATGGAGTGGCCTAGTGGTTAGTACACTGGTCTTGCAATCCAGAGGTGGCCAGTTCCAATCCCACTGCTGCTCCTTGTGATCTTGGGCAAGTTGCTTAACCCTCCATTACCTCAGGTACAAACTTAGATTGTGAGCCCTCCAGGGACAGAGAAACCTGAATGTAACTCACCTTGAGCTACTACTGAAAAAGGTGTGAGCAAAATATAAATAAAATAATAGTTATGAATATGCATTTATTGTTAATGCATGCAAGAAAAGAACTTATAAATTTCATCTGACATAAAAGGGCAAAATAGGGTATGAGAGAGCATAATTTGGCACTGAAGGATTCTGTAGGATGCTGGGTCTTGCCAAAACGGTTCTAGAAAAAAGAGAGTTCCATGATATTCTGTGAAGAATGTGATACTGTCTCTTAAACATAGGGGTTCTCCAGCCAGTCAGGTTTTCATGATATCCACAATGAATATGTATGAAATAAACCTGCATGGATTTTTGTATGCAAATTCATCTCATGTATATTTATTGTGGGTATTCTGAAATCCTGACTGGCAAGGTGTGTCCTGAGGACTGGGTTGAGGACCCCAGCATTAAAAGCAGTTATTGCCAGTGCTTTTTATACAGCAAGAGTTTCACATCTCCTGATGCTAAGTGATTGAGCAAGTGCTGTTTTATATAGATTTCCTGTTTTTGCTGTGAGAGGAGAAAAGCTATGTGTAAAGATTGACCTTTAAAGGGAGCTAAGAGACTGCAACAAAAGATCTTCTGTAGATATTTCAGCCCCAGGCAGGAGTAAATATATTTGGGTTTGAGGGCTCAGAAGGCAAATGAAAGATACACATGTGCATTGGTGAGTATCCCTTTGTAGGCCAGTCCATGAGTGGGGTGAAGGCCATTAATGGAACACCTGGTGGCTCATTTCCTATATGATTGAAATCTTTTTTTTTCCTGAGTTTTTTTTTTAGTAATTTATAATTTTATTAGTTTTCAAGTATAGTATTTGTTTAAGGGTAACTTATTCCAGAGGTTGAGTAAACTAAGGAACATTTTATTCCTAAAATATAAAAGGGAACCTAATGTTCCAGGGTGTAGCCACAGGGGAGGCTGGCCCCTCCCCAATTTGTGTTTGGGACCCCTGGCTGGCAGGGGTCCCCATGCCTTGCCAGTGGAAGTGGTCCTCCACTCGCGACCAGTGCTGCTGCCGCACTGGGCCTCCTCCCCCCCACGCCTGCTCAGCTTTCGCTTAACTGAACATGTGCAGGGGCCGGGGCTCTCCCACACATGCTCAGTTTTGCAGAAAAAGAGTATGTGCTTGGGGGGGGGGGGGAGGGAAGGCCCGGCACAAAGGCGGCAGTGTTCACAGTTGCGAGCAGCACTTCTGGCAGGGTTGGGGACCCTCACTAGCTCAAGTATGTGGGGGACACGGGGGGGGGGGGGGGATAAAGAGTGGTGGCAGGGCGAGGCAATATTTTGTGCCCCTCCACCTTGTGCTCCGGCACCCCCAAAATTCGAAGTCTGGCTATGTGCCTGGTTCCAACACTAGATCTTTAGGAAGGAAGGTCTACTCCATGTCCACATTCTGCTTCCTAAAATTTCCATTACAAAAGTTTATTGGCTGTGGAGGAGATAGGAGGGGTGCAAAGCTTAAGGTTCACTAGCAGGCTTATTTTCGAAAGTGATCACCGGCCATTTCCCGACATCAATTGGGAGATGGCCAGCGATCTCTCAAAAGCGGCGAAATCAGTATAATCGAAAGCGGCTTTTTTGACAGCATCGCCTTGCCGGCAAAAGTTCAAGGGGGGCGTGTCAGCAGCGTAGTGAAGGCGGGCATGGGTGTGGCTACCAGATGGCCGGCTTTCACGGATAATGGAAAAAAAAGCGGAGTTAAGCAGTATTTTGCCGGGTTTACTTGGTCCTTTTATTTTCATGACCAAGCCTCAAAAAGGTGCCCCAACTGACCAGATGACCACCGGAGGGAATGGAGGATGACCTCCCCGTAGTCCCCCAGTGGTCACCAACCCCCTCCCACACTAAAAAAATAAAAATCAAAACCTTTTTTTACCAGCCTGTATGCCAGCCTCAAATATCATACCCAGCTCCCTGACAGCATTATGCAAGTCCTGGAGCAGTTTTTAATGGATGCAGTGCACTTCAGGCAGGCAGACCCAGGTCCATCCCCCCCCCCCCACCTGTTACACTTGTGGTGGTAAATATTAAGCCCTCCAAACCCCCCCAAAACCCACTCTACCCACATGTAGGTGCCCCCCCCCTTCACCCATAAGGGCTATGGTAATGGTGTAGAGTTTGTGGGGAGTGGGTTTGGGGGGGATTTGGGGGGGGGGGGCTCAGCATCCAAGGTAAGGGAGCTATGCACCTGGGAGCTATTTGTGTATTTTTAAAACATTTTAGAAGTGCCCCTAGGGTGCCCGGTTGGTGTCCTGACATGTCAGGGGGACCAGTGCACTACAAATGCTGGCTCCTCCCATGACCAAATGCCTTGGATTTCGCCGGGTTTGAGATGGCCGGCATTTTTTCCCATTATCACTGAAAAACAAAACCGGCCATCTCAAACCTGGCAAACTTTGGCATTTGGCCTGGCTAAACTGTATTATCGGAAAAAAAGATGGCCAGCCATATTTTTCGATAATACGGTTCAGGCCAGCTGTTGCGCCTCCGCCAAAATAGATCGCTGGTGAACTATTTCGCCAGCGACGTTCAATTATGCCCCTCCACGTTACCTAATAGTTCAACACTGGCCTCGAATATCTTTTAGAAAAGAGAAGAAATTTAAAAGAATCATTGTGTGTGCAGAGAAAAGAAAGACCAAAACACAACATAATGTACAAAATTTAAGGAACAAAGCATCAAATAAGGTGGCAATTTATAGCAGTATTATAGACTCTGTTTTATTATTAATTAGAAACTCTCTTACATGATAGATAGGCCCCGTCCAGTGCATCCCAGGGGCCTCGGTGCACAGCAAACCCACATGGCAGTGCCACTGCAGGGGCCCTTTTACTGCCGTTTAGTCAAAGGGGTCCTAAATAATGTAATAAATCTTTTACATAGGCTTCCGCTGCCTCATTTAAGTAATCAAATCATGTCAGTACAACAGACTAGAGTTTGTTTATTTTATTTTTTTTTACATTTGTATCCTGCTTTATCCAAAGCGGTTTACAAGATTAATGTAGCTATACCTTCCCCTCACACCGGAGTAGGATGGATAATACTCACTAAGCTCTGGTTCGCCGATCTCAATAGTCGTGGCAGCGTTCCCAGAAACTCCGTTTTCCAGTGTGGGGAAAGGGCAACATCAAACTAACCACGTCTCAGACTCTCTAAGAGCCAGACAGGAATTTAAAACTAAATTCAGGATTTACCTTGTTTTGGCAGATAAGAAATAGAATCACACAAAATTGACTTCTAAACTATAACATTTTTAATAGTGAAACTCTGACTTTTGTACCCCAACTTACTCACTTACTCATTACTCCAGTAGACCTTTCACTCATTCTCCCACTAAATCCCACACTTGCTATGCCCAATTACTCACTGCAGGTCCAGAAATCCCATTTCCTCCAATTAATTTTACTTCAATTTTCCCTTTCAATCAGAGCTCAATCAAACACTCCTCTCCCCATCCAAACTGCAGCCTTCTCTCTTCCAACTGCCAGCCAGAGAGCCTCTCTGTAACAGTCAGCAAAGCTGTTGCTAAGCCAACAGAAGCTCAGCTCTCAGCTAATTCTAAAGACCTGCGCTGCTGGCCACAATGGAACCCTGGGACAACTTGGGTAATTTTATTTATTTTATTAACCCCTCGGGTTACATTAACATACATAATAAAACCATAAAAACGTACAATAGACATAACCAAATTCAGAAATCCAAATGGCAGTGACTAACACCACCATGATTCTGAATATGCTCTCATTAAATAATGAGCCTTACATTTCTCTTAAACTGGTAGGCATTTGCACCTAATTTCAGAGTACCAGAAAGTTTATTCCACAGCAGAGGCCCAGCTATTGAAAAAGCATAGGCACCAATCTCTACATAACGATACACTGTGGCAGTTGGCACAACCAATTGTTGCATCATTTTCGAGTGCAGCTATTACATAAGTGCATAAGTGTTGACATACTGGGACAGACCAAAGGTCCATCAGCTTAGTATCCTGTTTCTAACAGTGGCCAGTCGCAAGATCCCAAAACAGTACGGTACATTTTATGCTGCTTATCCCAGAAAATAAGCAGTGGATTAGTCCATTTTAATAATGGCTTATGGACTTTTCTTTTAGGAAGCTATCCAACCTTTTTTAAACCCCGCTAAGCTAACTGCTTTTACCACATTCTTTGGCAACGAATTCCAGAGTTTAATTACATGTGGAGGTGAAGAATTATTTTCCTCCAATTCGTTTTTAAATTTACTACTTTGTAGCTTCATTGTGTGCCCCCCTAGTCCTAGTATTTTTGGAAAGAGTAAACAAGTGATTCATATCTACCCATTCCACTCCACTCATAATTTTATATACCTCTATCATAACTCCCCTCAGCCGCCTTTTCTCCAAGCTGAAGAGCACTAGCCGCTTTAGCCTTTCCTCATAGGGAAGTTGTCCCACCCCTTTATCATTTTCGTTGCCCTTCTCTTTACCTTTTCTAATTCCACTATATCTTTTGAGATGTGGTGACCAGAACTGCACACAGTATTCGAGGTGCAGATGCAGAAAGGGTACAGTGAGCCAAACCATGCTGTTACCACAGGGTTAACAGCCAAACAATGCAGCAAGGGATTGAGTGCAGGTGTCAACTTGTGCAGTAAACCGATAGTATGAGGCCATTACCTTACCCCCACAATGTAAAGAAAAAAAATGGCAAAATGCTAGAAATTATTTTCTCAAGGTCCAGGACAGTGTAGAAGGGTTTGGTAGAGAGGAGTGGGTGTCTAGCACCACCCCCTCCCTCCTCTAACCAGAGCTGACTGGTAAGTATTCTTCACTTTCAAAACTTACATTTGCATAAATTCTCTGATGAATTAGTGCCAGAATGTAAAAAACATACTCTTTTTTTTTTGAAAATATCTTTATTGTGTCTTTGGTGTACAGTATTGTCAGGGAAAAAGTACAGACATGAAGTACATAAACATGTCCCTATAGGGGGACTTCCTCTGATACAACAACAAACATGTTAATAACCAGTACACAGGTATATCACAAGAAAGACTACATGACTATGTCTTGTAATTTTGTAGAACACCTTAGACTTTTTTGTGATTAAACTTCCCATCCCTCCCATCCCCCTTCTCCCCCCCCCCCCCCTGTTGCCCACTGCTATTAACCCGACACTTCAAATCGCCTTGATTTCTGCTTGGAGATGTCTTTCACTCTCTTTTCCGTGTATTAGCTTAGAATCAATCAATTAGCCCTCAATTGCTCTCTGCTGAGGGATCTATTAGCAAGGTTTCAGCCTCTGGGATTCTACTCCAAATCAGTCGGTATTGCTGCAAACCTGTAGATGCCTGGGATTGTATTGTCTTCAGTACCCAGCTAGCATTTCTCTCATAAGGACCCGTCCACACATTGAGCTGGGGAGGGACATTGTCTATCCAAGACATCAGGATACACTTTTTCACTAGTATGGTGGCCACTATAATGAACTTACATTGGGCCTCATTCAGCCCTTGCTCTCTCAGATTTATCGAGCTACCCATGTATACAACTGAGTAGGACCAGTCAAATTCCGCTTGTACCAGACGTTCTACATGAGTAAGAGCGCCCTGCCAGAGCTTATCCAGTTTGGGGCATTCCATAAAAGAGTGCAACAGAGTCCCCACATGCGCCCTGCATCTCACACATTGATCATCTGTCCACAGCCCCAATGCTTTCCCTTTTGCCTGGAGATGTGAACCCTGTGCAAGATGCGAAATTGTATCTCCTGCAAAGCAGCGTTGGGTTGTAACTTTGCAACTCCTCCAAAGGCCGTCCCTAATTCTTCCTCGGTTACTGTGCCCCCAATTTCTTTACTCCACGTATGTGCTAGTTGTGTCAGGTATGTAGTCTTTCTATTGTCCCTGATAATCTTATGCCACATAGACAACTTGTTTAAGATAGGTGGCACTTGCATAAACACTAAATCCAGTTTACTAAAGGTTACCGGGCCCCCGTTTTTTACGTTTCTATTGACAGACATAGTCCCTGGCTTGCAAAAAAGCATAAAACTGGGTATTAGGGAAGTTCCATGCACGCTTGAGCTGCTCGAAAGACGGGAATTCTGTTCTCCCACCTGACGGAATTCCCCATGTATCTACACCCCCTTGCTTTCCAAGATTTAAATACCGTATTTCCAAGACCTGCTGGGAAGTCTGGGTTCCCCGTCAACGTGACAAAAGGACTCACTCCTCCCCTAGTGCCACCCAAGCTCTTTCCACCAGTTCCAGGCCCTCCGCAGTGCAAGCAAGTATGGGCTGATTTTTACCTTGCAAAGACCACTAGTCTGAGCCTTGTCTATAAGTACGAATGGGTCTAGAGGAGACACCAAACTCTCCCAAAAACTCATCCGGGGAGAAAGTCGATCCCCCGGAATATAACTCATGTATCCAGCGCATCAGTGCTGCCACGTTGTATGCTCTAAGGTCTGGGAGCCGGAGGCCTCCCTGTGTTTTATCTAGCACCAATTTAGCAAATGAGATTCTGGGTCTTTTCGCGTGCCAAATGAATGAAGTAATCATGCTGCGATATTGGCTCTCTTCCTTTTTACAGATCCATAATGGCACCATCTGTAAGGGATACAATACTTTCGGTAGCAGGACCATTTTTACTAGAGCCACTCGCCCCATAAAACTGACTGGAGGTCTTTCCATTTGTTGCATAACTTTTTAATGGCTTCCAGTCTTTCCACTACATTTTTTTTGTACCACCCAGTCTACCCTTGCACTTAAATACACTCCCAGATATTGATCCCTTCACTGGCCCATCCAACGGAAAAATCTGACATCTGGGCACATACACAGGGGTTACTAATGTGGAAGTGCCTCCGACTTCCCAAAGTTGATGCACAACCCGAAAATTGGCCAAACTTTTTAATAAGGTCCATCACTTGGAAGATGCCTGTGGATGCATCATCCACCAGTAACAACATGTCGTCAGCGAACATATTTATGCGGTATTCCCGACCTCCTACCGGAACCCCTTTCAATGTCGGCTCTGTCTATTTTTGCCGCTAATGGCTCGAGGGTGAGGATAAACAGAAGGGGCGACAAGGGGCACCCCCTGCCTGGTGCCTCCCCCCAAGCGCACCACAGGAGTCAACATGTCATTATTATAATTTGAGCAGTGGGATTGCTATATAGTGCCTGAACCCACTGCAGGAACTCGCCTGTAATACCAAATTTGCGGAGTACCCAGAATAGGTATTCCCACACTACTTTGTCGAAAGCCTTTTCGGCAATCTAGGCTTGCCATGATCTTGTCCCCTGCTTTTTTTCCTGCCCTCCAACAGAATGCGGCTGACCTTCAGTATGTTGGCTGAGGCGAATCTGCCCTTTACAAAGCCCACTTGGTCTTGATGCACTAGATGTGGGACCACTGTGCCCAGACGCGCTGCTAAGACTGCTGCCAAGATCTTAATGTCCTGGTTCAGCAGGGATATAGGGCGGTAAGAACCTACAAGCTCCACATCTTTACCGGGTTTTGGTAATACCGTGATATGTACATGGTTCAGAACAGTACCCATATCACCAGAATCACGTACCTCCTCACACATAGCCACAAATGAGGGGACTAACTCACCCTGCAGAATTTTATAGAACTCTGTTCCCAGGCCATCGGGTCCCGGGGCCTTTGCCAGTTTCAATTGTTTAATGACATTCAGTACCTCCTGCCCCTCAATTGGTCTATTCAGACTAGCCACCTGAGTCTCTGCAAGGGATGGCAGTCTCAGCCCTGCAAAAAAAACTCTCACAACTGGCCTCTGAGAAAGAACCCTTTGCATAGAGTGAGGAATAAAATTGAACAAATTCTTGTTGAATCTCTGTCCTCCCCGTATTGAATTTTTCCTAGTCTATCCTTAATTTTCCTATGAAACTTTTTCCCACGTCTTTGCCGCACCAGGGTTGCTAGCAGTTTCCCCCGTTTTATTGCCCCATCTGTGCATGCGGTATTTATATAGGACGGATATCATACAATGCTCTGGCATCTAGCGCTGTCTGTAATCTCTTTCTGGCTGCTGCGTATTCCAACCTTTTAACCTCTGAGGGCGCGAGGACAAGCTCTCTCCTTGCTCCCTGCACCTGGGCTATAAGTGCGTGAAGCTCCGCATCCCTTTTCCTATTGAGTGCAGCGGTATACGCCAAAATCTTTCCGCGGATTACCGCCTTTGCTGCTTCCCAAAGATTCTGCTATTTACTGGCTGCTTTGAATGTCTTCTACATATTCTTTCCACACCTGCTTAAGATATTTGCAGGAAGGCCTGGTCCCTGGTACATTGCCGGGTTCATTCGCCAACGGTTCATCTTTTCCTTTCCCCCCCACCTCAGTTGGACCCACACTGGGGCATGATCAGATACGACCGCCTCGCCAATTTCTGCTTTCTCAGTCAATCTCACTAAAGATTGACTTATCAGCACATAGTCAAGGCGTGCATGGACTCCGTGTGGGTGAGAAAAAAAAGTAAACTCTCTCTCTTCTAGGTGTAATAATCTCCAAATATCAATTACTCCCAATTCATTGATAAGGAAGTTCACCCCCCTCCCATCATGGTCTTTGCTGACTATCTTAGCGGGTTTCCTGTCTATCGAGGGGTCACTGGTTATATTAAGGTCTCCCCCCAGTATAAACGGGTAGTTATCGAAGGTGGTGAGCTTTGCAGCCAACAGGGTAAAGAACTTCTGTGAATATATATTAGGTGCATATATACTACATATAGCTACTTTCTGTCCCTGCAAAAGGCCTGCTATGATTACATACCGGCCCTCCGGATCCTGATATAATCTGTGCAGCTCAAATGCCAAGTTCTTTTTTAATAGGATTGCCACACCTCTCTGCCTATTATTGTAAGAGGCGTAGTATACTTCCCCCACCCAATCTCTACGCAATTTGATATGCTCAGCGTTCCCCAAGTGTGTTTCCTGCAATAAGGCGATGTCAGCTTGTTGTTTCCGTAATGTCTGTAAAATTTTAAAGCGCTTGACTGGTGAGTGGACTCCGTCCACATTTAGTGATATCACTCTCAAACTAGCCATATAAAAGCAATCTCCATAGCCGAAAGTTTTCAGTAAATATCATGAGGTTCATACCAAGGGGGCCTCCCAGCCAAACCCCCCAGGAAGTTCTAGTACCAGCATACAGTGTATTAGTTAGCTTCTTCATTTGTGCAGTGAGCAACTTCTTCCCCGCTCCCTCCCCCCTTCCCTTCACTCCCTGCCCCCCTCCCGTGGAAGGATCCCCCCCCTTGCCTTCCAAGCTCTCCCGCCCCTTCAACCCAATCATACTCCCCTCCACACACATCCAGTCCTTCACGTCATTCATCCCCCTAACACTAACTCTCCCCGTTCCCTTGAGCTTACCCTCCCCCCCTACAAGATAATCTCTTATAACCTTCTTTGAGCCTGTCCTGATTCTGCTCCATGGTGCCCTGCTTGTATCATGTGTTACATTGTTAAACGTAATGCCTTTAAACTTAAGTCTCTTTACATAGACCAGTCAGCAGACCACCCACTAAAGGAGCTTATAACATTTGGAACATGTTAACCATAGCATGTAAAACGTAAACATAACTATACTAGTACAGATAATCAATTGCAAGTTGAGAGGCTCACAATCTTTGCAGGTCATATCTGAGTGTAGAACTCCTCAGGCACTGCCACTTTTTCTCATCTCGTGCCCCACAGCTTGGGCAAAGTGAGATGCAATAAGAACTGTGAGGAGGCTCTCTTTGCTGCCAGACCGGAGAGGGTGTCGGCACATTGCTTGGCGTGATCCTGCTCCTCCCAACTCCACGCGCGTCCTTCTCTAGCAGGCAGCGTTTGTTAATCTGATCCAGTAACCTGCAAGCGTCCAACACTGTCGAGAGCCTCCTTCCCCTTGCTGAACTTGCTGTGGGGCTCTGCCCATTGTCAACTAACATTGCCGTCAGGGCTGCGGCCATATCTTCTTTGTCTCAGAATTTGTGAAATAAGAAAATTGGTAACTGTAAACTGAAAACATACTTTCAAAACTGCATACGTTCCACATAGTTCTCCAAATCTTTAGGTTCTGTAAAGAACAGTACTTTGTTATCCTGCATGATACGAACTTTAGCGGGGAAAAGCAATGCAAACTTCACTCCTTTCTCATACAGCTCTTGCAATGCTGTCCCATCTTTCGACGCTGTTCAGTTACTGCGGCAGAGTAATCCTGAAACAGTAAGATTTTATGCCCCTCGTATTCCAGGCCCTCTTTTCCTTTCCGGAATGCTAATAGAAGTTTTTCCTTATCAGCATAATTTAGGATTCTGGCAATAACCGTCCTAGGGCGTGCATTTCCCTCCTTCAGAGCACCGAGTCTAATGTACCCGCTCAACCTTCATCCATTCTCAGGCTCCTTTAATCCCAGCTTTTCCGGTAGCCATGACTCCATGAATGCCATAAATCTTTCTCTTTTACTGTTTCTGGAAGTCCCACTACTCTCACATTGTTTCTTCTGCTCCTATTCTCCCAGATCGTCTAGTTGCTGCTCCAGTTTCCCGCATTTCTGTTCAAGTGCCACCAACCTCGTGTCTGCTGCCTCTGCCCTGTCCTCCTGTCTGGAGATTCTTTCCTCTGCTTGTTGCAGCCTCGCGCCCTGCCGCTCCACAGCCTCTCTGATTTGTTCCACTGATGTCTGGAACTTGGATAGTTTTTCTTCCAGAATTGCGGTAACTTGTTGAATCAAGTCTTTAAAGGCGTCTGCTGGCTGGCTGACCTCCCCCGCGGCCATGTTTATCGTCGCCATTTTGGCGCGCGCTTCCACCTCGCGGGTCTTTTTAGGCCGCTGGGTCTTAGCGGGCATACCCGTCTCTCGTCCTCGTAAGGCTGTTGATTAGGGCGCCGATGCGTTGCCCCGCTCTTCCGCTGTACGCGACTCCGTTTTTGTAATTTAAAAGAGCTTTGTGCGGTTAATTTTGCAGGTTTTCAGGGGCGTCGGGAGCGGAGCTAGATCGCGTGCGTCCGATCAGCTCGCGTTGCATCATGGGACCCCCGTAAAAACATACTCTTACATCACTGGCACCAAGGAAGCGACTTTAAAATAGGAGTAACATGGGTAGATTTTGGCAGCCCTACAATCAATCGTGCTGCCGCATTCTGGATGATCTGCAGAGACTGGAAATGAGTAGATGTCATACCTCAATAAATCAATTTGGGTTAGTACCAGGCTCTGCACCACCATCTGAAAATCTGAAGCTGGCAACATCAGGCCAGACAAAGGCATCATTAAAAAGTACAGTTTAAAGTACAGTTTTGATAAAATTAAATATAGGGACACCTAGGGCTCTACAAAAGTGTCTATGTATTCTGTTTCATGTGTTAAATAAGGAACTTTCCAAGTTTGGGAGGGTTCAGTAAAAAGAGCGAGGTACTGCTTTTTTTCTCTAAGGGTAGCCAGAATATAAAAGGAAGACTCCATGAATCAGAGGGTGTTGTCAACCTGGGGAACTTGTGAGAGGCGGCCTGGAGGGCTGGGCCCCTGAAGGGATCCCAGAAAGGGAAATGGGACTTGATATACCGCCTTTCTGTGGTATTTTGCAACTACAAGGAGAAGAGACCTTCCCTTTCAAAGAGAAAACGTGCGAGAATCTGTCCAGAGTGAGACTCTATGGAGCTATCTACAGGAGGGCAAAGATCCCTCGGATACATGCCTGGTCCTAGGCCACTGTTTTGGTGAAAGATATTTTGCCGATTTTCTGTCTTTGAAGAAAGAGACAACGAATTTCTTAGTTTCCTGGGACTAGCAGAAAGGAAAACCACAAGATGAAGCACTGAGAGGTCCAAGGTTTCCAGACAGTGAGTAATGAAGGACCTTGATCTGGGTGTTCACTAACAATGTGGTTTTGTATTGGTGGCGGATTTTATTCCATTTTACCTACTGTTGTTTAATTTTTGAACTTTAACAACTTTTTCTGGGTTTGGAACAAAAAACACGGCCTGGACTGTATTTTGTTAGAGGAGTGAGAAGTGTGAGTGATCCCTTAGATCTGAGGTCTTGTAGCAGCTGCTAGTCCACACCAAAAGATGCATTCCAGACACTGCCTAAGCATATACCCCCTAATTCGATAAACTTGTGTGCCGAAATTTGTGCTTAGCATGCAAATTTGTGCGCGCAAATTATAGAATAAATAATAATTATTAAATTAAGTTGTGGTTGCAACTTAATTTAATAATTGGCTGTTAATTGAAGTTAGCCAATTGATGTTAATTGGTTTTAATTGGTGTTAATTGGTTCTAATTTGCACCAGTTAGCAATTGTGTGCCCAACTGCCCTTAGTCGCTATTCTAGAAGTTTCACATGCAAATTCTATTTTGTGCAACTTCCGGGGAGAGGGGGGGGGGGCTTGGATATGGGAGGGAGATGGCAGGCCAGGGATGTGCCTATGAGTTAATGTAGATTCCCCATGGGTGAGGTTTTAAAAGCGGATGGTAAAAGGATTCAATCACGGTGTAAAGTTCCTCGCTAAACACTCACCACATAGGGAATTTACAGGAAAATTGAGGACATTCAATGCCAGATATACTAAATAGGTGCAATTGAAGATGTTGAATGAATTTCCCCTGATGATGGTTCAAGTGTAAAGTGATAAACAATATTGCACACTATTTTATATTACAATGATTTATTGCACAAGATGTCAATGAGTATTAGCAATAAATAATTAAAAAAAACAGCTGTATTAAAGTTGATATTTAAACATGCAACTGTGTAAAATGCAAATGGTAAAGTACAATCAGTTTGACATTACAGTACAAGAACAAGCCACTATAATCTGCAACAATTTCCTGTTTTAAAATCCTAGACATGTATACATCTACTTAGCAACTTCATCTAACTCGGGGTTTTCACTAGAACCAATCAGATAAGTATTTATACTTATTATCTTTACTGTTACTCAAAATCTACTCTAAATGTGTATTTCCAACAAAGAAATTGATTCTTTGTACTAATTATTCTCTTTCAGATATATCAACACTCTTCACCTAGGACTGAAACAGAACCCCAGCATTAACCTTCAGGTAAGTATTTTAGGGGTAAATTTTAAAAGTTCCTGGAATGCTGTAGACAGTGATATTGGGTACTTAGCTGCTGGCGTTGACCTTTCTTGAATATGGAACCTTTGGGTCTTTCTTGACGGTGGTGCACGTGGTGTGTTCAGGCGTTGTTCCTTAGCAGCGTGGTATCTGTACTTTAATTAACTGAACAAAAATTGAAACCTTACCTCCCTATTCATTAAGAATCTGATAAGGGTTTTATTTCCAAAACTTTGGTCAAACTATCTAGTTTAAATCAATAAATAATTATTTTCCCTAATATAGACCTATCTGTAAACTTGTCCCTATCTAGAGAGGAACACTCTTCAGCGAGGTTGGTGCACACACAATAACCATTCACACCTTTTTCACTGCACTAACAAAATAATTTAGTAAAGGAGTTCATTTCCACTCTTTCATTATTTTACTTTATCACTCTGCCTCTCCTCTGCCTCTTCAACTACTCACAGGTGTTACCAATCCCAATGGATTGTATGGCAGTGAACTTATTTAACCTGAGAAAGCTTTGGTATAACAATCTCTCTCACCCAATCAAACACCTTGTCCCTCAAAAGAAGCTTACTGTGATACCAATATTTAAAATGGGATAAAAAACTTATCAATTCAGACACCCTCTCACTGTCTGATACTTCAAAACTTCAATGCCCTTCACAGGTCAAAAACTCTATTTCCATCAGTCAGCTTTCTCTCTCAGCCTCTCTTGTGTCTCTCTCTATCAAACAATTTTATTAAACTTTTCCTCTTTATACAAATCACTTTCTCTTTATAACAAATCAATTCTATTCTCTCACACAGGCAAGTACGTCTCAAATACGTCCTGTCTCACTCAAATCGTCAGCTCCTCAGCCAACTGACCAGCAAGCCGTTGCCAAGGCAATCAGGCCAGCTTGCTCAGCTGTTCTCCCAGTGATGTCACTTTAGAACCCTCTCCCTAGCTCTAACCCTCAGCACACACACCCAGGTAAAACCCCTTTTAAAGGGACACACTCTTATTTTTTTTATTTTTTTCCACCCTTTACATAAACTTACACCAGACTTTTGCGCGAAACTGTGGATTACGCTAGTATTCTATAATGACAGTTTTGTGCAGAACTGCTGTTAGAGAATTTGTGCTTACATCACATCATCCCAGTGTCTAGATTTTAATGCTCGTTCTTGAATCTACCTCATAATTGCTGCAGCTTCTGAAGGTGGACCCTCTTGCCTTAGCTTCTACCTGCAGTGTGCCCCATCATGAGTGAAAAGGGGGGTTAAATAGACAATCACTTATTGGCCTAGTTTCTTTAGGAAGCAATTTACACATGAAGGGAGCTGCAGGTGCAAATCTTTCTTGTAGTCTAACTCTCTTCAGGAGGGAGACCATAATCAAGCTCTGCAGACAGTGTTGTTTAGGGGGTAGGTTACATTCAGACACCCTGATGTCACATCTTTGGTTTTTTTTTTTTTCTGTGAAACGTGTTATAAGTTTAAAATTCTCCAGCAGTGCCTTCATTCTTCACAGGGGAAGAGAGTCAGAGATGAGCAAATTCATTTCGGTGTGGAAATGGTTGTTCTTGTTGTGCCTGCTGACACATTCTGGCTTGATGTGGTTTCCACTGAGTCATTAAAATCCAGGCTGAAGGAAAAGATGCTAATCCTGACCCCACCCTCCTGGTCCATTCAGGCCTTTCTTCCCTGGTGTATGGAGTTCACAGAGAAACACATATGTTGTGTGCAATAGTGACTTTTTTTAACCACATAACCACATGTTTTAACCACATGTTTTAGATAATGATTAAATAACTTTGCAGAATAGTTGAGCCAAGCAATAAAAAAAAGATTACTAATAGCAATAGCAATATGACTAAGTAATAGGAAATTTTTATAAGATAGTAAAGAATGTGGCACGTAACCAGTTTGTATGATTCTGTAGCAGAAATGACAGGAGATTCCAGAGGAGCATCAGAGATACATGAAAGCCAAAGAGAAACAGAGCTGAATGGGAATTCTGACATACTCGGAGAGGGAGGAGGCAAGGATTCAGACCTGATATATCAAGCAACACTGCTTCTTAAGACCTTAGGCAGGTCACCTCTCCACTGCTTCAGCTACAACTTAGATTGCAAGGGCCACTTAGGTTAATAGCTTGCGCACCTGCTTGTAACTCACCTTCAATTTGGATTTGGAAAAGGTGAGCAATCTGAAATCCAAATCCAAGAGAGCCATTTAAGAATATAATCTGGAAATAGAATAACTGTCAGGAATCATTCTGACAAAATTGGTTTGAAAGTCTTTTACTTACACATAGATTTATAAAAGATACTCCCTGAAACATTATTTTAAAGCAGGGATTCTCAACCTAGTCCTTGGGACACTCCAGCCAATCAGGTTTTTAGGATGTCCAGAATGAATATGGATGAGAAAGATATGCATGCACTACCTCCGTTGTATGTAAATCCATATCATGCTATTCATTGTGGGTATCCAGAAAACCTGATTGGCTGGGGTGGTCCAAGGACTGGGTTTTAAAGTATTGCTTTTCTGTGCAACTAAGAGTTGTAGTGGTTGCAGAACAGACCCAAATTACTTAAAAAAAACAAAGAGGGCTTCTGCTCAGTTGCTCCACACCCTTAGATAGTAAAAGCAGTAAGGATTACTCTACTGCATTTGCCTACAGAATGAACAGGCTCACGTGTAGAACATTAATAAAGCTACAGTTGATTTAAAATATTCTCTGTTTTCTTGCATAATCTTTCTACGGGACCTCTGTTATAAAGGTTTCTTACCTAAGAGCTTGCATGGTGTAAAGCAGCATTTCCCAAGTCCGTTCCTAGAGTACCCCTTGTCAGTCAGGTTTTCAGGATATCCACAATGAATATGCATGAAAGTATTTGCATATAATAAAGGCAGTGTATACAATCAAGTTCATGCATATTCATTGTGGATATCCTGGAAACCTGACTGGCAAGGGGTACTCCAGGACCGGACTTGGAAAACACTGGTGTAAAGGTTTGGTGGTAGCTGAGGTCTTTGGTACCACATTAAGGGGGTCTTTTACTAAAGCTTGGCTTGAGTTATCTTCTGCAGGGCCCTTTTTATTTCTGCTGCAGAGAACTCGAGCTAAGCTTTGGTAAAAGGCCCCCCCCCCCCCTAAGAGGGTTGCTTTCAGACTGTTGGCATATCAGCAAAGCTTGTGGGTTCTTTTTACCCATGAAATGGTCAAAATAAAAAGTAGCTGCACAGTTGCGCCCCCTTTTTGCATAGATAATTTTTTGGATTAAAAGACAAAGGTGCTGCTGCTTGTGAAAATATGAAAAGATATACATTGTTTCAGTCCCCTTCCCCCCTACAGATACAATTCCGCCCAAGGAATACCTTCTCCAAATATGGACTTAAAGCAGTGGCGTAGCTACGTGGGGCCATGGGGGCTTGGGCATGCTCAATTTCACTAAAAGGAGTGTGCAGGATGTGAGGGAAAGAAAGAGCAGAGCAGGCAAAGTGGTGGCGCTGGAGACTGGCGCTGAACAAGGCTTCAGCTGGTGGGGGTTGGGGACCCCCACCAGCCAAGGTTTTTGCTGCAGCACTGGGTGGGGAGTGGCAAGGCGGTGGGGGGGGGGGGGTGGCAGACCAAAATGTGCCCCCCACCTCAGGCTCTGGCCCCCTCCCACCGTGAGGTCTGGCTACGCCCCTGACTTAAAGTACCCACATTGTTCTCCTACTTGTATCTGCAAATGGGGGCCTTGATGCAACTAGACTTCAGCACGTGGAGGGACATTTTTGATATGACATCTAGGTCAGACTTTGGACATTTTGCGCTAAACGTCCCATACCCGAATAGGAAATATAGCCATTTTCGAAACAGCAAAATGTCTATTTTTTTGTTTTTCAAAAATGGCCAAATGCAAGATGTTATTATGCTCTGTGCATTTATCTTTTGGTCCATTTTCGAAAACAAATGTCCAAGTGTCCCGGGGTGGAGAGTAGGTGTGCCCGCGCTAATTGGGTAGCGCGGGCACATTACCGTGCACTACCCAATTATCACAGGAGTAGCATGGGAGCCCTTACTGCCACCTAAATAGGGCTTCAATGGTAATGACCTGTGCTAATGGGAAAATTAGCATGTGGCAATTTTAAAAAGCTGACTGTGGCCATTTTTCAGTCACAGTAGAAAGCGGCCAAAACGCACAGCAAACCCACGCACTACTCACAGCGCCAGCCACTTTCTAGCGCGCCTTAGTAAAAGGAATCTCAAGTATCCAAGAGAATTCTGGGATCAGGACCTAAAATAGCAAAATGCATCAGTATAGCCCTGTGTTGTTAGACTATTCCAGTAGAGGGCTTGAACAATTTCCAGTTCAGAAAACTACATTTTAAATACTAGAGCAGCCAGTAAGAGACTAGAAAACATATTTTATCCCACAGGACTTGAATTCCTAAGATACCTTGTCTTTCACACAAATCTTTCATTTTATGAAACTATTTTGATTTCATACATTTTATAAAATAGAGCAGATATTCTTTTCTGCATAACTCCCTCCCTCTAATTTGACTGAGGCAGTAAACAGGGCTGTTTAGTAAACCTTGTATGGATAAATGAGCCACTGTGGTGCTTGGGCACACTTCTGTAAACTTGACTTTGGATGCTCTGTTGTGTCTGTGACTGCTCCCAATGATGAGACAAGTTTGTGGGATTCCGAACTCACTATGTGAAAGAACTAGTGTGGTTGCTATGTTAGTTCACTTGGATATGTAGAAGCAAAAGTCAACAAATAAGTAATGGGTGATGCCTTTTTATTAGATTAACAACATCATTTGGTCACTAGTGGGTTAGTCCAGTGTAAAGGTATTCCCTAGAGCTTTCTGGCCTTTACTTCTGTGTGAAAGAACAGACACATAAAAAACAAACAAACAAACCCAAACCCAAAACAAACACCCCCCTCTCTCCCAAGAAAACAAAAAGCAAAAACAAAGGAAAAAACATAAAGGAATTTTATAAAATTAGTAATCTCATGCAATTAAAAATTATTGGTTACATGTCAAAGAAAATTAACTTTTTTTTTTTTTTTTGCTCAAATTAGAGTTAAATTAGACTGTAGTGGAGACAGATGGTTTACTGGGCGACCTGTGAGGAACAGGTTGAAGTCATGCAAGAGTAAGATGAGAATTTCTATAAGAAGTTTGATCAGAAAAAAGGGATGGGTTTTCGTGATGCCATGAAGAAAGAAACAATACATTTTAGCAGTATTTTGGATGTATATAGAGGAGAGAAAAAATTAAAATTGACCCCAAAGTTGCAGACTGAGGGGCCTAGGAGGACGACAGTGTTATCCAGAGAAAGTGACAGAAGTGAAATGGGATGGGGGAAGGGGGATAATACATTCTGGGGCCTTTTTACTAAAGGACATTAACAATGGGCTTAGCATGATTTAACGTGGGACTTTCCTACACACTAAGCCCATTTTTAACGCCGATGTAAAATAGGACTTTTTTCTGTTTGAAGGTACTGCACTAAGGTTTTCATTAGCTCGTAAGACCTTCAAAAAAAATAAATGTGGGATCACTTAGGCGTCCTTTTACAAAGGCGCAGTAAGGGTACAACATGGGTAGCACGAGGCAAAATTGTACTACAACATGGAGTACCATGGCACCCTGTGGTAGTTCCGTGTTTGCTGCGAAGTGTTTCCCATGCCACAAAATATTTTTCAAAGGCTCACCATACAATATAAGGGGGTAATGGTGAGATGTGTACCGAGGAGTAGGCGTGCCCAGTGGTAATTGACCATTGGTGCACGCTGTCTGATTAGCACTGTGTTAGCGCTTGCACCCTTACCGCCTTCTAAATAGGAGGCAGTAAGGGCTCAGGCAGTAAATTGCCACACACCAATATTTTCATTACCACAAGGCCATTTATGATTTCCATTTAAAATAATGAAAATACCCTGCTGCGGTAAAAGTGACCTCAGCGCGCGGCAATTTCCACATGCCCACATTACCACAGGCTACTTTTTACCGCAGCTTTGTAAATGCCTCCTGTTTTGGAAGATCTCCTATTTAGGAGGTACTAAGTGCTCTCACGTTAACTCCGAAACGAGAAGGAGTGATCCACCTAAGTGGATGAACACTAGCTCCCACGTAAATATAACAGCACAAAAGAGGAGTGGGAAATGGACCAATGACTCCAGGAGAATGGGAGATAAATTAAAGAACCACTTTATTAAATGACTCTCGGTGGGTTTCCTATAAATGGATGTCTGAAAAAAATATGTGCCTTTTGAGATATTGAGATCTAAAAAGTGGACTTGTCCTTCATTATACTCCATTTTGAATTTGAGATTAGGGTCTCGTGAATATCTCAAAAGGCACATATTTTTTTCAGACATCCATTTATAGGAAACCCACCGAGAGTCATTTAATAAAGTGGTTCTTTAATTTATCTCCCATTCTCCTGGAGTCATTGGTCCATTTCCCACTCCTCTTTTGTGCTCTCACGTTAACTCTGCATTAAGCGGTTAGCACACACTAATTGAAATGTGCTAGCTGGTTAACAGAGACATACTCATTTCCTTGCCCATGACATGCCCCCTTCAAACAAATAATTTAAAAAATTCATTAATCCAGGCTTATGGTGCAGAAGGTGCAAAATTACTGCAAAATGCTGTCATGCATTTTCTAAGCACTATGCATGTGGAGGAGTGGCCTAGTGGTTAGAGCACAAGTCTTGCAATCTAGAGGTGGCTGGTTCAAATCCCACTGCTGCTCCTTGTGATCTTGGGCAAGTCACTTAACCCTCTATTGCCTCATGTATAAACTTAGATTGTGAGCCCTCCTGGAACAGAGAAATATCCAATGTACTTAAAAAGGTGTGAGCAAAATCTAAATAAAATGTGTTAGGGCATAATACCCTTTAGGCAAAGGGCCATTCTCTCTTGAATATAATATATTTGAAGCGGCATTTTTGATATGTCGTCTAAATCTGATTTTGGACATTTTGTGGAAGAAGTCTAAAAATCCAGTAGCGAAGATTTTAACCAAGATGGCGCTTTGATCACACGCACCTGAGTAAGCTCCCTGGAGATGCTGTGAACTGTTGCCTCTTGCGGGTCCCTCGTCTCGTCGTTTGCGATGGGAAAACGGAGGGGGAAGGTAAGGGAGCTCCCCTCGGCTCCTGGGCCCTTGTCAGCATTGAAGCAATCGATTTTACAGTTCCCCAGGACGCCACCGGGACCTCTATGCACGTCGACTCCTTCTGCAACTGTCGACGCGCCAACGTCGATGGGAAGTGGAGACGGGGTTTCTCTGAGCCCCGGAGACCGCAGGGATCCACCACAGCCAGGAAGTGAACTATTCACTGCAGCCCAGCCAGTATCCGACACCGAAGGAGTAAATTCGGAGCTGACAGAGGGGAGTACAGCGGCGAATTTGAGTGGGACCTCGGACCCTGTGTTTTCGGCCGAATTGGCCTTAAAGGTACTCCCACAAGGTATTGTTAATAAGCTCTCTCGTACTGAGACCCCACCACACTTCCTTTTACCATCAGGTGGAATAAGCAAGCCCTCTATTGTGACACTTGAGTCACTGTGGGATATGGTATATAACACCCACTCCTCTATGCAAAGTATGCTAAAAGAAAATACTAACGATATTAAAACTCTTTCTGAAGCAGTTCTGATACAGGCACAGGTGACAGCACAGCAGTCCTGCAAGATTGAAAAAGTGGATACTAAAATTCAAGAAATGGGGTCTTTGGAATCCGCTTTGGTTAAGGATAATAACTTTTTGCATAAACGTTTGGAATATCTTGAAAACCAGTCTCGGAGACTCAACCTTCGGTTCCTTAATTTCCCCAAGTCTCCTTTAATTCCTCCAATTGAGATGGTGAAAAAATACATGATTGACATTCTGGGAATGGACAAAGATTCATTGCCTCCCATAACTCGGGCCCATTACATCTGGAATACCAGGGGGACATTGGGAGACCCCCCTAGACGAGAAATGGGTGAAGAAATGAACCTTACTTCCTTCCTGGAAAGTTCATTGGATGTGATTACCCATAGGACTACAATGCTAGTCACTTTTGTGCTGGAGCCGGATCGGAACGCAGTGTTAAGACTTTCCCTGAGGCATTTAGATGAATTGTTTATGGGCTCCAAAGTTAGGATTTTTCCTGATCTTTCTAGGCCAACACAAGCGAGACGTAGGGCCTTTTTGGAACTGCATCCCAGAGTAGAAGCCTTGAAGCAAATTTTGTTTTACATTTTCCTTGTATATGTATCGTATTCCTTGAGGGCAAACAATTTCAATTTGTAGACCCTAAACAGCTTAAAGATTTCGTAGATGCTAGAGTTGAAGTGACTGTTACATGCCCTCCTACATAGCAGACTGGAGTCTGAACTTAGAGGTAGCAATTGTGTAATAATAATTTAATATTTTTGCTTTTTTTCTTTTTCTTGGAATCGCTTTTCTTTTTATAGTGGACGGAAAATAGTGCTTACTGTTTCCTCATATCTTTGTGTAAAGAGATTTTCTTGTTATCTGAATGTGAATTGCATAGTCACATTGTTGTGTGAATTGTTAAATGATTAATAAAGGATTTAAAAAAAAAATCCAGTAGCGAACATAGCAATTTTTGAACCTGAAAAATGTCTATCTTTTTTTCTGAAAATGGCCATGTACTAGATATTGTTGGGCTTAGTGTGTCTATCTTTTTGGACCATTAAAAAATATATTCAAGTGAAAAATGCACAAAATTAAGCCATTTTGATGTAGGATGAGCCAATATTCTTAGTAGACTGGCCACACAGACATCCCAGCAGAGCAGTGGGGCACCCTAGGGGGCAGTGCAGTGGACTTCACATAAAAGCTCCCAAGTACACATCTCACCATTACCCCCTTATACTGTATGATGAGCCCTCCAAAACCCACCAAAAACCTACTGTACTCAACTATACATCACTGCAATAGCCCTTATGCCTGCAAGTGTCACTTATATTTAGGTACAGTAGGTTTTTTGGTGGGTTTTGGAGGGATCAGACTTTCCACTACAAATGTAACAGATAGAGTGGGTTATGGGCCTGGGTCCCCTTCTTTACAGACCACTTCAATGACCACTAGGCTACTCCAGGGACCTGCTTGCTTCTCTAATAGGACTGGTCATAACATCTGCAGCTATCATAGATCCAGTGGCGTTCCTAGGGGGGCTGACACCCGGGGCGGATCGCTGATGCGCCCTGCCCCCCGGGTGCAGCGTGACCCCCCCCCCCCCCCGGTGAAAGGACACCCCCGCGAAAGAACTCCCCCCCCGGGTGCACGCCGCTGTGGGGGTGCCGCGCACACCTGTCCTTTGTTCGTTCCATGCTCCCGCTCTGCCCCGGAACAGCGGCGTGCACCCGGGGCGGACCGCACCCACCGCCCCCCCCTAGGAACGCCACTGCATAGATCCTGCTATGTACTGTTTCTTTTACATCTTTGGAGGTGGAAAGGGTCAATGACCATTGGGGGAATAAGGGGGGCAGGTCTTAATCCCTCTAGTAGTCATTTGGGGCAGTTTTTTATGACTTAGTCGTTATTAAAAGAGGTCTAGTCTAAAATGTAGCAGCAGTAGCATTATGACACTCTAACCTTCCCCAAACAACAAACTGTTAGATGTTGCCTCTCTGTCTACACCTTATTAAAATCAAATACCTACACGCATTTGAACATTAACACAGTTTCTCCCATGACTTTCTTAAACCTGGAGGTGCCAATCGCAACCCGGTGAATTCTCACCTACTAATATCCCCCTTAGTATGTTCCCAAGATCTCTTCTCCTGGGAATACCCCACTGGGCATATCTTTTCAAAGGTGATGAAGACACCAGTGGCAGCCATACTCAAAGACTGTTTGATCCAGGCCCAGCACTGCACAACGAAAAACTTGTGGGAGGGAAACTAAGAAACAGAAACTGAAAACCAGCCACGGGAGTGCTGGTAAGATTCTAGAGCACTGCAGAACCCGAAGATTGCCGAGGGTGGGAATTAACCGGGGGGAATTGCGTAGGTGGGAAATTATCAGAGGGAAATTAGCCTAGATGGAAATTGTCGCAAGGGCAATTGGTGGGTGGGAACTGTCCAGGTGGCTACTTGCTGGATACCTCTATAACATCATGCCTTAATTTTAGGAACCCCCATGACCTGCACATGGTGCTGATGTTGAAGAATAGCGACTAGGGCACATTCTATTCTATTTCGATACTTCTATACTGCCTTTAACAAAGTCTTCAAGATGGTTTACAGCAATGGTAATATCTTATTCAATTTACTTCTCTAAGCTTAAACAATGTAATTTTTACTGCGTAAACAAATATGTTTTCAAAGCTTTCTGAAATAGAGAATAGCTAGATATCATCCTTATAGAAATTGGAATATTATTCCAGATTTTTGATCCCTGAAAGGAGAAAGATCGTTTCCAAATAGACTTCTAGTTTATTTCCTTTCTAAAGGGAATGTCAAATGTTAAGATTTTTTTAACTTCTTAAATTTCCTCTCAAACCCGGAGGTGGTAAAGGTTGTCCTGCCATGTCCAAGTTCTTTCCATAGATATTTTTTTTTTTTGTAATTCATCTTTATTGAGGTTCTCAACAATACAAATAGAAAAGATCAACAAACTCCAGCCACATCTCTCTGACATCATAGACATTCCATATGTTATCAACATATTATTTTCCATAGAGAAATCTACCTAAATGCAGCACAGTATATAAAACATATTTGGCCCACATGTTTGAGACCCCCAACCATAATTTTTAATTATTATTTGCCCCCTCCTAGCCCCCCCCTGAAAGCCTCCCTGACAGAACCCATACTTTTAAAAACTTGACAAACAATTTTAAATTGTATATGTGCCTCTAATCTTAGCCAATGTAATCGTCTTAAAAGAGGACTAATTTCGCTACACTTTCCTAACCCAAAGAGCAACCGAGCAGCAGTATTTTGCAGAAGCTGCAATTGACGCAGTTGCTGCTTGTTGACTGTACGATAGAATGAGTTACAATAGATGAGTAAAGGAATCAAAATTTTTCATGCGATAGTACAAAATGTGCGTGCAAAAGTAAATTGTTGCTAATTAGCTCCAATTGTTGATTTGTTAATTGTTTTGTACCCTGCCCACTCGAATTTCGGTGTAAAGGGTAAATGTTAACCTCTCACATAGAATTTGTGATCATAAATTGGAATCTGATTCTTATAATTTGGAGTGGAATTGGTAATTGAATTTGGAATT